>NC_135725.1:81784502-82438431 GCF_964656455.1 Halichoerus grypus | reverse complement strand
ATTGTAGCATTATTTACAATAGTCAAATTATGGAAGCAGCCTAAGTGTCTACTGATAGATGAATGGATCAAGAAGATATGCCATATATATATCCATATATATGTATGTATGTATGTATGTGTATAATATATATATGGTATACACACACAAATGGAATATTACTCAGCCATAATAAAGAACAAAACCTTGCCATTTGCAACAACATAGATGGAGCTAGAGTAAAATGCTAAGTGAAGTAAGTCAGAGAAAGACAAATATGATTTCACCCATGTGTGGAATTTAAGAAACAAAACAAACAAGCAAAGGAAAAACACAAAGAGAGACAAACCAAGACACAGACTCTTAACTACAGAGAACAAACTGATGGTTACCAGAGGGGTGGTGGGAGAGGGGATGGGTGAGACAGGTGATGGGTATTAAAGAATACACTTACCACGATGAGCACTGCGCAATGTACAGAATCACTATATAGTACACTTGAAACTAATATAACACTGTATGTTAATAGTGAAATTAAAATAAACTTAATTAAAAAAATAAAACACAACATGACATTTAAAAAAGAAATAGGCAAGTAGTACAGACATGTGAAAAAAACTGTATCTAGAATATATCTAGAACTTAAAGAAAAAGACAATCTAATAAAATGGATAAAAATTTGAGCAGGCACTTCATAAAAGAAAATACGTAAATGGCAAATAAGCAAATGAAAAGGTTAATTAAAACCACAATGAAATAGCCAGCCAAAATGTCTGCCAAAAGAGGATGATCTCTTGTGCACTGGTAAGAAGGGCTATTACCTGGAATACTCTGAAGGGAGTTATTTAATCAAATGACGATTTGGTAAATCAGAATTATAATTTCAAAGCAGCATTAATGCAGTTTCTGAAAGATTTTGGAGCTTCAAAGAAAAAGAGAAGGGAGACTGAAAACATTAAAACAACGACTAAGATGAATTTCACATTGACAAAGCTTTCCTGAAATGATGAACAGACATGTCATTGACCTACATTTGGAACAGCTACAAAAAATTATTCTGAAAAAATTGTTAGTTCTATTATTGAATTGTATCTCCACCTCTAAAGAGAGTTCTTTTTAAGAAAATGCCAGATGAATTTACTCCAGAAATTCTATGAAGCAGCAATGGAAATTCTGAAACATTCTAAGAGTGACAGATTGTGGCTTAATACAAGTGTGAAGGTTACATAAATTATATTAAGAATTGAGAGGGATATGGAAAACTTCAAAATATACTATGCCAGTTACATCAGTCATATCAGATTGGTGATGAAGATAACTTGAAGACACAGTTATTAGAGATATATGGTTTGGAAATTCAAATGCACGTAGGGTAGGAAAATAACACAACTAAAAATATTCTATAACTGGTCAGTCCTCATCACTCTGCCAACCCTCATCCATTGATCATGGGAGTCATCACAGAATTAAGGGGTAAAATGCCCTTGAGAAAAGGTGAATTTGAAAATTCACATGCTGAAATTCAAAGCCTCAACAATGATAATATATTGGGGAGTTCTATGTCAACCACTCACTTAAAATATCTAGTCTTAGGAAATATGCTGAAAAACTTGGAATTAAATCCACTTGACTTGCCAGAAGTTAAGCTGTACAAAAATGATCAAGGAATTCTAACAACAATGAATTTAGTAAGTTTGTATCAGAATAGTGACATCACTAACTTTGAAAAGATTCTGAAAACAAATCACAGCAACATTATGGAAAATTTCTTCCTAAGAGAACACAGCAAAGAGCTGTAAAATATCCAAACCCAAGTGCTTATGAACATTAAGGTTTATATAATACACAGTGCTTTTATTTCCAAGGAGTTAAGCATAGGTGTAGCTGGTACAAGAAACTTGCTGGTGCAATGCATTTTGCAGAACACTATACATGGCCAA
This sequence comes from Halichoerus grypus, assembly GCF_964656455.1. Classification (NCBI taxonomy): domain Eukaryota; kingdom Metazoa; phylum Chordata; class Mammalia; order Carnivora; family Phocidae; genus Halichoerus; species Halichoerus grypus. Next base: position 82,436,512 of record NC_135725.1, on the reverse strand, counting down.
ACTGATGAAGTCAACCAAATACATCCTCTCAACCAGACTATAGTCAGTAAAATGATTTCACAGAGAATAAGCTGTTACAAAGGTACTTAAGACAATCGTGCAGAGATGTAAACCTTAAAAGAACAGGGAATGACAAAACTGTCAGTTGATAAGTGTCCTGAAAATTATCAAAGGTATGGCAAAAGTGGGTTTTTTTATTTTCATCAACTGGTTTTATGTTTCTGCCACTTCATCCCATGAAAAAGAGCTTTAATCTCCAGAAGAAACTAAAATGCCATATGATTATGCAGTATTAACATCTTGCAAACTTTTTCTGTTAAGAGGCAGACAGCAAATAGTTTAGGCTTTGCGGGTCATTTAGCATTAAAATTACTCAATTCTCCCTTTGCAGAGTAAAAGTAGCCATAGACAATATATAAATAAACAAGCATTTCTGTATTCTAATAAAACTTTATTTACAAAAACAAGAAGCATGCTGGATTTGGCCCTTAGGCCACAGTTTGCCAAGTCCTGCTCTAAATATATACCACAGTAATTTTTCATGGGCAATATGAACAGAGATTTGTAATGATTTTAAATACTGACATGCTACTGTTGATTAATTTCATATATGTTTTACAAGCATAAATTCTGTCACAAATAAGCTGCAATAACTTGAAATGTATATCCCTTTGAACATATGCACTTTTTCATGTAATAATGAATGTTAATGAGGGGGCAAAATCGGAGGGGGAGATGAACCATGAGAGACTATGGACTCTGAGAAACAAACTGAGGGTTCTAGAGGGGAGGGGGGTGGGAGGACGGGTTAGCTTGGTGATGGGTATTAAAAGAGGGCACGTACTGAATGGAGCACTGGGTGTTATAATATGCAAACAATGAATCATGGAACACTACATCAAAAACTAATGATGTAATGTATGGTGATTAACATAATAAAATAAAATTAAAAGAAAGAATAAATGTCAAGCTACAAAAAAAAATGTTAAAAATGTTTGCTACATTTTACAGAAGTCAGTTCCCCAAAAGTCTGTAAATTTCTGTATCCCCAATGTAGCAGAAGTTTAAATTAAATCCTATAAGTATATACTGTTCCTTACATTTCAATTAGCAATGCTCAGAAATCATATGTACTGTATGTACAGTTCAGAAATCATAAATATATGCACTGAAACATACTACACTGTCTAAAATAAAAAGACAATACCAAAAGTTGGTAAGGACATGAAACAACTGGAACTCTCAATTGTTGTTAATGGAGGTGTAAAATGATACTTTGGTGAATTACACAGCAGTTTCTTGTAAAGGTAAAAACATATATACCCAGACCCAGAAATTCTCCTCCTTAATATTACACAGGAGAACCAAAAACATACAATCAAGAGGGGGAAAAAATTAAGAATGTTCATAATAACCTTATTTGTAAAAACCCCAAATGTCCATCAACAGAAAAAGAGATAAATTATGGTATAATCATATAATGGAATACACATGTACATTGTTGGAAATAACTTCATTAAAAATTGTACTCTAAAATCTCAGCATTTTTAAAATTTATTCACTAAACAAATACTGAGAATTAACACCTCACACTAACACCTAAATCTCTTTTATTGCCCCTTCCATACTCCTGCCAAATGGGACTACTCACTGTTGTCCAAACATAACCCAAAATTAACGATACACTTTACTGCTTTTTATTATTTATCACGCGAGTGTGAATGGGGTGGGGGGAGGGTGGTGGTGGTGGGTGGGAAAAAGATAAGGAGGGGCAAAGGGAAAGAGAGAATCTTAAACAGGCTCCACACCCAGCACAGAGCCCAATGTGGGGCTTCATCTCATGACCCTCAGATCACGACCTGAGCTGAAATTAAGAGTTGGATGCTCAACCAACTGAGCCATTGAGGTGACCCACCTTACTGCATTTTAAAAGAAAAAAATCTAGCTTTTTGTAAAAAATAAATAAATAAATGGGGGGGGGGAAATGAGACAAATACCCTATGCAGAAGAATTCCCAGTAACTTTCATGCTGCCCTCTTGGAGGAAGCCCATTCCTGGTATGGGCAGCACAGAGTGACTTCCTTTGGAAGAACAAAGTATGGAAAGGGGAAAAAACAGTGACTTAACAGTGAAGAAATATGACAAATATGCCCTCAGCCAGATGATCAAGGTCAAAATCAACAGTGGTGAGTCACACTGATAGTCCCTACCCTTGATAAGAGATGATGAAAATAGTGCTTTACTTATGTGTTCATCCCCAAAACTCATAATCTCATGAGAAAAACATAAATTTCAGCTGAGGGGCATTCTATAAAATACCTGACCAATATTCCCAAATATCATCAAAGTCATCAAAAACAAGTTAAAGTATAAAGCATTGTTACAGTCAAGAGGAGCCTAAGGAGACATGAGGCCAAAATGTAATATAGTATCCTGGATGGGATCCACTACAGAGAAAGGACATTAGGTAAAAATTAAGCAAAACTAAATAAAGTATAGGGGCACCTGGGTGGCTCAGTCGGTTAAGTGTCTGCCTTTGGCTCAGGTCATGATCCCGGGGTCCTGGGATGGAGCCCCATGTCAGGTTCCCTGCTTAGCGGGAAGCCTGCTCTCCCTCTCCCTCTACCACTCCCCCTGCTTGTGCTCTTTCTCTTAAATAAATAAATAAAATCTTTAAAAAAAACTAAAGTATAGATTTTGGTTAATATTAATACATCAATATTGGTTACTAATGTAAGATGTTAATAATAGGGGAAAGAATGCAGGGTATATGGGAACACCCTATACTATTTTCACAATTTCTGTAAATCTAAAACCACTCTTGAATATAGCTTATTAAAAGAAAAAAATTGCATTATCTCCTTATACAAAATGGAAGTTTGGGCTTAGCAAGGTTAAGCCACCCAACTTCACATACCAGTAATGATCTGCACTTACTAGGCACTCAATAAAATGCTGAACAGACTATGTGGAATAAAACTGGTGAAATGAATGCTGTGGGTATAAGCTCAATAGTAATCAAAAGTAGGCTCTGTTCATGTGACAGATTTATAGATGATTCCTCTCTTGGCCCCAACTCTTACGCCCTTTCAGTGTATATGATATAAAGCAATGGTGAGGCTTTGTTACTTAATTTTTAAGGTTCTTCTAAAAAAAATGTCTGCAGCGAAAAATCTATGGAAATGATAATACTTATATGCTTTTTTCTTCTCTCCATCTAAGTTTTGAAAGTCATCCATTAGTTCAAATCACAGTGGTACCACATTCTGTAATTTTTCTGGATGACTATTTTTATACCTTACTGTGAGAATTGGCCCACTGGGTAACTTCTCAGGATTAACAAGGTACTGGGAACTGGCGGAAACCCTTTGAATACACACCCTTTGTAAACTCAAGTTGAAAAATAGAAAGCTAAGAATGGCAGGAAGAAAAAGAAAGTACCCAAAGAAAATGCAGTGGAAGGCTGCCATGAGAAATAACCAACACAGGGAAGATTATTATTTCCAAAGTAGCTTGTTGCCTAAAGAAAAAGACAGATCTTGGGACTAGTCTGTAATGTTAATAAATGAATTGTTAGGGGTGCGCGGGTGGCTCAGTCGTTAAGCGTCTGCCTTCGGCTTGGGTCATGATCCCAGGGTCCTGGGATCGAGCCCCGCATCGGGCTCCCTGCTCAGTGGGAAGCCTGCTTCTCCCTCTCCCACTCTCCCTGCTTGTGTTCCCTCTCTCGCTGTGTCTCTTTCTGTCAAATAAATAAATAAAATCTTAAAAAAAAAAGTAAATGATTTGTTAAAAGCCATCATGTAACACTTAAGAAAACAGAATAAAACAGAAACCACCAAAACCCCACTCAAATCTATTACACCATATTCTATCTTTCCAATGCTTCACAGAAATAAAAAAGGGTTATATTTTGCTCTTAAAAAGTCAGCTATAGCTTGTAAGAAATGATTTTAAAGACTTAATTTTTTAAATCCCCTAGGATAAAAACCCAAGAGAAGAAAACAGAAATTGAAGGGGTGCTAAATGTTTATAAGTGAATAAATGAGGACTAAACACATCCTTGAGGTATAATCATTCTCTCTTAATTACATATAACTCTCACCATTTGTAATTTAATTTTGTATGTTTTGGAAACAGCAGAATTGCTTAAGTGAAAAAATAAAAAAGACTTTTATGCTAATGAAAACAGATGTTCCTGTGTTTGGACAAGACCAAGATGGTCCTACAAAAATCTGCAAAATCTGGAAATTTTATTTCAGTTGATCATGTTAAATCTAAGCATTTCTAATTTGATAGGGCCAAAAAAGGTGATTAAGGAAAACAGTAACAATTATTGTGTCTCTTGAACAACAGCTCTGTCTTTAAAAATCAAATACTGTACCCCTCTTAAGGAATGCTTCACACAGGAATTCTGACGAAATAAAAAGAAGGTATGCGGGATATTCTTAGAGATTTCTGAAATTTTGGAGATTTCTGAGATGTGTTCGAAGATTTAATAAACAGACTTACAGGTTACCATAAATTCTCTGACACTGCGTGCAATGCTTTGCGTGTATTTTTCTAAGAAGAATGTTCAGGAATTTTAAGACTCACTAGAATGTGACGCGCTTCACGAGTGCAGAGATTTGTTTTGTTCACATGCCATCTACAGCTCCTAGAAGAGTGTCTGACAAATGGTAGACATTCAGTAAGTATTTGCTGAATAAATGAATTCTCAAGGGGATATATGAGATACTTAAGGTTCAGGGCTACTTATTTCCTACCGACAAATTTGCTTTTACAGACTTAAAAATAATTAACCAACAATAACAAGAGCTAAGACGGATCTGCTGCCATTGTTTTAACTGCCTTATATACAGACAGATCATATAGACAGATCTATCTATCTTAACCCTCTGACAAAGGGGGGAAGAAGTTAAATCATCTGGCTAGAAAGGGGAGGAGCTGGGCCTGGAACCCAACTGTTTTGGCTTTTTAACTCACATTCTTAACCCAGATAAACATACAGTAAAAGTGAGCAACTCCCTTATCAGCAGTGAGTGGCATTTTTAGTTCTTAACATATGAAAAAAAAGCTTTTGTCTTCTAGCTCTTATAACTAAAACCAACATGACACAGACTTTGGGAAAATATGCTTTTTCTTTTGACTCATATGGAAGTGCTTCCTTGGATAAAGGCTGTTCAGTGGGTTTAAAACAGAAGTAATTAAGGCCCTAACAACAAGTAGACAGAGAAATATATAATGCTCTTAAACATAAAAACAAGTGAAGAAAACCTCAACATGTGGCCCTTCTAGAAGTTATTCAAAGAAAAGGCATTTTCCCTTATTGCTAGGTGGATTCTAACATGTATCTTAATCATAAGACCTTGTACATCAGTGGTGGTTCTTTCCCATCAGACTTGAGATTTATGACGTTGGCATATTTCCAACTTTGGGAGAGAGGCCAAGGGACAAAATGTGTATTTGGCAGGTTTTCCTGTTTGGTACCTAGTGCCTTGTGGGGGATCTGCAATTTTAGCACATAATTCAGAGAACCACTGTATATTACCAACATCATAATTTATCTCAACCAAATGAAATTTTAAAGAAGATAATTCAGGTAGCAGGAAAAACTGACACATAATATAAATGATGCAATAAGTGTTTTTGTTTTTTTACCTATGAATAATGCTAACCAGAACACTGTAGAGCTCAGTACGAAATACCTTTGCTAATCATCTTAAAAAAAAAAAAATCATTTCTCAGAAGCAAAACCCATTTGGGTTTCTCTATTTTTGTCTCATTTAGGAAAGTGCTCTTCCATTTCTAGACAATCAGATAACTATACCAACGCCCAATGCTACTAGTTTTCCTTTACTCTCTTTTTCCCATCCAATAAAGAAAACAACTTACTCTAAACATGCACAACAAAAAGACAACTATGTACTATGGCAATGAACTGCCAGAGAATATTATACAGAGCAGACTCAGAAAGCAGGCTCCAGTAATGTCTGCCAGACAAGCAAGTGCCTCTAACTTTAATACATACTTTAGCACTTGTCAGCTAAATAGTTACATACTTCTTACGTTAACTCTATGGCATACAATGTGACAGAAAATTAGATGACTTCTTCAGAAAAGATACCTTTTTAATAAAATAATGTACTGCTATCACATTATTTCAATCCAAATATGGCATTATAGTGCCATTCTAAAAATAAACCTAAGTCCCATGTGATATGCAGTCTTTTAGCTATGTTCATTTCCTTTTAGGGCTCAAGTTTCCCACAGGAAAATTATTCAATGTTTGGCAAAACGGTCCCAAATCATGTATAGATAAGGCATAAATGCTAACTGCACTGTCAACCTTTTCCTGCTTTGTTATTGTTTCTTCTTCTTCATAGTAATCCATCATGGAGAGGCCCAAGCAGCAGGAAATACTCATGAACTGTTACCTGACAAAAGTGAACACAAAAAGTGTCATTTTGATTAAAAAGCTGGTAGGGGAGGTAATCTATGAGTCAGCTAAATTTGAAGTCACAAAACTATTACATACAAAGTCATATTTCAAATACATGTTTCTGATAACTCTGATAATTTCCAAATACTTATTTCAATTATATTACTGAGTAAGACCATGTATCAAATGCCTTCTTAGTACAGCTTAATACTCTATTGTTTGACTTACATTATTTCCTTATTTTATAAAGCATTATATGCCCAGAACCAAATCTTCTCAAAATCACCCATTCATAATACACCACACACACATGATCAAGATACATTCCTCATGCTATATTTTTATATAATCAAATAATGATTTCTAAGAAAATATTCATATTTCATAATGCTTAACAAATACTCAGTTTTAAAGTTAGTTTCTTCTGAAAATAACTCTTAAGCTAGAGAACTAAGTTTAGCAGAAATATACAGCAACTACAAAATGGCTAGATATATTAAAATGACTTTACAACTCTATAGAGTTCCTAGCTCTTATAACAGTTAACACAATTAAATGAGAATCTGTGTTTGAATGATATTAATCACAAACATCTCCATCTGTGAACTGCTGAACTGCATTTAGAATTCTATAAGAGGTTTGCATTCATATACATATTCACAGACTATATGTTCTGGGTTTCGACATCTATTTTAGTTATATATTTTTATATAGCTTTCAGGTAAAAATAATGTTTCCTTGAGCCCCAATATATAAGAACAAGTTTGAGATTTTAGTATTTCCCTAAAGAACTAATCTTAAGAAACAATTATCAAGAAACAAATATTTAAAAGCTATCTTATTTCATCATTAATGTATAAAGCTGTAACTATTTAGGTATTTTTCCTATTAACCTAAAAACTTAAAACTTATCAGCACACAGGTATAATACCAACCAAACTCTATTAGTACCTTCGTAGTAATGCCTTTCTACATAGGTATTAAGAGCCCTCCTGGAATTAAATTTTTTAAATGTTTTTCTATTTAAAGTTCTTGGGAAACAGCATTTTTAAAAGATACTGGACAAGCAGTGATCTTCAATTTTATTTAAGCAAAAACTTCACCCTCTAATCTCATCAGCAGTACAAATACTGTAATTAGCCATAAAAGCTTTCTAGAACCACCCATGTCATGTATTTTCACTTGCCCTAACAAGCTTTTCTGAGGTGGCTGCCAGTGATCAATGGAACTTTCTAACTAAGATTTTTCAAATCTTAATTGGTTTGGTTCAAAGTACCAATGGTAAGACTATTTTTATTTAATAACACATCAAAATCTGAATAGTTTCCTTTTTTCCCAACCCTGCTAGCAACACCCATTTTCTAAGCACTTGACAAATGTTGAACAATCCTTTGGACTTATTCTGGTGGTATGATTGAGTCTAAGGGAGGTATAAGACCTGGCTGGATTTGAGTCCCAGTTCTGCAACTAATTAAGTCACCCTTTGGGTCTCCCTTTCCCCATCTGTGAAAGGAAGGGTCTAGACTGCAACCTCTAAGGGGTCTTCTAGCCCTGTCACTTTAGGATTCTATATTATGTTATTTACCTACTCAAAAATCTTAAGTGCATCTCCAATTCCTAATTAAAATCAAATCCCTTAGCCATTTATTCCAAACTAGGTAGTCCCAATTTATCCTTCTGACCTTACTCTGCATTACACCTCAACTTGAAGCCTCTGGTTCATCCATGCTGCTCTATGCACACAAGGAAGACAGCAGCACCTGTTAACATGTACTGAATGCTTACTATGGGTCAAGAGCTTCACATGCATTCGCTCGTTTAATCCTAATACTTGCATAAAATAGTGCTATTAGGCAACAGAGACTAAGAGGGATTACGTACCTTGTCGTAGTAGGTCACAGCTATTAAGTGGCAGGGCTAGAATTCAAACCCAAGTCTGTTTGCATCTCAAGCACATACTTTTAATCACTACATATTACTTCGTCTATTTCTTAAGTGTATAAATGAGCCCTCTTTATTCAGAGCTTTGAAGCTTAAAACTCCCCTTGCCATGACTTTATTTTTTCCTAATACAACTCATTTTTGAATTTCAATGAAAGGGATACCTCTTCACCACTGCAGTCCCAAATTTCCTTTCTACCTCTAACCTATTAAAGCTCTTACTCTAAGCCTCAATGACTTGTTCCTTGGTGAAGTACATCTAAATATATGTACCTTAATGTCTAAGAATTGTATAGGAGTAATCCTCCTGCAGAACATACTATAAAAGCAGGACAAAATACATAAAACATCAATGTATTGATGGAGCAAATCATTATGGCAATACTTGAGGGGTTTATGAGCCCTGCAAGAAGGGTGGGCCACTCCACATTCACCCAGGAGTTTCCTCTGAGTATATGCCAATTGGTGGCAGGCCCTGGAGGTTACTGGGAGATTCTGACCTCTGTATGACAAAGAAATAATAGCAGCAATCTTTTACTGAGTTTCTTTGATGCCACCATGCACAATTCTACATACTTAAAATGTACAGTATCTGAATTTCACAATAATTCTAATGAAGGGGCATAAGCCCATTTTACAGAATAGAGAACCAAGGGCCAGAGATTCCAAAATCCATGCTCTTTTCACTACTTTCCTCTTTATCTTAGGAGAAAAGTGATCCAAGAGTACAAAGTAATCACAGTCATAACGTAAAGAGCTTTACATTAATGTAACATGTATCTGATCTTAAACCAACTCCTTTAATGTTGGCATCATCATTACTCAAACATGAGTATCCTTCTGAAGTTCAGACAGATTCAGATTACCTAATAAATTGCCAGAACTAGCACCTAAATTCTGTTTTAACTTCATTTCCAGTGCTCTGTAGGCTACAACACACATCTTCAGTACAATGATGTTAACGATTCATGATGCTAACATAATCTAAGTAGGAAGGGTTTCAATTACTACAAATATCATGTCATGAAGAAAAAGAACTTTTAAAAATGAAAAAGCCTTTTGAGTCAGATTCTGCTCCCCAGGGGCCAATGAAGACAGAGACCCACAAATGGCCTTAATTTTTTTTTTTTTTTTGGTCTAGCTATAAATAAATGGTTTTGGCAGTGGGGATTTCCCCAGTCTTTCTGGAAGAAAATTCAGAAATAAATCATGCTGTTTAATGCTGTACCTTCTGCTTTCTCCCCAAAATATTATCTTACTAATTCAACAAGTATTTATTAAAAGCGGATAGACACAGAATTTAAAGTTTTACTTTGAAAAGACTCTTACTTTTGTATTTTGTTCAAAGCCAATACAATCATTTTGTAACAAACCAATAAATCTTTCATTAAGTCATTTCAATCATGGTAATTTAACATAAAGATGTGCTTTTACTCTGCAAAGGGCACTCTTGTGTCATATGTTGCTTTGATAATTATAGGTCACTTTATTAGTCTTTTGTCTATAGATCTTTTGGGTTCCTCAAACTCTGGCCCAGCTGGATACTTACGGCAATCTTATTCAAGGGGTGGGCAGAGATAACACTATAGAGATCTTACTTTTCCCAGAACCTAGCCCAGAACTTTTCCCATATACTGCCTTCTAAGGAAATTCACCTAACACACATCTCCTTACCCATGAATACCGCATGGTACTTTGCATCCCACTCATCATCTCAAATTGCCGGGTCTTGTACTATAGACACCTGTACACCATCTACATACACTCCTCTCTCTCTCTCTCTCTCTCTCACACACACACACATGCACACACACACACACATGCACACACACACATGCACACACACACACACATGCTTGTTTGTTTTCATGATATCCTTCCCAGGATGTCAAAGAAGATGCTTTCCAGTCTGCTGTCTTCCCTTGGTAAAAACCAAAATTAAAAAACCTAAAAAGACCCAAACAGATACCTATGCAGCATCATGATGTAGCAGACTGGAATCAAAAAGGTCTTACAGTCCCCAAACCAGGCTTCCACAATTGTAAAAGAGGGAAAATATCCCTTTTGGCTGTCTTCCTAGGAGGATGAGAGGAGATGATGAATAGGAAGTTGCTCTATATAGGACCAAAGATAACAGAGTGCTATTAGGTTCTCATTTTCTACTTTAGTAGTATGTTCTAAACCTATGCTTTCTGGTCTCCCTCTGCTTCTGCTGAAATTTATTTGCCTTTTCCTAAACGTGGTTTATGCTTTTTGTAAAAATAATACACCTACCTAGTTGGAAAGGTCACAGTACAAAGCTTACAAAGAAAAATAGCAGACCCTAGACCCCTCACTCCCCCCACTCTGCTCCCTGCTCCCCAGAGGCAACCATTTCTTTCTTTCCTTCTTCTTTTTTTGGCTGTTTTTCTTCTTCCTATTTCTAAATATAATACTTAAATTGCTATTTTCTGGGGGGTTTTTTTGTGGGTTTTTTTTTTTCACACTCTCTAGTATGGGAGATGATACTGTACTTCTGTTGTAGTCACCAACCTCACCCACCTGCCACACACACTTACTTCCCTCCCCTGGACTCTCAATGTAATTTTGCTACAATTGTTAGTTAAATCAATATTGTTCATAAATGAATCACAGAGTATATCATAACCAGACTTCCTTTTTCATTAATTTTCCATTTTGTCTGCAGTTACTAATTGCTCCATTTTTCTCCTCAGTATTCTATGTATATCTATCACCAATTCTTCCCCAACAAATCTGACAGAATTGTAAATTCCTGGGGTGTCTGGGCAGTTCAGTCAGCTAAGCGTCTGACTCTTGATTGCAGCTCAGGTCATGATCTCAGGGTTGAGATCAAGCCCCTCACTGGGCTCTGCACTGGGCACGGAACCAGTTTAGGATTCCCTCTCTCCCCCTCTCCAAATACACCTCTCTCTCTCTCAATAAATAAAAAATAAAATAAAAACTGTAAATTCCTCTCAGTTATTTTTTCCTAGAGACATACTTCCTAGTGCCCTCCTTCCTTCTGCTCCAATTTGGATGAGTTGCATTCTAGGTCTGCTGCACAGCTGATATCCCATGGCTTTTCTTCTCCATCACCAAGGGAATTCTCTTCCCCTCTGTCCTGTGTTGGGAGTACCCACTTCCTGGGTTCTCTATCTTCCACTTTTTTGATTTCAACCATCATTCTGGGGAAGCATATCCTTCAGTAACTCACTGAGAAAGGATGTAAGGCAGGTAAATATTTTTGAGACCCTGCATATCTCAAAATGGGTTTATTTTACTCTCACACTTGAATGAAAGTTTGGGCATAAAATTCTAGGTTAAAAATCACTTCTTAAAAATTTGAAGTTATTCCCTGTTATCTCCTTGCTTCAATGTGGCAGGAAGTCCAGTGCTATTCAGATCTCTGTACTTAGTATGTTCCCACTCTCCCATCCCTACTCCAGACCAAGAAGCTTTTAAGATTTTCCTTTATCCCCAGTGTTCTGAAATTTTATGATTTGCCATCATAAAATCTTTTTAATACACCAACCTGGTCCTTTTCATTATGGAAACTCATATCCTTCAGTTTGGAAATTTTTCTTCCGATATTTCTCTGAGAATTTCCTCATCTTCCCCCTCTATTCTGTTTCTGAAAATCATGTTAGCCAGATATTGGGCCTCATTTATTGAGTCTCTATCTTGTTGTTACCTACGTTATCGTCTTTTGTTTCACTATCTGGCCTACTTCAATTTTTTTTTTTTTTAAGATTTTATTTATTTATTTGACAGAGACAGAGATAGTGAGAGCAGGAACACAAGCAGCAGGAGTGGGAGAGGGAGAAGCAGGCTTCTCGCCGAGGAGGGAGCCTGATGTGGGACTCGATCCCAGGACCCTGGGATCATGACCTGAGCCGAAGGCAGACGCTTAATGACTGAGCCACCCAGGTGCCCTGGCCTACTTCAATTTTATCTTCCAACTTTTCTGATTTAAAAAATATCTGATTATACTTTAAATCTCAAGAACTCTTTCTTATTCTCTTTCTGTTCATTTTTTTTTATGGCATCCTATTCTCTTTTAATGGATGCAAAAGCTTCTCTGAAAATATATTTTGGAAAATATACTGGATTTACTTTTGAAAGTTTTGTGACTTGCACTGTTTCTATTTCCTCTGATTTTTGTTTGTTTTGGGCCTGTGTATTATGTGAGATGCCTTTCTCAAAAGACCAGTGATCTTTGGCTAACTGTAAAAGTGGAGTAAACACGCTAATTGAAAGCTATGTATGCATAGTGGGATTTGTTGACTAATAGGCATCAACTTAAAGTGAATTGGGCAGGCATTATGACGGTTTGGGAGCCCTCAAATATCAGTCCCCAGACTGGACTCCTCTTATCTCCTGCTTAGAAGATTTAAGGCTGACTGAGAGCATTTTGGGAGCACAGAGGGACAAGAAAACTGATTATTTAAAATATGCAGACTTTTCTACAAGAAAGGAATCATGTGATCCTTCTTTATAACCCTGCCAGTTAGCTGCAATGACTGGGATATAGCAGAGATTGCTGCATAAGGGCTTCTTGACTGTTTCTTAAACTTTCCCTAAACCCACTGTTATTGTGTAATAGAATTATCCACACCTTCCAAGCAGTATCATCTAAAGCACATCCCTCTGAATACATGACTGATAGCATGTTAAGAAAAGAAGACAAAACTAGAAAAGTGGTTAAGACTGAAAGACAAAGCAAAACCACAGAATTAGTCACCAAGCTAGGCTATACCTCCTCTTTCCTGTGACTGATTTTTACAGGCTACCTTACCTGGATTCAGAGCCAAGAAGGTGATGTGATCCAAATACACATTCCTTATCCAGGCTGGGAGAAACTGACAGTTCGACAGCACTGCCTGAAGTTCCCTTGGCCCAGGCTACGGGTTTCCAGGAGTAGAGTTACCTGGCATACAAAGAACCGCACATTCCCACACTAGTCTCCTGGTACTACAAAGATACCTTTTATCATTTAGAGTCAAGAATAGCCTTGAGCAAAGAGAAGACTGCTTATAGGCTCTGGCCCACCTTTTGAACATCACTGTTCTATAATCACCAGAAGTAATAATAGTGACTAGATGTAAATAAGAAATAAGAAAGAATAAATAATAATTAAATAAAAAATAAGAAAGAATCATTCATTAATTCCGTAAAGTTGACCAGAACTCCTGCTCTGAGCCAGGTCTCATGTTAGATTTTAGGGATAAAGATATGAAGAGACACTACACTGTTCCTGCCTTTAGAGACTTTACAGACAAGTAAAGGAAGTAAATGAAAACTGTTTTATGTTGAATTTAATGCTACTGTCATTTTAGAAAGGTGAGGGTTTATCATGCCTCTCTTCCCAAATTTGGGATTGCTAAAAAGCATGGAATTGCTAACCCCGCACTGAGCTTCTAAGACCTTAATGTGGGGGGGACACCAAATCATTATGTAGGGCTTCCTTAGACGTGAAACCATGGTAGATACAAATAATAGTACTTGTTTTTATTGCAAAGCACCTCATGTATTACGAAGTATTTTTACACCCATATCTAATTCAATTGTCAAAGTAACCCTATGAGGGATGAGATTATCTCCTTTTATAGAAGAAATTAAGTGCTTAGAGAAGTGATTTGCCCTTACAAAACTAGTTAATTTGAAACAGAAACCTAGATTTTTTTATTCTCAGTTCAAAGTTCATTTTAATCATATCATGGCGCCCTCATCACCCAAATTTTGAAGAAAAGCCTAATGACTCATTTGCAGCTATAAGAAATGTCTAGAATAATGCCAAGATGTGCAAAATATGTTAATAATATGTACATTTAATATAAAATAATTAGGTTTCCTTCAACCTGAAATGGAAAAATTATACAAAAACACAGAGAACGATTTGTGAAGACTTTAAAAAATCATAAATGCCACAATTCTCCCATCCTTAATCTTCCCATAATCTGCTCATATAACAATAAATTCTGGTTTGCCAATAATTTATTTCACAAGTCTTCTATGATACAAAAACACAAAGCGAAATTAAAACATTTCCTACAAAGCCACTGTGCAGATTTTTGAATCAAACCTGAAAGGCTGAGGAAACACTCCCAGAAACCACTCTACCATCTGGGAACTTGTAACCCTGTTGCTTTAATTTCAAGTTCAAAGAGTGGACAATGCATTTATAGTACAAAAATTCAAGTTTTCCCAATCCTTAAAATACTGAGACCATTATTCAAGTAAAAAGGAAAAGCCCTTAAAAAGGCTCAAAAAGAAATTCACCAAGCAATAACGCTTAAAGAAAACCCTTCCCAAAATGGAATTTGGGAGTCGGAAGATCCATGAACAATTTAAATATCCTTTCTGGTGTAAGACAGTTCTTTCATTAAAGTAGACCACTTGTCCTTTTGTAACTGCTTTTCTGTTCTAAGAGGGAAAAAAACACATCTTCTCTGAAATCACTGTATAAAAACGTACAACTAATTTACAAATATAATAATTAGTATTGTCTTATTTGAACATTTACTATGAAATAATTTCAACACAATCACCAAAAGCTTATGCTTCCTCTGATATCAGTCATATACCAAATATAGTTAAATGCACTGTCTTGCCAAAGCCCAAGGTAACTGAATCTAAAAATATATATTTTTTTTCATTCTGAACTAGCCAGATTGGTATTTAAACCAAACGTCATCAAATGTTGCACTAAACATGCCAGGATGAAAAGGTTATTTAAATACAAACTGTCCAGATGTATCACATAGAATATGCTCCTAGCCACCGATGATTGAATGATCATATCCAGGCTCATCCCCACTCCCCCAACATGCACAAACATAAGAAAATAAAAATTAAAAAACAGTAAAGACAATGAATGTGAGAAAAGAACTGATAAGTGGAAGAAAACGCAGACTTTCTATAGTCCAATGAAGACATGATAAACTGGAAAGACATCTGATATTAAACAAGTATCAGCTGGGGGAGTGGGGGAATTTTTCTTTAAAATTATTATACATACTTAGTTTCTACTTTAGTTTTAGGTTGAGACATTGACAGAGATTTTAATGTGAAAAAAATATTTCTAATAACATCTAAATTTGGTACTAGGACAAAAAAATGTAAAAATCTGTTAACAAAAGCTCTTATTAAAAGAGTTATCTTTTGAGTCATTAAAAGATCAGCTTGATTAGCCCACTTCCAGAAAATCAAACAGATATTTTCTCTTTTCCATAAAATTTCCATAAGATCTCTCCCAAAGAGTTTTCTCTTTTCTCACAAGATGGAACTCCACTGCAGGAAAAAATTAAAAGGGCTCAGAACCCCCAAAACTAAAAATCCACTGATTTAACATCAGTTTTCTATAAAAAATAATCTTTAAGATTCTAATCTTTGCTAAACTAAAAACTCACAAGCAAACTGCAAATCTGAACAGGTTACATTCCCCAACATGTATGAAAAGGGAATTTTGGTTCTTTTAGATCTGTGCCATGTAAATAAAGGAGAAATGTATAGAACCATTTTTCAGAATCCAAGGGAAAAGGTTTTCCAATTCAAATGGCAATTTAACAGAGCCATTCATTGTTAAAATAACTTGCAATTTCAATGAGTTCTAAATATTGAAACAGCTTGGAATCAAATTTTCTAATAGTAAATATAAAGAGCAAGCAAGTTTTGGGGAAGAATTCAGAATCTGAAATTTCAATGTTTATGTAATACTGATTCACTTAAAATTAAGCAGTTTAAGTAGAACACACATTTGAGGTTAAAATCAAACTGATATCTAAAACCTAAAATCATAAGAATGCTGCCCTTTATTTTAAAAGGAGGCAGTAGGTTTTCTAATATATGACAAAAAACCCAAAGCCTATCTCCCTGTTTTATAAATATCCATGTCCTTTCTTGGATTCAAAACTTCACTTTAACCCATTTCCCTTGGGTTTCTTCCATCTCACTGAATACCATTGTTGTATTAAGATTATAACATCTAGCCAAAGGCAGAGATCACATAAGTCCTCCTGAAGACTTCCAAAACATTAAAACCAGTTGAAAAGCAGAGGAAATACTCTCATGCTTGGAGCTGCTGGGAAATCCTTCTCTCCTTTTAGAAAAATAAACTTCTTGTTCTAAAGATAATCACTTGAAGAAAACATCACTAGTACATGCAAATACACAGCACTATCGATAATTCTACAGAGTAACAGTAATAACATCCTACAGATTTTGCTAGTACTTTGGCTTAAAAAAAAGAAAGACTAAGTAAAGAACTGTTATATCAAAGGATTTTTTTTTCCAGAAAGAGAAGCGCAATAAAGGAAAAGTCCTTTATTGCGCTTCTCTTTCTCATTCTCCTTCTCTCATTCAAATGTGCATTCCTTAACACTAAAAAAGATTGCTTTTAAAAAGAATTAGATGCTACTTTGTTGATTCCATTTAACCACAAAGATAACATCTCAATCACCTTCTATTTTATAAATGTATTAGTTAAATATACAGTATATTTTCTCACTCAGTTGCTTAGGACGCCTTTCTCCCAGATAGTCTTATATTTCAAAAGTCTCTGGATAAAAAAAAGAGAAGACTAAAGGTTTACTTTTATATGTTTTCACCATTATAAAAAAAATGGCAGCAA
Organism: Halichoerus grypus; assembly: GCF_964656455.1. Classification (NCBI taxonomy): domain Eukaryota; kingdom Metazoa; phylum Chordata; class Mammalia; order Carnivora; family Phocidae; genus Halichoerus; species Halichoerus grypus. The sequence continues at coordinate 82,419,503 of NC_135725.1, read as the reverse complement.
TTAACCTATCATTTGTTTTTCAGCTTATTAAAACACACTTTGCTGTAAAGAGTAATCTAAATTCAAATATTGTCAATACACACATACACAAAGGCATGGGCAAAAATACTACCACACAATCACTTTCTATGCACACAGTTCTTTAGATCTCCATGAAGCATGGCACAGAGAGCAGCTCAACTTTTCATAAAAATTATATGATTTGACTGCACTTTTGCTTCATTTATGGTGCACTGCAAAATTTTAAAATTAGTGTTTAGGTGTTCACATTATTCACTGTATTGAGAATTCTCTCATGAGAATAAGACATAAAACGTAAAACATTTGGCTTTCTAAATGACAGTGCTGAAACTTGCAGCACAGTTTTACTTTGGCATATATAAAGAAAAATTTTATATCCTGTTAATTCATCACTGGTTTTTAATATTCCCCATTAAAATAATTCAATTGCATATGCAGCCCAAACAGCTGGAAAGAACCCAGAAAAGCGAAAAGAAAACAACTTTTTAAAAATGCTGACGCTTTTCACACCCAGGTTCAGTCATGCCCGCTGAAGAGAGGTGTTAGATATGGCTTTATTTATTTTAAATCTTAAAAATGTAGTCATTTCCATGACATTACAAAAACTGGAACCAAGAGCAATTTATCTTCACAGTCCTGATTCTCCTGATGCCAAAACACTTTTTAGAAAATAATTTCTGCAAACTTAGAAGGTATTTTCGACGGATCATTTGTTTGCTATTGCTTAGAGTCTAATTATTTTGTCCCAGATTTCCTAGTGAACTAGGAATACAGAGATAAAAAGGAAAAACACACACACACACACACACACACACACACACACACACACACACACACACCAGTGTGACTCAGTGTCTGAACCACTTCAGATATGACATCCATTAAGGGGGTCTTTGCTCCTAACTGTGTAAGGGTCCTTAGCTATGGTCTGACTTGCACAAGAAGTACACATGGCCCCTGAGAGGCGCTTTAGTCCCCTTTGGAAGACACTGTTGGAGAGACTATAAATGACACAGTTGCAGAAACTGTTACTAATAGCAAGCCAGGTGGTCAAGAAGGAGGCGAAGCGGTTGCTGTGGCCAGTGGAGCTCTCCAATAAGAAGTAGATGATGTATGGCAACCAGAGGATGTAAAATACACTAGTAATTCGGAACAGGACCATGGCATAGCGCTTATCGGGACAGGTCTGTACCTCCCCAGTCTCCCCACTCTGGCTGCTGAAGCGGGCTTGCCTTTCGCTGATCTCCTTTGTGTGCTGTTGGCAGATGCGGAAGATGTTGAAATAGGTGAAGCACACAATAAGGGCTGCCGGGGCATACAACATCACCACGATGAAGAGGGTGAAGTAGGGGTCGGTGTGCCAGGACTCTGCACACCACTGAAACACATCTCCATGATATCCAGGTTTGCCCCAGTGGAAAAAGGAAGGCAGGAAGACCAGGGTGGAATATAGCCAAATCAGGAAAATACAAACACGTAGTCTCCAAGGCGTAACCAGGGTATTATAGGTTAAAGGTTTAGTGATGGCAATATATCTATCGATGCTGATACAGGCCAGAGAGGCCATGGAGACACTCTTCAGAACGGATACTACAAAACCGAATACCTGGCAAGTCAAAGACTCCTCCACTGGAAGGGGGTAGTGGAGGAGTGATAAAGAAGGGACCAGGCAGCTGACCCCAACCAACAGGTCAGCATATGCCATAGTCTGAATAAAATAACTTGTAGTATGATGGTTCAACAAAGGTGCACAGTGAAATACAAAAATCACAATGATGTTGCCAGAAATAATCAATACAGTGAGAAAGACAATAATCAATACTTCCAAAAGGCAAAAATCGACAGTTTCCAAATTGCCAAATGTCAAGAGGCAAAAAGGGTGGCTGCTCTGATTACCATCCAAGGTAGAGTTCATCTTGAGCTCGGGAGTGATCTCTCACTTCATGCTGCCGCTTGGCTGCTGCCAACAGTTCAGAGGAGCAGCTGCAGTCATTGCGGTCAGCTGTGTGGGTCTGTAATAATGCCAGACGAGCCCTGGTCCCCAGGCTCCCGATGCTGCTCTGGTGCACTGCCTGCAGCACAATTCCCCTTTAAATCCTTCTTGGAATAGGGAGAACCAGCAGCAGTTGTCTGGCCAGTCCCAGATGCGGCCATAGTACCAGGTTTACCATACACATAGCACCAGGGGAGTAAGGCAAACTCTGGGTACAATGTCTTCAGGCCAATGAGGGTAGGGGGTAGGGGCAGAAGAGAAGGGAGGAAGATTAGGAGCTTCAGCAGGAGTTGTAATGAGGCTCCTCTGAACAGCTGATAGAAGAAAAGGAGAGAGCATTTTACATTTTGCATCCAATGCCCTGATCAAAGAACCTGGCTAGCTCAGGCTGGTATCAACCCTCCCACTCCATCCCACCCCACCCGGTACAACCATTCATGGCTACCCTCAGCGGCACCCCACATAACTGGTCCTGACTCTACAGAGGAGGAGCAACAACAGCAAGCTTTCATGATCAACATAAAACAAAATCAATCGCAAGCCAGATCAATCTAACCCCATTTCCTTTCATTTGAGCCTTTTGGGGGAAGAAAAGGAATCTGCTTATAGCATTTCCAAAAATATTTTACCATAACTACCACTAATAAAATTACTTAAGATAATTTATTTTCTTCACTGATTCCAATGTAATATTTTGCCTCTTTGAAAACATTTCAACAGAATTTATCTGTCTAGCTCGATTTCAGAGTGTTACCTGTAATTCTGCATGCTGCAATCCAAACAAAAGCCACAAAACATCCTTAACAGAAAGCCTTGCAGTGCAGGAATGTGCCTCAGCCCCGTTTACTGCAGAACTGAGACACAGAGGGAGGGGATAAAGGAGGAGGAGGGGAAAGAGGGAGAAGAGGGGGCTTGGGAAAAGGAAGAAATGGGGGAGGGGAAAGAAAACGCCTATGCGCACACACCCTTCGGCATCTTTAGCAGCTCATTAGAATTCATCGCCAGAGAAGTGGTCCCTGATTTCCCGACTGCACAGTGGGGGAATAACTTAATATGCCTGCAGTGCAGTGTTTGAAAGCTGTTTCCTCGTCTGTCTGGAATCCCCCTTTTAGTCGATGAGCAAAATTTAGACTGCTAGTAAGGACAAGGGGTTGTAACCGGGACAGAATGCCAGCCAGGAATTAGACTGAAACAAAAGCCAAAGGGGTAATGGTGAGAGGAAATTCCAATTTTCTTATAGCATTTTCCTCAGGGACAAAGAGCAATGCTAAAGAATGAAAGTGTGTTAACAGTGCAGTGTTAACTGAGGAATCCTAATTCAGTGGCACAAGAAGTTCTAGCTAGAAGGCTAAATGTTCAGCATTAATTTTCTCTCACGATTCCCTGGATATTGGCTAATTTTAAGAAAGATGACAAAAATAACAAGCAAACTTAAAAATCAGTTTTTCAAGAGAAAAAATAAAGAAAACCTCACCCATTCTGAACACTGAGGAAACAGCATACAAGCACGCTGTTGCTGTATTCAGTGCTACCCTATAGTCTGGAGATGCCATTTCTTGCTTTTAGTTTACTGAGAAGCAGTACACAAAAATACACACAAAAGGTGGACAAGTATATATACCCATTTCCACTCAGGCTTTAAAACTGCAAGAAGTTTCCTGGTACAAATCAGCTTATGTATCTTAGAATAAACAATCTCATTTGTGCCTATTTAAAACAATGCAAGTTGGGATTATATTGTGGGATATATTATACTGTGTTGGGATTACATTCTGGCATTCTAGAAAGATGGCACACCTGGGCAAGGATACATGTTATGTGATCCAATTTTCATTTTTTGTTTCACACACATGCCTCCTCACTGCAAGCAAATGGTCCCCCATAATCAGAATTCAATTAATTATATCTTAAGAGCTAAAGCACTCCACTTATTATAGGAAGGCAACACTAAAAAACCTACTGAGCATAAGCTTGATAGCTATATTTGACAGATCTTACTGGAAAACATGGCTAAGTGTGGCATATAAAAAAACCCATGGCACTGACCACCCAACTGGTTCAAATCTTGGTCTTACATTACTAAGCCTCTTACCCTCAGTTTCATCATCTGTTAAAATGAGGATCATACTCCCTATTTCACAGAGTTATTGCAAAATAAAGGAGACAGTGTATACATACAAAAGGCTTACCAATATTTAGCACATAGTGGGTATATAACTTTACTCCCTTTCTTCTCCTAGAACTAAAATACCCTTCCTAGGTAGTCTGTGTTTTTCTGCCAACCATGTTTGCACTGCTTGAGGATGGGGTCCTCTGATTCCTAAAATGCCTCTCTTATTGTGACTGCCCAGTTCTGAGGCACAACAGAATATCCAACAGTTATTTGGATATTTTGCTGTCATACACTCCTCAAATACATTGAGGCTATACATACGTAAGGCAGTAGAAGTATCTATAAAGAACGAATGATGATATGGCATCAATTTATTCCCTCTACACTAATAATTTCTCTGCCTATGTCTCCAGCCCTGACTTCACTCCTGAGCATTCTTTCCCATTTACAATTTGCCTGCTAGCCAATACATCTTCCACCTGGATGTCCTGTACACTTCACCCACAGCATGTCCAAAATAAAATACATTTTTCTCAACAAATTGGCCTCTTTTATCTTTTTCCAACAGTTTTATTTTTTCCAGGCACTCAGGTAAGAAACTCAGGAATCATCCTGCCCACTCTCTCCCCACTCAGTGTACTACTCTTATTCACCAGGTTCCTGGGAATCTGTATCTACAGTGGCTCTCAATTCAGCTTTTAATACTTTAGGCCATCATTAAATATTGTCTGGGCTTTTAATCTTGTTCATTTTTCAATCTATTCATTTCTGCCTAAACATCTAATAGTATATGCTTTATTATGGTATCCACAGCTCAATAAAAGTCAATGGCTCCCTAGTGTCTCTCCAATCTAATCTCCCTATTCCACACCGCCCCCCACACATCTTGCCCTCCAGACAAACCAGGTCACTCACTATTCTATAATCTGCCACACACTTTCTTTTGAACTGTCATTGTTTGAGTGCTAATACTGAATGAAAAAAAATGATCTGAGAGTTATATTTCAATAAACAGAAATAACATTTACCAAAGTCAATAGTACAAGCTTTTCTAACTACTTGTGAAGTTTGTCATGTAACTTATTCTCCATTTCGGGTGTCTCATGTATAAAACTAGACAGTTACGCTGATTAAAAAAAAGACATTACATTGGTTAATAACTTGAAAGAATTAAAAATGTAATAAAAATACAAACTGTTACATTACTATCACTAGTATAATAATAGTTCTTTCAACTTCATTTCTATTTTAATAAAATCACTTGGAGCTATAATCAAAATATTCATATAGGAAACCTAAAACAACAAAAAGCTTGAGAGCCACACTTTACCAAATCAGTCAAGAGTTAAGTGTTTTGTTTCAGATTAAAGAAAAACATTTTCTTCAGAAGAAAAACATTATTAAGGACATAAAGTGGCAATAAATCTATGTCCTCAACAAAAACCTATACAGGGGCGCCTGGGTGGCACAGCGTTAAGCCTCTGACTCTTGGTTTCTCTGCTCAGGTGGTGATCTGGGATATTGAGATTGAGCCTGGGGGTGTTACGCTCCCCTCTCAGCATGGTGTCCGCTTGGGACTCTCTCTCCCTCCCCTTCTGCTCCTCCCCCCTGCACTCTCTCTCTAAAATAAACACATAAATCTTTTTTTTTTTTTAAGTTTTTTTTATTTATTCAACAGAGAGATAAGAGAGCACAAGTAGGCAGAGCGGCAGGTAGAGGGAGAGGGAGAAGCAGGCTCCCCGCTGAGCCGGGAGCCTGACGCGGGGCTTGATCCCAGGACCCTGGGATCATGACCTGAGCCGAAGGCAGCCGCTTAACGACTGAGCTACCCAGGAGCCCCAAATACATAAATCTTACAAAAAAAAATCTATAGGGGTGCCTGGGTGGCTCAGGTCATGATCCTGGGGCCCTGGGATCGAGCCCCGCATCGGGCTCCCTGCTCAGCGGGAAGCCTGCTTCTCCCTCTCCCACTCCCCCTGCTTGTATTCCCTCTCTCGCTGTCAAATAAATAAAATCTTTAAAAAAAAATCTGTATATACTTCCCTTTTTAAGTTTTTATTTAAATTCTAGTTAGTTTACAGTATAATATTAGTTTTAGGTGTACAATATAGTGACTCAACATTTCCATACAACATTTGGTGCTCATCACCTATTTAACCTATCCCCCTTCTTCCCCACCTCTAGTAACCCATCAGTTTGTTCTCTATAGTTAAGAGTCTGTTTCCTGGGGCTCCTGGGTGGCTCAGTCATTAAGCGTCTGCCTTCAGCTCAGGTCATGATGCCCGGGTCCTGGGACTGAGCCCTGCATCGGGCTCTCTGCTCAGCAGAGAGCCTACTTCTCCCTCTCCTGCTCCTCTTGCTTGTAAGCTCTCTCTGTCATATAAATAAATAAAATCTTAAAAAAAAAATAATGCAATCTCATGATATACTTGTGGCTTTTTGGTAAAAAAATAATATTTCTGTATGTGTGTATATATATCTATATATATATGATTGAAGGAAAGACACTGGAAATCAACTCTACTTTTTAGTGGATCGTGGGTGGGATTACAAGCAATTTTTTATTTTATGTTTTTCTATATTTTATGAATTTCCCAATTTCTTTGTACAGTTGATCCTTGAACAACATGGGTTTAAACTGCACAGGTCCACTTATAAGTGAATTTTTTCAATAAATACTGCAGTACTGTAAATGTATTTTCTCTTCTCCTTATGATTTATTTTTTTTTTAAAGATTTTATTTATTTATTTGAGAGAGAGAATGAGATAGAGAGAGAGAGCATGAGAGGGGGGAGGGTCAGAGAGAGAAGCAGACTCCCTGCTGAGCAGGGAGCCCGATGTGGGACTCGATCCTGGGACTCCAGGATCATGACCTGAGCCGAAGGCAGTCACTTAACCAACTGAGCCACGCAGGCGCCCCTCCTTATGATTTAAATAACATTCTTTTCTCTAGCTTACTTTACTGTAAGAATACAGTATTTAATACGTGTAACATATGTGCTAACCAACTGTTTATGTTATTGGTAAGGCCTCTAGTCAACAGTAGGCTATTAGTAGTAGAGTTTTTGGGGGAGTCAAAAGTTATATGTGGATTTTCAAATGTGGGGGGGGTCACTGCCCCTAAGCTCATGCTGGTCAAGAGTCAAATGTACCATTTTTATAATCAGGTTTGAAAAAACATCGAGGGGCGCCTGGGTGGCTCAGTCGTTAAGCCTCTGCCTTCGGCTCAGGTCATGATCCCCGGGTCCTGGGATTGAGCCCCGCGTGGGGTTCCCTGCTCAGCGGGAAGCCTGCTTCTCCCTCTCCCACTCCCCCTGCTTGTGTTCCCTCTCTTGCTCTCTGTCAAATAAATAAATAAAATATTAAAAAAAAACATCGAAAATAATATATAACATGTCTCTTTCGGTAAAGCTAACAAAAACTCTGGCCACGAGATGTCCTCCCAGAGCCACACTGAATGGATGATACCAGGTTTAAGTCACCTACTTCATGGGACTTCATTTCACTGGTCCTTATGTCATCACAGCAACATTCTTTCAGATAGGCTTCGATGCTCAATTTAACTCAAAAGGGACCCTCAGAGCCCTGGTTAAAAATTCTTACAGAATGAGAATATAACTGGATGAACCATGTAAAATGGCCAATATTTAATCATTTCTGGTTAAACAGTTTCTGATCTACAAAACTGGAAACTTCTTTTTTTTTTTTCTTAAAGATTTTATTTATTTATTTGAGAGAGAGAATGAGAGAGAGAGAGAGCATGGGGGGAGGGTGAGAGGGAGAAGCAGACTCCCCGCTGAGCAGGGAGCCCGATGTGGGACTCGATCCCAGGACTCCAGGATCATGACCTGAGCCGAAAGCAGTTGCTTAACCAACTGAGCCACCCAGGCGCCCAAAACTGGAAACTTCTATATGGTTCAACCTAATACTAAAAAATGAAAGTGACAGAACTAAAAAGGAAATAAGGCAAAAAAGAGGAAACATGAAACAGAAAAGGGAAATGACTGCTCAAGTTGTATTTATTCTTCTCTCAACCTATTCAGTGGCTTAAATATTACAGAGGAGAAAGGATCAATCTCAGTTCTTCAAATTCCTAAGATTCACTTCTGGGCATTATCTACTACTTATTATTCTGTAAAAATAAGCTTTAAATGTTGGTTTATTTAATTAATATATTATTTAAATGCAGCTGATAGGGGTGTATTTGTACCAATGTCATTCCAAAACCAATCTGAGGTCCTTGACTCATCATCTTTTACTCTTCCCTCTCCCTCATCTCCCACATTCACTCAATCACCAAATGCCAAGTATTTCTGAAACTTCTCTCAAATAGTATCTTTCCCTATCTGTTTTGCCACTACTCCAATCCAAGTCACAATCATCTTTTGCCTAAATTACTAACAGGTTTTGCTTCAATTAATCTTACTCCATTCTAACTCAAGTAACTAGAATGACCATTCTAAAACTAATAATGATAACACAAATAATACCAGTAACTAAGGAATAATTTATACTTACTATGGGCTAAAATTGTACCTAGTGTTTTCACACATTATCTAAGTTCATTTAACAGCTCTACAAATAAGGTACTATTGTCATCTCATTTTACAGATAAAGAAACAAAAGTCTAATGTAATTTATTGCCCAATGTTAATGGCTTAAATACAGTAGGAAGAAGGATTTGAATCAAGACAATCTGCCTTTAGACAATACTCTAATCCACTTTGCATAGTGCCTTCTAATGTTTCAATGACTTTCTATTGCTAAAAATCTCAAATATGCCTTATTTAAGCTTTCGAAGATCCAGCCCCTATCTATCTTTTCTGGCCTCATTTCATTCTGCATTTTTCCCACTACTTCTAACATCACACATGCCATGCAGCACCTTATCCCACCACAACAATCCCCTTCCCTCGATAATTTCTGAACAAGAGACCTTTCTGAATCCTTAGATTAAAAAGTTCTTGTCGCATGCCACATGGCAATACCTATTTTCTCTTCTATAACTCTTATATAATTTTATTAAATGGTTAGTTAATTGCTTATTTCCCTCATTAGACTATAGTCTCTCTCAAACCAGGGAGCAGATACATTTTATTCATGGGCATATCCATGAAACCTAGCATAGGGCTGACATAAAGTAGGCTTTCAAAGGTATTTACGGCTGACTAAACAACAAATGCCTAATAAAACAACAGGCAATTCTGCTTTTAGATGGGAAGATGTTTCAAATAAAACCCTAGCAATAATAACTGTTTAATTCACCTATTAGGTTGATGTATATGAAATTACCTATCTGTAGATCAAAAATTATCAAATATCAGATATTTTAATATGATCAAGCCTATTATGTTTCCAGTCTTATAATTCAGGAAACCTTTAGAACTCCCTGGACAGATACAACTTACAGCAACTCACTACAGGGGACAGGACATTACAGAGATGGGATATGGAGACCTGAAATGATTTTCACAAATAACAATTTGAGAAAAACTTGTCTTAGTCCATTCAGGTTGTTGTAACAAAAATACCAGACTGACTTATAAAAAACAGAAATTTAGCACAGTTCTGGAGGCTAGGAAGTCCAAAATCTAGGTGTTGGCAGATGTGGTGTACCGTGAGGACCCATGGCCATCTACTGCTATGTCCTCATAAGGTAGAAGGGGCAATGTAGCGATCTGGAGTCTTTTTTTTAAAAGATACTAATTGCATTCTTGAGGATTGTTCTCTTTCAACCTACTAACCTCCCAAAGACCCACTTCCAAATACTATCAGGTTCTAGGGGTTAGGATTTCAACATATAAATTTTAGGGGGACATAAACATTCAGTCTATAGCAGACCAACTACAGCAACTGCTATATGGGAGCACACAATATAGTTCTTAAAAGTGTACTCAAAACCTATTTTCCTATAGAATCAGATAGCAAGAGTACTCAGTTGTGAAATCATGGGCTATTTTGGGGGGCAGGACTCAAACAGGTTACATATCTAATTTTCTAGAATTTTCAAGCTTAAAGGACGATCATCCAATTACTTTAGCAACCTAATGTCAGAGAAGAGGAGGTGAATGGCCACAAGTGCAGAACTCATTTGAGTTCATAAGCTAACGCAGAGCTAAAACCAGTACTCAGGCTTCCTAACTCTATGGTCAGTCCTCTTTTTGCTAAATTGACCCCCTTTTTGCTTGGTACCTACAGGCAGGTTCTATGATTATATATTATTGAATCTTCTACTATTAACAAATCTATTAAAGAGATAATTTTAATTAAAACCAAAAATCTGCATAATAATGACATTATAATTAGATATTTAAATTATTTTTCCAGACTGGTAAAATGTGGCTAGGCCTCTAGGACTTCCCTCGGACAGACAATTAAAAATGTAAATATTGGTTACATGGACTTGTCACTAGTTTAGATTTTGGATAAAAACTTGAAATTCATAACAAAAGATTCTTATCACTGAAGTTTATCAATAAAATCACTACAAAAACAAAAGGAAACCGGTTTCAGAAAACACAAGGCTGACTGGATGAAAGGAATGAGAACCATCAGAATATGTTGTTATTTCATTATTCTTTCATTAAAAGGATCCATTAAGGAAGCAATTTTGACATAAATCTTTGCAACTAAGCAAAAAAACAAACAAAAAAACCAGAATCACTGACATACAAGGTGAGAAATAACCAAAACGAAGGGCCAGAGGCTGATTCTGGAAGTTGGAAACCAGAAAGTGTCTCTATTTTCCTTCATTTATTTGATTCACCAGACCCAAACAGCTATAGGTCTTACAACGGGGGGTAAGAGGGGCCATGGGAGTCCCTGTGGCTTACTTATTAGGGTTCCTTCCCAATGAGTCTGACAAGTTCTCTCTAGACACCAGGGTTAAGGAACCTTTGGTTAAAGGCCAGAAAGAACAGAAAACAAAGAATTTAGGAATATTTGGTCTGCAGAAATTTATTCCACGAAGCCAAGGGTAGTTCAATATCAATAAGTCTATCATAATGTTGATAATGTGTAAAAATCATATTAAGGGCTAAAAAACCTTTTTGATAAAATTTAGTACACATTCTTAATAAAATCTTCAAAGCCAAAGATGGGAGAAAATCACTTAAGTAAAATAAAAATTATTTACAAAAAAACAAAAATGAACAGCATGCCTTCCAAAAGATTAAACAACTAAAACCACCTTAATTAAAATGAAGAACTCAAGGATGCTAGTTATCACCATCATCATTTAGCATTGTCTTAATGTTTCTTTTTTCTTTTTAAGATTTTATTTATTTGACAGAGAGCGAGTGAGCATGCGCGCACACATGCACACATACACACACACACACACACACGCACACGCACATGCACAGGGGAGGGGCAGAGGGAGAAGCAGGCTCCCCACTGAGCAGAGAGCCCAATGCAGGGCTCCATCCCAGGACCCTGGGATCATGACCTGAGCTGAATGAAGGCACACGCTTAACCGACTGAACCACCCAGGTGCCCCTGTCTTAATGTTTCCAACATATAAACAAAGAAAATTTAATAGCCTGCAGAAACAGTGAAAAAAGAAGTGCAACTGTTTTTGCTGCTGACATAATTACCTACCTGAAAATCTCAAAAGATGCTAGTATAAAATTAGGAGAACTAATCAAAATATCAAAAGGCAGATGGATAGGGAATAAAAAAAAAGAACCAATGTCTATTCTCTTTTGTAGCAATTAGCACCCTCAAATAGAAAGGAAAAAATACTCCATTTGCAATAGCAAGAACACTCTAGGATAATTATTAAGAATAAATTTAACAAAAAAGGCACAAGACGTAAAGGAAAGCAACTCTAAAGTCTTTAACAGACATAAAAGTGGCAAGACATACCATACTCTTAGATGTAAAGACACTATAACAATGTAATTTATAGCCTAAATTAATATGTAAGTTAAATAAAATTCAAATTAGAATCCTCACATAACCTTATAGGGAGATAGTGGTGGTGAGATTGAAGAAAGTGATTTTAAGGTTTATATGGAAGATTAAATATATAAGAATATATAAGAAAAATATGAAATAAGAAATAGTGAAAAAAGATTTGCTTTACCAGATATCAGAACATAACTTGAAGCCTCTTTAACCAAAACAGTATTGGCATAGGAGTAACACAAACAGATCAATAAACAGAAAAATCCAGAACTCAATTTCAGTATATGTAAGAATTTCAGATCTAACAAAGATGGTAGTTCTATTCAGTAGGAAAACAGGAGTAGCACAACTAGTTATCCATCCGGGAAAAAATTAAAATTGGGCCGCTATCATATACCATGTACAAAAATAAATTCCAGACGGATTAAAGATATAAATATATAACACATACAATAAAAATCTTGCAAGAAAATCTTAGAAACTGCACTTAACAAAACTTAAAGGTAGGAGACCTTAACCGAGACACAATTTTCTACATAAAAATTGAAAACGTTTTGTATGGCATGAAACCATCAATAAAGTCAATAAGGAATTAGTTTTAGAAAGGTATTTATAATGAAGATAAAGGAGTAATATACATAATAGAGAATACTTAGAGAGTTCTTTTTTTGGTAAATAATTTTTATTTTATTTAAGTGATTTTCTTCCATCTCTGGCTTTGAGATTTTATGTTTAATAAAGATAAAGAGGTAACTCACAGAAGAGCAAATCGCTCAAATTTACTGCTAGGCAGAGAACTGCAAACTGAAGATATGCTGGTATCACTTACATCCATTGACAGCAAAAAATTAAATACAGTTACTGGTAACTAATACTGTTTGGGATGTGGGGCTACAGACACTTTGCTACATTGCTGGCGAACTATGAACAGTAATAGCCTTTCAGAGAATCAAACTGGATATAAGTAAATTAAATATAAAAATTAAAAGTCACTTTAAAAAACATGTGACCCTTTGATCCAGCAATCATACTCCTGAGATTCTATTCCATAAAAGATTTAGAACACATACAAGGATGTTTGGAGAGGCTAGAATCTGGAAACAAAGTAAATGCCTACCAAGAGAAGAGTAACTGAATAAAAATCTACACATAAAAACAAGCATGTTTATGTGTCCACATGAAATTCTGTATGAGTACACATATGGCTGTATACAAAAATTTTTATTTAAGTTCAAGGATAGACAAGTAGGGAGAATAATGGAAAAGAACCAGCTTTGGAGTCGTTCCTGAGTTCAAATTCTGCCTCTATCATTTATTTACATGCTGAATGACTGTAAGCAAATTACTAAGCTTCACTGAACCTCTGCTTCCTCATTTCTAAAACAGAAATAGTAATTACCACATCATGGGGATTTTCTTCGAATAATGACATAATGACTATAAAGTGCTCAATTCGGCATGTGACACATGTGCTCAAAAGGGGCAGCTATTATTATTATACTTTTTCCTTCTTGAGATGAAAAAGCAAAAAACAAAAACCCCAAACAAACATAAAACAAAAACAAAAAAAAGAGTGCCTCCAAACTCTACTGCTTTTAGAAATAAGAAGCACCTTGGGGCGCCTGGGTGGCGCAGCTGGTTAAGCATCCAACTTTTGATTTCAACTCAGGTCATGATCTCAGGGTCGTTGGATGGAGCACCACGTCAGGCTCCTTGTTCAGCAGGGAGTCTGCTGGAGATTCTCTCTCCTTCTGCCCCACCCCCTCCACATGCTCTTGCTCTAACACAAAAACAGATCTTAAAAAAACCTTAAAAAAATATATACCTATGTATTTTCTATTACTGAAAGGCCTTTGTCCTTGGATTACAAAAGTCACATGGGAAAAATCCTACATGTATCCCATTATAAGTCAAGCTTGACAAAGCAAGATGATGATGAAGACATTCATCAGTTTTGTTTGCAAGTTAATTTTCGGCGGGGGGGGGCTTCACTCTACAAATCAAGTCCCTGTGTCCTGTCTTAAATTTAGTCTTTGAAGAAGTTAAGCAAAATAAATCTCGAGGGGGGCCTGGGTGGCTCAGTCAGTTAAGCGTCTGCCTTCGGCTCAGGTTCTCATCTCAAGGTCCTGGAACCGAGCCCCATGTGGAGCTCTCTGCTCAGCAGGGAGCCTGCTTCTCCCTCTCCCTCTGTGCTCTTTCAAATAAATAAATAAATAAATAACCCTCTAAAGTAATATTACAGGTGAAATTTCAGAACATAAAGCATGTATCTGGCAAAGAACCCATGTCTAAAATAAACTAAAAATATAATACATATACATAAGTAAGTATTATTGTCAATACATGTATACTAATATGTACAAATCCTGCTGTTTTAGTCCATCTGGACTGCTATAACAAATACCACAGACTGGATGGCTTAAAAACAGCGGAAATTTATTGCACATAGTTCTGGAGGCAGGAAATCCAAGATCAGGGTGTGAACATGGTTGGGATCTGATGAAGACCCTCTCCTTCATTGCAGACTACTGACTTCTTGCTGTGCCCTCAAACGATGGAAGGCAGCGAGGGAGCTTTCTGGACCCTCTTTTATAAGGGTGCTCATCGCTATCATGAGATCTCTGTCATGACCTAATCACCTCCCAAAGTCCCCATCTCCTAATACTAACACCATCACTTTGGAAATTAAATTTCACCACATGAATTTTGAGGGAGACAAACATTCAGGCCATAACATTTGCTAAATGCAAGAATGCTCCATAGCAGCTTTGCTCATAATGGCTAAAACTGGAAAAGAACAAAGCAAAACCAAACATCTGTAACAGCAGCATAGATTTTTTTCAAGTGTGGCTTATTCATACAGTGGAATACTCTCGGCAATTAAAAAAATGAAAACAAAAAACAAAAAAATGAAGACGCCTCCTGATACACTCCCAAAATAGAATGATCAAAAGAAGTCACATACAAACAAGGACATGCTGCACGACTGCATGATTGCATTTAAATGAAGTTCAGGAACAACTGAAACTAATGGCAGGGAAAGAAGAGTCAGAATAATGGTTATTCAAGGGCGGAGAAGGGGCGGTTATGATTGGAATGCGACAGAAATAACTTTTTGGGGTGCTGGGTATATTCTTCCTCTTAGTAGTAGTCACAGCGGTGTATTTACATGTAAAATATCACTGAGTTGTATACCTCAAAGTTGTATATTTTAGCCTATATAAATTACACCTTGCTGTGAAAATAAATTTAAAAATTTTTAAAGTAATTTTTCCCCTAAAAAAATTTCAGAACAAAATTTAAAATATCAATACCATTCCTATACAACAATAACTATTATTTCCAGTAAGGCTGAAAAGAAAAGCAATATAAACTTACATTAAATAATACTGCAGTGTAAAACAAAAAGAAGCATTCACCAATATTATGATGGTTAAATAATCTGTATTTTCTGATCATCTACCAGCAATTAATTAATTAATTAAATCTTCCTTTTTTTTTTTTATTTGACAGAGAGACACAGTGAGAGAGGGAACACAAGCAGGGCGAGTGGGAGAGGGAGAAGCAGGCTTCCCGCAGAGCAGGGAGCCCGATGCGGGGCTCGATCCCAGGACCCTGGGATCACGACCTGAGTCGAAGGCAGATGCTTAACGACTGACCCACCCAGGCGCCCCTAAATAATTATACATCCATGAGAAATCTTTTTAGGTTCTAGCCACCCACACAGTAGAAGTTTAATGTGAAATAAAAAGCACATGACACCAGCATACATAAAACGTTAATCAAATAGATCAGATTTTGTTAATAAAGTGATCTTTTACACATCATATAACTACCAGGTTCCTATTCAAGAACCACCATTTTCATGGAACCAGAAAAACTGGATAGTTCGTATCTTTAAAAATTATCTGTCTGAAAATCCACACCAAAAACATTTAAGAAACAATTTTTGACCAAATGTTTCAAAGGACTTCAAATGAAGATCTGGAAAGACAGAGATATAACTGAGAATTATTTATCCAAAATATAATTTGCCAGCAATAGGAAAAAAAAAAAAAAAAAACAACCAAGTAGGTGTACCTTCACTAGCTATACCTGTTACGTATCTTCATTCTTCGATGCCTCCATTCATACTACAAGTACAATGCTCTTCCATCTGTCCATGGCTGGGGAGCTCTTCTCTGGAACTGGTCTTAAATGTTACATTACTTATTACATTACTCTCCTGTTCTCCCAAGCTGAATTAATCACTCCTTCAATGGCCCCTACTGCTATTTCAGGCCATCCTATGACTTGTGTCTATTGTAATGACAAATGATTGCTTTGTGTTTCACCTCCTAGCTCCTGCACTGAGGTTGTAATGAGCACTCAATAAATGCTGTTTGAACAATGACAGCAACATAATGGAGGGAATCAGAATATTAGTTCTTCCAAAAAAAAAAAAAATCTGTCTAGAAATAAAATGATGACAACACCAATATTTTGATCAAGTAAAAGTCATTTTCTGGTGAGAAAAGGTCCAATTTTGTGTTCAAATGCTGTTCTTCCCCTATAAGTGTTTTTTAAAGTAATAATTTTATGGAGATATTATTCATTTAAGGTTTTAATATATCTTTAAAAGAAGCCCACCTTTTGTCACACTGAAAAATGCTGATGTTTTATTGAGGGTTCTGAGCAATTCATTCAAAACCCAGGTCTGGGACTGGAGAAACTGCTTTCCAAAGATAAATACTTCAAGAATGTGAGAAACAACAACAAAAATTAAAACCAATGAGATGGGTGCAAAGGCACAAAGCATCATCGAATCTTGAAGAAAATTAATTTCAATTCTTGTATGCTGTACAGAGAATAGTTTTTATTGCTTTGCTTATAAAACCTTGAGGAATGTATGCACTTGAGAAAGGGATACTATAAAAAATGAGAATTCTTCCTTTTAGAGGAATGAGCTAAAAGGGAATACAATCGAAAAGAATAAAATCATGTTCTTCGAATTGTAGAAACTAGAACTAAGCCTTACCTACAAAGAACACATTTCTGTGAAGTGTGAAAACAATTAAAATAAACAAAAGAAAGTTTTTCATACTGCATAGCACGAATGATCTAAAAATACAATTATGTTCAAAAAGGATTTAGCTACCCAATGAGTAGAAGACATCTTTTGCCTCTGAGGTGAAGCCAATCAAGAAAGAAAACCTTTTTCCTTCTTTTCTGTGCCAACACTAGAAACAACTTTGGGCTAGAAGTGTATTTAAAAGTTCTATTCTTATATTAGATAAAGGAATTATAAAAAGTTCCCTGAAATCAAATAGCCATAACAATCTTTTCCTAACAAATTTTTAAAAGGATTAATGCTGAATTACCAGCCCCTTACCTTTGTAATGAGAATTCGGTATTTTTCTACCAGGTGGTCGTTGTTGTGACAACCTGCTAGCAGCTGCCAGACTTCTCCTCGCAGAGCTTCAGGAACACCGCTCCTTACTAAGGATGACAACTGCTTTGGTCTCACACTCAAATTGAGATGCCTAAAAATAAAGCCATAATCTGTAAGTGTATTATTTTTTTAAAGATCTTATTTTTGGGGCTCCTGGGTGGCTCAGTCGGTTGAGCATCTGCCTTCAGCTCAGGTCAGGATCTCAGGATTTTGGGATTGAGCCCTGCACCGGGCTCTCCGCTCAGCAGCAACTCTGCTTCTCCCTCTCCCTCTGTGATCTCTCTCGCTCTCTCTCAAATAAATCAAATCTTTAAAAAAAAAAAAAATCTTATTTTTAAGTAATCTCTACACCCAATGTGGGGCTCAAACTCACAACCCCAAGATCAAGAGTCACACCCTCCACCGACTGAGCTGGCCAGGCACCCCTAAACAGTGTTATTTTTATGAAAACTAGACTAAATGATTTTTACAGACTTAATAAAGGTAACATACTAATAAAGAAAAAAAAAATAAAGCTGTTGAATTAGATGTGGCCAAGATAACTAAAAGATTGGGTGGTGGAAAGAACTGTGCAGACTGTTTCCTAAGTATCTTTAAATTATTGCTCTATTTTTATTTTTTTAAATAAAAATCAAAACTAGAAACTATAGCTTCATGGTTGTGGCTTATTTAAGAAAAACAAAGCAAAATTCCAATCAGCGGACACAAAGCCAAAGATAAGAGCTTGGCCCTGCATCAAAATTCACAAATGAATTGTGTATTTATATGTCCCAAGTTAAAATTAAGCTAAAATAAATATAAAAATAAAGCTTTCAGCATTTTTTATGATACCTTGCTTCAAGTAACATTTTTGAATGACTATAAGAAAATTTCTACTGTACTACTGTAACATCAAAATAAGTTATTAAAGTCTTTGAACTTCATTTATCTAATCTATAAAATGGGGAAAATAAAACTTATCTTGAAATGGTACAATTTTTAATTTTTTTTTAGATTTTATTTATTTATTTGAGAGAGAGAGACAAAGATAGTGAGAGAGAGCACAAGTGGGGAGGAGAGGGAGAAGCAGGCTCCCCGCAGAGCAAGGAACCTGATGCGGGACTCAATCCCAGGACCCCAGGATCATGACCTGAGCCGAAGGGAGACATTTAACCGACTGAGCCACCCAGGCGCCCGAATTGGTACCAGTTTATAAAGTGATTTACATATAATCTTATTTGATCTTCACAATAACCATCTGAGGTAGGTGGTTAGTATTTCCAGTTTTACCGATAGAGAAAGAAGTTCAGGGAAGTCGATTAAATGACTCAGGCAGTCCTTAAACTCAGATCAATAAATATTCTGTTGGATTTCATGGCTGCTTTGTGTTTTGAAAGCCACCATTACTGAGTCAGTAATGCAGAATCCTGACCTGGAAAGGCTTCTGTGACTACCAGATTTAAACAGAAGTTACTGATACAAAATGACCACTCTCAAAATACAAAAAGGACTCAGACTTTTCTCAAAACATTCCCAGAATTCTAAATAATAATGCACAGTACATTTAAAAATGGTTAATTCTGTGATGCTAGTACCCTAATGCGGTAGCTATAGACAATTCAATATGGTTTTGTCTTTGCTTGGAAAAATATATATATATATAAAAGTTGAAGGGTTGGGAGCAGAAAGAACAAAAGCAATTGTTACTTAATTCAAGGATTGGTGCACTATGGCCTGTGGGCCAAATCTGCCCACCGCCTGTTTCTGTAAAGCAACTTTTATTGAAACATAGCCTTTTTAAATTGTTTACATATTGTCTATGACTGCCTTTGCACCACAATAGCAGAGTTGAGTAGTAGTGACAGAGACTACTGGGCCACAGAGCCTAATATCTATGACCTATATATATTTATGGCCTAAGTATTTATGACCTGGCTCTTTACAGAAATAATAAACCTAACCCTAGGTTTATATGCTAATCCTAGCTTAATTTATATTGGTAAAATTATTCTCAGAATAACTTTATGCCATTGATCGTATTAACTTTATTTACCCTCAACATACTATTTTATACCAACATTAGTTCTCTTATCCACTAAGAATCACATTAAAATGTACTTGGAGAATTAGAGCTCAAAGGTACTATTACAATACTGCCACTAAAATCTAATGTGGAGTTAAATAAACCAACTTTAGGCTCAGACTTGCCTGTGTTAAAAATTTTAGGTCTGCCATTTACTAACCAGAATTGCTGACTAAATCTCTGAGCCAGTTTCCTCATCTATATAAATAGATACTAGTTCATAAGGCTGTTATAATAGCTGAAATCAAGTACATAACTTAGCACAATGCCTGGCATATGGTAAATTCATTAATTCTCACTACTATTACTACTAGTACAACATCCATTATTTTTAACTCACAATAATCTTGAATGGTAATTTTAAAGACTTGTATATTTTGTAAATGAAGAAACAGACTCAGAAGAGTTAAGTGACTTGCCCAAGACCATACAGCTTGGACGGAGGAGAGGTAGGATTTGAAGCCAGGTCTATTAGGCTCTAAAATTCCATGATATTGCAATGTTTCCTACCTACAGAACATATATAATAATGATGGGAAAAAAAGATGAATTAAAGAAGAGAAACAAACTATATTATTATTTCTGAAGACAGGACCCAAACCAGTGAAAACAGTTTTAAACACCTTAAAGAAACATGTAGCACCAGCCCTCCTGGGCCTCACTGGGTACCACCTATACAAAAAGGCCAACAGACCTAAAGTCTCCAGAAAGAAGCTCAAGGAAGAGAAACGAAACAAGAGCAAAAAGAAATAATAATTTTTAAAATTTAAAAAAAAAAAAAGAAACATGTAGACTCAGTTAATATATTTGAGGAAGTGGGAGAAAGACATAATATAAATGAATGAATGAATGAATGAACAGAATTTGGTAACAAATTCCAAGCAATTGTATAAAATGGTGGTGAGTTCATCTAATAAAATCTAGAGTCTAAATGCTGTATCTCAATGATTTTAAATATACTATTATGTAACCATGTCAAGATTCAATTACATTTCTATTTTAGAGCAGAAACCTTTTTATACAGATGAAATGCCTGCCAGCAGCAGTCCAAACACTCCAAATTCACTGAACTGAAAATATAATTGTGATGAGAGCATCAGCAGGTTTGTCTCACCACTGCTATAGGAATATCAAAAGTAAATGAGAACCCTATCCTGGGCGGGTGAAGGGGCTTTTGCAGAGTTCATTTACTAAAACCACTTGTATAAAGACAAACCATGCTTTGGTTTGCATTCTCCTCCTGTACACATTTGACATTTCCCGATGTGGAGCACGTTTCACCAAAAGTGTAAAGCACTGTGGGAGTGCTAGAAGCAGATGCATGCCCATTTGTAATCCCATCCCTTAAGGACATGGAAGATTTTTAAATGCTGAAACACAGTTTTCTAAGAATAGAGTGAAAGGCTTCAACAGTTAAATTTTCTGAGAAAAATTAGACCCCAAAGTAATAGGCCCATGGGGAGCTTACATGGCAACCCTAACAACCAGAATGTCAGAAATAGAGAAGTGCTCAGATCACTTTCAAGCTTTTTTTTTCCCCGCAGCATATAATGGCATCCTACAGAGAGGAAAAAGGAAACTACATAAATGTCTCACCAACCCGACTTAGCAGAGTGTCTCTGGTTTCATTAAGAAATACACCACAGTGTACCGTTTCTAGACAGTCTATAGGATAGTGCTTCTTAATATTGTTGTCAAGCTATTCTCTCGAGCTGAGAATTTCTCGTGACAAGAAATTCCTGAGTTTTACAAGTGTCAGTAGGAAAAGTAATTGTTAGAGCAGTCAATATACAGCATGTTCATAACACTCTGCTCTGTCACTTTAGGTACATAATACAGATAAGGAAAAATCCCACCTGAGGTCTCTACTGCGGCTCTGTGCATTGTGTGAGCATATTCCAAACTTCCCTGATTATTGTGTACTGTCTTAATTGTGTATTATCTTAACCAGTCAGTGGTTCCTAACCACGTCACTAAAAAGGAGCTCTTTCCTGATTTATTCTCTCCATACATTCCATGTCTGAATTAATATTTTCTGCAGCAATGAGAATTTATTAGGTTTCTGATATTCTGAAAGGTGATTTCAGATCTTCACTACTTACCCTTATAAATCTCTAAAAATAGAGATTCTAGAACACAAACCCCATACTTTGGTTTCTATAATAGGTTCCAAAATAGAACAATTCCAAAACTGAATATTGTAGTTAGGGGAAGATACCCTACCCATAAAATGAGAATTACAGATGAAAAGGAGAACTATTCTAACTTACCATTTTGACAGAAGTTCTCCCCATGTTTCAAGAATTTTTCCTGCACATTCTTTGGATACATCACCAAATCCACTCAAGAGAGGTTCATCATTATCTTTAATAAATAAAACACATAAAAAAGGGTAACAGGAGTGGCTATGCTAGCCAGAAGAATGAATGGAAACATAACAGTCAAATTTGAAAGATTTTACAGCATAAAGTCGTAAGTTCTATTTCTCTCTTTTAGCATACAGATATAAATACAAAGAAAATAAAAATGATCCTAGGTACAATGTTGCTATGATCTCTTTATTTCTCTTTCACTTTCCATAGAGTCCACATTATGTTAACTGTAGAAAAGAGCCATTTCTAAGACTCAAAATATGCTAGCTTCTTTTTCCTTTTCCAAAGCAAACAACTTTATCCAGGAAAATATATAGCAGTCTTGTTTACCACAGTTAAAAAAAGTTACAAACCACCTAAGTGTCCAACAATAGGAGAGCAGCAATAGGAGGCTGATTAAATTATGATATATGTTTATAATGTAATTACATATTGACATGTGTTTACATTAATAATCTGGCAAAATGCCACATAAAATAAAAACCAGGAGCTAATAAATCTTCATTCTGATCAAAACAGTCTGGAGTAAATTATGCTAAGACATTAACAATTACAATCTCTGAGTGATGGAGTTATGATTTCTTTCCCCCCTCCTTTATGTTTTTAGGACTCTAAATTTCCTACAATGGCATATATTTATTACAGAAAGTACAAAAATATTAAAAAAGACCAAAATGAGTCATTTCAAACTTTACTCTAGTAATTAAGTAAACTCAAATAAGAATTTAAAGATTATAAGATATGAAGATAGTGAAAAAACTGACAATGATAAAGGCCTGTGAGAGGAATTTAAAAGTGTAATGAAAGGGGGAAACGTGGACTAAGACATTTATGTAATCAATCCTCTTTTGCTGGACACTTGGGGAGTTTTCAATTTTCTGCTACAAATAGTATCAGGATGAACATAACTCTTGTTTTCACTGGGCATATGCCCAGAAGTGGACTTCCTGGGATATTTTGAAGCTTACTGACAAATTGCCTTCCAGAATGGCTCTACAATTTATTTCCACTAGTAGGGGACAATGGTACTTCTTTCCAAGTGTCCTCACCAATGCTATTTCTAAGTCTTCTGGCTTAACCTGCCTAAACAAAGTTTGGATCTTTATACCTTTAATGATTACATCATGAATTTGCACCTCTACTAGCAACAGCTCAGAAATCCATGATACTTACTACTTCTTTACATTATAACACCTTGGACATTAGCATCGGTTTTGATGGTGAGATAGGGAAGACACAGACTGAATGTAAGTGAGACTTCTTTTGGGACAAATGGGAGACAGGATAAATAAGGAAAAGAGAAAGGCTCGAGGGCATGAAGATAAACTTTCCCAACTTTGCTATTTTGCCAGAATTGGCCCTACTTTCTAATGCTTCAAGTAATTCTCTACTCATTCTATTATCAATACAACACAACAACTCTTTGGGGAATAGCAGCTATAAAAAATGTACTAAAATGTACCAGAGATGACAATTCCTTTAAAGAGATTAGGAAGATCTGTCTTATCAAATTCTCTTTTACTGTTTTGGATGCTTTCAACATATCTTGACAGTAGCAGTTTGAAATATGTGTTTAGAACTCCATCTACCTAAGGCAGGGGTATGGGTGGGGAGGGAGCAGGCAACCTCAGTTTCAGAGTATTGTTTCTGAACACCTCCCCTTTATACCTGCTGGCTTCCTGCCCTGGGAGCACAAATGTCCTATGGATAAGGAGCCTCTCTACTAGAGGACTATAGCCATTTCTTTCTAGGGAGCAAACACATGACAACAGGATGGGTCTCCCTGGTCCATATACTAGGTTAGAGAATGAAAAGATGGGAAGACTACACAGCTTTCTTCAGCCCCATGGTCCTGTCATGCCATTAGCCTTTCACTACGGGAATGGATCGGGGGGGGGGGGGGGGGGAGCGGAGGATTGGAAGGGTGGGGGGGTAAACCTATCTCACCAGTATCTCCTGAGCATCTATTACACACCAGGAATTGTGTTATACACTAGGGAAACAATGTGGGCAAAAAAAGACACTTTTGTCCTTTACAGAACTTGTGTTCTAGTGTTCCCTAACTCTCCCATGGTCTGCTATTGGTCCTTATCTCTCCTAGTTAACACCTGTTACTAGAGGCCCTCTGAACTCCTCAATTCCACTGAAAAATGTATGCCTGCCATAGATTAGAACTAGACATTAGTCCGGATGTTATCCTTCAGCTGGGCCCAAATTTCTTTGTAACAGGTAGATATTCTTTAAAATCTGCAGCATTCAGATTCAGCATTTGACCATTCTTTGGTTTCATAAAAATAGAGTGTCTGTCTCAGTTTATGGTGCATTTTGTTTTTATTGCTGAGTTTAAGGGGAGAAGAGTTCTTTATTACTTGCTCTTCCATCTTAAGCAGTGTTGACTTAGAAGGTAAACTACAAGTCTCAAGACTACTAATTATAGAGCAGTCTCAAACAGTGAGAACAATTCCACCTTTCCCAGCTTTAACACATGACTCAATTGGTTCTGCAGGAAGACTTTAAATTGTATCTCTAACTTCTCCCAAAACAATATATGTGCTTTCTTTGCACTTCAAAATGCTTTATGTGAACTAAATGCACCAAGATGATTACAGAATAGAGCTCAGACTGCTAACTCTCAGAACTGGATAAAGATCTTCCTTGCCTATTTCTAGCTGTGTGGCCTTGGGCAAATTCATTTTTCTGAGATACCATTTCCTTATGTGCAAAATAAGGATAATAGAAATCTTGTTTTTCAGAACTTTTGTGAGGATTATATAAACAAAGTATTATTTTACTTTAGAAACAAATTTTAAAAGTCCCAGCTCAAAAACTACTCTTCATGATGTCCTACCACATCTCCCCACAATGAAAAATGGATTCTCCTCTATGAATTTCCAGAACACTTTCTGTGAACCTCACATAGACACATGCTTCATATGACCTTCTATCATAATCAGCTTTTTTCCTCTTTATAAAAATAAAAAGTCCTGGTACAAAATTATAGGTTAGAAAATGCTTCCCAAACTTTTGCTATTCCTGTGCTGCTCCTCTCCACTTCTCACTTCTATATAGTAGCTTTTAACAGAGACTGACAGATTAGTTAATGGATATAACCATTAAAAAAAAAAAAGAGAGAGAGAGAAAAAAAGAACTGGATGATTCCTAATGTTTATCAGTGTGAAAATCCAATAATATATAAACATAAATTTGTATATTTAAATACTTATATTTTGTGAAAGAGTCATGTGTGGAAGCCACATTTTGACAAGTGAAATTGTCCCTGTAAAATGAACCAGTTGAAATGGGAACATTTATTTAGGTGGAAGCTATGTCAAGTTTGCTCTAAAAATGTGCTAATACACTAAGCTATCACATGCGGATTCTTTAAAAAAACACTAATTATAAATCTCATTTTTTCCAACTTGATCACAATTATCTTAAAGAAGGTCCTGTGCTCATCATTTTTGAATCTCCCACGGTCCTTTGCATATAGTACATTCTCATAAGTATTTACTGAAAGAATTCCAAATGCTATGTCACAGTATCAATTCCCTCGTAAAATTATAATGGTGTGCATGGTGTACCACCCCATAATAGAAATTAAGCTCTCCCTACAATTTACCTTCCTCTTCATCATCTTCTGGAGGAGAAGGTATCATTGAACTCTGAGATCCAGACTGTGGCAGGCGAACTGAGGGACTGGCTGTAGTTTTCCTCCTCTCTCTCTCTGATTCACTTTCCAAGCACACAACTTCATACAAAGTGTCAGTATTGTTCTTTCTCTCCTTCTGCTTTATCTTGAAGATGAAAAAATATTATTTACTAAGTGGTACAATTATTTTTTAACTGAGCACTACACTTCTGATTTCATACAGGATGTGAGAATAAAAAGGTAGAACTTTGAAATGTCTACACTAAATGTAACCTTTTCTTTTTTATCTTTTTTAAAGATTTCATTTATTTATTTGACAGAGACAGTGAGAGAGGGAACACAAGCAGGGGCAGGGGAGAGGGAAAAGCAGGCTCCCTGCCGAGCAGGGAGCCCAACGCAGGGCTTGATCCCAGGACCTTGGAATTATGACCTGAGTCGAAGGTAGACGCTCAACAACTGAGCCACCCAGGCGCCCCCAAATGTAACCTTTTCTAAATAGAAAAATATACGTTTAGACTTAACAATCCGCAGGAAAATAGGCTAGCAGGACTCTAATTCTGCAGTTTTATTTAAGTTTAGTTTAAGAAACTATCGATGAGGGGAGCCCCTAGGTGGCTCAGTTGGTTAAGTGTCTGCCTTCAGCTCAGGTCATGATCCCGCGGTTCTGGGATCAAGCCCTGTGTTGGGCTCTCTGCTAGATGGGAGTCTGCTTCTCTCTCTGCCCCTCCCCCTGCTCATGCTCTCTCTCACATGAGCTTTCTATCAAATAAATAAAATCTTAAAAAAAAAAAAGAAGAAACTATGTAAAAATGTTTTGTTTTTTTATTTTTTGAGAGAGGAAGAGAGGGTGGGGAAGGGCAGAAGGAGAGTGAGAGAGAGACTCTTAAGCAGGCTCCTCGCCCAGCGCCGAGCCCGATGTAGGGCTCGTCATGACTCTGAGGTCATGTCCTGAGCTGAAATCAAGAGTCAGATGCTTAACTCAATGAGCCACCCAGGCACCCTGGAAAAAATGTTTTAAAATATTCTAACACAGTTTAGGACTAAGAGAGTCCTTTTATTTCCATGCCTCTTCCCACTCCTTTAGCTTAATTAAAGCAGTGTAGGGAACTTTTCTTTAACTGAAAGCTGTAACTGGGGTTGGGGTGTAGAGGTGAGCGGCAGAAAAGAGATTAATGAAATTCACAAAAATTTTGTATCTCAAATTGGTTTGTATTTTGAGGCAAACACATAGTTTGAACTCACCTAAATTAAAAATTAAGGACCAAGAATATAAAACTTTTCCAGTACCAAATTTAAATATATTAATATTCCACATTACAGCCAGTTTAAGAAGAAGGGGGAAAAAAGAGTGAAATACAGAGCAGGAAGAAAAAGCAGAATTATAGGAAAAGACAGAAAGACAACTAGAAATGTGGCTACACCAATGAGAAAGATATACAAGCATAAAGTAAAAATACAGAAAGAGAAGAGGGGGTTAAAATGCTCATTAGGTACAAAAATATCAGGCAGAGCGGATTTTATCATCTGAATGTTCATGTAGGTTCTTAAAAAAATTATCCCAATCCTGGAAGACCAAGTTAGTGGCAACATGTCCTTTCAATATCATCCTGAAACATTGCTTAATATAGGAGTCGGTAAACCTTTCTGAAAAGGGCCAAAGAGTAAATATTTTAGGCTCTGTGGGCCACTAGTCTGTCACAACTACTCAACTCTGCCACGATGGTGCAAAAGCCCCCATAGATACTAAGTCAGTGAGTGTGGCTATATTCCAAAAAAACTTTATAAAAACAAAGGCCAGGCCAGATTTGACCCACATACTCTAGTTTGACAACTTTGTTTTAACATGTCCACCTAAGGATTAATTTTCTAGATGAATAAACAATTCTGACTTAGCTACTTACTATTAAAGACCCAGACTCTATGAAGTTATATATTAACCTATAGATTTGTGTCCAATAGATAGGCAAATGATTTCTGTCCAGTAGAAAAGATAACCCAAACTTACCTTTAAGACATTAGCCAGTTTTATTTCTGACCTAGCAATCTTGTTCTAACATTATTATTTTTTTTAAAGGACTATATCAACTCAATTTCCTCAAATATGTAGAGCCAGTTTTACCATCTTACTGGCTCCCTCAATACTTAATGAATTGAATTAAAATCTATGACATATGTTCATTCTAAATTTATAATTACGTTTAACTTTTAAGTATTACACTTTGATAGGGAATAGGATTTCCTTTTTTCATTTGTTACAAATTACTGTCTGAAACAGTTAGTTACTATCTAGAAGAGTTCAAAGATCAACAGCTCTTTACTTAAAAAAAAAAAATTCTCAGAGACTATATAAATGTGATAACCACTGCAGCTCACCTAGAAACTCTTCTGTGAGTTATACTGACCATACTAAAACTGCCTTTTGAAGTCAGATAAACATAGTCACGAACTGAACCCTGCTTATAAGAATGCCAGCTATTAAAAATGATATACATTGTTGAAGCTGGGAAATAGTACATGGGGGTTATACTATTATTTTTATTTCTGTGTGTTTGAATTTTCTGTAATAAAAAACTTTTGAAAAATCACTCCTGAAAAACACAGACTTGAATAAATGGAAAGATACCATGTCCTTAGATGACTAAACATAATAAAGATGTCAATTCTCCTTAGTAAAAATACCAATTTTTTCCCAGAGCTATAGAAGTTGAATCTAAAGTTTACATGAAAAATAAGAATATCCGGCAAAATCCACAAAAGAACTGGGGAGGTAAGGTAGCCCTATCAGGTATTAAAACATATTATAAAGTCTACATAATTAAAAGTGTGATATTGGTGCATGAGTAACTTAAAAACCCATGAAAGAGAACATAAAAGCCCGAATAAAGTCCAAACATGCAAGAAAATGTGATATATGATAAAAAGTGGCATCTCAAATCACTGGGGGAAAAGTTAGACTATTCAATAAATGGCTTTGGGACAAGTAGATGGCCATTTGGAAAAAGATTAAATCAGACCCATACTTTACACCATACATCAGAATAAAACACTAATGAATCAAATCTAAAAGTAGAAAAACAAAACCATATAATAGAAGAAAATGTGTAAATTTCTTTATTATTGCGTGTAGGGAAAGTATTTCTAATTATGACTCAAAATCCAGAAGCTTTAAAGGGAAAACCTTGATAAATTCAAGTACCTAAAAATATAACCATATGGCAAAAAAAGCTGAAAAGATTCATCATAATTTAAGTCACAAGACAAGTGACAAACCAGGAGAAATATTTGCAATTTATATCTCAAAGGGTTAATCTCTCAAATACAGAAAGAGCTTCTAAAAACTAAAAGGAAAAAGGCCAAAACCAAAAAGCCAAAGATATGAAGGATAGTTCAGAGAAAAGGAAAGTAAAGTCACCATGAAACATATGAAAAAAGGCTTGTTTTCATTCATCAAAGGATAAATTAAGACTACCATCAGATCCTTAAGTTTGACAACATACTCTTGACAAGCCTGTGGAGAAACAGGTACTCTCATATCCTGTTCATCTCTATGATTACAACAGTGAGAAAGGGAAATTGGGCAAATATAACAAAATTACATATGCAAAATTATCTACTCTAAGATGCACTTTCATTAAATCAAAACATATGCACAAAGTTCTATACTACAACATTATTTGGAATAGCAAATGATTTAAAAAAATCCAAAAATCCATCAATAGAGGACACTTAAAAAATCATAAATCATGATTCATCCAAACAACAAAGTACTATGTAGCCATTAAGAATGAGGAAGATCTCTATGAAATGATGTGGAATGATCTGCAAGATATAGTAAGTTAAAAAAACAAGGTGCAGGACGGTACACAGGCTAGTTTGTACTTAAAAAAGGGAGTTAAAGGGGTGCCTGGGTGGCTCAGTCGTTAAGCGTCTGCCTTCGGCTCAGGTCAAGATCTCAGGGTCCTGGGATCGAGCCCCACATCGGGCTCCGTGCTCAGCAGGAAGCCTGCTTCTCCCTCTCCCACTTCCCCCTGCTTGTGTTCCCTCTCTCACTGTGTCTCTCTCGGTCAAATAAATAAATCTTTAAAAGAAAGAGGGTGGGGGAGTTAAAAATACGTAGGAGTATTTTACTATTTTCCCAAAAAGAAACATTGGGACGGTAACCCAGAAACCACTAATAATGGTTACCTATGGGTTTGGATGGAGAAACATGAATGAAAGTTAAGACTTCTGAGTACATTTTTACATAATCTTGACTTTTGTACCACTGTATATATTTTAAATATTCAAAAAATTAAACCAAATAAAAGACCCAAAGTCCCCAAATTGAAAATATGGAAACAAATGAACCTAGATATATATCAAATGGTAACGTAACTATAATGAAAAAAATTTTTTTTCCAATTAACTTTTGAACACAACACTCATTTTATAATCATACTGGAACATGTTCAAAGGGGAAAAAAGTTCCATAAAATCTTAAACTTCACTCAATAGTTTACTAATTGCAATACTGACTTTTTTGGAATGAATATCAACAAATGGAAATTTGAAACTATACTGACTCAATTTCATATTATATACATCCATTTTTATGTTATACCTACATATTACAGTTATATTAATAAACGTTTTTCCCAAAATTTAAGCACCTATAGAAAAGCTCAGAATATGCTAAATATTCTGAAAACCTTTTCATTTAGATGTTTACATATTGATTTTTATATACTGATATGAAAATATGGGTCTTATTTCCAATTAAAAGAAGTTTGTACAATGTAAGTTGTACACAAATTGCAGTGTGGCATCATCTATATTTTAGAAATGGTACAAGTTTATTAATGAATGCTTAATTACCCCATCATTAATTGTATTAATATATGTTTCTCCTCACTGAAATTTTAAGTAAAATCTGTATTTCAAAAACAAATATAATAGTACCTTTTCTTAACATTTTACAAGTTTATAAAGATTTTGTTATAAATTTGCTAGGAGCAATAAAAGAAAGATGTGTATTAAGGGTGTTTCCTGCAATACTGTTATTTTTTAATTCTTTGATAAAGTAGGATAAAGCAAATAAATATATTGCAGTTATTGTATTTAAGATATTCAATATTAGAAACATATATAAATGTAAAAGAAGAAAACCCTGTAATGTGAAATTACTATTGAAAATATGTGAATGAACTCAACTGACTGAAGGATCATCAATGCTAAAGGATGCTAAAACCATTAGTTAGAAAGTTGTTGAGGAACAGGGTATTTGGAAGTTGCCAAAGAACCACCCCAAATATTACTTGCTAAATGCAAAAACTACTTTTACAAAGGAGAAATCCAGTGGTCACCACCTTAACCCAGTGATCACACTTCCCAGGAACAGCGGAATACCACATATCACGTGCCCCCTGATTTAGCAGTTGAAGATCTCCAGTACAGAAAGCATTTCCATATTTTTCACCTTCAGAGGTTCAGTGGTTTACTGCATATGTGTGCGTATGCCTATGTATGCAGGCATGCATATGCACACACACACACCCCAAAGAGAAATAAGAGGCTCAGGTTTCTAATATGGTCATACTAATAACTTGTCTATGTGATGTTGGCCGCATACTTCATCTTGTAGAGATCAGCTTCATTTATAAAATAATTTCATAAAAGATTCTAAGACACCTAGAATCTCTTTGGCAATAAAATTCTGTAATTCCATAGTTTTAAGAATGCTTAGCTGGTCTTAAATTCACTTTACGTTACTGTTGGAAAACCTAGTCTTCAGACCAGTTTCTTCCTCTTTTAGTAAACAATATTCTAAATATTTAAATCCAAGAAAACAATTATTTCTGCATTATTTTTTTTTTAAGTAGGCTCCACGCCCAGTGTAGGACTTAAACTCACGACCCTGAGATCAAGACCTGAGCTGAGACCAAGAGTCAGACGTTTAACCGACTAAGCCACCCATGTGCCTCTTTCCCCACTAATTTTAAAAGTTTCTTCTCTAATATGATGCCATCTTAATATAATACTACTCACAGTTGGGAAGGCTTCCATGCTTAAGAGGAGTTACTGAGTCATCAGGTAATTTTAGTGATAGGAAAAAGACTCAATTTTTAAACACGTATTAAAATTTTTTCTACAATTATTTTCCCATACTGACAACAGAAACTATATGCTATATATTTTAAAAATTTGGTCTGCACCACTGTTTCCTTTTCAGTCTGATGAGAACTGCAAAAGGGTTAAAATTTTAAATTCTCCTTAATTTAAGTAAATCCTAAAAATACTCTTACAGAAAGACAGACAAAGGGAGGATGTTTCTACGGAAAGAATCCTGACTGAGAACGCTGAGAAAGCTCAGGTATGCATCTTGTTCACACAACATTCCATAAAATTGATTGTACATCTCTGGATCTATAAAACTGAAAATACTATCCTCATTGGTTCACTATAAAAATTATATGACAGAAAAAGTCAAGGTAGCTCGTACAGGGATGGCCACAGTAGGCTCTCAACCACTGTAGCTATTACTTTTTAATGCCATGAATGTAAAGGAGGGAATAAACTTAGTTTATTATGTTACAAGAAATGAGATTAACAGTGCTCTAAGTGCACTAAGACAGCGACAAGCTGCTCAAATTCTTCACACTCTCTCTCTTCTTTCCCATTCCCCACCCCTCACAAAACTCCTCCCCCCCAAAATAAGACTTACCCAAATAAGGAAAAAAATGAAAGATTCTCAGGAATTCCCTGCTCTCCTCCCTAGCTTCCACATATAAACTTCTGCTTTTTGCAAAGAAAATATTGACAACTTGGCCTATGTTTAGCTTGTAACCTTAACAGAGATTCTAGAGTAGTCTATTGGGCTAGGTCTCAGGTATATGTGTTTCTGGCTACTTTATTCTGCCTAAGTCATTTATTAGCCTACTTAAGATACATTATATTAGACCAAACCACATAAGTAATATTCCTGTAAACTCATGCAGTCTTTGAATATAAGGTTGTATAAGACCTAAAGGGAAAAGCAAGATCAGAGGAATCTTATTTATGTTCACTAAGATTAAAGAGACAGAACTCTAAAGAGAGTATGTTTTCTTACATATAAATTTGTTCTAAAATTATTATAGAATTAAGTTCTATTTATCATCTCTTACTCTAGACACTTAAGAATCATCCCTACTCCCTAAATTTTTAAAATAATACCTGTAAATTGGTTTTCTTTCTGAAGTGTTCTTCTTCTGGGACTAATCCACTAATAATAATCAATGTTGTTTTGATTTCATAACTTAGTATTTTTTTTTTTAAGTAGGCTCCACGCCCAGAGTGGAGACCCGAACTCACAACCCTAAGATCAAGACCCAAGCTGAGATCGAGTCGGATGCCCAACTGACTGAGCCACCCAGGCATCTCAATGACTTAATATTTTTTATTCTTTCTCTGCCCCACTTAGGTTCCACAGTCCCTCTCAATAACAGGTAAAATGTATGAAGAACATACTATATGCCAAATGTGTTACATAGTTTCTCCATATCAAATAACACTATGAGGAAGATTCAATCACTGCCATTTTACAGCTGAGTAAATAGGCTCACAGAGTTGAAGGTACGTGCTAATATCCATATACTCTGATTCCAAAGCCAACTTCTAGTTGATAACCCTATGCTAATCCTTTTCTGCTGCCACAGTGAAGAGCTGGGAGAACAGTGCTGGGGCCCAGGTTTACTTTCTGTCTCCTAGGACAGCACTGAAGAGAAATCTCTATTCCTGTTCTGTTTGCCACCTTTTTCTAACTATAACCAAAAGGGCTAACTTGGATACACTGGAACTAAAATATTTATTGCTATCAGAAAGTATACTCAAGTAAATCCACAAGCAACACTGTAATTTTATAAAACTCAAGACTGAAGTTACATGTCAATAAAATCAATTCAACAACTATTTATAGACAACTACTATGTTTTAGATGCTTGGGATAAATCAGTGAACAAGGCAGATCAGGAACCACTACTGCCTTAGTAGAGGTTTCTAACAGAGAAAATAGATAATAAGCAAAATAAAATTAAGTATATTATGTGATATCCTGGAAGTTAAGAGCAGACAAACTGCAGTGTTACATGTGGCAATCAGGCATTATTAAGATGTCAAGCTGAGCACAGATTTGAAGAAGATGAGGACCTGAAAGAGATGAATAATAGCAAGTGGGAAATGGGAAGAGCATTTAAGGCAGAAGAAACAGTTAATAGCGAAGGCCCCGAGAACATGGCTAGAGCAGAAGAAGCAAGGAAGAAGAGCGGTAAGAGAGAAATTAGTTCATGGTATAACAGGCAGTAGATCACACAGGGTCTTAGAAGCCACCGAAAAGGACTCTGGCTTTTACAGAGTAGAATAGGTTTAAAGAGTTATGAGCAGAAAAGTGATCTGATTTGATCTTAGGCTGCTGTGTTGAGAATATATGAAGGGCGGGGGGGGGTGCAAAAAAAGAAACAGGGAGATGTGAAGAGGCTACTACAGTAGCTCAGGTAAAGGTGACAATTCAGATGAGGTTAGTGTAATCTAAGTGCTAAGAAGCAGCCAGAGTCTAAATAGATTTTGAAAGTAAATAGAATTTCCTGACTGACTGGATATGAGATGTGAAAAATGAAAGTAAGATTCTTGGCCTCAGCAACAATTAGGAGAAGATGTCCATGAACTGAGACAGTAAAGACAGGTAAGGAGAGCATTCTAGGGATTGGTGGGGGGGTGAGGTAAATTTGAGATGTCCTGAAGGCTAAGTGAAAGAGGGATAAGGAAGGGGGGAGTGATCATCCGTATTATATACTGCTCAAAGGCCAAGGACTATGAAGACTCAGACTGACCACTAGATTTAGCAATTTAGGTCACTATGGACTTGATTTTTTTTTTTTCAAGAAGTTTTGATACAAAGGAAAGCAAAAGAAAGGAAAAGTAGTGGGCATCTGAGGCCAAGAAAAGCTAAAAGGAAACAGATTTCATCTACTGCCCACCACAGGTAAAATAGAGTATGGAATTTGACTTTGACCAAATTAACTGACAAATTTTTTTTTTTTAAACTGATACTCAGAAGAGACCATAACATAATAGACTATAATAATCTATTATTAAAAATGTCTAACATATAATCCAAAATTGCTAGACAAAGAAACAGGAAAATGTGACTCACCAGACATTAGATTTAGCAGTTAAGGATTTTTAAAGTAGCAATATTATAATTATGCTCAAGGACGTAAGAGAAAATCTTGAAAGAACAAAGAGGAAATCTCATAAGAAAACAGAAACTATAAAAAAAAGAACCAAATGGACATTCTAGAATAAAAAGTACAAGATCTGAAATTTAAAGAAAAATTCATTGAATGGACTTAACAGAAAATTGGGGATGATAAAAGGGGCAAGCCAGCTTTAAGACATGTCAAAAGAGAGTTAAAATGATATCCCACCTGAAGAAAAAACAGAAAAAAAATTATTTAATTAAAAACAGAGCCTTAGAGATCTGCGAGATAATATCAAAAGGACTAAAATATATGTAACTGGAATCCTATGAGAGAAAAGAGAGATGGGGCAGGAAAAAAGGTTGAAAGGAATAACAAAGCAGATTTTCCTCAAAATTGGGCAAAACAAAACAAAACAAATATTTAAACAAAATTTAAAAATTCAAGAAGCTCAGGGGTGCCTGGGTGGCTCAGTAGGTTAAGCATCTGCCTTCAGCTCAGGCTCCTGGGATCCAGCCCCGCATCAGGCTCCCTGCTCAGGGGGGAGCCTGCTTCTCCCTCTCCGGTTTCTCCTGCTTGTGTGCCCCCTCCCTCCCTCTCTCTGTCAAACAAATAAAAAAAAATTCAAGAGGCTCAGCAAATCACAAGGAAGACAAAGAATACCATGCCTAAGGCACATCATATTTAAATGTCTGAAAACCAAAGATAAAAAATAATTTTAAAAGCAGCCAGGAAACAATGACTCATTCCATACAGAGAAACAATATCAATAAATGCACGCTGACTTCACATGGGAAACAATGAGAGCCAGGCGACTGTGAGAGGACATCTCTAAAGTGCCAGAAGAAAAAAAATGTCAACCCAGAATCCTACAGCCAGTGAAAATATCTCACTGGAATGAGGGTGAAATAAAAACATTTTCAGATAAAGAAGTCTAAGAGTTAATGACTTCAGTAGATCGACTCTAAAAGAAATGTTAAAGTAAGTTCTTCAGATTGAAGGCAAGTAAGATCAGACAGGAACCTGGTTCTTGAGGAAGAAATGAAGAGCAAGAAAAATGATAAATACATGGGTAAAAATGAAAGACAATTTTTCCTCTTAATATGTTTAAAATACACATGACTGTTTAAAGATATAAGTGATAGCCTGATGATAAATCAGCCTCAAAAATAGTTTCTCCTTTCTTATCTATACCTCCCTCCCATATTTATAGAAAAGTGTAGTACCTGTTTTAGTTTCAAAAAGAAATTTTCAGTAGTACTACGTTTGCTGAAGGGCCAGAATAATCTTTCATTAGGTGAGCAAACACGGACTTTTGTCTCTATGAGAAATCGAACAGGCTCCTGTACTTCTGTTATTACCAAATCAACAGCTGTGGTCATAAACAGCACTTTATCTAGAGAGAGAGGGGGGGAGAAGCAAATAAAAAAATGGAAATATCTTTGCTCATACAATTAATGTAAAAGTAATTACTTTTCTCACAAACTTTCAAGATAGCTTAAGGTGATCCATTAATTAAATCAAAATCTAAAATAATCAGATAAATTGCTGTTTTGAAAACTTTTTCTGTATTGAGAATTCTTTGCTTGGGTAGACTCCTTGGAATTAGTGACAGCATTACATAGAAGTTTATGAAATGTTCTGTCAGACTGATCTGCAAAAGTGGCATACGGCCTCTTCATGCCACTCTCACCAACACTGGGAATTCTCAACTTTTAAAATCTTGGCTAACTTATCCATTTATCTATGGTGCTATGAGTAAAAAGAAAAAAAGAAGGGGAAAAAAAATAAATGCTCAACAGGAGGCACTAGTTAAGCAAATAATGTTACATTTTCAGGATAGAATATTATACAGCCACTAAATGGCATTCAGGAAGAGTAGGAAATAACTTTAAAAGGTGGTTTCTGCAACAAAATATCTGAAAAGCTACATATGAAACTGGTCACAATGGTCCTCTTGGGGTGGGGCCCTGAGGACTATGGTCAATTTTTACTTTCCCCTCTATATCCTTTTAATTTTTAACCATATGTGTATATGTTAAAAATAAAATTTAGAATTCTGTATATAAATAAGTACATGAATAGAAAAGGAAGCAGGGAAGTGAAAAATTGAGAAGGAGGGAAAAATAAGTGGGGAAAAATGATACTTTGTTAATAGGTCAAATTTAATAATAAACTCAAAGACCTACACAAATTCTTTGGTTTCACCAGAATTAAAAAACACTGATATTTGTCAAATAAGTGGTCCTAAGGCCTGGGTATCTTTTTGGGACCAAAATTTCTGTTCATGATATCAATAATCTGCATCACCTTTAGGAGTTTCTTCATTTACAACTTGAAAAGGTAGAGATTTTGGATTCCAGCTCCCAGTGATAACATAGGACTTTCCATCCGAACTTTTGCCCATAGATTCCTAAAGAAAATAATAAAAACAAACATTAATGCCAAAATAAAGGAACAACAGCTAGCTCCCATTTTGCTGCCTTTAAAAAACAGGAGTCACGAAAATGTAAAAATATGAAAGAGGGTCAGATATTTTTTAAAAAGTAGAAATATATGTGAATGAGACGACTGCAGTTAAAATTAAAGATGTGCCAATTATTTATGCAATTGCTCCTGAAAATTATAAAGTAAATGCTTATAAATCATATCAAATTCTGCAAATTTAGAGAAATTTACCACCTGAATCTATGCTGAATTCTTCTGTCAAGTGCATAATTATCACATAAATTTTAGTTTTGAAAATAAAGATTTTCACATAATAGCAACAATATTAATACCACCTACTTTTAAAAAACTCATGATAGTTTGTAAACACTTCCCTCACGAACTCTCTCTTTGATTCCAACTTCAACCTTAAATTGTAAACAAGGATTATTCACCATTATACAGTGAAGAAACCGAGGCTGAGACTAAATAGGTCTAAGGTCAGACTAGTAAATATCAAGTCAGAAATAAGGAAATTCTTTCTCTTTGTTTATTGCTATTACAGCTCACAAGAACACCTTCACAAAAGTGCTTTACCATCAGATTCAAGTGAGATAAAGTGAAACCTTTATCAAGGAAATAGTGTATAACCTTAAAAAGAAAAGCAATCCTTACCAAATCTAACAAGTGCATGTCACTATTTCGTACATCTTTTCCTGGGCTAAGGAGAAGACCAAAACACCTGCAAAGAAAGAACAGGCATAAATTTGGAAGAAAGATAACAGAAAAAAGACGTTTAAACTAGGTCATTTAAAATTCTAATTGATGGATAAAGGACACATTAAAATTATCAATAAATTAGCATTGCCCAAATAACCTTACTTCTTTTACTTACAGAAACAAATTCTCTTGTCTTTTATTATCACATAGTTGAAGTCAGCATATTAGCTGATGATTTATGGGAGCTAATTCAAAGTGAACGAAGTATTCACTTCAATAACCAAAAGAATTCCCGAGGACAAAATTTTTGCAAATATATTTTTGAATATAGTATATGGTTACTCCACTGGATTGATAAAAATGAGAAT
Organism: Halichoerus grypus; assembly: GCF_964656455.1. Classification (NCBI taxonomy): domain Eukaryota; kingdom Metazoa; phylum Chordata; class Mammalia; order Carnivora; family Phocidae; genus Halichoerus; species Halichoerus grypus. The sequence continues at coordinate 82,381,227 of NC_135725.1, read as the reverse complement.
TTATATTTAAGCTGAATTTACTAAAAATGTTTACCTTTCAATGGCCAGTTCTTTATTAGTTGTTTGTTGCACATAGATGACAATCTTCTTATCAGTTCCCTGGCGAAGTTTAAAGCACTGTCTGTCCTTCTCTTTAGGAACTGCACTGTAGAACAACATGTTTCATTAATTTTGCAAAGTATTTTCTTGTGACATATACTAGAAACAACCTCTCTTGAATCTAGGGTTCTTTTGTATGCCTGGTTTTCAAGTCATCACAGAAATTTAAAAATCATCATCTACCTCTTGATGTGAAAATATTATCATTACTGTATGTAATCCACTAAACAATTTATAAGAGCTAGAAAAAACTCATATGCTCCCTAAAATGTGGCTTTAATTTAATTTTCTGTTGTTGTGAAATTAAGTTAGATATCTGTAAAGCACTTAGCATGGCATCTAGCACATAGGCACTCAAAAAAACATTAGTTTTCTTTCCTTTCAATTTAGTCACTTTTTTTTTTACAAATATTTATTGCCTTATTTGTTTAAATATGTAATAAAGAAAAAATACTTAATCATACATCCTTTGAATTCCAAAAAAGGTACCTTCAAAAAATAATAGAGATAAGGAAAATAAGGCCAACAGTAAGCTGTTGCTTAATGCTTCCCTTAAGCAGTGATAACCTTATTATTCACATGTGCAATAACTATAAAAATAATACTAATGATATACTTAAACATCACCTTAAGAAAAAAGTTGAAAATATTCTTAAAATTAGAGTTTACCAAAATAATCCCCTACTCTCCCACACACCACTTTCTCTGGCTCCTTTGTTCTCAAAAGCAAACATCTGCCAATGGCAATCAGCCAACGTGCAGCAAATACAAATTATGTCTTCGTACTGTACAACTTTAAAATAATGGTAGCAGAACCATTAAAAGATACTATAAAAGGCTACATGAGAGTTCTAGGTACCTACTCAAACTAAAAAGTGGCTCTGAAAAATTAAATTAGTTTTCTGTTTCTTGGTTTTTTTAAAAAATAAAATTAGTTTGAAGACCATCTGTACTTATAGAGTAACCAATTCAAAAACACTCTATGAAACTAAGATAAGAAAATCAAAGAATCGGGGTGCCTGGCTGGTTCAGTTAGTGGAGCATGTGACTCTTGATCTCAGGGTTGTAAGTTCGAGCCCCATGTTAGGTACAGAGATTACTTTAAAATAAAATCTTAAAAAAAAAAGAGAGAGAGAAAAGAAAAGAAAACCAAAGAATCTTAGCAAAGGAGTCTGGAAATGACAAACATTCGCAAAGAAAAACTTCTGCATACCAAACTTAAATATTTATGACTGACAGAATTTTCACCTATAAGGATATAAACAGGTCTCAATTTTCAACTGATAACAGATACACTAGTCTTTATGTTCTGCGGATGCTGACACAGAAATAAATATAATCCCATCTCTTAGCAGTATTTAAAACAACAGATATACAGTTCTCTCTGGTGTCCTAATGCTGAAGTACAAGGAAAAGCCACATTAACAGGAAGCAGAGTGGAGACTGTAAGCAGTGAAGTTCACTTCACTGCTGTCAGGGAGTTTAGACTATATTTCTAGTCTTGTCATTGTATCATTGAATAGATCCACCCCAATAATTTTACATTGACTTCCTACTATATAAATTACAATACTGAGATCCAGGCTTAACGTCCCTGGGCTTCTTTACCTATAAAACAAGTATCAGGGCGCCTGGGTGGCTCAGTTGGTTAAGCGACTGCCTTCGGCTCAGGTCATGGTCCTGGAGTCCCGGGATCGAGTCCCGCATTGGGCTCCCTGCTCAGCGGGGAGTCTGCTTCTCCCTCTCCCGCTCCCCCCTCTTGTGCTCTCTCTCTCTCTCATTCTCTCTCTCAAATAAATAAATAAAATCTTTAAAAAAAAAAAAAAAAAAAAAAAACAAGTATCAAATACCCAGCATACCTAATAGAGTTATATGGTAGAATAAATAAGACAAAAAAGTGCTTTGAATGGTATAAATGAAAACGCTCCACCTTCCTAAGGGCTAAACTGAAAGTAGGTTTCTAACATTAATAATGTAAGAATTATACTTTTTCAAGGATGAAAAGAAGAGCATTAATTCTTGTCACAACACTTTGTATTTATGTTAGAGTAAAACCACAATCTATCTTGTGCTATGGTTACTTACATATACCTGTATTTTTTGGATAGGTGCTAAGTCATATGGTACATCACTGTATCATGTTCTTAGTGAAATACAACAAACATACAACATTATATTAATTTGAGGTGAATAACAATGCTTTGACATTTGTATATATTGTGAAATGCATATTTTAATTATTCTGGTGAACATTTAATTTCCACTTTTTAATTTTGTTATTATAAACAGTATTAAAGGGAACATCCATCTTGATAATTCTTTAAGTACCTCGATGATGTTTCTGCAAATAAATTCCTGGACATATTACAGAATCACTGGAAAAAAACAACTGCATTTGGCCAGTTCAAATTTGATAAAGAGAGGCTTACTTTTCAATAAGTTCATCACTATAACAAGGCCACAAAACACTATTTTCTACTATAAACTACAAATTCAATAAAACCATGTAACAAAAAAAGAACAAAGCCCTGACAAATGTGAAAAGCAAAATGACCATCCAGGGATTTTCTGTATAGCATTTCCTTGGTATGAAGGTGAACAGAACAGGGATGTTTGTGATTACGATCATTCTACCTTGAACATGCCTGAGTTCAGAAGCAAGAGAACTAGTTCTAGTGCTTCTGAGAGATCTTAGACATCGTTCCTATTTGTAATTGAAATTTATAAACGGGATCTACATAAATTTCTTTACTAAAGGGGAAAAATGCAGTTTAAAGAAACTTTTGTTCTTTAAAAAGGAAAAAAATTGTTACAAACTTTACAGATTATAATTTCCACTTCCTGGGGCAGGCATACATACTGTGGGAAGCAGCACATCCCAACAGTTGCTGTGAGAACAGAAATACAGCTGATGAGAGGGCACAGACATAGTGTCTAATACTTCAGTGCACAAATCAAAGTTGAAGCTGCATTGTACATGAAATCGGCCACCAGATGGCATGAGAATTCCAAAAGTTTTTGCAGGGAGACCAAGAGTTCTCAGTTGTTCAAATAAATAAACCAGTCATCATTCTGCTAATATGAAAGGAAAATAGTAGAAATCACCCATATTTTAATGCTATTTTATTTTACCCATTTTATGAGGTAGTCATGAAGGAAACTTTGAATATGCAACTGTTAATTATGATCCAAGAAGCACCTAATGTGTGATATGGGTTAAAAACAAAACAAAAAAACCAATCATCTTGTGACCGTAGTATTTTAAAGTTAGAAAGCACTTTAGAGTATAGCCAGCTTATTTTCTAAGTAAGGGAACTACTGCCAGGAGATATAAAGAAACTTGGAAAAGTTCACAGTGTTAATAGCAGCAATAATTAACTAAATCTAAGTCTTTATTTCTATTCTAGGGTTCTTTCCGCTACTCAAAAGAAGTACCATTTTACTTAAAAGCCCAAACCAGTTATTTCTGACCCTATATGCAAGGTTAAGACTTCAGACACAGACCTCATTTCTCCTCATCCCCAATGTGTTCAGATAAACTATAATGGAAAACCTGATGTCAACAGCCTTAAGATCTTTAGATTATTAAAACAAATTAACCAGCTACAAATCCAGCGGGCTTAGCTTCTGTCATATTTCATATCAGCAGTCGGTCAGTTACTTTAAGTCTAGAAGAACAAAGTAATGTGACATATTTCCCCACACGAAAGAATTTTTTAATAGCTTTAAAATTCTTCAAATCTTGCCTCTTGAAGAGAGAAATTAAGAAAACAGTGCCATTTACAACTACACCAGGAACAGTAAAATACCAAAGCGGTGAAAGACCTATGCTCTGAAGATAACACAAATAAAAGATATTCCATGCTCATGGATTGAGAGAACATGTCCATATTACCCAAAGCAATCTACAGATTTAATGCAATCTCTATCAAAATACCAACAGCATTTTTCACAGAACTACAACAAATAATCCTAAAATTTGTATGGCATCATAAAAAACTCTAAATTAGCCAAAGCAATCTCGAAAAAGGAGAACAAAAGTGAAGGTATCAAAATCACGGATTTCAAAATGTATGACAAAGCTGCTGTAAGCAAAACAGTATGGTACTGGCACAAAAACAGGCACATAGATCAATGGAAAAGAATAGAGAGCCCAGAAATAAACCCACAATTATATGGTCAATTAACCTTGGACAAGGAGTAATGAATATACAATGGGAAAAAGACCGTCTCCTCAACAAATGGTGTTGGGAAAACTGGACAGCAACATTCAAAACAATGAAACTGGACCACCTTCTTATACCATACACAAAAATAAACTCAAAATGGATTAAAGACCTAAATGTGAGACCTGAAACCATAAAAATCCTAGAAGAGAGCACAGGTAGTAACTTCTCTGACACTGGTCATAGCAACATTTTTCTAGATATGTCCCCTAAGGCAAGGGAAACAAAAGCAAAAATAAACTATTGTGACTACATCAAAATAAAAAGCTTCTGCACAGTAAAGGAAACAATCAACAAAACTAAAAGCCAACCTTCTGAACTGGAGAAGATATCTGCAAATGATATATCCAATAAAGGGTTTGTATCCAAAGTATATAAAGAAATTATACAGGATGCCTGGGTGGCTCAGTCGGTTAAGCACCTGCCTTCGGCTCAGGTCATGATCCCAGGGTCCTGGGATCGAGTCCCGCATCGGGCTCCCTCCTCGGTGGGGGGCCTGCTTCTCCCTCTGCCTGCTGCTGCCCCTGCTTGTGTGCTCGCTCTCTCTCTGACAAATTAAATAAAATCTTAAAAAAAAAAAAAAAAGAACTTATACAACTCAACACCCAAAAAACAAATAATCCAATTTAAAAAAGGACAGAAAACATGAAAAGACATTTCTTCAAAGATGACATACAGATGGCCAACAGACACATGAAAAGATAGATGCTCAACATCACTCATCATTGGGGAAATGCAAATCAAAACCACAATAAGATACCACCTCACACCTGTCAGAATGGCTAGTATCAAAAAAGACAAGAAATAACAAGTGTTGGTGAGGATATGGAGAAAAAGGAACCCTGGTGCACTACTGGGGGTAATGCAAACTGGTGCAGCCACTGTGGAAAATAGAACTACCTTATGATCAAGTAATTTCCCTACTGGGTATTTACCCGAAGAATATGAAAACTTTAATTCCAAAAGATACATGCACCCCTATGTCTACTGCAGCATTATTTAAATAGCCCAATCAGGAAAGCAGCCCAAGTGCCCATCAGTAGATAAATGGATAAAGAAGATGTGGGGTGTGTGTGTATACACACAAATGCATACCATGGAATATTACTTAGCCATAAAAAAGATATAAAAAATGAAAAGAAAGAAATCAGCTTTTTTCTGATTTATTTCACTTAGCATTATAACCTCATCCATGCTGTTGCAAATGACAAGATTTCATTCTCTTTTATGGCTGAGTAATATTCCATTATATATATCACATCTTCTTTATCCATTCATCTATTGATGGACACTTGGGCTGCTTCCATAATTACAGAAAGACAAATACCATATGATTTCACTTACACATGGAATTTAAGAAACAAAAGGAACAAAGGAAAAAAGAGACAACCCAAAAATCAGACTCTTAACTATACAGAACAAACTGATGGTTACCAGAGGGAGGGAGGTGAGTGGGATGGGTAAATTGGTGATGGGGATTAAGAAACCACTTATTGTGATGAGTGCTGAGTAGTGTATAGTTTTTAAATCTCTGTATTATGTACCTGAAACTCATATAACACTGCATGTTAATTATACTGAAATTAAAATTTTAAAAAATTTAAATAAAAAAAAATCTTTCCTCTGCAAATTTGCCTATTTCCTTTTCTTTATCATTTACAATATAAAAAAACTCTACCTATAAAAGCAATCATTTTATACATGAAAGTTATATAATCTGACCCAGAGTTTCCCTTGAACCACAGATACAGCATGTTAATGCAAAGTTGAAAAAAAAAAAAAAAAAAACAGAGTAAAATACCCTACCTAAAATAACCTTTACCATCATCTTCTTTTATTTCTAAAGACACAGAGAAGGTAAAGATGTCACTGTCAGGAGTCTGGGGTGCAGCAGTTGCTGAAAGCGGGGTCTGCTTGGCGGAACGGCGGAAGGCAGTGGCAAAACTGTAAAGTATCCGGCTGACCTACAACAGACAAGTTAGAAAATGGGCTGTTACCAGAAAAAATAAAATACCTTTATTAAGGCTGAAGGTTACCTATTTTGTGTGTGTGTTGGGGGTGGGGGATAATTCATCTTCCCCCATTGATTTCTTTTGGTAAATAATTTGTTAGGCCTAGAAAGCAAGCAACACTAAAAATGGCCAGAGAAGGGGTTTTAAAAAAGAAATGGTTATAAACACAAGAAATCCGACTGAAAAATAATTTCCAAAATTGTTAGGAACAATCTGAATATATTTATTATAAATTAAAAAAAAAAATCCTACAGGATTAGCTTTAAAAGAACAGTTTGGAAATGTGTCACTCCTGAAACCAAGATGCCTATATGAAGAAGCAGTCCTAGTCTCTGACACTCTTAGCAACAGGTTCTGGTTACCCAAACTTCTAGTTTCTGTATATTTCAGCCCATCAGGCTGGAATGAATAAAACAGCAAAGAATTTCATTTGGCTTATTAAGTGACCATAATAAATACTGCAATTAACTTCAACACAGTGAGGGTACAGGTGAAGTTTCATTTGCAGACACTTTTCTGGTGAGGACTTACAGCTTCTTGTATTTCGCACCGGAAGACGTGTATTCTGAAGAGCTCTGCATTGTAATGACTTTCAGTGAAAGCAAAACAGTCACTCTCGGGAGTTCCGTCATGCCCTCTGACACAGAACAGGATTTTGTAGATAGGGTAGTTTGCTATTTCAGTGTTTGTCTGAGGATCTAAGAGTCTGTTCAGGAAAAAAAGTTACGAAGAGCTTAGAGAGATTATGGACTATTTTCACTATATCCATATTATGATTCGAGACTCATCTTTCTAGCAAGATCATATAAACCACTTTTGGTGTGCTAATCATATTAATCTTAAGTTTTTTTGTTTTTGTTTTTTTTAATTTATTTGACAGAGAGAGACAGCGAGAGTGGGAACACAAGCAGGGGGAGTGGGAGAGGGAGAAGCAGGCTTCCTGCCGAGCTGGGAGCCTGATGCGGGGCTCGATCCCAGGACACTGGGAACATGACCTGAGCCAAAGGCAGACGCTTAACGACTGAGCCACCCAGGCGCCCCAATCTTAATAAATAAGTCATATGTGGAGGTGCCTGGGTGGCTCAGGCGTTAAGCGTCTACCTTTGGCTCAGGTCGTGATCTCAGGGTCCTGGGATCAAGCCCCGCATCGGGCTCCCTGCTCAGCAAGAGGCCTGCTTCTCCCTCTCCCACTCCCCCTGCTTGTGTTCCCTCTCTCACTGTGTCTCTGTCAAATAAATAAATAAAATCTTTTTTTAAAAAAAAGTCATATGTGGATTCCTGAAGTTATTAATTACATAATTCCATGGTACTAAAACCTACATAATCTTATGTTTTAGGGAGGCAAGCAGAAAGACAAAGAATAAGTACACAGGTTTCCTATATAGTCTGTACCTAAATAAAGACTAGATCAATGGGTAAATTAGACTACCAAAATGATCATTAAAGCTGTGTTTCTCATTACCTCCTAAAAAATGACCTAATCTGCTTTATTACTTAAAAAAATAAAAAACTGATGTGCTTTCTCAGAGTGAAACATATTCTTCTGATTCATGGCAAATAAGAGTGTACAAAATGTTAACACCTAAAAAAAGATAATTACTAAAATCAAAAGGATGCCATTCACTGAAAATCAAAGGTGTGTCATTCATTCAAAAATGTATTGGTTCAACAAATACTTACATGATACCTACAATATTTCAGGTTCTATTCTGGACACTGAAGACACAAATATGAAAGTAATGAAAAGAAACTGCAATTTCAACACTAAATGGGCAGGGCCATTAATGAGGAAAGCCCAGGGGTCCCTGTGCATAATGGAAATACACAGAAAGGGGACCTAATTCACATTCAAAGGCACTTTGATGAAAACTCTGGAAACATGGGCAAGAGAAACTGGTTTTTGTATGTCTACAGAATTAAAATGTATCAGAACAAAGTATAACTTCAGTTGGGCAATAACTACTAAGAAGGACATAGAAATGAGCACTAAATAAATTTTATGAGAAGTTTCACATTAATAGGGGCACCTGGGTTGCTCAGTCTATTAAGCGTCCGACTCTTGATTTTGGCTCAGGTCATGATCTCAGAGTCCTGGGATCAAGCCCTGCATCAGGCTCCATGCTCAATGGGGAGTCTACTTGAGGATTCTCTCTCCCTCTTCTTCTGCCCCTCCCCCCACTCGTGTGTGCATGCTCTCTCTAAAATAAATAAATCTTTTAAAAAATGCTGATTCTGATATGTCAATATTATTATTATTGATTCTAATATGTTCTGTTAGATTCAATATGAAACTTCATATTGAACTATTGTGTCAAGCTAGCATCTGTACTGGTGGAACAGGGAAAATATAAATTGTCAGACATACTTTCAGGTCAACATATTTCAATATGTTATCTCCAAAACATTTAAATTTTAATGTACCACACACAACTAGGGTGTGGAAGAATATAAAAAAACTGTTCAAATGAGTGACTAATTTTCATATGGGTCACAATCCTTGAAGACGTAAGTGCCAGGTGAATTAAACATTACATGAATGAAATAATTGTGTATTTTGTTCACCACCGCTTCTTTCTAAATCTATAGGTCAGAAATCTGATCTGAACATTTCAAGAAACTGGTCTTACCTCACAGTTCCTTCAGACACATTCGGCACTGACAGGGTTACATCTAGTGAAATCTGACACTGGCTTCTTAAGATGGACATCATCCTTAAGGCTTCCACTTCACTCCTGGGAGCATTTACTGAGGCACAGCCTAAATAAGTTAGTTTGCTGAAAACTACACTGTCCTCATCAGCAGCTGGTGTGAAAGGACTTGACCCTTCAGAATCTGAAAGAAATGGTAATGGAGGGTTACTTTCATTTTAGTATTTTGTTGACATGAATACCAAGTAAAAACCTAAAAGTTACACTTAGGTCTACAATTAAGAACTAATGAGATAATATGTCATTGCCCCAGAAGAACTGCCCATTAAAGCCAGAAATTTCACATTAAAACTCTGTCACTAACACCAAAATTTTTAGGGATTGCTTTACTGTCAATCCCAAATCTAAAATGTGATCTGAGGTTAGATCTGATTTACATTTTTGCCTCTTCTAATTTGTTTTGACTTTATAATTTACATTTAGGTCAAAAATATATTTAGTATTTTGCCACTGTGAAAAATCCTCTGTCTTCTTCCTGATCTGTATTGCTTTATTTCTCTCATTCATCATCTTAGCCACTTAACGTTCTCCCAATACCCCTGGTTTCCCTTTCCCAATAAAGCTGCATGGTTTTAACACTCTACTTTTCCCAACGAGCCTTTATAATTCCCCTATTCCTCCTCTTCTGCGGTGCCTTTCAGCTCACTTTTAAAAAACCTGGCAACTACTCCCAAAGAGCTATCTATACGGCCTGCAGCAAATATCTCTTCCCCTAGCATTATTCCTCCACATCTCCAACACTGTACTCAAATTCCTTCTTTCTTGGAAAAATCTTGAAACGAGACTTCCTCAATGTCATTTAACTGCTGTTATCTCTTTCTTTGATATCAATGACATACATTTAAAGGAAAATGAGAATGGTACATATACCTACCCTTCTCACATCCTCCTAAATCTAGAATCTGAACATTCTAGAAAACACAGATAATGGTTTTTGCTTGCTCTGAATCAAACCTAGTACAGGGTAGGCACTCACATATTAAAAACAATAACCTTCAGTTAAGCAAGCAATGCAGCAGTCCTAACCTCCTTGTCCAGGTTTCACTGGCAAGCTCATCTCTGGTTTTTGGAGCCCTACTAATGGCACAGGGTTAATGGTGGACGAAGCTGAGAGTTGGTTAGAAAGAGGTCCATCTCCTTCACCATCCAGTTGTGACCTTTCCACAAGTTCCTTGTCCCCTGGCTGGTCGTCCATTGGAGGATCCATCAGCACATCTGCTAGCTCTTTTTGCAGCTGCTGCTCACTTCCATTCCCTATAATCTAAGGGTCACAAATACATGCAATCAGCAAAGTGAGAAAGAAAGGCCAGTACTAATTCAAATGGGTCCGTATTCTAGAGAAAATCGTCAGCATTTCTTTTGATACAAAGATATCTTCTGAATGTTTTTTAAAAACAGAATAAATCAGGATCTGCAATAAATAAGAGCTGCAGCTGCTCTCTTCTTAGTTTTTCATGGAAAAAGTGTATAGTGAATTTGAGGCTATTGCCCAAAAATGTATGTGACAGTGTTCCTGAAACTTTTCTACAGTGGCCTCAACTAACAATTAAAGTATCTGTAATCTTACTTGTCTGGTGAGAAATAATCTGTTAAGAGGAGTATCTTTAGAGGCTTCTCTAATCTTTAAGAAACAGGGAAAATGTGTTTGCTTGCAAAAGTTATCATAGAAACAGACTGATTAGGTAATAAATTTTCACATGTATTTTACCACTCCTACTATAAGTCAGTCTCTTGTAATTCTAAGGGAGACTCCTCTGATATGAACAGTTTCTTAAAGTTCTGAGGCACCTGAATAAGGCTGGTATGTATAAAATGGCCTGAGGAGAAGCATTCCATTTCAATAATGTCAAGTGTTTTTCTAGAGTCATGATGGTTTATTATTAGTTGCTCAATAAGGAAGTAAACAAGTGCAAAATCAAGTGAAGACTGACCAATGCTAAGGAAAACCACAAGTGACAAAACCCAGTATTGTCACTAAATGCTTATTCAAGAAACACTAAAAAAAATTTAACAAAACAATTTAGAAAAAGTCATGATCAAGAAAGGGGGCTGATTTAGGAGGCTTTCTGAAGACTAAAACCTGACAAAAAGTTAAAACGGGTGGGGCTAGGAGATTGTTAAAGAGAATGAGGTCTTTCTGGTCAAAAAAACACAGAAGTTAGAAGCAAAATTCCAATAATAACAGACATACCTCTGGACTACCAAAGAACTCAGTTCAAACATTTTTTTATAACTCTATAAGATTCAAGTTCCTTTGGCTGTAAATTATAATTGAGAAACAGTCTTAATTCTTTTTTTGCTGACATTTTCCCAACGAAATCTAACATGTCAGCTACTCTTGCCTTGGAAATAAGGGCCACACAGGTGTTCAGCCTTGTGGCTTCAGTGACAATGTCTATTTCTCTGAACTTCATTTTATGTTTACAGTTACTGCTAATGGAACTACAAGTGGGTCAAGTAATTTTAACTGTTTGTTACGCCTGATCCTACACATCCATGAATGAAAATTTCTTCTTTCAGAAGTTCTACTTTCAGAAGTTTTTTAAGCCATCTAAAAAACAAACCACAGCTTAGTTCTAATTACCCTTCATTCTTTCAGAACTGGAGAGCAATTACTCCATCACCTGCAGTAAACAAAAGATAGTCTAATTGAACCTAAACTGTTTTCCAAGGGGAAAAAGAACGTAAGTAGGATAGTTACAGCTTCCTGAACACAAATGGAAAAAAGATATTAGACTCCATGTTTGTGTAATTAGTAATTATAACTGGGGAGACTATCACCAAAAGAGCAAACTAAATCAAAGAGAAGACAATATATTTTACATGTTACAAAGTACTGTTTTGTTCTTTGGTTTATAGGGTAATTAAGCTCAAGTTTTCTGTTGGGTAGGCTGCCTACATTTTCATATATTCATCAATAAAAATACACCTAAGCCTGAAAGAAAACATGTTTATATGCTTGTATTTTGTGTTTATACATGTTTATCTTGCATTCTTCTTTCGTTTATAAAGTCTATAAACATAAGAGCTGCCTTCTATTTCCTCAACTCTTCCTGAAAGACTAGGAAAAAGAAATGTATACACACAAATATGCTGATTTTTAAAAGCTGTTTAAAGGGGCGCCTGGGTGGCTCAGTTGGTTAAGCGACTGCCTTCAGCTCAGGTCATGATCCTGGAGTCCTGGGATCGAGTCCCACATCGGGCTCCCTGCTCAGCAGGGGGTCTGCTTCTCCCTCTGCCCTCTTCCCTCTCGTGCTGTCTCTCATTCTCTCTCTCAAATAAATAAAATCTTTAAAAAAAAAAAAAAAAAGCTGTTTAAAGACAGCAATGCAACATATGCTTTGGATGATTAGGGTCAATACAGTACTCAACAATTATGTTAGATTATTTGTGAACCTTCAATCTAATTTCAAAATTATTGTCTGTGACATTATAATATACATACTTAAACCAGTTAAGTTTTTTTCATTGTTTTTGTTTTATTTAAAAATATTTCTTTTATTAAGTAATCTCTGTGCCCAACATGGGGCTTGAACTCACGACCCTGATATCAAGAACTGCATGCTTGATCGACTTAGCTGGCCAGGCACCCTGTTTGTTTTTTAAAGATCTTATTTATTTATTTGAGAGAGAGAGAGTGAGAGAGAGATCATGAGCAGGAGGTAAATGGAGAGGGAGAAGCAGACTCCCCACTGAATAGGGAGCCTGATGTGGGACTCGATCCCAGGACCCTGGGATCATGGCCTGAGCCGATGGTAGACGTTTAACCAACTGAGCCACCCAGGTGCTCATCTGTTGTTCTCTTTTTAAAGACAGTTTTCCCTAGGCTTATCTAGGAAACATTCAGCAATGCCTTTCAGGGTTCTCAAACTTCGGCATGCATCAGAATCACCTGGAGAACTTTTAAGACACAAACTGATGGGCCCCAAGTGAATTCCAATTCAGTAAGTCTGGGTGGACCTGATAACCTGCATTCTTAAAAAGTTTCCAGGAGATGGTGATACTGCTAGTCTGGGGACCATGCTCTAAGAACTAACTTTAGGTTAATGGGTTTCTTTTTTTTTAATGTTCATGGCAGCTTTATTCCAGGTATTGATCTTGGGGAATGGATACACAGACTGTGGTACATTTAACAAATGGAGTGTTGCTCAACAACAAAAAGGAACAAATTCGTGACACAAGCAACACCATGGGTGAATCTCTGAAACATGCTGCGTGAAAGAAGCCTTGCGTAATACAGCATGCACCATATGGTTCCAACTCTACGAAGTTCTAGAACAGGCAAAACTAATCCATGGTAGAAAAAATCAGAGTAGTAGCTGTCTCTGCAGTTGGGTAAGAGGGCAGATTAAGAAGGAGCATGAGATATTTTGGGATAATAGTAATGTCATTTTGATCGGAGTCTCCATTAAACAATTGTGCACGTTTGTCAAAACTCAGACAATGTTTGCCTAAAATGTGCATATATCATTGTGCATACCTAAAAAAAATAGCTGTAAATAAAATGAAACTCTATTTAATGAAATGCATGTTGAAGTATTTAGGGGGAAGTGTTCTTAGCCATGACTACACAGCATAATAACAAATATTACCAGGAAGCACGTTAAAATTCAAATATGTGCTCCTCCCTCTGTCCCCTCCTGTCCCAACCTAACAAGTAAATCAGTCTCAGAGGTAGAGCCTGGGCATATGCATTTTGAAGAACCTCCACAGGTGATTTACAAAATAGTTGGCAGGCCAGATTAGGCCAGCAGACTGTAGTTTATTGACTCCTGGTATTGATGAATAGCTTAAACAAACCAACAACTACTTATTGCTATACTTCGTGTTGTAACAGAAAATAAACCCACTATTAGCAGGGTTTTCTGTTCCCTGATGCCAACAGCTTTCTTAACAGATAACACAATCATCTCTAAAATAACACACTGCAATATTAGTCAAAGGGTAGACAAACAGATCAATGGAACAAAACAGAATCCAGAAATAGACTGACACATATATGGCCAATTGGTTTCAATAAAGTTGAGAAGAAAATTTAATGGAGAAAGAGAATAAAAGAAATGGGACTGGAACAATTAACGTGACATCCATACCTATGCAAAAACATGAAGCTCAGCCAATACTTCACATCACATACAAAAATTAATGCAAAATGGATCACAGGTCTAAATGTAAATCCTAAAGCTATAAAACTTACAGAACAAAGGAGAAAATCTATGAAAATCCTGGAACACAGAGATTTTTAGTGACACAAAAAGTAGCATAAAAGAAAAAAAAATGATAGGGGCGCCTGGGTGGCACAGTCCGTTAAGCATCCGACTCCTGGTTCTGACTCAGGTCATGATCTCAGGGTCGTGAGATTGAGCCCCTGCTTCAGGCTCTGCACTCAGCATGGAGTCTGCTTGAGACTCTCTCTCCCTCTCCCCTGGCCCCTTTCCCCTACGCTCTTGCTTTCTCTCTAAAATAAAAATAAATTTTTAAAAAAATGATAAAATGTGCTTTATCAAAACTAGAAACTTCTGCTCAAAAGACACTTCAGAGAATGAAAACATAAGCCACAGACTTGGAGAATATGTATCTGATGAAGGATTTATATCCAGAATGTCTTATAACTCAATAAGGAAACAAGCAACCCAATTTAAAAAATGGGCATTTCACCAAAGGTATGGTTAACTAATAAGCACGTGAGAGAAACTCAATTCATTAGCCATTAGAGAAACTGAAACCGCCCTAGGATGATATACCTATAAGATTGGCTAAAATTAAAATCAAAACAATGCTAACAATACCAAGAATTGGCAAAGACACATCATAACTGAAAAACTCTCACACATTGCTGGTGGGAATGCAAAATGGTAGACTCACTTCAGCTGTTTTTTTGTAAATTTTATAGTTAAATATACACTTACCATATGACTCGGTCCTAGGTATTTACCCAAGAAAATTAAAACATATGTCCTGTCTGTGAATGTTTATAGCAGTATTATTCATGATCACCAAAAACTGAATATAAATGTTTATCAACTGCTTAGTGGATAAACAAACTTCCATATATCTATACAATGGAATACTACTCAGCAATAAAAAGGAATGATTAATACATGCAATAGCATAGATTATTCCAAGTAAAATAAGCCAGACATAAAACGCTACACCATACTGTAAGATTACATTTATATGGCATTCTGGAAAAGCACAACTTCAGGGACAGAAATCAGATCATTGGTTGCCAGGGGCTGGGAAAGAGATAAGAGGACTGACGAAAAAGAAGCACAAAGGAACTTTCTGGAGTGATAAAAATATTCTGCATCTTAATTGTGGTGATGGTGGTTATTATGTAAGAGTTTGCACTCACTAAAGCTTATAGGACTGTACACCTAAAAGGGCTGCATGTTACTGTGTGTAAATTTTACCTCAATAAACTTAAAATAGGGGATATTCATGGTGGCGAAGGCTATGCATATGTGAAAGGAGCAGGGGTTAAATGAGAAATCTCTGTACCTTCCTCTCAATTTTGCTATGAACCTAAAACTGCTCTAAAAAATAAAGTCTATTTTTTAAAAAATAGAAAAAAACATGGTTTCTATGAAAGATGCAATTTGAGAACACACTTCATTTTTTCATCCATGGTTTTGTTTTTGATAATAACCTCATTTTACAGACTCTCCTGGGCCCACCTCATCTGCTGCCAAGATACACAAACAATCCCTAATATGTATCTACAACCCCTTCCTCAACTGTTTACTGGAGAGAAATCTTCAGCCAGATCCCCCAGACTTAGTGTGTCCAACTTAAATCACTGTCTGATCCTCGTCCTGTATCCTTTTTATTTTTTTTTAATGAAGCTCTATGCCCAATGTGGGGCTCGAACACACGACCCCAAGATCATGCTGTACCGACTGAGCCAGCCTGGTGCCACCTCTGCTTTTTTTTTAATTAGTGAATTACACTACTATCCACTTAGTGGGCCAATAAAAGAGCAAAATCACCCTTCATTCCTCTCATTCCCACATTACTCATAAATCCTACTGATCTTGCTCAATTGTGCATTTTTTTCCTTCCTCTCTCTGCATAGGTAATACCACAGGACAGCTTATGTTCATTTTACATAAGCCTTCTAGAAAGATGGGGAGTTTCCAAGTCCTCTCTCTCTTCCTTATGACCTGTCTTTCACACAGCCACTGAAGTTACAATTGCAAATCTTAGTTCTGGTCAAGCACTGTCTTATTTTTAAACCCTCCCATGTTTCCTCAATTCCCTTAAGATAAAGCCCAAATTTGTAACTATATTCTATGAGTTCTTCACAACTCTGCCCAATTTATGTTTCCATCTCTTACCAATGACATAAAATTACTCAACTTCCCCAGGACATACCATAAACTTGCAAGCATCTAGACTTTGTACAGACTGTCCCCTTCCCTAGAAAGTAATCCTTTCCTTCTTCTTTCCGTTAAGACCAAGCTTAAATTCTGTTACCTCCTCTGGGATATCTTAATCCTGCAATATGGGGTTTAATTACTCCTTCCTTAGGAGTGTTACCATCATATAAGCATACACGTTTTAGCGAACCAGAGCTTGTACCAGACTGGGCATTATTAGATGGCAGAGATTGCTTCTTAAGTTATCTTTATATTATTCCCAAAGCTTTGGATACACTTACTGCACAATATACCTACAATACATATTTAATGAATTGAATTTTATAAATGCAAAGAATAGAAACCAAAGTAGTATTTTGACATTGGATATCCTACAGATTTTGGTTTGGTTATAAAAAATGAAATCTGAATGCTTTATTTTAGCTTTGTTCACTTACACACAAAAACAAATACCATCATTTCCTATTATTCTGAGAGTCATTAAAGGTTTAACATTTATAGTAAGAACACTGGGCAAGACCACTTAGCATGCTGCAAAACAATTTTATTTTGAAGTCCAACAAAGACTTCTAACTTAATTTAGCAGAAATATATAAATAAAAAAAGCAAAGCAGATATGTACGGATAATACAACAAGGGCCATATTTAGATTTGTGTCCATCTCCATGTAAACTAGAGTAAGAGAAGGAGGGGAGAGTGCTTGAAGAAACAGTCCCAAATTGAAAGAAAAAAACAGTAAATATAAAGTAGCCAATTTAGCAGCTATTGTAAACACTAACATAAATATTTGCAAGGACAGAGACTGCATGATAAATGATTTATTCATAATTCTGCTTACAAAGCAGGGTGGTAGTAAAAACTGGGGATAAGAGCTGGCTTGTGGCACATCTCCAGGGGGCACCATTCACATACAGACCACGTGAACAGCAGCCCCTTAGGGCTGGCTGTACGGAGTATAGCCTGGGGAGCTGTACTTAGTTGTCCTACTTGAGCTCCACAGTAGGACAGAGCTGAGCTTGGGACATGGCTCTGACACTAACTCTGTTGGCTCTGGGCTAATTAAATTAACCTCTGGGAGCCACAACTGCCTCATCTCTAAAATGAAGGTGTTAATGTCTATCTCACAGGACTGTCATGTCATGAGGGTTCAAGGACACAATAATAATAATATGATTACAGGACATTTACTGTTTATAATTCAGGCACCATATGTAATTTTTACAGGAATTACCTCATTTCTCACATCACAGTACCTACCAATTAGTAAGCATCCAACAGTATCTCCTTACCCCACTTTCAGCTATTTAAAAAAAAAGAAAAAGATTTTATTTTTAAGTTAATTTCTACACCCAGCCCTTACACATGGGGCTCGAACTTACAACCTTGAGATTGAGTTGCATGCTCCACCAACTGAGCCAGTGAGGTGCCCCCCACTTTCAGCTATTTCTAAATAAACTCTGACCCACCTACTGGAGCTGAGGTTTGAAAAAAGCAAATAATAACTTAAAAAAAAAAAAGTATTTGTTCTACTTTCCATTATCCAGAGAAAACTAAGAACACACCTACTATTTATGTGAAAGACCCATTACTGGAATAACATCTGTCCTTTCTAAATGTATCAAATAAAAGTAATAATTTATATGGTAGAAGTGGTTACAGGTCTATTTCCTTGAGAGCAAAACTGCATTTATAGAAGCAAGGGACAAAATGTTTCAAAGGCAACAGCCAGAGTCATTTCCTGGTGTTAATTTTCTACTCCTAACTTTATAGCCCCTGTTTCCTGTCACTGCAACAATACCAGCCAGGTCCCACTTGATTTGACAGTCATCCAAAGCTACTTTAGGCAGTTTGGGATCTTTTTACAGGAGAGATTTTGTCTTCAAGAAAGCATGCTCAGGAAAAAGCAGTGTGCACTTGAAAAAATAATAGACGATCAGAAAATTAAAGACAAATTTTGATGACCTACAGTTCCCACTACTTGTGTCAGACTGTAATGAAAATATAAATGACAATGGTTCAGACAGTAATTTTACTCAGCTTCAGTGTAAAAACTAAGGCATTTTGAAACAAGTATATAAAGCTCAGTTTTACCAGAAAGCAATGCACAAAATAACCAGAAGTCCCATTTGGATCCTGGAAAAGTATCCTTACTAATCTCAAATCCACTCACATACTTGGTTCTGTGATCTTTGATAAATCACTAAATTACTTTGTGCCTCATTTATAAACTGCAGCTGTTCTGACTATCCATCTCTTTATCTTACTGTATGAAGGAATGACCAGAGAAACAACCTAAATTACCATTAGGAATTATTAACATTAATTTAAAAAGGGGAAGGAGAAGGAACAGCACCTTGTGAATTCATCCTAAAAAGTCAACTGAAGACAGACCCAAAGTATTTGTGACTGTGTTGCAAAGTAATGGGATTATGACTGGGTTTTACTTTTCTTATTGTCTGAATTTTCTGTATCAAGCACACATTATTTTTATAACTTCAGAAAACAAATAACAAAAAGGTTATTTGGGAGAAAAAGAAAACAAGTACATTCAATTCTACTATATGCAATGATCCTGACCCTAGGCCCTTTACAATTCTCTTGATCTTTCTACACATTACAGACTCACTTCTTTGAGTAATGCTTAATCATTCTTTAAGGTTTTGCTAAATTGTTACCTATGCTTTGCTCTTCTAGGCAACAGTTAGATTGTCATATAATACTGTTCATATCTATATTCTAGCACTTGATGAATTTTATCATGATGACATGGTTACTTATGTGTCTCCCCGCCACCACCCTGATCCCCTTAATTAAACTGTGTGTTCATGGTTCAGTTACTTTGCTGAATAAAAGATCTGCATTAGAGGACAAGATCACCTGATACTAAAAACAAGTAATATCAGCTATTTCTAAATAAACTCTGACCCACCTACTGGAGCTGAGGTTTGAAAAAAGCAAATAATAACTTAAAAAAAAAAAGTATTTGTTCTATTTTCCATTATCCAGAGAAAACTAAGAACACACCTACTATTTATGTGAAAGACCCATTACTGGAATAACATCTGTCCTTTCTAAATATATCAAATAAAAGTAATAATTTATATGGTAGAAGTGGCTACAGGTCTATTTCCTTGAGAGCAAAACTGCACTTATAGAAGCAACTGAGTCAGAAGATTAGTTTAGGCAATTCTAAGTGAGAAGCAGTGACTTCTATATCAGCTATTTTAGTACGGTTTGGCAACTTCTTTCCAACTAAAATAATGTCCATTGGATTTTTCAGAAAGAAAAAGATTAAAAAAAAAATTGAAAATCCTCTAATTGAACTTTCCAGCAAAGAAGTACTAGCTCATCAATGTACCTCCAACCAACATTTATAGAGTATCTTTGGTTAAGAACTAAGGGTGTAAGATTCCTACACCAGAGGAGTCAGGTAAAGAAAATACAACATGTTCTGAATTTACGAAAAGTTCTCCGATTTTGATGTGAGTTGTCAAACCATTTCATGAAGAAAAATACCTGTGTTTTTTTATAACTACACCATCACATAAAGCCTTTCTATAAAGGGCTTAACTAAAGCACTGTCTTCTCCAAGAAGGCTTCTCAGACTCATCCCCCAAGCTGAGATAGGTTTCCATCCTCTCTGTTCTATAGCACCCTTTGTTAATCTCTACTGTAGCATATATCTATTAAGGTTGAAAATTAAATATAGCCACAATATCTCTACAGCTCCTCCATCAAGAGGTATAGTCTATTTCCCTAAACCCAAGAATCTGGACTGGCCCTGTGACTTGCTTTGACCAATAAAATGTGACAGAAGTGACACCCTGTAATTTCTAAGCCTTAGCCTTAAAAGATGCATTACAGCTTCCACATGTGCCCTAGGACCACCATGCTGCTATGAAGAAATCCAAGATTAAAGACCACACGAAAAGAAAGATTCAGCCATCCCAATCCCAATCGAGCCCAGTCACCAGTCAATGTACCAGCTCAGTGAAGTTACATAAACCAAAACAAGACCAGCAAAACTACCCACTCAATGGACAAAATCATGAGAATAAATTGTTTCAAGCCACTCAATTCTGAGGTAATTTGTTACAAAGCAAAGATTAGTACACACTACTGCAACAAGAATCCTAACAACTATCACCTACCCTAAGCTATAAGCATCTTGAAGATAGGAACCATGTCCAATTCATCTCTGTTTTCATTCAGCCTTTTAAGAGCTTCTCTTTGTGATGTTTGCCAGTTTCACTGTCATCCTGATTGGGACTCACACTGTTCCTTGAAGCGGAGGATTTATGTCTTATCATTTCTGGAACATATTCAGCTATTATCTCAAGTAACTCCTTCTCTCCCATTCTAGTCTATTTTCCAAGTAACCTCTGCAGATTCATTTGGCAGGTATTTGATTTTCTCTTCAGCCATGTCTAATCTACTATTTAACACATCAGTTGCACCTTTAACTTCACTAGCTCTAATTTTCACTAAGTTTGCTTGGTCTTTTAAAATTTTTTGATAATTTTGTTCATTTCTAATATTTTCAAATTTTTCTTCAAATCTTCAATCATTTCAATATTTATCTTAAAGTTATAGCTAATAATTCAAATGCCCGAGTTTTGGTGAGATTTGATCCTGCTGTGGTCTGCCTGTTCTTTGCTCTTTGTAAATTTTGGATTATCTGATATTCTTTATCAGGGTAATCTGTGGTAATGCCATGCAGCCTGGGTGGCAGGCATGTCCCTCCAGAGTAGTTCTGCAACTGACTCTGTCAGGTGCCCTAAAAGTATTACCAACCCAGGAATATTCAGGTAGTGTAAATTCAAACCCCAAATACCCGAAGGCAAGCCTATGGGTACAAATTCTCAACAAGATTCCCCTCTAAACTTATGTCCATGCTAAGAAGACTTAAGCTAAACAAACTGAGGGTTCTAGAGGGGAGGGGGGTGGGGGGATGGGTTAGCCTGGTGATGGGCATTAAAGAGGGCATGTACTGAATGAAGCACTGGGTGTTATACGCAAACAATGAAATCATGGAACACTACATCAAAAACTAACGATGTAATGTATGGTGATTAACATAATATAATAAAATTAAAAAAAGAAAAAAAGACTTATGCTAAGTTTCCTTATTTTCTTCCTGTGATTTTAAGTTATTTTTTTCCAAGTCTATCCTTTCAATTAGGATGCATCATCCCCTGAAGGTGCTATATAAGGAAATCTCAGTTCCAACATCCCTCTCTGTAAAGCCCAAAGCCTTATCTCTTACCCAATTTATCTATCAAAACCCATACCTATTGGTCATAAAGAATAGCATTCCCCCAGTACAGCCCCAGTGTCGGCTTTTACATATAGTTTTGGCTTTCAGTGTCCCTCTTTGCTTTTGTTCCTTTGGGATTTCTTTATTTTCTTAAGAATAGAGCTATGAAAGGGTGTCTGTTATATTTCGTTCAGCTCTCCTAAATATTTTGTATTGGGACATTTTTGGGTTTTCTAGGTCATCATATTTCCAAAAATGGGAGTTGTCAGCCTCAGTACTGAAAAACAGCATTTGGTAGATTACTAGCTGTCAACTGAATATTCAACAAAACACTCAATCAGGACTTCTGGCATGAAAGAATGACAGGCTTTTAAATGCATTTCCTAAATCCAATGCAATTTTAAAATCTAGTAGTGGCTGCTAAAACAAAGTTTCAAAAAGATAAGTGAGCATCACTGAGCAACATGTTGCAATAATCCTATCATACTTTACTTTGATCTCATAGACTGAACAATAATTGTATTACTTTCTTCACTTACCAGTTCTACATACAATAAGCCAATATACTGTAGAGATGTACTGAAAACACATAGAGGAAACATTTTAAATTTGTAGAGCATATTGCTCAATTTCTTTTCAGTAAACAAGACAGATGACAGAGCAAGAATAAAAGTTCTCTGGAGGAGCCCTGAGGGTCCTTCCCATTTACCATAAATGATTCATCAAATTAGAAACAGGAAGAGTAAGTCAAACAGTACTTCAAAAATTAACAAGAAAATTTTCAAGTGAAAGAAACCCAAAAAGAGAGAAGACTGATCTATTTGGCATGTGTACTTGTTCATGCTGTCTTCCTTCCTATTACAGAAACTGTTCCTAGGCTAACCCCTCCACCCATGCAACAGGAAACCTCTCTCCCTAATCAAAGACTTGGCCCTTCTCTGATACTAGTAATGTCCCCCTCTTTACTGAATAACTCCCATCGGTGCATTTGTATCATAAAATCTCTCACTGGAATCCCTATTCCTCTTCACCTACCATGCCATATATTTTTTTTTAGCAAAAATCCTTAAAACAGTTGTTATACTATCACTTCTTCCTCACCTACCATTTACTACAAAACCCACACGAATGTTGGTAATGATCTCATCTCTCTCCTGAAAACAAAAAAGCAAGCAAAAACAAAAACAAAAACATCCTTCTTAAGGATCACCCAGGTCTCTCCTGTCTTTTTTCAGTCACCATCGAAAGCAACCTCTCAGCAGAATCTAACATACCTGGTTATTCCCGCTCTCTTGAAACACTTTCTTCATCTCTCTTCCAAGGCATTCCAGTCTCCTAGTTTTCTTTATATCTCACTACTTATATCTTCTCAGTCTTCTCTGCTGGTTTCTCTTCATCTCCATCTCTCAATGTTGAAGTACTCCAAGAATCAGTTCTTCACTCAACTCTTCAGTTTCTACGCTCACTCTGTGGGTGATCTCATCTAATCCCATAGCTTTAAATACCATCTATATACTGTTGATGCCAGCCACAGTCGCTCCGGAGGATCAATCTCATACAATCAACTACTTGACATCAAGAAATGGACATGTAACAGTCATCTCAAATTTAGTATGTTCAACTTCTGATCCCTCTAACCCAATCCTGGTCCTAGCTCTTTCCATTTTAATAAATGGCACTACCATATACCTAACAGCTCAGGTCAAAAACTAGGAATCATCATTTATTTCTCTCTTTGTCTCAAATCCCACATATAAATTGCCCACCCTATCAGTTCTACCTTGAAAATATATCCTGAATCAGACCACGTTCATCTTCTAATCTTAAGCCCATGTTCTCTCTCCCTTTAATAACTAAAACAGCCTTCCATCTGCTCTTCTTGCTATCAGGCTTGCCTCTTTATTGCCCATTCTCCATGGAGTAGGCCAGATATAACTCATGGTTTTGAGTATATTCACAGATATGTGCAACCAACATCAAAGTCAATTTAAAATATTTTCATCACCTCAAAAAAAACACCAAACACCACCATATCCTGTTAGGTATCAACTCTCCTTTCCCCTAATAACTCCAAACCTAAATAAGCAACAACTAATCAATCCTCTGCCTCTAAAGATTTGACTATTCTAGACATTTCGTATTAATAGAGCCATGTAATTTGTGGACTTTTGTGACTTGCCTGTTATTTAACATGTCTTTGAGGATCATCTATGTTGTAGCATGTATCAGTACTTCACTCCTTTTTATGACCAAATAATATTCCATTGTATACCACATTTATCCATTTAGTAGTTCAACATTTAGGTTGTTTAGCCTTTATTCTGTGGGTTGTCTTTCTTCCTTTGTTGCTTATGCTTTTGGTGTGGTTATCGAAGAATCCACTGCCAAATCTGAAGTCATGAAAATTTACCCCTATGTTTCTTCTAAGAGCTTTACACTTCTAGCTCTTACACTGAAGGCTGTAATGATTTTAAGCTAATTTCTGTATATGGTGTGAGGTAAGGGTACAACTTCATTCTTTTGAATGTGACTATCCAGTTGTCCCAGCACAATTTGTTGAAAAACAAAGCAAAACAAAAAACCCATTCCCAATTGAATGGCATTAGTAAACCTTGTCTAAATCAGCTGACCACAGAAATATGGTTCTATTTCTCAATTCTCAAATGTATTCCAGTGATTTATATACCTATCTTTATGTCAGTACTACACTGTCTTGATTACCACTGCTTTATACTAAGTTTTGAAATTACAAAGTTTCAGTCCTCCAACTTTTGGCCTACCCAAGGTCCCTTGCAATCCAAAATGAATTTTACAATTGGCATGTAAACGTCTACAAAGATGTTACCTAGGATTCTGACAGATTGCACTGAATGTGTAGATCAGTTTGAGTAATGCCACCTTAATAGTAAGTCTTCTGATGCATGAACAGTGGATGAATTTCCATTTACTGAGATCTTCTTTAATGTCTTTCAACAATGTTTTACAGATTTCAAAGTATAAGATTTGCACTTTTGTTTAACTTAGCACTATTTCATTTCTTCTTTCTTTTTTTTAAGTAGACTCCATGCCCAGTGTGGAGCCCAATGTGGGGCTTCAACACGTGACCCTGAGATCAAAACCTGAGCTGAGATCAAGAGATGGATATCTATCCAACTGAACCACCCAGGTACCCCTATTTCATTCTTTTTCATGCTATCATAAATTGTTTTTTCATTGTTACTTTAAGATTGTTCATTGCGAGCATATAGAAAATTGATTTTTTTTGTATATTGATCTTATATCCTGCAATCCTGCTGAACTTATTTGTTTTAATAATTTTTTTTACATTTCATAGGGTTTTCCACATATAAATTCATGTCAACTGCAAACAGATAGTTTTTACTTCCTTCTTTCCAACCTGGGTATTATATTTTTGCATGCCTAACTGCCCTGGTTGTACAATGTTGGACAGACGTTGCAAGTGCAGACACCAGGTCTTGAGTCTGAACTTAGGGGGAAAGAATCTACTCTTTCACCAGCAAGAATGATTTTCACTGTGAGTTTTTCATAGATGCTGTTAATCAGGTTGAGAAGTTCCATTCATAGTTGATTTGTTTTCTACTTCTTCATTTTCCTAAAAAGGTGTTGGGTTTCACCATTTTTCCTGTGCCTACTGAAAATGATCATGTGGTTTTGTTTTTGGTTCCACTGATATATTACATTCACAGATTTTCAGTTGTTAAACCAAACTTACATTCTTGGGATAAATCCCACTTGATCATGGTATGTAATCCTTTTCATATACTGAATTAAGTATGCTGGTATTTTGTTGAGGACTTCCGTGTCCATATTTAAGAGATACTGACATGTAGTTTTCTTGTGATGTCTCTAATTTTGGCATTGGCACAGCATCATCCTTATAGATTTAGTGATAAAATAGTCTCTCCTTTTCTATTTTTTGGGAGAGTTTGTGAGGAACTGGTATTCTGATTTAAGCATCTGGTAGAATTCAGGAATAAAGCCATCTAGGCCTGAGCTTTCTTTGTGGGTACATTTTTTATTACTAACTCAACTTCTTGTCATAGGTCTAGTCACACTAAATCTCATTAGTATTTTTCTAGAAATGTATCCATTTCAATAAATTCTCTAATTTTTTGGCATATTACTATTCCTAATAGATCTTTATAATCCTATTTAATGTAAATTTGGCAGTAATGTCCCCTCTTTCAGTTCTAATTCTAGTAATCTCTCTTTTTTTTCTTGGTCAAACTAAAGTGATGCCAATTTTGTTGATCTTTTCAAAGAACCAGGTTCTTGTTTTATTAATTTTTCTCTATTACTTTTCTATTCTGTTTCACTGATTTCTGCTCTAATCTTTTATTTCCTACTTTGGCCTGTTTTATATTTAGTTCGCTCTTCTTTTTCCAATGTCTTAAGGTGAAAGGTGAGGTTACTGATTTGAGATTTTCCTTCTTTCATAATATAGGAATTTACAGGTAGAAATTTTCCCATACACATTTAAGCTCTATCCCATACTGTCTGCATGATAGATCTTTTCCCATCTTTTTATTTTAAATGTTTGTATCTGAATTTAATGTGTGTCTCCTGCCAAGGGCATACAGCTAGATCATATTTTTTTATCGACTGCTGACAGTTTTCTCTTTTATTATACTGCTTAATCCATTTTGTTATTGATATAGTTCAATTTAGGTGTGCCATTTTGCTTTTTATTTTTTATGCAACTATCTTATATGTTTTCCATTCCTTTATTCCTTTACTGCTTTTTTAGTATTTCGTGAATATTTTTTAACATAGCATTGACATTTCTTTAATGATATAGATATATACATATATACACACACATACCACCTTAGTGGTTACTGTAGAACTTACCATGCGTATCTTAATTTATTAGAATCACTTTCTAATTTATACTACCTTAATTCTAGTAAGATACAAAAAATTATTCAAATACAGCAGTATTCCCCCCATGGTATTATTATACATATTGTATCTACATTACAAATCAACACATTTTTATAATTGTTACTTAATTCTGTGTTTTTAAAAAAGATGAGAAAACAAACATATTTAGTTATATTAATTTTATCAATCCTGGTTCTCTTCATTGGCTCTTGTAGTTTTGAATTACCATATTAAGTCATTTACTAAGCTGTAATACAGCTCTGCTCTGACCTACCTTGTTCTTCTATGATTGGCAAATAGATTATATTTCTGTATGTTATAGGTACAATATATACATATTGTATATATAATGCAAAAGAGGAAAAATGTATTCATACTGTCTTTATTATTACAGTTACCCTTACTGGTGCTATGGATTAAAATTATTGTTTGGGGTCACTTGCTTTTGGCCAGAAGAAGTTCTTTTAGTATTTCCTGTAAGGTGGTTCTGATAGTAGTAAATTCTGTTTTTATTTCAGAATGTTTTTATTTCATCTTCAGTTTTGACTAACAGTTTTGCTAGGATTCTTGGTTGACAGTTTTTTCTTTGAGCACTTTGAATGTCATCCTATTGGCTTCAAGCTTCCACTATTTCTGCTGAGAAGTCAGCTGTAAA
Source organism: Halichoerus grypus (assembly GCF_964656455.1). Classification (NCBI taxonomy): domain Eukaryota; kingdom Metazoa; phylum Chordata; class Mammalia; order Carnivora; family Phocidae; genus Halichoerus; species Halichoerus grypus. Next base: position 82,353,986 of record NC_135725.1, on the reverse strand, counting down.
TCTTACTGCATTCCCCTTGTAGGAAATGAATCATTTTTCTTGTTTCAAGATTTCCCTCTTGTCTTTGGTTTTCAACATTTTACTAAGATATGCCTTTCTGTGGATGTTTCTGAGTTTATCTTAGAGTATGGTGAGCTTCTTAGATGTGTATTGTTTTTCAATAAATAAATGTGGGACTTTTCAGACATTATTTCTTCAAATATTTTTTCTGCTCATTTTTTCCCTCTCCTTCTGAAATATATGAGTATGTTATTACAACTAATAACATCTCATCTTTCTCTGAGGCTTTGTTCATTGTTTTTTCTTTCTGTTCTTTGGATATTTTACTGATCTTCAAGTTTATTAATTCCTTCTTTTAGGAGTGTCTGGCTGGCTCAGTCCATAGAGCATGTGACTCTTGATCATAGGGTGGTGATTTCAAGCCCCATGTTAGGTGTGGAGCCTACTTAATAAAAAAGTAAAAATAATAAACATTGTTTAATTCTTTCTTTAAAAAAACATTTGTTATGGTATACTTGATGTACATTATATGTCATCTTCGCACAGGGGCCATGCTAATCTTCTCTGTATTGTTCCAATTTTAGTATGTCTACTGCCAAAGCAAGCACATGTACATTAAAATGCACATAATGTAAGTGTGCACTTTGGTGAATTTTGGCATATGTATACACCACAACCACATGCGTATACACCACATATCCATAATGCCCCAAACTCCTTGTGCCCCTCTGTTCTCCCATTCTTCTTCCCCATCCCAACAACACACCCCCAAGCAACCACTGAACTGCTTTCTGTGACGACAGGTTTTGCATCTTCTAGAATTATATATAAATAGAATGTGCAATATGAGATTTTTTGGGCGGGGCTGGTCTGTCTTCTTCCATTCAGCTTATTTTGATATTTCTTCATGATTGTGGTAATAGTTCATTTTTTAAAAGATTTTAAACACTTCTCGCATTTTATTTATGAAAAATCTGTGGGTCTTTTATTTTTTACACATTTTTCCAACTTTATTGAGACTTAATTGAAATAAAACATTGTTTAAGGTATACATGATTTGATATGTGTATATATTGTGAAATGATTACCACAATAAGGTTAGTTAATACATCCACCAACTCACATGATTACCATTTCTGTGTATGTGGTGAGGACATTTAAGATGTATTCTTAGGTACTTTCAATTATATAATATTGTCAACTATAATCCCAATGCTGTACATTAGATCCTCAAAACCTAATAATTGCACAACTGGAAATTTGTACTCTTTGACCAGCATCTCCTCATTTCTCCTACCATCACCTCCTGCCCCTGGCAACCACCATTTTACTTTGAGTTTGGCTCAGATTCCACATATGCATTCTGGAATGTGAAATATGTTGTGTTTTTGGTTGTTTCAAGATATTTTTTGATTTCCCTTTTGTTTTCTTCTTTGATTCACTGGTTGTTCATGAGTATGTTATTTAATTTCCAAATATTCGTGATTTTCACATTTTCCTCCTGTTATCAATTTCTAACTTCATACCTCTATGGTTAGAAAAGATATTTGGTATAACTTCAGTCTTCAATTTGATAAGATTTGTTTTGTGACCTAACATATGATCCATCCTGGAGAATGTTCTGTGTATGCTTGAGAAGAATAAGTATTCTGTTGCTGTTGGATAGAATGTTCTATTTATGCCTGTTAGGTCCATTTGGTCTAAGGTATAGTTCAAGTCCAATGTTTCCTTATTAATGTTGTGCCTAAATGATCGATCCATTGTTTAAAATAGAGTACTAAAGTTCCTTATCATTATTGTATTGTCTATTTCTTCCTTCAGATCTGTTTCTTTTGCTTAGGTACTCTGATGCTCAATACATATATATTTACAATTGTTACATCTTCTTGATGAATTGACCCATTTTTCATTATATTATATCCTTTGTCTTTCTTCTTATAGTTTTTAACTTAAAGTCTATTTTGTCTGATATCAATGTAGCTACCCTCGCTCTTTTGGTTTCCATTTGCATGGAATTGCTTTTCCATCTCTTCACATTGAGTCTGTGTGTGTCCTTAAAGCTGAAATGAGTCTCTAACAGGCATAGTGGGGGTCATATTTTTTATCCACTTAGCACTATGTTCTGTGGAGAATAGAATTCATTTGCATTTAAAGTAATTATTGATAGGTAAGAACTTATAATGCTATTTTATTGTTTTATCACTGTTTTAAAGTTCCGTTGTTGCTTTCTTCCTTTCTTGCTGTCTTCCTTTGTGAAATGAAATTTTCCAAAGTGGTATACCTTGATTCCCTTTTTATCTTTCATGTTATCTATTGTAGGTTTTGCTTTGTGGTTACCATGAGGCTTACATAAAGTATCTTACTGATATAACAGTACATTTTACATTTGTAACAACTTTAATCATATACAAATACTCCACCCTCCCCCCCAACATTTTAGGGTTTTGATATAAAAATTTAACTTTTTATATTGCATATTCATTATCGCTATAGTTATTTTTAATACCTTTATCTTTTAACCTTTATACTAGAATTAATCAACACACCATCATATTACAGTATCAGAGTATTATGATTTTGACTACATACTTACCTTCTTCAGTGTTTTATATCTTCATGTTTTTCATTTTACTAGCTAGTATTCTTTCATCTCAGATTGAAGAACACCTTTCAGCATTTTTAGTAAGGTTTGATGATGATTAATTCGATTTGGGAATATCTTTCTCTCTCCTTCATTTCTGAAGGACAACTTTACTAATAAAGTATTCTTGGTTGGTTTTCTCTTCAGCACTTTGAGTATATCATCCCACTCTCTTCCGGCCTGCAAGATTTCCGCTGAGAAATCTGCTAACAGACTTACAAGGATTCCCTTGTCATGTGATTTTTTTTTCTCTTGCTGCTTTCAAAACGGTCTTTTATTTTAGACAGTTTTATTATAATGTGTCTTGCAAAGAATCGCTTTGGGTTGAAATCTTGGGGAAAATTATAAATTTTATCAACTTAGATGTCCAAATCTCTCTCCAAATTTGGGAAATTCTCATTCATTAGGTCTCTAACCTTTCAACCCATTTCGCCCTCTCTTCTCCTTCTGGTATACCAATAAATGCATAGATTATTTTTATGGTATACCATGGTTCATGTAGGCTTTCTTCACGCTTTTTAATTTTTTTGTTTTCAGACTAGATAACGTTAAATAATCTGTCTTCTACTTCATAATAATTTTTTCTGCTTGATCCAGTCTGCTGTTGATGATTTCCATTGCATTTGCTTTCCCTAAGGTGGTGATGACTGCTCAAACATGTAGTTTCTCCCAATCACATGGAATCCAGTTTCTACGCATGCTCACTGGCCATCTGCAAAGGCTCATTCTGACCATTCTTGCCCTCAGGGGCATGCATAAGAAGGCAGTCACTGGGTATGGGTGTGTCTGAGTGAGCTGCACAGAGCTTGGTGGTAGCCATAGGCCAGCTGAAGCGATCAGTACGGGAGACAACCTCAGTGGCTCATGAGTAATTTCCTGATAGAGTTCCCAAAGCAGTTAATAAAATGTGTGTTCCTTTGATATGTTCCATTCCCAGCCTTAGCTGTTGTTCTCCCAGCATGACTGTCCACCCCCAAGTTATGTAGTTCACAACCCAATATTCTGGATGGAGTGAGAAAGAAATGGGTTTTGGGAGTATCCCACACAGCTGGGGAATCCAGCACCTGCTCTCAATTTCCCACATGGAGAAAATCATGGGCAGAGAAAGTCTCTATTGGCATTGAGCTGTGCTGTCTTGGGGAAAAGGTGACACAGGTAAAGTAAAACAGCTTCATTTATTGTCTTCAATAGATCCAATCTTGGATGGTTTTTCCTCCAAGTATGCTGAAACCTCTCTGATGGACCCCTGGAGTCCCACAAAGGCACTCTCGTCCATGAGTGATTGTCTAAATCACTGTTCTTTGAGGGTAGGATAGTAAACTTCATCCTGAAACTTCTGAAAACAACTCTCATTAATTCTTTCTTTTGCCAGTTGAAATTTACTGCTGAGCCCCTCTAGTGAATTTTTCGTTTCAGCTACTGTGCTTTTCCACTTTGGAATTTCCATTTGGTTCCTTTTTTTGTAATTTCTATCTTCTTAATGATATTCTCTATTTGATAGGACTTTGTCATCATACTTTATTTTTTTAAGCATTTCTTTTAGTTCATTGAACTCAATGGCTACTTTGAAGAATCTATGTATTAAATCCAACATGCCACTCTCATAACCAGTATCTGCTGCCTGCCTTTTTTTTTTTTAAATGACATATGGGTTATTTTTTCATCTTTCTTTGCATGTTTCATAATTTTGTGTTAGAAACCTGATATTTTAGATAATATGTTGTCCTAATTCACAGTACTGGTCTCCCCACTCTGGGACTTGTTATTTTTTATGCTTGCTTGTTCATTTGGTAGCTAGATAGCTTATTTTCGTAAATTCTATGCCCCTAATTCCCATAGTGTTAAGCCTCCGACTTGCTCCCCTGGGGAGATTTGGCTTTGCCTACAGTCATCCTGAGAGGAGAGCAATTTTGGAAGAGTGCTTGGTCTCTTTCTCTGACCACACCTAGATGTTAAACTCCACTAAATATGGCCAATTGCTTTACAGTTTTCACCAATGAACTTCGGTATAAACTACTCCACAGAATAAACTAACCAAATTGACATTACTTTGAAGGGAGAGTTTCAGAGGTCCATGTTTGAGATTTGTTCTGACACTAAGAGTCAGTCTCCTAGTAAGCCTATACTTAAATCTATATGTTCAATCAATCTACCAATCTCCTCTCAAATTACCTTTCACCACAAGCTCTACTGTTTTTGAGAGTACCCTTAGGCTTGAACTTCTCTACACTCTGCTGTAGGGAAGGGATTAGGAGCTGTTTTATGACCCCCTTCTCACTACAGGGAAAATCTGTGAGCCATAGCTGTGAAGTTGGGAGATGGACAATAGCACGCTTTACTTTGAGTGACATCCCATCTTTAGAAGCTGAGTACTCAGTGGTTGTAGGTGATGTAGAAGTCTCAGGTCTTCCTGGTTTGTCTGTAGTGGTGTGGAACCACTACTTTAGAGGCTAGGGCAATTGGACTCTCTGTATTCTAAGCAGCACTGTGCCCAAAGTAGAGCCTCCATCCCAAGAATGAGGACTGGGCAAAAAAAGGGAGCCCCCATCTCTTGAGTCACACTTGGCTAGCAAAACGTAGCTGGAGGCAGGATGAGAAATGCAATTGCCCTGCTATTTCCTGGAAGATAGCCCTCCAAGTGGGGGCGGGGGGCGGGGGTAGAAATCCTGTCTTCTTGATTGCACTGATATGGAGTTACCATCTTGCTCAGCTGGGATAGGTCCGGGAAGCAATGGGTCTTGGTGCAAATACCACAGATTCTTTACCAAATTTTAGTAAATTTCCTTGAATAAATGTTTCTTTACTTGCTATATATCCTTTAGAACATTTCCAAAGACTGTAAATGGTTGTTTTTGTTTTTTAATAATTGTCACCAATTTTGCTAAGGAGTAGGTCCACAGAGCTCCTTATGCTGCCATGCTGGAAGTCTCTTTCAGCCATTGAGCTTTTTAAAGTGTAAATCAGATCATGTCCCCCTTGAAAACTCTCCAAAAATTCCCTTCACATTTATAACACAGTCCAAGTTTCTCCTAAGCTCTACAAAGATCTACACGATGCAGCCTCTGCCAACCACTGGCTATCATTCTTTACCACTTTTTATGTACTTTATTTACTCTGCTCTAATCTCTGTCCTAACAAGGGTGGTCCTCTTCAGGGTCTATCTTCTATTCCCTTTAAAAAGCTCTCTTCCTAGATTTCTCCATGGCCTCCTTACCCATTTCATTCAGGTCTCTGCACAAATGTCATTTCAAGATATTTTCTAAAATAGTACCTGCCCTCCATTCTTTATCCATGTGTCCCACTCTGATTTTCTTTACAGCACCTAAATTTACTTAACCTATTCATTTTCTTACGTGCTTAAAGTCTGTTTCCCCCATTGGAATAACAACTCTAAGAAGGTAGGGGATTTTGCAATCTTCTTCACCACTGTATCCCCAGTATTTAGTACTTGGCACACAGTCAATACTCAATAAATACTTGTTGAATGAATAAACATAAACAAGAACTGAAATATTTTTAAAGCTATTTACATCTTAAATGACATTAACAGAGAATATTTTTATTTATAGCCATAAAGAGAATGATTAACAGAGTATGGGAAAAATAGTTGTTCATTTGGCTTAGGAAATATAAACAAAGTGGCCAATATCCAAGTATTTAATATTCAGTTTCAGTAATCCTAAAACTTATTTTTAGAAATAGCACTGCTGACCTGCCCTTGCCTTTACACTACATATACCAGACACAAAAGAAATAATCATCTCTAATTTAATGGGAAAATAAAAACAATACTAAAATGATAAATATACTATGACCACTAGTTTTGACAATTGGGGTATCAGAAGATTTAGAAGCTAATCAATTTGAAAATCCTTAATCAAATACAAATTTGTCACTGTCACTAATTATAAATAAAAGTCTTTAGCATTAAAAAAGTTAGGATATTACTTCCATTTTTTCAGTTTCACTCCATATACCTTCCTATCATAGGCCAAGTTTTGCAATGAGCTTAGCAAGGCTAAGCAAAAGAATCTTAGGTTATGGAGTTTTACCTTGAGTCCTGTCTTCTCGTCATCACTTCCATTATTTGTAGATGGTGTCTCATCTCCTTGCCTGGAAACCAAGACAAAATCTTCACTATTAAGAGTAGATACTGAGTCTGAGGAGACACTGATTTTTCCAACAGAAGCCTTGTCATCCATGACTCAAGAATGAAGCTCAACTCATGAATGATTAAATATTTTAAAAATGCCTGAAAAACAAAAACCATAAAGATACTCATATAGAATGTCTGCCAGATATTCAGTTATGCTCTAATTCTTACAAAATACATATGGAAAAACTTAAAAAAATACTTTCAAAATCTTTTCCCAAGACTTTCACTACTTACAACTTAGGCTTTTTATTCCAGATAATGAAGGAATTTGATGCTATTCAGGGCCAGGATATTTCAGATTAAAAACAAAACAAAACAAGACAAAACAATAAAACAGATTCCCTTGAGAATAACTGCCTACCTACAGTGATTTCTTTGGCATATGTTACAACTCTATTCTTGGACTTCAAAAACTATGAAGTACTAAACTTCTGTTTTCTACCCTTTAATTTGTAAAGCTGTACACATAAATGAAATTGAAAGCACACAAGACAATAAGGTTTTTCTAATGTTACTGATATTTAAATTTAAAATATTAACAAGATGCTTTTAAGAAATAAAATTTCATAGTCACACTCAAGAGAAATAAATTCAAGGCAGAGCAAGCAGAAATTCTAGAGCTGGGAAATACCTTACATAGCAAGAAATCAGAAATCCATTAAAAACTCAATCTTCCCATCCCACAGTTTCTTAAGAGTTCAACTCAACATGAACATTACCAGTAAGTTTCATGCCAAAAATTCCCAGCAAGAAGTATAAAAGTACGTCACTTATGCACTCAAATATTTATTGACTCCTGGAATAAAACTTAAACTCATCTACCATTTAAAAACCTGGGTCTGAATACTTTATGGCAATGTTCCCATTTGGTTGCCAGAACAGCAAGAGAACAAACAATGCAACATACTCAGAAAGCTTTAACCAATAAACAGTAGCAGTTCTAGCTCTCTGCTCATCTTGTACCTCAAAGAGGTAAAGGTGCTGAGAGCCTATTTAATCTCTCCAATTAACAAGTCCTGATTTATGCTTTGTGTTTTTAACTGAACATATATTTATTGAGCATACACCATGTGCCAAGCACTACTTTCCCTTCAAAGGCTCACAACCAGATAAACACCTGGCAGCAGGAATTACACAATCCCTCAGTATTACAGTTCAAAAGAAACTTAGAAATAATCAATACTGTTAAACAGATAAGAAAATGGCAACCCCAAAAGAAGGTAATTTACCTAGGCATAACTAAGGATGGAACCCTTACTACTACTACTTACTTCTTTCTATTTAAACTAATTTCCTTGCTTAAATGGCTATCACAGCTTTACATTTCATAGGACTAAATTTAAATGTATAGGGTGGCATTCAAAGACACTTCAAAATGTACTTCTTGAAAACTTTTTAATGTAGTTTTGCTTCATCCATTCAATGAATACTCACCAAGTGTCTAGTGTATAAAGAATAATACATGGTAAGCAAGAAAAATTAAGATTCTTGCCCCAAAGGAATGTATACTGTAGCAGAGAACAGAAGTGCATTGAACAGATTAATAGGTACTGATTTAGGGTAAAGAAAACTATGGGAACATGTTGCGAGAGGGATTTAGACATGGAGAGTTAAGGAATATATTCACCTGAAACTAGGAGGATATTGTATGACAATTATACATCAATATAAAAAAAGAGAAACATATTAGAAGAGGTAATGTCCTTACTAAAGATATATACTTTAATACATCCATGTATTTGCCCTCATTGGATCCTCCTCCTAAAGTGGTTTTCTTGGTTTTGTACTCCATTAACTCCAACTCATCATTCATGATCTAACTCTCCTTTTCCTAGTAGCTTGCCGATCTCCATCCCAGAACCAAATAAAACTGCTTGCCTTATTTCTGCTCCTATAGCATTTTACATTTTTATAGTACTATTGTGATGTATTACAATTTGACGGCGACTGCCTCTTAATTTATTCTTCCTATTATTTATTACACAGATAAGGAAATTGAGACCTAGACAGATGGTGTAACTTGTTCAAGGTAATGGTTGTAATGTAAATGGTTAGAGGCAAAGGCAAAAACTGAACCCAGTTATCTATTATTCCAGAAGCTATGCTCTTTCTGTCAGATTATGATACCTTTCCAATGCCACAAATCTGGGCCTTGTCCCAAAACCCTCAGTATTGGGTTTTGGAGAACTAGTATTTTAGGCAAGGTTTTTCATGCTTAATTAGATTTCCATTCTTTTAAATTGTGATTAATAGGATAGCAAAGTGCCTCGGAAAGTTCTCTAAAGCTACGATCTGAGACACTGACTGCTTTCTATAATACTCTGGACTCAAAAAATAATATACTTTGGTATTTAAACACTATGAAACTGAGAAGACTTGTCCAACGCAAAGTTCAACCTATTTCCTTTGAGGAGATGACAAGAAAATACACTTTATAAAATACTTTACTATTTGTTTTGGCACCTGTAAAAAACTGAATCACTCAGTGGGAATGAGGTTTATCAAAACATGAAGTAGTACAGGAAAAGTTATACAAGATTCCCCTTCTCTGGCCTCCACAATAAAGAGGTGTCCCAGAACTTGGTGTACTCCTGGCAAAATTGTATTCATAATCTCTCTCGAGACCACAAGAGGTAATTGTTTTGTTTTTAATCCCTACTTATATCATTTACCACAAGAAGCCTCCTACTGTAATCCTTCATCCTTCAGACTGCAATTCTAGATCTAAACCTCATGGATAATAGAGAACAAGCTTCTTCCCCCAAATATCCTGCACTACCATCTCTCTTCCTACTTTTCCCCATAATATCCATCACCATTTGACACACTTTATGTTTTAATCATTTGTTTTTAAATATCATGTAAGCTAGAATCTAAGTTCCACCAGGGCAGAGATTTGTGTCTGTTTCATTAACTGCTGTACCTTATCACCTGGAACAATGCCTGGCACATAGTAGGTGCTCAAATATTTGCTAAAAAAATTAGGATAAATGGCAAATAAAGATGGAAAAGAGCAAGAGGCACCCAATGAAAAGATCTTTTCCTGACTGACAGTAAGAACAGAAGTCATATTTGTAAGGTAAAGCACACAATTAAGAGGAAAAACCCAAGTTAGAATACTGGTTGCACTACCTAATAGTGTGAGCTTTGTCATAATAAGCCTTAGTTTCCATAAGTGAAAATGATGTACTATCTACCGCACAAAACTATTATAAAAATTACTAAGGAACACATGTACATCTCATTTAATAACAATCATAAAACATTGTAAGCACCCAATAGTTATAGCTTTTTAAGCTAACTTCCAATTTTAAAAGAATTAACAACTATTAGGGCACCTGGGTGGCTCAGTCAGTTAAGCATCTGCCTTCAGCTCAGGTCATGATTTCAGGGTCCTGGGATCGAGCCCTGTGTCAGGCTCCCTGCTCAGCAAGGAGTCTGCTTCTCCTTCTCTCTTTGCCCCTCTCCCCTCTCGTGCTCTGTCTCAAAAAGTTCAATAAAATCTTAAAAAAAAAATAAAAATAATAAAAATTAACACGTATCAACTGATTTAGGTAATTCAGTTTAGGAAACACAATACTAGGACAAAAATATATAGCTTTCCTATTTTCCACATTCTAATTTCTTTATATCTAAATAAATGTGAAGGAATACTCTGAATAAAAAAATGTTTTATCTTTGTATAATACTTTACAGATTACTAAAACATACACATTCTTTATCTCATTTTATCATCCTAACAATTCTATAAGGTAGACAGAGTAAGGATGTTTATCCCATTTTAATAAGATAATATACATATATGCACCCTGGTATTGGTAGGCACCAATTACTTCCTTCTTTTATACAAGTGACGACATAGACCCTAGCATGTCTAGTTACCAACAGGGCCAGATTGGTGAGTCAAGTTCAAGGATGTTTCCTTCTCTGTCTCCTTTAATAAGTCAGTAAGTCACTTCTGTTTAATTATGCAGCCTCCTGCATCAAACCCAAAAGTTCAATTGTTATATTTTTCATTAACTTCTTTCATTACTTTTATCCTTGAGATATAAAAGATCCCTAGAGATCTTCTGATTGAAGATTAGTCTCACGGGGGAGCCTAGCTGGCTCAGTCAGTAGACATGGTTGGTAGACATGTAACTCGATCTCAGGTTGTGCGTTTGAGCCCCATGTTGGGCACAGAGATTTAATAAAAAATATTTTTAAAAAGGGGCGCCTGGGGACACCTGGGTGGCTCAGTCGGTTAAGTGTCTGCCTTCGGCTCAGGTCATGATCTCAGGGTCCTGGTATCGAGTCCCACATTGGGCTCCCTGCTCAGCGGGGAGCCTGCTTCTCCCTCTGCCTGCTGCACCCCCTGCTTGAGCGCGCTCTGACAAATCTTTAAAAAAATAATAAATAAAAAATAAAAACAGGTGCCTGAGTGGCTCAGTCATCTGAGCATCCAACTCTTGATTTTGACTCAGGTCATGATCTCAGGGTTGTGGGATGGAGCCCTGTGTTGGGCTCCATGCTCAGTGTTGAGTCAGCTTGGGATTCTCTCTCTCCCTCTCCCTCTGCCTGCTGCTCCCCCAGCTCGTGCTCTCTCTCTCTCAAATAAATAAATCTTTTTAAATTTAAAAAAATAAAATAAAATTAGTCTCATGATGTCGAAAATGTTTACAAAGTTTTTGCCTAAATTTACTGTTTTGTTCCCTAAGTGACAAATTTATGCTTAACTATGTACTTCTGCAAAGATCATGGCAAATAATGCACCTCAGTCTGCCAAAAGAAGATTAACTTCCATTCTCAATCTCCTCTTTCTTAAACACTTAAGAGACCCAGCTAATGGAGAGTAAAATGGAGAAGAACTGGGGCGCCTGGGTGGCTCAGTAGGTTAAGCATCTGCCTTCAGCTCACATCATGATCTCAGGGTCCTGGGATTGAGCCTCATATCCGGCTTCCTGCTCAGCAGGGAATCTGCTTTTTTTTTTCCTCTTTCTCCCCAAACCGCCCCTCCACCCCCCGCTCCTCCCCACTGCTTGTTGTTTCTCAAATAAATAAAATCTTTAAAAAAAAAAAAGAAAAAAAGAAAAGAACTGCCCATGATAAAGGCTCTTTTGATAGTCCTTCAACAGCAGTGGGCTCTTGGATAATCAGTGTTTACTTTTAAAAAACTTGAACTCTTTTTTTGGACGGAGTACTATCAGATATTTGTATTGTTTCTAATTACTAACATTCAGAGTGGCATAAATTTGCTAATGTGCAATCAGTAGAGGCAAAAATCACCTCCCAATAAGTGACCTACCTAACGTGATAAAAGAGGTATGAGTGATACTTGTAATTGAACTTGACATGCTTGAGACAAAATGTGCTAGTTCCCAGCCACTATTCTAGGGCTCTAATTCATCTTTATTTCCTGAAACTCTTTCTTCCTAAAGTAGTATTAACTGCCTCCACCTCTACCACTTTCAATAGGACACTCCAAAGAGCAGTCCCTCTCAAAAATCTGGCTCCTCTATCCCTCACCAACCCTTACTGAACCTCCTCTTTTAAAAACTTAATTAAAACTCATCTGTGGGGGTGCCTGGATGGCTTAGTCGGTTGAGCGTCTGCCTTTGGCTCAGGTCATGATCTCGGAGTCCTAGGATCAAGCCCCATGTTGGCTCCCTGCTCAGCGGGGAGTCTGCTTCTCCCTCTCCCTCTGCCCCTCCACCTGCTCCTTCTCTCTCTTGCACACTAATAAATAAACAAAACCTTAAAAAAAAAAAAAAAAAACACCTCATCTGTGGCCCTGGGTATTTTGTTTACCCTCTGAGCGTCTTTTTAAAAGGAAATAAATCAGTCAAGGTCAGTACAAACTTTCAAAACCCAAAGAATTTTTTTTCAGTTTGCATCATCTTCTACCGCTGAAATAAATGAAAATGCTGACCATTTCTTTATTCTAAAACTTTTTTCTTGCTTCCATTTTCTACCTCTACCTTTTCTCAGCTGTCACTTAGTTTCCCTTTCTTCTGACCTTTTTTTTTTTTAAGATTTTATTTATTCATGAGAGACGGAGAGAGAGGAAGGCAGAAAGAGAAGCAGGCTCCCTGTGGAGTAGGGAGCCTGATGCAGGACTCGATCCCCTTGGGATCATGACCTGAGCTGAAGGCAGACGCTTAACCAACTGAGCCACCCAGGCACCCCTCTTCTGCCCATTCTTTAAGTTCTACCCTGTTCCTCTTCTTTTTCCACTTTTCCCTGGCTCTCTTATTAGCTCACACGGTTATGACTTTTTTTTTCTTTTGGTATGCTGACGATACTCAATAGCTCTCTCTCTCCTCTCTAATTCCATATGGGTATTTGTTACGTTTTTCTTTTCTTTTTTTTTTTTTTTTTTAAGAGAGGGAGGAGGGTGAGGGGAGGGGCAGGGAGAGGGAAGAGAGAGAATCTCAAGCAGGCTCCATGCCCAGCACGGAGCCTGATGCGGGGCTTGATGTCACAATCCTGAGATCACCACCTGAGCTGAAATCAAGAGCGGAACGTTCAATCGAATGAACCACCCAGGCACCCGTGTTTTCCTTTCTATTTAGTATTAAGTGTCTGACATGTGCCAGGCACTATGTATAATGTTATGGTGAGGAGTAATAGGTAGTCTTGACCTAGGATAGGCTTACAGTGGTACAGAAAATGGGACAGATGACCAGGTAATTATAATATAGTGCTTGGTATAACAAAGGTATGCAAAGGATGTATACATAGGATAGCTCTGCTACATGTGTTCATGACCATCTCAAAATCAATTCCATGTAAACCTCTGTCAACCACACAAGCACATTCCTTCTTCCTCATAGGTTCCCCATCCTGGTTAACAACCACTGATCCAAGACAGAGATGTCAAAAAAGTCCTTGACTCATTTTCTCATTCTCCCCTGGAACACTAATGGATTTTAGTTCCAAAACATACCCCAATCTTATTTTTTCTTTGCCATCCTTCATGTCACTGACTCATGAGTACTTCATTCTCTTTCAACTTAGCTAAAACGTGGAGGGGCAGAGGGAGAGGGAGAAGCAGACCTTTTCTAGACTCTCTCTAGTCATTATCAAAGTCCTGTAGCTAATATCTAAAATTTAGATCTGATCATATATCCCACCCCTTCCTCAAAACCTTTGACTGCTCCTGACTGAAAATAGAATAAAATTCAAACTCTCTATATCATTAGTCTTCAAAATATGGAGACAATCTATCATTCTAGTCTTATCTCCTTCTATCAAACCATACCAGAAACGCACCAAATATGTCATGCATTTTTATGCTTTCAAGCCTTTGCTCACATTGTTTGCTAATCTAGGAATATGTCTTCACTTCCCCACGTAGTCCTTCTCCCTCACCAGCAATCTTATGGTACAATCAAATATCCAAACTCCCCCCTTCCCTTCTGCAATATTCACTATTTCTCTCTAGGGCTCCTAAGGCTTTTGCTTTTTAATTCTATCACAAAATTATAGCATTTATCACACAGTAAAATAATACCATACCTCTTCCCTGCTCCACTGTATTGGTTGATCATTCATTCCAGAAACAATTACTAAGTACAAACCACTATAGTAAATGCTGGGAATACAATGAGCACAGACAGTCCCTGCGAACTATTTGTGGACTGGGATCTTGGATTTTATTCATATTATCTTTATATCCTTGTTTACTAGCAGCACTAAATAATTTTGGTTGAATAATACTCTTTAATCAGTGTTTAACTGGTAGGAGGACAAATGACAAATCTGCTATACTACATGCATGTGACTTGGGGATATGGATATGGATGACAACTAGAATAAAGAGACTCAAAAAGAACTACCTTTGAGTGTGCCTCCCTGACTCTTCATCAAGTTCCCAACTGTCAAGCTCAAAACCAGTTAACATCGAGTCAGAAAATATACCTGAGATTCCCTTTGGACCAAAACACTCTTATCACTTCCTTCCTAATACCCATCATTTTTGTTGCTCAACCAGTGAGCAAATGAGTACAGCTTTAGGGAATCTTAAGGGGAATACTTAAGTCATCTTGCTAAATATAAAGAGATAATAGTTATTAGTTCCTACTGCCAATTATATGGCCAACGTGGTACTAAAAAGCTTTATATGCATTATTTCTAATATTCACACAAACTTTGACAGATAGATATTGACTTCATATGACAAACAAACTGAGGCTTAGACCGGTTCAATAACCTGCTTAAGTTCACAGATAAAATTGTAGGTGCCTCTGTCCTTTTCTGGAATGCAGCTCTTCTCCTTGGTGTCCTTATCTCCATTCTCTCCCCATTCTAATCCACTCTTTATGTTAGATACCAGGTGTATCTGTCTAAAACACAGATAAGATTACTCTCTATTCAGAAAAAGACAAAATAGGAAGGAAGAGAATCAAGTCTCAAAGATGCTGTAACAGGCCAATTCCTCTCGGTTTGTAACCCTTTAAAATCAAACAGCGTACAAAGAAGTTTTTTTTTTTTTTTAATAACACTGTATTAATCTCAGCTTTTTCTTTTTTCCTTGGCTCAGATGTTTGTTTCCCTGCACTGGTTTTCACATGAATTTCTCACAGCCTAGCCCTGGGAAGGGTGGAACAAATCTAACAAAACTCAATGGAAAATCATCCCTTCTTTATAAAAATAAATTCCTTTCCACCACTACTAATTGCTAAACAATAGATGTGTCTTTGTTGAAGTCTAACGCTGAATTTGGAGGCTGTTTCTTTGAATTATTCTAGTGAGCTAAGAGAACCATATTAATTTAAGCCTTCTGAATAATTTCAGCTTCGCTTAAAAAACCAGAAACAAAAGAAAAAACAATCGTCTTGGGCCTACAGCACTTAAAAGCAAGAAAAACCAGCTTATCTAAAAGTCATCATCAGGCAAATTTTAACCTGCAATGCCTGTGACAATTTACTTCAACTATAAAGTGATTCTTTTAGTTCAATTTCAGATAAACTAAAAAGGATAATTTAATTATAGGAATATAGAAATTTGTAAGATAAAAGGGTTTACTTTTTTAATTTTTTAAAAAGATTTTAAAGTTTTAATCCTGTTAAATTGTGGTTAAATATACATTACTATTTTAGCCATTTTTAAGTGTACAGTTTTGTGGCACTGAGTACATTCACACTATTGTGCAACTATCACCACCATCGACCTCTAGAACTCTTTTATCTTCCCCAACTGAAATTTCCTATCCATTAAACACTAACTCCAATTCCTCCAGGCAACCAACACACTATTCTTTCTCTATGAATTTGACTATTCCAGGTACTTCATAAAAGTAGGGGAATCACACAATATTTGTCCTTTTGTGGCTGGCTTATTTTATTTGGTACAATGTCTTCAAAGTTCACCTATGTTATAGCATGTGTCTGAATTTCCTCTTTAAGGCCGAGTAATAGTCTATGGAATATACGTACTAAATTTTGTTTATCCATTTATTGGACAATACAAATTGTTTTTTCTTAAACATTTATTGGGGGGGGGCATGTTGGGCTCCATCCCAAAACCCTGAGATCATGACCTGAGTCGAAATCAAGAGTAAGATACCCAACTGACTGAGCCACCCAGGCACCCTGGTTAATACAAGTTTTTAAAGCCCGACTGTAACATGATATGATCTTTAGGGTAAAACTCACAAAATTAGTAAAGGGCCCAAAGAAGACAACTAGTATTTCCAGAGTTATTTCTCACTTTGTCATAATAAAGCTTTATTAAAGTTAATAGTCTGGTACAATATTAAAAAAATGAACTCCTTGGTCCTTCTGGATGTGACTTAACCGATGTTGTAGCTTCAGTTTTCTCATATGTGAAATGAATGAACATTTTCTATTCTTTTGTGATTGGGAGTAATCAGGAGGGGGGATGCCAGGTGCTGTCCAATTCTAATCCATGATGTAAGCATAATTAGTTCCATTTCCGCAAATGAAGAAACAGAGTCTCAAGAGGTAGTAGTAGCTTACCTTCAGTCATATAGTAAGTACAGGACCTGGGATATCTATAAATTTCTGATTCCAATGTTCACACTCACTCCCCTATATCTTGAAAGGTACAAGAGGTAAGAAGAGGGGAAGAAATGCACATAAAACAATTCATTTAACTCTGAGTTAATTATTTGAATGCAGTACTGTTGACAGCTAAAAATAAATAAATAAATAAACCATGTAGGTGATTTCCCCATGTTCCTGTGGATATTTCAGGAAACACCACTTTAATTTTTTTCCAGAACTCAAGGTATGCTGACTTTATGCCACCTCAACACAGTATCTCCAAAACTAAATATTTAAATTATTTGGATGCCATTTCCACACTAGAAACCTACCTCTGGGAACAATGAAAGTTAGCTCATTCACAAAGTCAGATTGTATGTCTGACCTCCCTAGTACAGATTTGAAAAAAAAAAATGTTTTTTCTTTTTCTGGAACAGATTCCTAAAGCATAATGATTTACATTAGTGTTTTGTAAATCTAAAAATATGAATATTTTTTAAAATTTATTTGAGAGAGATAGACAGTGACAGAGATAGCGAGAGAGTGCATAAGCGGGGAGGAGAGGGAGAAGCAGGCTCCCTCTGAGCAGGAAGCCCAAGCAGGGAGCCTGACGTGGGGCTGGATCCCAGGACCCTGGGATCACGCCCCAAGCCAAAGGCAGATGCCCAATCGTCTGAGCCACGAAGGCACCCCTAAAAATATGAATATTTTTAAGCAACACAGGATTGTCCAAAGACTCTCCCTCATTTTAGGAAATTAGTCAATATAGTTCCTTCTCATCCACAGTAAAGAAAATGAATCTATTCCACTTAGAATATCAACCTGTCTACACTTCAATATGAAATGTTTATATTATTCATTTCTCCTTAAACTATGTGAATTTAATGCCAAACAAGCAAATTATCTGACAGATGATCAAAGCCGAAGATAAATACATTAAATATGGCTTCTCTTTTCTATAACCCTCACCACCCCCCTTTTTAAAAGATTTTATTTATTTGAAAGAGAGAACACAAGTGGTGGGGAAGGGCAGGGCAGAGGGAGAAGCAGACTCCCCACTGAGCAGGAAGCCTGACTTGGGACTGGATCCCAGGACCCGGAGATCAGGACCAGAGTCGAAGGCAGATGCCCAAGGAACTGAGTCACCCAGGCACCCCCTTTTCTATAACCTCTTTTTTATTTTCAGGGAGAAGTGTGTAGGCAAACCACAAATGTTTGGCAGATCCACACCTGTTTTCTGCACCTTCTGATATAAGGTAGCCAGAATTACACAAGGGTGGTGGGACATGGGACAAGTGTGTTGAACAGGGGATGGGCAAACAATAAACATTTCTTACACATCTTCATTCACAGCACTGGAATAGGCACTGTGTGAGAATATTAAAAAATGCACAAATATTAAGTTCCACAGATGTTTTTAAACCTCTGAAAAGATTGTTTCTCACAACCAAAAGCAAAAAATTAAGACTTGTTCCTGCTAGGGAATAATTTTTGTAAAGAAATATTGGCTTTTGAGGGGCACCTGGGTGGCTCAGTCATTAAGCGTCTGCCTTTGGCTCAGGTCATGATCCCAGGGTCCTGGGATTCAGCCCTGCATTGGGCTCCCTGCTCCATGGGAAGCCTGCTTCTCCCTCCCCCACTCCTGCTGTCCTGCATTCGCTATCTATCTCTCTCTGTGTCAAATAAATAAAATCTTCAAAAAAAAAAAAAAGAAAAGAAAAAGAAATATTAGCTTTTGAGGTTAGAGAGATTTCAGATTTTTCAATTCACAGAGAATTCAACAGGTAACTATGATAAGGATATAACCATTTCTCTTCTATAGATATATCAGAGGTCTATTCATAGAAAATCGTGTGTCACAGAAAAAGAGATTTACATGACATGTTCCTACTCTTACATTGCCAGAATCCGTTTATCAGCATACTTCAAGGGTGTAAAAGAGTTTATTACCTCTACAATAAAAATATTAAAATGATTAACTCATGGCTTTCCCAGTATTATACAAATGCCCAACATTTAATCCAATTTAGCCTTGCATGCTGTCTCTTAATACCCATGATGATACTTAAAATATGCTTCCAAAGAAAGATTCTGCACATCAATTCCTTTTTCTGATACAAGGGCCATCTTCAAAAAAAGGAAAACAAGATTATAACCACAGGTTGTTGGTTTTAATTACCAAAATGTATAAATAAGGGAACACATAATAAATTTTATATATCATATATAAAATAATGTAATGTATATTTATAATTTTGTATAATATAAATATTACATGTGAAATATAAAATGTTATATATTTATAATTATTTTTATATAATATAAATATTATAAAATATACATTTTGTATACATATAAAATATATATGAAATAATTTTTATATATAATAAATTTTATATATACACAAAATAAATGTTTAAAATAGTCAAATTATTGTTAATCTTTACAGTTAATAACATTTTGTTAAAGTTATCACAGGCACTAGTTTGCTAATGTACCTAAAGAAATAACAGATTTTAGCACGGAGAAAAATGTATTCCCACAAAGATTAATGGATTCCAAGGAGTAGTGATTTGTAACATAAAAAGCTGATGCAACCTTAATTGGAGATATGTAACAACCATGCATGAACTCTTATGAGAGATGTGGACCTCCCAATCTGGCAGCACAGCCATACAATTAAGAAGATACACCTCCTGCTTTAAAGGCATGGTCATATATACTATTTAATATCAGGTATGAATTTAAAAATAAGAGCTTTAGTTTTACTGTTTAGTGATCCACAAAAAAAGGAATTTGGGGGAAAAGTCAGGCCTGATAAAACTCTACTATGCTGGAAAGAACAATCTTCAAAAGAGTCTCATTGATCTACCTCAGAGATACTGGTTGCTTTGAAAAGAGGGAAACCTCCAGGCTAAATTCTATACACTAAAGTGTTTGTCGTGACTTGCAAACTGCCATATTTGTTCAGTTTTTGTATAGGAAGAGAAACAAGGCTGTTAGCATCAACAAGAGTGGTTATAAGTTTAAATGTATATCCAGTATTGTTTTGACTTAAGTTTTCTAAAGAATCAAGATCTCTCAGAAACAACACAGAACAGGAGGTGCGGGGTGGGGGATGGACCAGGTAACCAATTTATGTAAAAAAGAAACAGCTTTTAAGTTGATACCCACTGACTTTGAGTCCTCGGCCTTGGAGTTTCTTTCTTTGGGATCTAACTATGGAAAACCAATAAAACAAGGCAGTTGCATACAAAGCACCCAAATGTCAGCCAAACCCTTCTTTATGTATGTTGGTTAAATCAGCACTTCTTCGATATTTGAGTTCTAACTCCATGAAAGATTATTTATGAGTTCATTTATTCCACATGCTTGAGAAATCTAATCATACCTGATTATACTGAAAACTACAAAGATATTATGGGTAGCCTCTGTCAGAACCTCAGCACACCACTGTCTGTAAAGACACTCAACAGTAGCACTGATTTAAACTAATTATTTTCTGAAGCCTGTACTCAATGATCACTTATTAAAACAATTACTGTGAAATGATGAGACCTTCAAAGTAGGTTACACATTAGCTGGAAACATGCTCAATAACAATGACTTCTTAAAAAGAATGTGGGCTGTAAAGTTGAGATATATTTGGAGAAACTCATGTCTCTTCATGTAGGTAATGTGCACAATACACTTCTTTCAATATATAATGTAAAAGGTAGGAAACAGGTGTCTTCACTTTTATAGTGTCCCACTAAATTACCATTTAACCCAAATTAAGCATGTGTAAACTGCTAATAAAATACTACGCCAATAAGACCAAAATGCATAGAGTTGGTAGGTTAACTATCCAAACATATACCTTAACACCAATGACATAAGTTAATCAACTGTAAACTGAGTTATAAGATTGAAACAATGAAAAGAAGTGCACTACAACACAGCAGTTCAATTTTAATTAGTAATTTGAGTTAATTTGTATTCAAGCTACATGTGAATTTTAAATGTTTCTAGTAAATACAAATCAATCATGGATGCAAATATAATGCAATCTGAGGTCTATAAAGAACATAATGCTCTCCCATATTCATTTTCAGTTTTTTAAGTAAACTCTACTTAAAAACCTTCAATATATATAAAATAGCACCCTATACATGTTGAATTGAGGCCAACAGGTCCTTCGTCTAAAAAAAAGTTAAATGTATACTTCCTTGGCATCTAAGCTTTTTTTCAACTTTTCTAACATCAGTTTAATGTGATAAACACAGTGCAATTTACCCTCCATTGTTTTCTTTTTAAATAAACAAAGCAGCTGGAAACACATTCACTACACTATTCCAGTCACATGTACATGAACACAGGTGTTTATATGGATGAAAAAATATCAAATGAATGGTGAAAACCTGCCCCTGACAGTTTTCCCCCCAACTAATGAAAACCACAAAAGCCAAAAGATTTCAAATTCAAGTTGGAACACGATTTTAAACTAACGAAGCACTAGTAGCATGATCACTTAATACGGTCTTCTACATTTGCTTCCATGAATAAGTAATCCCCGAGAAAGCTTAAATACGGAGATGCCTGTAAAAACAGGTGCAGATGCTAACAGTCATTAGAACAGTAGCACCAAAGTAGTACTAGGCAATGGACAGCGAACTATTGCAAGTCTGGGATTATCCTCTGGCTCAACACCAACCCTGAAGGTTGCTGAGAATCAAGACATAGCAATGAGGTATCGGGAGCAGATACTTAAAGGACATGGGGAGAGTGAGACACTTTAACTGCAGGTGGGGAAAATGAGACAGAAGGATCACTACAAGTTGGCAGGCCAGCAATAAAAGAAAGCAAGTCTTTCAAATTTGGCTCAGCCCAGGAAGCTAGCTTGAGGCCCAAGCCAGCTGAAGTCACAAATACAGGCCCAGCTGGCAATGGGGAGAAACTGAGGCCAGATTCCCAAATAGGACCTGGCCCCAAACATGAAAGTCAAGAGACAATCCGGCTTTGCCTGGGGGTTAGAGGGACTGCCGCCAGCGCAGGACTCGGTAGACAGACACCCACCCAGACAGGGGGAACCGGTTTGGGCAGGGGCTGCGAGAGCGTTCCCGCCTGCGCATGCGCCCTCTCCCCTCCGCCACAGCTCCCCCTCCCCCCAATCACGGCTCCCCTCAGAACCCGGCTCGTCGAGGGAGGTGAGCGCAGTCTGGCCGGCCCAGCCCCGCGGGATAAAAACACAGCCTGGCCCCGAGCAGGGGCTGTCACAGGATCCCCCGGGGCTTGATGGATAGGATGGTGGGAGGAGGAGGAGGGGAAACGCGGCCCTACCCGACCCGCCGTCTCCTCCTCCGCCGCCCGCCGTTCGCCGTCCCGGAGGCTCCGCCGCCTGGGCCTCCCCAGCCGCCCTGCCCCCGCCCTCCCCGCCCCCTACTCACGTGAGAGTAGCTTCTTCCGCCCTCCGCCCCGCCTCCCGCCGTATTTCATAGGCCTGCTGCTAAGCCGAGCAGCCCCATTGGCCCAACAACAGGCGGCGAGGGCGTACTTCCTTTCCTCGAAGCTCCACCTGGGCTTTTACCCTGCCACGGGAGTCTGCGCCTGCGCCGAGTGTGCACTCTTTAAGGTGGAGTAGCACTGTGCTCTGTGTTTAGACTTGGACGGGCAGTGGCTCTGTGACTGCCTCAGGGACTGGAAGCAGGATGGCAGCGGAATCAGGCTAACTAGCGCCTGTTACGCCTAAAAGGAGGTACACATGCAAAGACCACTGGTGCTACAGCAAGAAATCTGCTCACCTTTCACGTTCAAGTACTATTTCAAAAGCAGCCCTTAACAGCCTTACTCAACTCACCTGGCCTTTATCGAAGGCGTGCATTATGATAGGTCTTTTTATGGGTATCTCATTGGCTTTACCACAAACCTGTGAGAATGTTCGATTTTTCTCATTTTATAAAGGAGTCCAACCTAAGTAACAGTTCAATCCAAAAGTCGAAAACTTTTGACTCAAGTCCAAGGGCCACTGGCTGCGACACAGCTGCCTTGAGGTACTTGAGACACACAGAACAGATCAGAAATAGCTTGTTTCAGAGTGTTAGACCCAAAGATGGGGCTGGGATTTTATTTTAAAATCCTTCAAAAGTGGGGCACCTGGCTGGCTCAGTCCTGGAGTGTGCGGCTCTTGATCTCTGGGTTGTGAGCTCAAGCCCTACGTTGCGGTATAGAGGTTACTAAAAAATAAAATCTTAAATCATTCAAAAGGGATATATAGAGCAAAAGCAATGAGATTTAAAGTCCTGAATGAATTTACAATGTAGTTGGTAACAGAAACAATGGCTACTAAAGGTGCTAATAAGTCATGATAATTTATAATTCTACAGCCTATCCCTTACTCTTCCCCTTTCTTTATTCAAATAGCCTATGCTCTTTTCCTGGTGAATGAGTCATGTAATGTTTTCCTGTGCATAATGTATCCAAATCAACCAGAGAAAACACAAAAATGTTGTGCTCTGTTGCAGTCCTTTATGTGACTTGTCTACTATTACAATAGACTTGGCTGCACTCCCACAGGAAAATAGCTTTGTTCCTTTTCTCCTTATACAGTTATATAATAATACACACCCATTTTAAAGTAGTAGTATCAAATAATAGATGCAGTATTATGAAACCCCCTGATATCCTGATGCACTTTTAATATTTTGGTGACTATACAATCAATGATTCTTTGATTCATATGTATACACCAAATATGTATGTAAACCTTAACATAAATTTTTTAAATAAAATTTTATTACAGATTGTACAGTATATGCCTTGCAGAACAGAAAACAGAGACAAGCTACAATAAAAAATAAAACATCACATTCCCACCACCAATGTTAATACCATAATGCATATATCCTTCTTTGTGTGCCAACATATTGTTTTTTAAAATGAGATCACATGGTTTAGCAATCTGCTTTATTCAATTAACAATATCTACTTTACCATTTCAGTATATTTCCCTCACATCTAATTCCTAGATCACATCCAATTTTCCAACAACCTGAAAGTATTTTTACAGTTGGCTTCCCCAAATCAGTAATATTTCAATTAAGTTTTCCTCTCATCTATTATCTACTATAATCAAATATTCTGTTGATTGAAATATATTTTTTTAAAGCTAGTTTTCCTAAATCAGTATCCAATCCAGGACCACACACTACATGTAGTTGTTCTATCCCTTAAATATTTTTTACTCTAGCACTTAAGAAAAATACTAAGATACTGGCTTACTGAAGAAATCAGGCCACTTGAAGTGCAAAATTTCCCACTCTCTGGATCTGAATGATTGCTTCCCCAAGAGGTTACTGAATTTGTTCCTTTAGACCTGGTATTTCCTGGAAACTGGAAGTTCTATTTCAAGGCTCAATAGATTAATGTGGTAAGTTGGAGCCAGAATGGGAAAATTCACGAATGCTAAAATTAAAAAAAGGAAATTCAATCTATAAACCCATGGGTGCCCTCAGAGGTTTTTAAGGACAGTGCCAATATCAGATTTGGATTTTCTAAAAGATTATTCTGGTAGCAGTAGAAAAGGCAAAATGGGGTAAATGGAACAGTTTAGAGGCCGACTAAGATCAGAAAGATTTGAACTAAGGCAGAAGGGGATGGGGTGGGAGGGAACACGGTTCAAGAGACATATGAAAAAGAAATATCTTCAAGTTTGCTGATTTTCTTCTGCCTGCTCAAACCTAATTTTGAATCCCTCTAGTGAATTTTTCATTTCTGCTATTGTACTTTTTAACTTCAGAATTTCATTTTGGTTCCTTTCATAATTTCTATATCTTTAATACTATTTCCATTTTTTTTTCATAGTTTTTCTGACTTCATCCATGTTTTCTTTTAGCTCAGTGAGCAACTTCAAGACAGTTGATTTAAAGTCTAGTAAGTCAGATGTCTCATCTTTCTCAGGGAAGGTTTCTGTTGATTTATTTTGTTCCTTTGAACAGGCCGTACTTTCCTATTTGTATGCCTTTTGATTCTTTGCTAAAAAATGGACATTTGAATCTTATGTGATAACTGTGGAAATCAAATTCTCCCCCTATCCCAGGGATTGCTGGTTTTTGTGTGTGTGGTTTGTTTTTTTAATTGTTGAAGGATATCTCTATGCCAGGGATCAGGATCAGCCTAAGGTGAAAGCTTAAGGTCTTCTCAGTTCTTTTCTGAGCCTGCATCTTTTCCTGGTTATACACAGTGGCTTTCTAATTTTCCCTATGTAAGTGGTTGCTTCTGAATGTCCTAAGCCTTAAATTTCTGGCTCCCAAATGGGGTAAAAGGGAAAACAAATAAACAAAACAGAAGCTGTTCCTTCAAATCCCATAGAAGCCAGCTCAGCCTATGGGGGCTGAAACAATGGCAGTGACTCTGTGCCTCAATCTCAGAACTCAAAAGGCGTAATCAGCAATCAAAACACAGAACTCTGGTATTTGGTGAACAAAATTCTTATTTCCCACCACAGCTCCAGCAGGCCACACCAGGAATGTGAACATGGCTGCCTGCCACAGGGCTGAAGGGTAGGAAGCAGGGAGGTGCTATCATGCTAAAGGCTGACATTGACTGAAACTAACCTCAATTTACCAACCAAACTTTCTCCTGGAAGATGCAAAAATTCAAACAGACTCCAGAGTTACTTCAGACAGTTTCTGCCAGTACAACTGTTGTCTAGGTAGAGGGATGGATTCCTTGTGCTTCCTACTCCATCTGAGGAACAGAAAGAAAAGAAAAAAAGAAATGTGAACAGTGAATGGAGTTTAAGGGATCTGTGGGACACTATCAAGAGAAACAACATACCACTGTGGGAGTTCCAGAAGAAGAGAGAAAGGGGAGAAAGAATAATAATCAGAGGTGCCTGGGTGGCTCAGTCGGTTAAGTGCCTGACTCTTGATTTCTGCTCAGGTCATGATCTCAGGATCCTGGGATTGAGCCTTGCATAGGGCTCCACGCTCAGCACATAGTCTGCTTGAGATTCTCTCTCTCCCTCTTTCCCTCTCTTCCTGCACTTGTGTGCACACTCTCTTTCTCTAAGATAAGTGAATAAATCTCAAAAAAAATAAAATAAAATAAAAGAAGAAGATTCAAACTGTAGAAAGCCAAAGAAAAGAGAGACTCTTGAAAGCAGCAAAAGAGAAGTGATTCTTCACATACAAGGGATCCTCAATAAGATTATCAGCCAATTTCTCATCTTAAACCTTGGAGGCCAGAAAGCAGTAGGTTAATATTATCAATGTGCTGGAAGAAAAAAAAAAAACTGTTGACAAAGAATTCTGTATCTGGCAAAACTGTCCTTCAAAAGTGAGGGAGAAATTAAAATAATCTCTGATTTTAAAAAAGCTAAGGGAGTTTACCACTAAACCTGGCAATCAGAAGTGCTATAGGCAATCCTTCAGGTTGAAATAAAAGGATGCTCAACAGTAATTTGAAGCCATATGAAGAAATAAAGATCTCTAGTAAAGATAAATGTGTGGGGAATTATAAAAGTATTATTATAATTCCAGTTTGTAACTCCACTTTTTATTTCCTATATGATTTAAAAGACAAGTGCATTAGAATATTAATCTATGTTATTGGGCACAGAGTGTATAAAAGATATAATCTGTAACATCAATAACAGAAAGAATGGGAAGAGCTATACAGGAGAGGTTTTGTATGCTATTAAAGTTGGTATCAATTCAATTAGATTGTTGTAACTCTTTGGTGTTAAATATAATTCCCATGACAACCACAAAGAAAATACCTATAGAATATCCACAAAAGGAAATAAGAGGTGAATTAAAACTTTTCACTAAAAAAAAATCAAATAAACACAGAAAAGGACAGTAATAAAAGAAATGAAAGGCACAAAGGCCTACAGAAAAGAAATAGCAAAATGGCAGAAATAATTCCATCCTTAGCAGTAATTACTTTAAATGTAAATGGTGTAAACTCTTCAGTCAAAGACAGAGATGAGCTGAATGGATTTCAAAAAAAAAAAGATCCAACCATCTATAGTCTAGAAAAGACTCACTTTAGATCCAAAGATATAAATAGGTTAAAAGTGAAAGTGAATTTTTAAAAAGATATTCCAGGGACCCCTGGCTGGCTTTAGTCGGTAGAGCATGCAACTCTATCTCAGGGTCCTAAGTTTGAGTCCCATGTTGGGCCTAGAGCTTACTTTAAAAAAAAAAAAAAAAAAGTTCCGTGCAAATAGTAACCAAAGAGAGCTGGGGTGGTTATACAAACGTCATACAAAATAGACTTTAAATCCAAAAAAAAAAGGTTACAAGAGACAAAGAAGGACACTATTTATTAATAAAAGGTTCAATAAAGCAAGATTATGTAAAAATTATAAACATTAACATACCTAGTAAGAGACCCTCAAAATATAGGAAGCAAAAATGACCAGAATTAAAGGGAAGAATAAACAGTTCTACAATAGTTGGAAACTTCAATACTCCACTTTCAATAATAGAACAACCAGATAGGAGATAAGTTAGGAAACAGAGGAACATCCTGAGAAAACAACTAAACCTAACAGATATATACAGAACAGTCCACCCAACAACAGCAGAATACACATTATTTTTACATTCACATGGGACATCCTCCAGGACAGGCCATATAATTAGGCCACAAAACAAGCCTCAATAGATTTTAAAAGACAGGTATCATACAAAGTATCTACTCCAACCACAATGGAATGAAGTTAGAAATCAGTAACACAAATACATGTAAATTACACAACATGCTCTTAAACAACCAATGGGTCAAAGAAGAAATCAAAAGGGAAATTAGAATATATGTTGGAAATGAATGAAAATGATGACACAACATACCAAAACTGATAGAATGCAATGAAGGCACTGATCAGAGGGAAATTTATAGTTGAAAATGGCTACATTAAAAAAGAAGAAAGATCTCAAAATAATACCCTAACTTTATACCTTACAAAACAAGAAAAACTAGAAAATAAACCCAAAACTAGCAGAGGGAAAGAAAGAAAACAGATGAGAGTGGAGATAAACTAGAAAACAGAAAAAGAGAAAAATCAATGAAACCAAAAATAGTTTCTTTGAAAAGAATAACAAAATCAACATGCAAATAACTAAAATCAGAAATGAAAGTGGGTATTACTTCTGACATTCCAGAAATAAAAGGATTATAAAAGAATGCTATGAACAACTGTATGCCAACAAATTAACTTAGAAAAGAAACAAATTCCTTGAAACATATAAATTAAACTGATTCAGAAGAAATAGAAAATCTCAACACACATATAACAAGTAAAGAGATTAAGTGAGTAATCAAAAAACTCCCAACAAAGAATAGTCCTGTCCCAGATGACCACCAGAGAAATGTACCAAACATTTAATGAATAACACCAATCCTCCTCAAATTCTTCCAAAAAAATTAAAGAGGAAATATTTCCTAACTCATTCTATGAGACCTTCATTATCCTGATACCAAAGCCAGATAAAGTCATCATAAGTAAGTTACATACTGATATCTCCTATGAATATAGATGCTAAAATCCTCAACAACATTTAAGACAATCAAATCCAACAACATATTAAAAGGATTATTCGCCATGTCCAAGTGGGATTTATCGCAGGAATGCAGCATGGTTCAACATAAAATCAATCCATGTAATATATCACATTAATAAAACAAAGAGAAAAAAACACACGATCATCTCAATGGATGCAGAAAAGACATGTGACAGACCATAATGCTTTTCATAATAAAATCTCTCAGAAAACTAGTTATAGAGGGAAAATTTCTCTACATGATAAATGTATTTGTTAAAAACCCACACTGAACACCATACTCAATAATTCAGCTACCCCTCTAAGATCAGGAACAAGTCAAAGATGTCTCCTTTCACTGCTGCTATTAAACACTGTACCTGAAATTCTAGCCAGAACTATTGGACAAGAAAGAGAAATAAAAGGCAAATTGTGGAGAGGAAGAGGTAATACTATCTCTATTCACAGACAACATGATTATATGGAGAGAAAACCTCAAAGAACCCACAAGAAAGCTACTAAAGCAAAAACAAAACAAAGATTCAGCGATGTTGCTGGGTATAACACCAACACACAAAAATCAGCTGTTTCTACACACCAGCAATGAACAATATGAAAAGGAAATGAAGAAAGCAATTCCATTTACAATATTATCAAAAAGAATACCCTGAAAGCTTGAAAACATTGCTGAAATTAATGAACACCTAAGTACATGGAAAGACATTCTGTATTCACAGGTAGGAAGACTTAGACTTGTTAAAATAGCAATGCCACCCAAAGTGGTCTACAGATTCAACACAATATCAAAATTACAATCCTTTTTTTCTCAGAAATGTAAAAGGTCATCCTCAAATTTATATGGAGTTTCAAAGGGCCAAAACAACCTTGAAAAAGCATAAAGTTGGAGGACTCACACTTCCTCAAATGTGATAGAACAGAGAGCCCAGAAATAAACCGTCACATATATAGTCGAAGGTGTCAAGACCATTCAAAGGGTAAAGAACAGTTTTTTCAAGAACCGGTGCTGGAAAAACGATATCCACATAAAAAGAATATGAAGTTGGGTACAGCTGTGGTGACTATTACACAACACTGTGAACGTACTTAATGCCACCGAACTTTACACTTACAAATGATTAAATTATAAATACCATGTTTGACCACAATAATACCATTCCCCCAAGAAAAAAGGAGCCTAGCGAGCAACTGAATTGGCAATGAGAAGGAAAAGGACTCTAGAATGATGATAAAGTTTTCTGGTCGGCAGGACTGCGTGGATGATGCCGTTTACCAACCAACCTGTGGTCTACCGGCCATAAGAAGTAGGTCTGCATATGAACTTGAGATAATTAAAAGTTACATTAAGATTGGGACAACCAACTGGAGATGTCTTCTGTGCAGCTGGCCCTGGAGCTCCAGAGACCAGTCTCGGCTGGCGAGAGTGATTTCTGAATGGTCAGCACGCTGTAGGTAACGGAAGCCAAGGGAATGAAAGAGATCTCTGGGAAACACCAACATCCAAAAGCGAGGGGAGTAAACCCCCTTCTGCTTTCAGGGCCCCAGCTCCGCGAGTCCACATCCCTGGGCGGGAGGGTCTTACCAAGGCTTAGTGCGGAGGCACCCTTCAAGCCCACGCGGGCAGCAGGCGGCGGAGGCCCAGCTCCAGAGGAGCCTCTGCAAATGGGCGAAGCGCGTAGAGCAGAGCCCGGGACGCGAAGGAACCGCCACACCTTCGAGTCGCCGGCGAGGAGCTCGCAGCAGGCCTCTCGGATACTCTGCACCCTTTCCTCCGCGCGCAAAGTCCCTCTCCGGGCCCCGTCACCCTCCGACTCTTCCGATTGGTGGAGAGGACCAAGGGACCTGGAAGTTGTTTTGTCCGGCGAGGGCTGCCCTTCCGGTTCCGTTGGGTCCCCCTTTGGCTCGGGTTCCCTGCCCCTCCCCCTTCCCGGAGCCCCGAGGGGCCGGAGCTCCTGGCGGTGCCGGATCCTGACGGTGGCCTTCCCCCGGGTCTGTAAGTGCGGAGGCGGCCGGAGCGCCGGGCAGGGGTACGGGGTCTCTCAAGAGGGAGCCCCCTTGGGGCCCTGGATTGGCCGGGACCTGCTCTGGGATGGGGGCGAGGAGCTGGCCTAGGCCCGCTGGGACTTAAGGAACCCTTGGTCCGGCCCACGCTGTGCCCCGCCCCTCTCTCTTCCCTGCGTCTGGAGTCGGGAGCCTAACTATGCCCCAGGGACCTCCTCCTGGGACCCCAGCCGAGGGCCCAGCAGTTGGCTTGGACGCCTGACTCTGGCATCTTGTAGGAAGTGCCAGAGCTGAGGCCCTGGCAAGGCCTCAGTGCCGGCCCGCTAGGCTCACTATGCGTGCTGACCGAGGTTACCCTTTTGCCAGGGTTTCCCCCAAATCGGCCACTGGCCGCAGCACCTTTTCTATTACTGGCGCTATGCCAGGTACTGGGACTTCTTAAGATACCCTTCCAGTTTTCCAGGGTCAAGTTTGGGAGCCAGATATAAACAAATAATTGCTCCTGCGATTTATGTATCAGTCATATATGTGTGAACTGCCCAACGGGCAGTTGCTAGGAAGGCTGAAGAAAGAAAGTGAGGTCTGAATTATACTTCTTGGAGAGGATAAAGTGGAGAGGAGCTTTTCAGGCAGAAGGAGGAGTTTGCAAGGCTCTGAAGGAATGACTGAGCGTAACTTGTGTGTGAAGAGGAGGAAATTGGGGGCTCTTGTGCGTAGGATGAGATACGAGGCTGGGAAAGTAGGCTGAGGTCCAGATAGTGGAAGGTTTAATCCTAAAGGAGATGGGTAGTTTTAAAAGAGTTCTAAGCGGGAGACTTATACAGTCAGATTTGCACTGTAGAAAGCCATGTTGTTCTAGAAGTCAGCCTATAGAAAAGAAATGTCTGTAAGCTGATTATGGACACTTCAACTAATGTCTGGGTACTCTTATTGGAAATTCTTTTGAAGGAGTAATGGAATCAGCCTAGTGAAAGTTAATGAAGGCTTAAAATGGAGTTATGACAGTGTTACTGGAAAGAAGGGAGGTATGCTGGAGTGAATGGTGTGAAAACTCTGTAATAAATTGGATGTTGAGGGAGAAAGAGATAGCAAAGCTGATTCCTAGGTTTTAGGCCTTTGGCATTTGGAGAACGTTGATGCTATTATCAGCAATAAAACCATAACCTTGTATATTACAAATTTATATTTTTGGACATGTTTAATTAAAGGTATAATGGAATAGCCACATAAGACTGTCCAGTATAGAGTTGGAAATGCAAATCTGCAGCTTAACCTCAGTGCTGTGGCTAGAGGTAAAAGTTCAAGTCACTGGCATAGAAGTAGAAGCTGTAGTAATATTTGGCATCAGGAAGGAAGTATTGAGAAAGATGGGAATATTTTGGGGGAATGGTTGCATTTATGAAGCAGAAAGGGGAATGAATTTGTGGGATAGCAAAGACAGAGGTAGGGGATATGTATAAAAGTACAGGGTTCCAGCAACCAAGAAGACCCAGAATCAAGAGAAGGGAATTTTGAGGAGGGTCCATTGGGACAATTCATGCAGAGCATTTGGGGAATGAGAGGGGGGGAAAAAAGATTGCATTTCCGTAGTAAGAGATAATTAGTGGGGCACCTGGCTGGCTCAGTCAGTAGAGCATGCAACTCTTGATCTTGGGGTCATGAGTTCAAGCCCCATGTTGGGCATAGAGATTACTTTTAAAAAAAGAGATCATTAGAGACCTTTTCAAAAGCAATTTTAGTAGAGTGATGAGGTCACAATTTATGAAATAATGGAGACCTTAACTGGTTTGATGTTAAATGAGAATGAGAAAAGGCCACATGTGAAGTGTTTCACGAAGAAAATTGACAGGCTTTATTTGTTTATTCACCTAACATGCTTATCAAGCACATTCCAGACACTGTTCTAAGCTCTTTTAAACGTTAATTTAATTTTTAATTTCCCATAACAACGCTATGAAGTAATATTACTATTTGACAGATGGGAAAAATGAAGCACAGAAGGGGTTAAGTAACTTGCCCAGGGTCACACAGCTAGTAAGTGGTTGAGCAGGGTTTTCATCCTAGGAGATATGGCTCCAGAATCCATAGTTTTATCCACTGCACTAAGCAGTGACTGAATATAGGAGTGAAAGGAGTGGGAAAAATTTAAGCAAAGATAGGTTCATTGATAAAAAATGGAGAGGCTTGGAAGGAGAACCTAATTGAGAAGGTAAGTAATGGATGTATGTTTATATTACATATTTGTTTTTTATTTCTCTCTGTCTTATATCCTCTTCCAATCAATGCCACTTTAGGTCAATTTCTTTCACAATTAGGTCAATTTATGCCATGCTTTCATCTATCACTTACTATCTATAATCAGGTCTCCTCTTCAGCTTCAGACTCATATCCAACTAGCTAATAAATCTTCCGCTTCATGTCATGTAAGATTCTCTGACTAAACATTTTAAAACCAGACCCATGATCATCCCCTCCAATATTCCCTAGCTTATTGAGTGACACTGTGTCAAATTAATCCAGTCATTCAAATCAAAGGTCTTGGAGTCATCTCAAACTATCCTTTCTTGAACCCCCCTTGGTCACCAAGTCCATCAGTTCTTTGAAATATCTCTCAAATCTGGTTTCCTCTCTCTGTCCATATGATTGTTGTCAGTATTCGGGCCCTCATTATTTCGATCTTGATCTGCTAGAGTAATAGCATACTACAGGTATCCTTGCCTTCATGTCCACTGTTCTTAGAGCCATTCGCCATTAATTTTTATTTTTGCCTTACTGAGTTTTAGACAGTGCAGGAGTTTAGACATCACAGATTTCAAGCAATAGAATAGTGGCCTAGGGCAGGTATTGTTGAGTAACTTGAGGTAAAGTTAAGTTTGGCTAAGGTTGGCCATGAGGATGGAGATTTAGGGATTTTTTTTTTTTTTTTTAAATAGAGCATGTAAGTAAAACATGGAGAAACCAGATGGGCTTTCTGAGAGGAAGTAAGCCTTGAAAAAACAGCAAAAAATCAAGGACTAAGCTTTGAGAAGGATATACTTACCTTTACATAGTTTATTGGACCTTGAAGAGCAAACAAGCAAAAGAATGGTGGAAAGCTGAGGCCAGTAGTTAAGCAACTTGGCCATTTCTGTACAACAGTTTAAAAAGAATGAACTAGATCTCTATTCAACATATATAGCTGTCAAAAACAATATGTGAAAAAAGAAAGTTGCCAAACAATATGTATAGTTTATGTGTAAGAAACATAGTCTTATATCTTCTGGGGCTAGGCATATAGAAGTATTGTTTTTCAAATGGAAGGAAGGAGAGTCAAAAAGGACCAAAGTTAAACTCAGTAGTAAGTGGAAGATGGTTGGGAAAGGAGACTTTTACAGTATCTATGATGTTGAAAAACTTTCCAGGAAGGATATATTTCTGTGTATATTACTTATAGTTAAAAGTAAAAACAAAACAAAAGATTGATAACTTGGAGAATGTTGTGTCATGAAAGTTAACCCAAATGAAGAAAAAGATTGAGGTTTATAAAGAGAAAGGTTGTGGTGTAATGCAACCTTTTTGAAAAATGGAGTATGGTGTTAATGAGAAACAAAGAAAGATTTCCAGGTAGTTATGAGTGCTAAGTTGAAAGATAAGGGTATTTTTATGAGGTAGATGACAAAATAGACTGACATATAGCTTGGGAGTTTATTATGTAGAATAGAAAAATTTTCCTTATAAGTAATTAGAGGTATTTGAAATAAGAAACTTGGGTATTTTCTCACTGCCTGTAGCATAGCAGTAAACATTGTCCAACTTAGAATATCCACTGATCCTTTTTGGTTACTCCTGTTTGAACAAGGGGAAGTTTTCAGATCAGTTGGCACATTTGTTACGGAGATAATTATGAAAGAACTGTATAAATATAACAAAGAGAAAGTGATCTTAAGTGAGAATATTCCTATTACATTGATGTTTGAGAAATAGGTCATTCAAAGCTTGCTAATAGGGGTGTGTGGGTGGCTCAGGTCATGATCCCAGGTTCTTGGGATAGAGTCCCGCATCTGGCTCCCTGCTCAGCAGGCAGCCTGCTTCTCCCTCTCCCTCCCCCTGCATGCTCGCTCTCTCGCTCTTTCTAGCTCACTCTCTCTCAAATAAATAAATAAAATCTTTTAAAAAAACTTGCTAATAGAAACTTGGCAGTATGCAGATTTAATTGCAGTCACCTAGGTAATAGATAAGGGCCTGAACCATGGCAATGATAGAATAAAGAGAGAGACTTTGGAAGTCATTCTGAGGAAAGAATCAACAGAATGTGGTGACCAAGTCTCTATTCTACCTGATAAGTTCTTTACTTTCTTTCAGTTACTCAAAGCTCTCCTATAATCTAGAATTATGTGAGTTATTTTTATGAAACTTATGAATAACTGCTACTATACTTAGAAGTTAATTAACAGTTATTTGCAATGGCATTCGGATTTAGTATAAAAATATAAATACACAAAAGATGGTAAAAACATAAAGTTAAAATAGGTGAGAAACAAAGGTAAAACAAGGATAAGGGAATAAAATGCAATCAAGAATATGTCTAGTACAGGGGCGCCTGGGTGGCTCAGTCGTTAAGTGTCTGCCTTCGGCTCAGGTCATGATCCCAGGGTCTTGGGATCGAGCCCCGCATTGGGCTCCCTGCTCCGCGGGAAGCCTGCTTCTCCCTCTCCCACTCCCCCTGCTTGTGTTCCCTCTCTCACTGTGTCTTTCTCTGTCAAATAAATAAATAAAATCTTTAAAAAAAAAAAGAAAAAGAATATGACTAGTACATAAAAGGCTTACTGTTAAAGTCCTCTAGACTGGACACAAATTTGGCTTTACATCGTACTCTTTGTTTTTAAACAACCTTTTATAGAAGCATAACTGAATACACAAAAGTATGAAAAACATTAAATGTACAGCTGAATGGATATGAGGAGGGAAGTCTGAACAGTTACACAGTTAACATTATTCATCAGGTAAAACTTCACCTAGTCTTATTGTTTCATACATGGACTTTGGCATCATGTAGCTTGGGCCCAAGTTGCACCTCTAATACTTAATACTTTCCACCTCTCATAAGTTGAGCAAGTTACTTATATCCTCCAAGATTGAGTTTCCTCATATGCAAAATGGGGATGCTAATAATGCCTACCTCCTAAGGATTTTGAGGATTAGGTGGGTCAATTTAGGTAAAGCACTTAGCACTATACCTGGGACATAGCAAGGATTCAATAAAGATTAGCTATCCTTTTTCTTATCATTAAGCCAGTTTATAAGAAACACAATTATTCTTTTTCATTTTGACATTTTTAAAAGTGAAAAAAAAAATTGTTTAAAATTTGGTTTTACGTTGTCAAAACTATTTTGGTAACAAACGCTAGAAAGGAATTTTCCCCAGGACACTCAAACGAGGGCCTCTCTATCATAGAACAATAATAATTTCATAGGGGACATTAAAGAGTTAATTATTCTGCTGGTTTTTGTTGAATGAGCTGTGTATAAAGTAACACTTGGTCCTTGCCCTCAAATAACTAATATTGTATTGAAAAGAGAAACCGGTGGCAGGAATCAATTAAAGGGATAAACTATGTGGTCCAGAAATAAGAGTTTATCAAAGACAGCCAATAGAGTACACTGACATATATTAGGCAAAACCTCTTAAACAGAACAAATTTCCTCACATTCTTGGACTATAGCAGAGAAGTCAAAGCAAGCACTTTCCTGGGGTACCTACCTGTTGGGCTGCTCCCACTGCTAAGTTTCTTGAGACTGATTGATAGGAAGTACTCCAGCTCCTCATCTTTAGAGCTTCAGGGAACAATTATCCCTAAGGGTAGTTTGTCTAAAGCACTCTGAGTATTATCATCCTATAGATGAAAGGAATCAATGATCATTTTTGTGTGTGTGTAGGAAAATACTAACCTGAGGGTAGACTGAGGACAAGCTAAACTCTAAAAAAGAATGCCCCTTTTGTTTGGCCACTTGAAACAACAGTCATTTTTATAACTTCTGGTTATAAATTGGGGCATTCACTATTTCCAGAATGAATGTATGAGGCCACTGTAATTGCCGAAACTAACCAGTGATAATACAATTTTGCTGCTTTCTTTATTAATATGTTTCTTGTGTCTCCTAGATTTTTCCTTTTTATTTGATAGTCACCATCTTTTCTCTGATGCTGCATTTGCTTCTCTATATTCTTCCTTTCTCATCTTTATTGTGATTATTCATTACCTATACATTCAGAATGCCATACAAAGGAAAAGCTTATAATTTCTGTATGTCTATTTTTGTTAATAAACCATGCCATTTCTCCCTCCTACATTTCACCTTTCTTCCAGTGACCTTTTCATTCAGCTGAACTCTTAAGTTTGGAACCTTTACACGTTCCTTTTTTTTTTTTTTCCATTCTCTATATCTAGTCAATCACCAAGTTCTTAAAATATCTTTTATTATTTTTTCTTGCTCCTTATTCCCATTTTCATTCCTTTCTAGGCTCTCATGGCTTCAGACCCATAATGCTTTTACAGACTCTGAACTGATCTTCCTAACAGCAGGTCTTCCTTCCTTCCACTGTCAAACAAATTCTGTAGGTTCAACAAACACAAACTGAGCACCTGCCGTATGTTTAGTACAATATTAGGTGATGGGAAGACAGACCAGTTTGAACAGAAGAGGGTCTGGCCAGTAATGTGGCTGTAGGAAGTAGAATTTGAAGCAAAAGGAAAAAGTGTTTTACCCTAGAAGATGCAGGTTCCCAGCATTAGCCTCATTGAGTGAGATGGAGATGTTTCCCTCAAATGCCATGAAGCTTGCAGTTTGGAGGGGAAGGAACAAGTACTTAAAATATTTTGAGTGTTATGGTAGAAGTGCTATGCTATGGGTCCAGCAGAGACAACTGTTCTAGTCTAAGAGGTTAGATAGGGGCATCTCAAGAAATAAAGGAGTGATGGAGCACCTGGCTAGCTCAGTTGATAGAGCATCGCACTCTTGGTCTTGGGGTCATGAGTTTCAGCCCCACATTCGGTGTAGAGATTACTTAGAAGAAAGGAAGGAAGGAAGAAAAAAAAAAAGAAAGAGAATTAACTGTACTAAGGCCTGGAGTCAATAGAGTGCTGTCATGCACCAGGCACTGAGCAGTATGAGTAAGACCTGGACTCTGCTTAAGGAGCTGGTGTTCTATGAGCCTTGGTCAGTCACTGTTATAAAAGATAGAAGATTATAAAGATTGGGTTTCAGGATCTATATGTGGCCAATTACAGCTGATTGTCTCTTGTGATTCTCAGCTATGGAGTTGATAAATGCACAAAGTTCAAGGTGAATTTATTGATGCACTGAGATTGTAGAGCTGTTTTTCAAGGGTAGAGTTGCTACACCTACTGATCTTCCAGAAGGCTGGTATATAAACATTGTGCCAGTTTATTTTACAATGACTGGTGGACTGGACTTATCATGTTCACATAGGTAATTCATCCTTCCTTTTGGAGAGAAACATGGGAAGACAAATTATCAGAAAATCATTTAGAGAGTATAGAATCAGAACATAGGAACTTTCTCCAAAGGAATTGCTATATAAAGGGACAGATAGGGAAAGAGTTTGGCATACACCTTCTCCATGGTTGAATGGGTTATGCCAATGTTTACCTTAATTATTATTTGGTTTATTTCATTAGTTTATCCTCAAAGGTTAGTCTTCATCTAGGAGACAATGGGAAGTCACAGAAGGATTTTAGGCAGGGGTTGGATATAATCAGATCGAGTTTTTTTGAAAGTTGACATTTGGTGTAGAAGTTGGATTAGAAGGAACAGAAGCTGGAACCCAAGAAACATTTATGATCCTGTTCTAGTAGTCCAGTTGATGAGTAATGATGGATAAACAGGAATAAAAAGAAAGAACAGAATCTATAAGCTATTAATTTGATTGACTTTATTCCTACTCAGATTCCCACCAAGTGCCTCATGTTTTTTCTATATAAAATATTTTATTTACTTTCTATATCAAGAAATGTTGCTTGAGAGTTTAGATTTGTCCAAAATGCACAGGATAAAGACCTGTGCCTTTGACACTGTCTGAACATTGTCCCTTTAAGTCAATTACTTTCAGTTTATTGCAGAAATGCTTGTATGAATAAATGCACATCAGTTTAAATAGAAGAGGATTTACCCAGGAAATGGGGTCAAGCAAGGTCACTGCAGTTCTTTAAAATAGAAAGCAAAGGAAAACATTTTGTCTTTGAAGAAGCAGGTTCACAGTATCATGTTAAAGAAAATAGTTACTTTATTACTTGTTGGGATGTTTTTAGTTTGTTTTTGAAACCTGATAGAATTCTCATTTGAGAAGCAAAAAAATGCTCTTAAAGTAGCTCAAGCGCTATTCTTGTATTAAGTATCTTGAAAAGTTGAATGGATGCCAAACTATTTACACTGATACAAGTCTACTCCTTAGGTGCAATTGACACTTGATGTGGAATAATTTTTCACAGCCTTTGAAAGCTGTTACACTAGCTTCCTCTTTCAAGGAAAATCTCATTTGGATACATACGAAGAGATATGACAACACAAATTGTTTTTGGAAGGAAAAATCCAGGTATCTTAATTGTTTGAATTTTCTTAAATTCATCCTTTTTACATTTCTGTTCTTTAGGTCTGCCAAAATGTCTGAAAGATCAGATCTCCTTCACTTCAAGTTTGAAAATTATGGAGATTCAATGTTACAAAAAATGAACAAATTAAGAGAAGAGAATAAATTTTGTGATGTTACAGTTCTCATAGATGATATTGAGGTACAGGGGCATAAAATTGTGTTTGCTGCAGGTTCCCCCTTCCTAAGAGACCAGTTTTTACTGAATGATTCCAGAGAGGTGAAAATCTCCATATTGCAGAGTTCCGAAGTGGGGAGACAATTGCTCTTATCCTGTTATAGTGGTGTGCTGGAATTCCCTGAGATGGAACTGGTCAATTACTTGACTGCTGCAAGTTTTCTTCAGATGAGCCACATTGTAGAACGGTGCACACAGGCCTTGTGGAAGTTTATAAAGCCAAAACAACCAATGGATAGTAAAGAGGGATGTGAACCGCAGAGTGCTTCTCCCCAGTCAAAAGAACAGCAGGGAGATGCCAGAGGCTCCCCAAAGCAGGATTCACCTTGTATTCATCCATCTGAAGACAGTATGGATATGGAGGACAGTGATATTCAGATTGTTAAGGTAGAATCTATTGGGGATGTGTCCGAGGTTAGAAGTAAAAAAGATCAGAACCAGTTTATTTCTTCTGAACCCACTGCTTTACATTCATCAGAGCCCCAGCATTCCCTGATAAATTCAACTGTGGAAAACAGAGTAAGTGAAATAGAACAAAACCATCTCCACAATTATGCCCTCTCTTACGCAGGCAGTGATAATATCATCATGGCCTCAAAAGATGTCTTTGGGCCTAATATTCGAGGTGTAGACAAAGGCTTACAGTGGCATCACCAGTGTCCAAAGTGTACCAGGGTGTTTCGTCACCTGGAGAACTACGCCAACCATTTAAAAATGCACAAACTCTTTATGTGTCTACTCTGCGGCAAGACTTTTACTCAGAAAGGCAACCTTCATCGACACATGCGTGTGCATGCCGGCATTAAACCTTTCCAGTGTAAGATCTGTGGGAAAACCTTTTCTCAGAAGTGTTCCTTACAGGATCATCTTAACCTTCACAGTGGAGATAAGCCCCATAAGTGTAACTATTGTGACATGGTTTTTGCACATAAGCCAGTTTTGAGGAAACATCTTAAACAGCTGCATGGCAAAAACAGCTTTGATAATGCCAATGAAAGAAATGTGCAAGACCTCACAGTGGATTTTGATTCTTTTGCATGTACAACAGTCACAGACTCTAAAGGGTGTCAGCCACAGCCTGATGCAACACAGGTCCTGGATGCAGGTAAACTGGCCCAAGCTGTCTTGAACTTAAGAAATGATAGTACTTGTGTGAATTGAGTAGGGGCTTTATGCTTTCAACTTAGAATGGACTGAAAACATGGCAATAGTCTTGAGTCTTTTTAGGAGTGATTTTGCTAGTTTGACTTCTCCAAAGCCTCTGTGCGGGTTGTAGGGGTGAGTCAAAGCACTAACAGACCAGGCAACTTACCACTTGGAATGGTCTTGCCTTCCTTTTGCCCTCTCCCATTTTGTGTTTTGAATTATTTATCCCGTGATGTCTGTTTTCCTTTTCCAAGGAGTATTCCATTTGTCTACCTAACATTGACTTTTGTCTTAGACTGAAACTATTTTAGGCTTTTCACTGGGCACATTCTGAAGGTACTAATAAGTTAATAACATCACCTACAGTCCACTAATAGATGCTATGCTAAGAGAAGTGAATAGTATTTTTCTTTGGCAAAAAATAGGCTGAGATATAAGGTGATACTGCTCTTGGCCTGAATATGTGCTAGAACTTCTGGTTGCCTATTGTTAATTGCCTACTGATAATGAATCTGCCTCCTACCATTTGTACTTGTCGTGGAGCTGGTATGAAGTATTTTGGGTTGTTCTGTACTCTTCAACAGTATTATGGCCCAACTTCATGTCACTGAGTAGTTCACATAGACCAGAGTACAATCTTTTCAGCAACAT
Organism: Halichoerus grypus; assembly: GCF_964656455.1. Taxonomy (NCBI): domain Eukaryota; kingdom Metazoa; phylum Chordata; class Mammalia; order Carnivora; family Phocidae; genus Halichoerus; species Halichoerus grypus. Next base: position 82,313,037 of record NC_135725.1, on the reverse strand, counting down.
GGATCAGCATGAGGAACATAATTAACAAAGGATAGAAGTACAATTGTACAATAGCACTTACATAGGAGTTCTTCCCAAAAAGAAGCCAAATGCTTATAATTAATGTGTAACTTCTTGTGGATGTTTTTAAGTCAGGATTGCTCCAGGCACACTTAAAATGTGCTAAAGTATAATGGTCTCTCTAAAAAGGGGCTATCTGGGAGTCCGTCTCTGGACTTTGTGTTAGAGGCTAGCCATCAGAAAGGTGAGTTTGGCCTTCAGAGTTTTGTCTGGTGTAATGTAATCTCTGAATTCTCATTTCTTCCTGTACTCCAGTTTCTAAAATGGATGAAAAAAAGTGGATCACAGAGGAGCAATCAGGCTTTTGCATTCAGATATTCCTATAAAGGTACACAGTCCCATCTTGCCATGTTTTATAGATCACTAATACAAAATTGATCTTCCAAGATGGAAAAACACAATTGTTTTTTCTAAAGCACATGTTAGAGTTAAGAAATAAAATTTTGAGTCTCAGTAGCTTTTGACTCATGAGTTAGATTTAGGTAATAGGAGTCTCAGAGTCCTTAGAGAATCTTAAGAGATCATCTACTCCACCTCTTTTTTTTTTAAGTTGGGGTATCCAAAGCTCGAAGAGGTGGCCTTGGCCAAAGTAGAGAAGTGACTAAGAATGAGCTAATGTCTTCTAATTTCTCACTATCTCTTGGCTTAAAAAGATTTAGTACATGATCAAAAGTATATTAACAAAAAGCTCCCAGTTTGTGCTTCACTTTTGGGAATCCCTGTTGGCTTTTTGAGACAGCCCGGATTTTGCAAACAAAACATCACAGGAGGGATGTGTTTTTGTCAATTAATTATTTTTTGGTTAGAATGAATATTACATTCTTCTCAAGCAAGTGACTGACTTGCTAGGTGGTGGTCAGGGAGGGAAAGGATGAGTAAGAATAGTGTGAGAAGGATCCAAATGTGAAACTGATTTTTGTCTGAAAGCAGTGTTTATTTAGTTTCCATCAGGATTTTCTGGGTTTTTTTTGAGCTATGAGAATGCATGTACAGATAAACCAAAACTGAAGTTTAACTTGAGTAGTCACAGGGAATTCTTAAAGTTGTTATAATTTGATGCATTGACATGTGAATCTGATTTGAGCTATAATTTCTACCTTTTGTTAAAACACTTACAATGAGAATAAAATTGAGTGATAAGACTAATAGGTATCTTATGCCTAAAGTCACTCATTTTTATGGTCTAATGATGCTACCTAGCATTCTGATTTTTATATTATCCAGCCAAAGAGTACCAATTCTATGCAACAGTGAGACATTAATACGTTAACCGATACTTCTCTGAACATCATTTCATCATAGGGAAATTTCAAGTTGGAGTGCTTCCTTTGCTTACATTCATGTCCTGTTTTTGTTACTGGTTTGAAGACTAAAAGGCGTGGGTTCAAATAAGATTGGTCTCTTTGGTTGGAGACTTTCTGGGTTCATTCAGTAGTTGAGAAGCTACTCAATTATTGGGCACCTTTGTTGCCAGGCACTATGCTAGATACTGAGGATACGAAGGTAAGATTGCTGAAGTCCCTGCCCTCACAGAGCTTATACGGTCTATTGTAGTCTTAGATAAGGTGATTTAAACTAGGAATAATAAAGAAAATGCCTTGCTTCCTTTGATCACTTAATCACTTAAAATCAGCATCTTGATGGTTTTTTATCAGTAAAACTTCCAGTTCCCACCTTTTGCAACTGCAAACCACTGAAGTGATTTACAGTCTCCTCCATTTCTTGGCTGGAGAGGTGTTCTGTTTCTGTGAGACATTTTCTTAATTTGGTGGGACTTGACTTTTCTTCTTTGTTTATATACGTTTCTTAGATTGTATTGCAAAGTGCTCAAGTTAACTGATATCAACTACATTTTATAAGGGAAGATGACTTTCAAAACTAGTCATATTCTTACAGAGGAGTAAATTTTTTTAAAACCTTAAGTCATTCTGCATTTGTATTTTATGGATCCCCAGGATAACTAAAAAGGACTCTCTTTACCATAGTTTGGTTTTTAAAAAATTACCACGTCACCGTTATTTATTTATTATTTAATTTTAAAGACAAACTCCAAACTGAAGTGGCTCTGAGGTAAATCAGATGTGGTTTTGTTTTAGTTTATTAGAAGATCTATAAATGGAGGGTGACCAATGTCACCACTTCTAAAATATTGTCCTAAACAAACAAACCAGAATATTTTATTTCAGCTGGTGAATAGCTGTTCTAAGTCTGTTGTATGTTAGACATACTATGAACTACCTCTTCACTTATTATGGGGAAGTTTCCTTAATAAAAGTGTGACAATTAAATCTCTGGTGTCAGTGGTTTCTTTTCTCTCTCCCTCCTGCTTTCCTTTTCAATTGCCTAAATTTGAATAAGGAAAGCTTTCTTCACTCCTCTTGTTTAAACACATATTAATCAGGCATTCTGAGCATGGCTTCTGAAGCAAATCAGGTTAACTAGAAATTGTTAGTAGGGTCAATTACTGAGGGGGTAGAGCTACTGCTTTTAAGAACTGGTTCAGACATTCCTTCATTTAGCAAATACTTGATGCCTACTCAGTGCTAGACTTCCGTAATGCAAAGATCGTAAATCACTGTCCTAAATACCTCCGCCCAGATGGGTCACAGATTTCAATACAGGTATGATAATTGCAATAATAAAGGCAGCCAGAGGGCTTACAGGCTCCCAACTGGGGGCCCACTAATTCAAGGGCAATTCAGGATGGCTTCGGGATGACGTGATTTATGAACGAGATTTTGAAGGATAAGTGGGAGGAGAGTTAGGGCACGTGGGAAGAGGCAGCCCCAAGAGTTTAGATAGGCCTGGGTTTGCCTAGAACTGGCGGGTGGGGGGGAGGGGGTCGGGGGACGGTGACACGCGACAGATGGGTGAAATGAGATCCAGAGGTAGGGGCCAGATCCTGATGGTCATTAGCTAGGAAATCTCGAATGCCGATCCTTATGGCGGTCTCCTTTCCTCTGCCACCTTTTAAATTGTAGATGGCCCAGTGAGGAGAGAACCCGGCCCGTAACAACCCATGAGGGCCTCCCAGCGGTCCCGTTGCAGGGTATTCCGATGGACGCGCTGTACCTCAGCCTCACAACCCGTCTGCGATACGGACGCTGGGGAGAACTCACGAAGGGGACGGCTTGCGTGCCGAAACGGGCAGGAGAGATGGGATTTGCCGGAGTACGGGTGCCTCTCTGCCATTCCAGGAGCGGGGTTTGTGAGGAAGGGAGAATGTCTCAGGATGTCCTTCCGGGACGCCAAGCGCACCCCAGTGAGGAGTAAAGCTAGTTGACACCGGATGTGTTTCCTCCCAGGCTAAGTCCACCTTCCGGCCTGGGCCGCCGCTGCCGCGGAAAGCTGGGCTCTGGCTCTCTGAGTCGGTGAGTGAGCGCGTTGGAGACGGGCAGGTGGGGAAGCCGGAAGAGGAGGAGGAGGAGGTAGAGGGCAGCTAGGCGCGGACTGGGAGGCTACACTGGTGCTGCAACCACCTGGCCGACAGGGCCTAGGGGAGGCTTACTCGGGAGGACCCGTGTGTGGTTGAGTTGCAGGATCTTCCAGGCCACCTTGGGTCCCGATCGGTTCAACAGATGTTCCCTCCGCTGTGCCTGCTCTTGTGCCTGCCCCTGTGCTCGCTGCAGAAACTCAGAGGAACCAGGCACCTTTTCGTGGTGCTCTGGGAGCAACTGACTCTCTGTTGGGGAGACAGCAGGAGGAGTCACAGCAGTCTTAATTGATTTGGGTCTGAAAGGAGCCAAATCACTAGCTGGAAAGAGGAACTGAAGTTTTAATGTAACATGTACAAAAGTGTATTCCGGTCTTCTTGCCTGGGCAATGGTGAAAATCTCAATGTCGAAGGAGCTTTGATGAAAAAAAAGAATAGAGGATACAAAGATAAAGCCTTAAAGATGGTTAGGACCAAATAATGAGGGATCTTGCATTTGCTAAGAAGGGTAAGCTGTCCTGGAGGTAGAGGAGAGCAATGGAGGATTTAAAGTAGAAGAGGGGGGCACCTGGGTGGCTCAGTTGCTTAAGCGTCTGCCTTCAGCTCAGGTCATGATCCCAGAGTCCTGGGATCAAGTCCCACATTGGGCTTCCTGCTCAGCAGGAGGTCGGCTTCTCCCTCTTCCTCCGCCCCCTCTTCCCAGTCCTGTTCACTCTCGCTAGTGCTCTTGCTCGCTGTCTCCCTCTCAAATAAATAAAAAGATTTTAAAAAATAAAGTAGAAGAGAGAAATTTTTTTAAAAAGTTTTAAAAGATGTTAGTTCTGGTGGCACTTAGGAGGGTAGGTTGGAATATGAGAGAGTGTGGTATCAAGGAAACCTGTTGGAAGACCTTGCAATAGTCCGAGGGAACAGAATGAGGACCTGTAGTAGTGATGGAGAATAGGAAACTTGGAGCTTACATTAAGGTTTCTAATGTGAGAAACTATGTTAAGTCCCCTTAGTAGTGGGTATTAACAGTGTCTTGGACCACAGAACAGATAAAATTTAGCCAAGGAGAAAAACAGAAACCATTAAGTACAACTCAGTGTAATAAGTACTGTAAGAAAAATATGAAGAACAGGACATGAAGTCAAAAAGAAATGCATTTTCATTTTCTCGGTTTTGAGATGGTGGCATAGGAGTTCACTCTTTGCACCTAGATTAGAATTTGATTTTTCTTTTACCCAATTCAGGTTTGGGATTTTTTGTTTGTTTTTACCATCACAATGTAGGAAAGCATTCCCTATTACATCAACGTTTGTGTTTTATTTTGCGTAGATTGTGACCATGGCTGCTGAATCCGATGTTCTGCACTTCCAGTTTGAACAGCAAGGAGATGTAGTCTTGCAGAAAATGAATCTCTTGAGACAGCAGAATTTATTTTGTGATGTGTCAATTTATATTAATGACACCGAGTTCCAGGGGCACAAGGTGATTTTAGCTGCTTGCTCTACTTTCATGAGAGATCAGTTTTTACTCACACAGTCAAAACATGTCAGAATCACCATCTTGCAGAGCGCAGAAGTTGGCAGAAAACTGTTGCTCTCTTGCTATACTGGAGCACTTGAAGTTAAAAGGAAAGAGCTTTTGAAATACTTGACTGCTGCTAGTTACCTGCAGATGGTTCACATTGTGGAAAAGTGCACAGAAGCTTTGTCAAAGTATCTGGAAATTGATCTTTCAATGAAAAATAACAATCAACATACTGACCTGTGTCAATCCTCTGATCCAGATGTTAAGAATGAAGAAGAAAATTCAGATAAAGACTGTGAGATAATTGAAATTTCAGAAGATAGTCCTATAAATATAGATTTTCACGTAAAAGAAGAGGAAAGCAATGTTTTACAGTCTACAGTAGAGTTGACATCAGAGAGAAAGGAAATGAAGTCACCAGAGCTGTCTTCAGTAGATATTGGTTTTAAAGATAATGAAATTTGTATCCTCCATGTGGAATCTATTAGTACTGCTGGTGTAGAAAATGGGCAGTTTTCACAGCCTTGTACCTCTTCAAAAGCAAGCATGTATTTCTCTGAAACACAGCATTCACTGATCAATTCTACGGTTGAGAGCAGAGTGGCAGAAGTTCCTGGGAACCAAGATCAGAGCTTATTTTGTGAGAATACTGAAGGAAACCAGGGTACAGTGAATGAGATTCAGAATCTGGAGGATGCTTATTCACTGAGGCACCAGTGCCCCAGGTGTCCTCGAGGATTTCTTCATGTTGAAAACTACCTGCGCCACCTTAAGATGCATAAGCTGTTCTTGTGCTTACAGTGCGGGAAAACATTTACGCAAAAGAAAAATCTCAACCGGCATATTCGAGGGCACATGGGCATACGGCCCTTTCAGTGTACTGTGTGCTTGAAGACATTTACTGCTAAAAGCACACTTCAGGACCACTTGAACATACACAGTGGAGATCGCCCATACAAATGCCACTGTTGTGACATGGATTTCAAGCACAAATCTGCCCTCAAAAAGCACTTAACCTCTGTCCATGGCAGAAGCAGTAGTGAAAAACTACCCAGGCATGATCTCAAAAGGCAAAATCTACTATAATTAGAGCCACACCTTGCTACGTAAGCCTTATATAATTCTGTTAGGCAAGTTTTTCTACAGAAATGCAGCATCTGTTATATTGCATCCCCCCCCCCCATCTTTGGGTCTTAATTTTGGTCTGCCTACACATGTTATTCTTTCTGAACTTCTACTAACAGTTCTAAAGTGTGGGAGACATGATAAAGCTAATGGGATGCTGTCTTATCTCATATAGTATATGTAAGTCCCAGTGGTATATCTAGAGAAATAATGTTCCTCTCTTAAATATTCTTGACTCTAGTGACAGAGGATCCAGCAGTATTTCTAGGTTCTGATTTTGACTCTCTAGATAAATAATGTACATGTAAAATCCCAACCACATAATAATTTTAATGAATTAGGATAACAGGAAGAGAAAATAGACTTAAAAACATGCTGTAATCCATTATTAATTCTTTGTAGGACTAGTGAATTTGTTTTTTTTTTAAACAAACTGCGGTTGGATTCTAAAGCTAAGCACCAAGGTACTTGTTTTAAACTGTAAGGGAACACATTTCAAATTCACTTGGGAGTAGTAGAATTTCCTTGTACATGGGCTAATATTCCTTAAAATAATGGTTCCATGATTTTTTAGTATACGTATTTTAGAAATGATTAATCAAGCCCAAGTTTCTTGATTTTATTTCATGAAGTTGTATTTAATAACTTTTTGACCAGTGAAATTATACCACTGGCATGAAGCTCTGAAAATTTTCTTTTAGAAATATCAACTTTACCAAAGATACTCTACTGTTTCCTTTTTAAAATTTATTTCATTTTTATTTTTTAGTTAACATATACTAAAACTGACCTTTGTTTTTGGTCTACATTTCCATGAATTTTAACACATGTAGATTTGTTCAACCACCACAGCAGTCAGGATACAGAACATTCCATCATCCCTAAAAACACCCTTATGATGCTCCTTTATAATCAGCTCCTCCACCTATCTTTAAATCCTGGCGACAGTTGCTATTGCTATAATTTTGCCTTTTTTGGAATGACATGAGTGGAATCTTGTAGTATGTTCCCTTGTGAGATGATTTTTTTTTACCACACAGAATGCCATTGGATTCATCCATGTTGTGTGTATCAATAGTTCATTCCCTTTTTTACTTTGAATTGGCAATATATACCATCTTGCTGCCACTAGATGAACAATTTAAATATGGTTGGCTATTAGTGTTCTCTTAATTAATAACTTTTTTCATTTACATTAATGCAATTTTCATTTACTACATGTTGACAAAAACCCTAACCATCCCTAGAGTTTTATTCTGTATTTCCAGAAATGTGCCAAAAGCAAAACCATGACTATATGGTTATTTTAGTGAGAGTAATATTTCTGATTGTGTTATGAGCCATTGCTCTCTGCTATCCCTGTGTACAAATAACACAAAACTTTTGTTGTCAAAACAAAGATTAAAATCTATTGCAGGGCAAATCATACTCTCTAAAATGCAGGAACTACTCTTAGTTAAAGAAGGCTGACTGGATGCATCTTGACTTTCAAGTTGTTCTATTCCTCCTCTACTCACCTCAGCTTTATGTAGAATTTCTGTTATACTTAGGTTCTGAAGCCCTTCCACATTTTAAAATGTAATATACTTTGTACCATTTATAAGAATTTTGTGATTGATCACACGTTGATAGTTATAAATGTTAAATATCCTTTTTGTGATACTTTTGTGAAAAACATATTCTCCATAGAATTTTAACTCTGGGAGACACTTTAAGGAATCCACCTCTCATCTTTGATAAGAAAACCAACTTCATAACCCCCTCCCTCCGCATGTCACTTGTTAGTGACATTGGACAGGTCACCTCTCTATCAATTTTTCTTAAATTTATGTGTGGAACAGTAACTTTGAACTTGGTAATTTGTAAGATCATTTCTAGGTCCAAAATTCTATGATTTTATACTTAAATCTCCCTGAGTTTCTAAGAACAGAGAAGAGGGGAAAGCAAGAGAGGGGAGTTTTGTGTCTTTATGAATGTTGCTATTTGAGTACTACTTTGGAGACAGAATTTTTCTAAAGTAAATAGTGTTTTTCTTCCACTGGAGAACATGATAGTTCAGCATTTAATTTTCTTTCCCATTTGACCTATGATTGGCCACTGCTAGGTATGAAAACATTTCCCTTTCAGAAATAGTTTGTGCTTGAAGTACTTTTCTTTTCTTTTTTTTTTTTTTAAAGATTTTGTTTATTTATTTGACAGAGAGAGAGAGACAGCGAGAGCAGGAACACAAGCAGGTGGAGTGGGAGAGGGAGAGGCAGGCTTCCCGCCGAGCGGGGAGCCCAATGCGGGGCTCGATCCCAGGACCCTGGGATCATGACCTGAGCTGAAGGCAGTCGCTTACAGACTGAGCCACCCAGGCGCCCCTGAAGTACTTTTCTTATTTTTGTTTCCTAGGATGAAATTTTATGGGGAAGGGATGGAGATGGGAGGGAAGGGTAAAAGAATAGTAATAAACTGTTTTTTTAGGAATTGGTATCTACTATCCTTGATGTTTGAAAAAAATTATGGTTGAACTATGTTTAAGTTTTATGTGTGCCTTGTAAGATTCTTGTGACATTTTTTGTAAGCACTTTGAGATATTTGCTTGGGGGGGGGAACGGTTGTTTTGTGCAAGTGATGGTTGTTATTTATTTTTATTTATTCCTGTCCAGTAGCACAGAGTGATCTCAGAACATTCCTAGGACAGTTTCTGTTTGCATGATGTATATAAACAGTTCCGGGAAAATGGAATCTTTTTAAAAATGCAGGTATGGCAAAGTAAAGTGTTGAATTTATTCATTTAAAACATTCACTTTTAGTTGTTTGTGTTTCTGATATGATGGGGAAAAATGCAACATGTTTGAGTTCAGCCTCTTCATTTACTGCATTTATGTATAAAGGATCTTGGAAAGGTAGTTGTTACTTTGGTATAAGAGAAAACCCGTGCTGTTTTTCCTTGGATGTAACTATTCTATATCTTTACATAAAAAAATAAAAAATAAACTGGAGATGGGAATGGAGAACTTTGTGTTTTGTCTACATCTCTGAATTTTAAAGAAGGAAACTATTTCTTCTGACCATTCATTCAAGAAATATTTACTGAGTCTTTACATAGTATTAGAAGTTAGATATGCAGACCAAAATCCCTGCTCTCATGAAACTTGTATTCTAGTGGAAGGAGAAAAACAGTAAACAAGTAAAATCAGTGTATATGAAATTTTGAAAACAAAGTTGGAGAAAATAAAACGGGGATAGGGAGTGCCAGGGAATGGAAATTGGGATTGTAATTTTAACTGTGATGGTCAGGCCACCTTTGAAAAATCTTAGCAGACTGTCATATACACTGTCCAGTGTCCAGAATAAAACAGATACATATATATTTGTGTATATATATATAGGTCTTTACAGTTTATAAACTACTTGTTCATATGTTTTTTAATTCATAGTGGATTTATTTTCATACATGCCTTTGTTGGACATCTGGTTTCACATTGGAAAGTGCCTTGAGTTTAATTACAACTCATGGCCATTTTCTTAATCTGTGTTTTTCAGTTTCTAAGTAACAGAGTACGTAGTATCTGCCTTTTAGGATTATTTTGATGAATGAAATAAAACTAAAATCAATAGTAGAAATGAAATTTTTATTACCTTACACAGGACTTGGCACATGGTAAGCACTTCGTAAATGCTTATTCCCTTATTTCTTACCAGGCTGTTTCTTCATATATAAAAACATGATAATTTCTGCTTTACAGTTTGCTGTGAAAAATCATTCAACAAAATTTTTTTTAAAGACTTTATTTATTTGACAGAAAGAGACACAGTGAGAGAGCGAACACAAGCAGGGGGTGTGGGAGAGAGAGAAGAAGGCTTCCCGCTGAGCAGGGAGCCTAATGTGGGGCTCGATCCCAGGACCCTGGGATCATGACCTGAGCCGAAGACAGACGCTTAACGACTGAGCCACCCAGGTGCCCCTCATTCAACAAATATTTATTGAGATATTAATTGAATTTTGATCCCTGCCAGCTTCTGAGGAGTTTTCTTTTTAATAAAGAGATTTGTGTTAGTGCCTGCCAAGCAAATGCTTTTCTTTTTATTTTTTTTAAATAGGGAGTTTGCTTGGCAAATATGTGGAGGGATTGAGGGAACGGGTCAGTATTAATTACAGGACAGTTAATAGAATATAATACAGATGTATCAGATTATGCTCAATGGAGACCACTTTTTTCACAAGGAGAGTCAGACACTGCCTCACATCAGTGTCTAGGAGGCTGGCTCAAGACGCTGATGAAGGTGCGGGGAGTTTCCCATCAACCCTTTCGGCTTGCCTAGCCTCCTAACAGCACCTCCCACAGTGCTCCGGGGCTCCCCAGTCACGTGACAGGGGTGGTTAGACTCGACCAGAGGGAAGCTGATGCGCAGTCCAGGTGGCGGGGGCTGCTACTCTTTCCTTCCACCTCCTTAACTCCCAATCCTGCGTGATCTCGCGTGAAAGGGGGAGTATCTTCTCGCGAGAGCTAGGTCGGGATCCCTCCAGGACCGCCTCCGTGGAGAGGAGGAGGAGGAGGAGGCGGAGGCGGAGGGAGGAGGAGGAGGAGGAGGCCCCGTCGCGGCCTCCGCCGCCGCCAACGGGGCTGTCCCTATAGCTCCCGATGGAGTTTGAGGTCGTGAAACCGCCGCCGAGCTCTGCCCCGGCGAGACGAGGCGCCTCCGTCGCCGAGCCGCGCCGTCGCGGGGCTCCCGGGAGCGGCCCTTAGCGACCCCGCCCGGGCCCCCACAGGTAGGGCGGGGGCGGGCACGATGCGGCTCGGGCCCTAGCTCGGGTCCCTAAGTCCTCGGCGGTCGGGCGGGAGACCGGTCTCAGCCCGGGGCCTGTGTGCTGTCGTCGCCGGTGCCCTGAGGGTTGGGAACTGAGGGCCGCACCTGACGCTCGGACCGGGCCCGGAGTCCGGGGCCTGCGGAGGCCCCTCTCTCTGGTAGGGCTTTTTCAATACCGAGCGCCCGGCGCAAATGGCCACCTCCCTTCGACACCGGCGGAGGGGAAGCCTCTGACCCCTGAGGAACCTACCCAAGCAGAGGCCAGGGTTCTCTCTCCCTTTTCTACACCAGTTGGCAAGAGGGGTTTTGGAGGGGGTCCTCGAAACCAAGCCCTCTCCTAGCTTTTCGGCTTTCTGTCCTGGGGCTTCCCGAGATCCCAGAGCAGGGATGGTGGAGGCGATCTGAGTGGTAAATAGGGACCGCGGCCAAACAATGCCCTGGGAGGGCTTAACCTCCTGGGAACGAAATGGCCGGACCAGAGTGGTTGCACGGTGGATGTGACGGAGCAATGGCATGAAACACGGCCAGGGAATTCTGCTGTGGCTTTCTTCTTCCCCTCTTTCATTTTTCCTTCTTGGGGAAGCCTCTTAAGGAGACTCTTCCACCATCTTAGAAGAATGGTAGAAAGCATCTTTGTTTCTCAGAAGCAGCTCTACTTTTCTCTGCCCTTAGCTTTCAAGAAGGGAGAACATGAGAGTAGCTGTCATTTCCATCCTTCTAATCACAGAGGAGTTTAAGATACCGGCAAGGTAGAACCTTGACACCAAAATAGTCTCAAGTAATCACTGACATGAAGTAGATCTAATCTCGTGATTCCCAGCCTGTTTTATTTTTAAATAACCACCTAGGTTCCCTTCTTTTAATTCCTGCTCTCTCCTTACCTGGGCCCCTTTTTAATTCCTACTCTCCCCCCAAACCGCTGTGACTAGAATAACTTTTTATTACAAAGTGCTTAAGTAATCTTTTTTCCATTTTTGTGTTATTCTAACTATTAAGTTCCAATAGGAACTTTTGACTAACCCGAGAATGCAAACGTTGCTACACTACACTGATATAATTTCACCCAAAAGCAAAGAAACAAATGTTTTAGTTACCCTGTGCAGCCTTTTTCTAGTTAAATACACAAATTTAGTTAAGGCTTTTCAAACATTAAGAAAAGTTCATGTATTTTGCCATTATTACCTTCTTTTACTATCTAAAAAGCAACACCGCTGTTATAACATCCTTTTCCTGTGTTCATTCCACATTAGTTTTTGAAGGAATAGAGGCCATTAAATCCTGTCAAATTTTTTAATGTTGTTATTATTGTTAATTTGGAGATTCATGTTTTCCAAATTTTAGAGTTTGGAAAATTGCTGGAAGGACAAAATGTTAAGCGTATATACCAAACATGTTTAGAAAAAGCAGATGTTAAAATTCAAATTGCCTCCTATTCTTTGAAGATTTAATTGCAGTTCTGTTCATTAGTGGATCCTTTGAGTTACTCCTGATCTGTTATTACTGTTGTGTTGACCTGACATATAAGACCTATGTCCTTTGTTCATATGTTTTCATTAATTGTTCGTATGTTTTCATTAATTCACTTTCTGCTTTTGTAATTTGCTATATCTTCCAGTCTGAAAAAGCTAACAAAAATTCTTTTGGGGGGGAAGCATTCTTTTAACACAAAATTTTGTGTTCAGAAATGAAACTTCGAAGCTATATGCAGTATCTAAGAATGCTAAATAAACTTATAACAAGGCCTTATTATAATAAGCACTTATTGTTTTGGTTGGACTGCATTGAAGTTTCACTTTCTAGTTATTGAAAAAGGAAGCATGTGGTAAAATAAAGCGAGCTGAAAATCAAAAGTAATGTTTTGCATCCAGTCTCCTAACTGTTGTAAGTTACATCTTTATATTTCTCAGGTTTTCTGGTTTTATGAAAACTTAAGTGTGGTTGTGACTTTCACCTCAAATTCTTAATAAAAGTTAGTTTTGATTATTACTTTATAATTTTAAGTACTCTGGAGTTGCACTGTCCAATACAAGCCAATAGCCACATGTGGCAATTGAGCACTTGAAATGTGGCTAGTGTGAATTGAGATGTGGTATCACTGTAAAATAAAATACACACCAGATTTCAGAGACTTAGTGCAAAAAAAAATAAGCTACTTTAATAATTTTTTATATTGATTACATGTTGAAATGATATTTTGGATAAATTGGGTTAAATTCTATTATTAAAATTAATATCATCTGTTTTCCCTTTTTTAATATGAATACTAGAAAACTTTAAATTACTTGTGGCTCACATCGTGTTTTTATTAGACAGCACTGTTTAAAACAGCACTGCTCTTCTGAGAAATAAATTACCTGAATAAAAGTAGGCACATGAAAACCAAAAATTTCCTGACAGTATCATCTTGCAATCAGAATAACCAAAAAGCTAAGGACTTTGATAATATGAAGGATAAAGTTATCCAGTGGCCATTGTTTGATAGGCAGAAGTGAGTAAGTTCTGTCTCAAAAATAAATATTGTTCATATCTTGTCATCACCAAAGCAAAACTTTATTGGATATGCTAATTAAAATAGAAAATTATCCCATTAGTGTTAACTAGAAGACATGGGAAATTAAATCTTATACTGGTTAAAAAACTGAGTTCAGGCTCAGGGTGGATTTAAGAAAAAACTTGAGGCCTGTATCTTTCCTAACTTATACTAAAGTCACTTATAATAGCAGTCTTTAAAACTGTACTTCAGTTCCTTTTCCTCCAGTCCCTTCAGTATGTTTGAGTGCCGAGTTTTAGAGTTTGCAGATTATTTCCATTGGTTTTGTTTGCTGTTTTATAGGCTAAGGTCTCAATTGTACCTGATGCTTTAAATAATAACTTTTGAAGTCCAAAACTGATTATTTGTAAGGTTTCTGAACTAAGAAGTACTTTTCAGTACTTTTCATTTCAGGAGCTTAAATTCCTCACATGGGTGAACTAAAATGAAAACAATGAATGTCTTAATTAACAGACTTGAGCCCTAATGTCTAGATTTTTATGAAGAGAATTGTAAAATACTAGATATTTTTTATTATACAATAGTGAAAGAAGCATAAACTTTATTCTGGCACTTTAAAATCAGGTGGCATAGTCCAGAACTGGCTGCATAATGTCATGGTGGACTAATAACAAAAAATGAGAGTACTTAGCTGGTATGCAGTTTGCTCTTAATAAAGCAATGCATAATTTGCATCATATCAGAGATGTCTATTAATTACTCTTTCTATTTTACAAGTTAGTATTCATAACAAGGAACTTACAGCCTGGAAAATTACTTGAGGAAAATCTTTAAGGTCGCACCTATAATGTAGTGTTTCTTCTCTGCTTTATCTTGTTATTCTTCTTCAATTTTACTAACTAGTAACTGAAAGTTACTTCGTTATTACAAGTAATTTAATTAGAATGTTTTTCTTAAATAGTCTCTTTATGTATTTAGAGTTGTGGGCTTTTTGTTTGTTTTGAGTTTTGGCTTTTTAATCCATTTTATCTCAGTTTGAGATGTTTTGGGACTATCTTCAGGTTTGATACTTGACTGTTAACTCTAAGTGTTATTAGCAATTTAGAATTCCAGAGAGTCAAGTAAGTTACTATGGAATTAATAAAGACAATAGGCTATTTATCATTTTTGGTTATAAAAATACTTCCTAGGTAAATGTTTACGAAGTGCCTTTTTTAAAGAAATGAAAGTCAAAAAAAAGGAAGAAATGAAAGTCACTTTTGCCATCCCGAATTAAAAATTTCGGTGGACTATATAAGCTGCTTCTGTGTTTTAGATAAAATTTTATTTTGTCTTTATCTTAATTGAGGAATCTAGAATTTATTGATAATGGTACTGAAAAAAACATTTAAAAAAAAAACTTTTCCTATGACTTATTATATAAGGAGAATTTAGTACATACTTTTCCTGTCAGAAAGTTAGACTCTGACACATAGCAGGAGAATTTGGCAGAATTACTCACCAATTTTGGCAGAATTTTTCTTTTTCTTTTTTTTTAAGGTATTCAGTTTCTATTAGAAATCAAAGTTCTCATTATTAATTATATTACAGCATCTGGTGTTTATAGACCTAGAAACACATGGGAGATATTATAACATAAAACTATCAAGTATATTCTGGAGTAGTTTGAAATACTTGAAAACTAACACGTGAAAGAAAATATGAAAGATAGCATTTTTATGTTTAGTTCAAACTTAAACGGCTTCTCCCACCCCCGACTCATTTACTAATGTAAAGCATTTCAGGGTGATCTTGGAAAACGAAATAAGGAAAAAGTGTTTCCTACTAGTTTCCTATTACACAGTGTGATACCCTAACCCACAAAATGAGCATTTCCAAACAGGTGGCCATTATGAAAAAATAGATGCAGTGTCTTGTTTTGATAAATATTTTATTGGTTCAGGTTATTAACTAAATTAGGGTTCTCAGTAGATTTAAGATAAAATGACTTCTCCCTCAGAAGCCTTTTCCTTGTATAATCCTACAGCCTAGAAAACTGAACATTTCAAATGTTAAATAGCTTCAAGAAGTGATGTGTTCACCTGTTCAGTGCTCATCTTTAAAGTTGGAAGCAGACTAACTGGGTTTAAGATTGATGGCATTAATAGATGTGGCAATGCAAGGGTAAAAAGTATAAAATAAGTATAACTTGCAAGATTGGGCTAGTTTAAAAATAAAGATATTAGATACTTTACATTAGAACTGTTTGAGGAGAAATTTGTACAGGGTGCTTTTTATATAACAAGCCCTGTGATTCATTTACCAAGATATTTTTTGAAACCTTAGTTTTTGTGAACATAAAAGCAAAATAAAAGCTAACAGAATTCTTCATTTGGATGTGGGGATATTGGAGAATCAGTTATATACTTTTCTGTCTTGAATCTGACTATAGTTTTAAACATCTAATTTCTGTGGAACTAAGATATTTGGATTGGTAAACATTCTTATGAAATAAAGTAGTGGCTATTTAATTGCCCTAAATACCTAGATATCTGTTCACCAGAGAACCTTTGTCAGACTTATGTAAGTTTTGAATTGGAAAATATGAAAAATTTGTGAAATGTAGAGTGTTCAAGTTAGGTATCTAAAGATTTTAGAGTGCAGTATAGTTTTGATACCAAATATTTTATTACAAATCATGGAATAAATATTTTAATCTTAGGAAAAAGAATTCTATCATTTTTTTCCATGTGCCTTTTAATCATATGTAAAGATAAAAATTTATATTTTGCTTTTTTTTCCTGTTTAGAATTATTAGGTGAGAATATTGCTTTATTCTTCCATATCTTGCTCATTGGACCTGACAGTTTGGGGTTGTGTATCTGTATACCTCTCTCACTAAAAGATACGTTTTGTCAAAAGTATTGTAGGGAACCACACTCTAGATTTGTAAGACAGTTTTTTTTTAACTTTGGCACTGTATTTCTGTATTTTAAGGTTAGCATCTTTTTTTAAAAAATTTTTGGACAAACTGCTCTGTCATCATCATCTCATATACTTTGATTTTCAGTACCTTTGTTGGCCTCTTAGTCAAATCTTGACCAGAGATTTCCTCTTTTGTGAAGCTGCCAAGTTGGACATATCCTTATCTGACTTGGTCATTTCAGGTGGCTGTTTCTTCACACTTGACTCACTATAATATTCTTTGGATCAATAGTTTTCAAAGTCCAATAACTCTTAGACCATTTCTTAATATATTTGGGGGTAGTAGCTATCCAGAAAACCCAAGCAATCCAAAGTAATTTGTGTTCCTAAAAATGAAACGTGGAAAGTTAATCTACTTATTTGATGTGGTCATTAAGAAAAATACATAAAAGCTTTAATAGTCGACTATTCTTTGAGCAACCAATATAAATATGTTTAGTTGAAAAGGGCACTATACAGATATTGTTTCTGGACAAAATTTCAGAAATTTAACAAATTCAGCAAATAGATTAAAGAAAAAGACATCCAAAGCATATAAAATTATTCAGAGTATTTTAGGTTTTGAAGCTGTGATGGTTGACTTAAGCAGTTAACTCTTAAAAGGTGAATGATGAATATTATGTGGGTTAATTCTTACTTTTGTCCATTTCCAGCTTACAAAACACTACACAGCAAAATAATGATCTGCTAGACTGCTAACCCGAGCATCCAGCTTCCACAATGCCTGTGCAGGCAGCTCAATGGACAGAATTTCTGTCCTGTCCAATCTGCTATAATGAATTTGATGAGAATGTGCACAAACCCATCAGTTTAGGTTGTTCACACACTGTTTGCAAGACCTGCTTGAATAAACTTCACCGAAAAGCTTGTCCTTTTGACCAGACTGCCATCAACACAGACATTGATGTGCTTCCTGTCAACTTTGCACTTCTCCAGTTAGTTGGAGCCCAGGTAAGCTTTCAAGGTTTTACTAATTTGGTGTATGTAATAATTATAGACCTTTGTTCATTAAGGGGTACAAAGTGTGTCTAGTGATACTTGAGACCTCAAAAATATTCAGTATATCTGATGTCATGATTGTATTCTGCAAAAATTTTCTTTAGATAATGTCATAAATCCTTATGCAAAACCATAAATTCCATTATAGTTATGTGTTTCCTTGTGTTCAGTGCAGTGGTCAAAATTTATGTTTATAATTTATTTTGGTGGATAAGGAACATTTTTAAATAAGCATATTCATTAGGTGATATGAAAAGAAATATATTCAAAGCTTTGGCTAGATACTAATCAACTGGGACCCTCAAATGGAGGTTTTGGAGTCTTTTTTTTAACTTCACTTGACTTTCAGGATAATATTACAAATGAGAAAATAAGGTCTATTTAGGGATGAACCAATTTCCAGAGTATCAGTACCAAATTCTTCACAGTTTCTTATGCTCATGTGTTATAAAATTAATATTTCTTGTTTATAATCACTTTACTGAAATCAGACCAAGACCCTAGACTTATAATAATTTCCATTTAATAAAGTCTTACTTTGTTAGGTATGATAGTAAGTATTCAACAACTGTTATTACTAATTCTTTCCATAGCTCTTCAGATAGTTATTTGCATTTTACAGGTGAGGAAGAAGATGAAATTCTGTACATCATGCACTATATATTAAAGCAAGAAAGGACTTTTCTGTTTAATCACTTCTTAGAAAGTTCAGTGAATTAAAAATATTCCATTCTTTTAGTGTCTTGATATTTGAAGTTTTTCTTTTAAAACATATTTATTTTCAGTGTTCATAATCCAGTTAGACACTGTGAAATCAAGGTGCACCTATAATCAATAGTATGTCATAATTGGCAGCAGTTTTTCTTTTTTTTTCTTCAAGATTTTATTTATTTATTTATTTGAGAGAGTGAAAGAGAGAAAAACAGCATGAGAGGGGATAGGGTCAGCGGGAGAAGCAGGCTCCCCGTGGAGCCGGGAGCCCAACGTGGGACTCAATCCCAGGACTCCGGGATCATGACCTGAGCCGAAGGCAGTCGCCTAACCAACTGAGCCACCCAGGCGCCCGGCAGCAGTTTTTCTTAATGGCATGTAAAATAACAGTGCCTTTTGCAAACAGTGGCATCTTAGATCCATAAATACTATACTAGCTACCTGCCATTTATTTAGCGTCTGCTATATAGGTCAGGTATTATGTTTTGTCATTTATAAATGTCCTCTCAATTGGGTTTAATAGCCTACAGGCTTATACAGTGTGATTTCTGTTACCTTTAAAGCCCCACCTGCTACTACTGACGTCATTCTTTCTGCTTAAGCTATATTGCTTCCTAGCCAGTTGTTAAATATGCCAAACATGTTCCCACCTGAGGGATTTGGTAGCGACTGTTATCTTTGCCTAGAATGTTTATTACCTCTCCTCTTTCAAGTCTTTATTCAAATGTCATGATTCCCAAGGAAGCCTATCCTGACCACACCTGTTAAAATTGCAGCCCCTCTCCAGCACTCCCAATCCCCCTTATCATTGCTGTGTAATTTTTACTGATCACTTTCTATCATACTACCTATTTATTTATTATGTTTTTTGATTTACTGGCTCCATCCTCTCTCTTCAC
The DNA here is from genome assembly GCF_964656455.1 of Halichoerus grypus. NCBI lineage: Eukaryota > Metazoa > Chordata > Mammalia > Carnivora > Phocidae > Halichoerus > Halichoerus grypus. The sequence continues at coordinate 82,294,046 of NC_135725.1, read as the reverse complement.
GAGAATGTAAGCTCTCCAGGGGCAAGAAATTTTGTCTGTTTTGCTCACTGATAGTTGCCTAATGCCCAAAACTATGTTTGGAACATGTTAAGTACTCCATAACTACAAGTATTTTTTAAAGATTTTATTTATTTATTTGAGAGAGAGCAGAGCGAGAGAGTGAGCACACGAGTAGGGGGGGAAGGGCAGAGAGAGAGAGGGAGAAGCAGGCTCCCCACTTGGGCAGGGAGCCAGACACGGGGCTCAATCCCAGGACCCTGGGATCACGACCTGAGCCAAAGGCAGACACTTAACTGAGCGCCCTAATATACTTAATAAATACAAATATTTGTTGGATTAAATGGAATTTTCATAGTGGCAGTATGAAATAAGGATTTTCATCTCCATTTTTCAAATAGGAAAACCATGAGTTGGAGCAGTTAAGTGATTTACTCAAGATCACTCATGGAAGTGGCAGAGCTGCAGTTTATGCCCAGGTTTTGACCTTTCATTAAGGTCTTGGGGCTCCTGGGTGGCTCAGTCAGTTGAGTGTCTGACTTTTGACCTCAGCTCAGGTCTTGATCTCAGGGTCGTGAGTTCAGGCTCCACATTGAGCTCCATGCTGGGCATGGAGCCTACTTAAAAAAAAAAAAAAAATATTGTGTCTTGTGGTGTTTCTATTCTACAAAAAGGGGACAGACCATTATCAATAAATATAATAAGTAAATTACATAGTGAGAAGGTGTGCTGAGTACTTTTTTTCCTAGTTATCTTAAAATACCTTTTTTTTAAAGTTGCAAAAAATAATGTACAGAGAACCTGTATAACTTTCTGTAACTTCCCCTAATGTTAATATCTGTCAAAATTATAGCATAGTTATTAAGCTTAAGAAATTAACATTGATACAATATTATTAACTACTTGCTGCTTTTTCCATTTATTAATACACCGAGCCCCTGCTATTAAGTATAGTAACCTTGGTTCTTGGAAAGCAGTTTGGCTCGGTGTTCGGCTTTAATTTTACTTAAACTACTTTGATGTATTATCTCTGTATTATAATTTTTATACTCACCAAGATTATTATCAGATATATAAATAACAGTTCCATGAGCTGGATGAATGTATTTCCTCGATTTTTCTTTGTTTTTAGGTACCAGATCATCAGTCAATAAAGTTAAGTAATTTAGGTGAGAACAAACACTATGAGGTTGCAAAGAAATGTGTTGAGGATTTGGCACTCTACTTGAAACCACTAAGTGGAGGTAAAGGTAAGTTCATAAAAAGTCTTTTTACTGGTGAGCAGGATTTGGTAATATACCCTATTAAATTTTGAGATTTATTTTTTAAATTTTTTAAAGATATTTATTTATTTGACGGAGAGAGAGAGCACAAATAAGCAGAGCAGCAGGCAGAGGGAGAGGGAGAAGCAGGCTCCCTGCTGAGCACAGAGCTCAATGTGGGTCTCAATCCCAGGACCGTGGGATCATGACCTGAGCCGAAGGCAGACGCTTAACCGACTGAGCCACCCAGGCGCCCCTAATTTTAAGTTTTAAAAGTTTGGACAATTCTTGGAAAATGAAAATAACCAATATTGTTACTATTTTAAGAATTCATCAGACACTACATATTGAGATTTCTACAGTTTGTATTCATTAAAATAATAGCAGAATATTAATTTTAATAAGTCCTACTAAGACAATTTCATGTATTCATTCAATCATTCAATTTTATTGAGCACTTAGTCGTGGTTAGGGTCCCTGCCTTCACAGAGCCCACAGTCTATTGGGGGAGATAGGCATATAAGTGCAATAAATTATTTTAAGTGTTGTGACAGAAACGGATTTCTATTTTGTTCATCACTGCATACCCAGTGACCCACGCATCATAGATGAATCAGTCAAGTATTTATTTTATATCTGCTCTGTGCTTTGCACTGTTGAATATTGAGGACATAGTGATTTCCTTGAGAAACTTAGTTTATCTACCTCATTCATTCAATGGTTCATTTACTGAACAGATATCTAACAAGCATGTACTAAGTGCTGGGCACTATTTTGGTATTTGGCATACATGAGTAAAATGCTTGCCCTTATAGCACTTAAGTTTTAGAAAAGGGAGAAAGTATAGTAAACGATAAGCATAATAGAAAATTATATAGTATGTTACAATTGATAATAATACATTTAGAGGGATCAGAGATGTCAGGGTGAGGGGACAAGGGCAGGTTGCAATTTTACAGAAGGTGGTTAGTGTAGGACTCATTAAGAAGGTAGTTTCTAAACTTGAGATGAAAGAGGTGAGATAGTTAGCCATGTAGGTTCCTGGGAAAAGAGTGTGCCGGAGAGGCAATAAGGATCGAGCACGTGGGTAGCACAGTCAGTTAAGTGTCCGACTCTTGGTTTCAGTTCAGTTCATGATCTCAGAGTCCTGAGATCGAGCCCCGTGTCAGGCTCTGTGCTCAGCAAAGAGTCCGCTTGGGATTCTCTCTCCCTCGTAGTCTTTCTCTCTCAAATAAATAAATAAATCTTAAAAAAAAAAAAAAAAAGTTCCAGAGAGGCAATAGCAAAATCCCCAAGGCATGCCTAGTATCTTCAAAGAACAATAATAGGAGTGTGTCTGGAGCAGTGTGAGTTAGGGGGAGAGCAGAAGGACATAGATGAAGGAAGTGGTAAGACCAGATAATGTGCAGACTTGCAAGCCATTTTAAAAACTTGAGCTTTTACTGCAAGTGAAATTGGGGAGTCACTCTAGGGTTTTAAGCAGAGGAGTGACACAATATGACTAATGTTTAAAGGATCTCTCTAGTTGCTCTGTTGAGAATGCGGTGTAGGAGGGCAAGGGTAGGAGCAGGGTATTGGCTTATAGGCTAATGGGCCAACAGTAGCAGTGGAGGTAGTAAGAAGTGAATGGCATGCATATATTTTGAAGGTAGAGTCAAGAGGATTTCCTAAATTATTGCACGTAGGGTATGAGAGAAAGAGCAGAATCAAAGATGACTCCTGGGTTTTGGGGTCTGAGCACCTGGAGAAAGAGATTGCCATCAACCTAGACAAGGAATACTGAAGGTAGATCAAGTTTAGATGGGAAGATCAGGAGTTCAGTTTTAGTCATATTATGTTTGAGGTGTCAAATCTTCATTTGGATGCTATTGTGTAACCAATGGATATATGTTAAGGAATGAGGTATAGAAACTGTACCTTTGGGAGTCATTAACATATGGGTAGTATTTACAGCAATTAATAAAGTTGGCTAAGATCATGTACATGATAAATGTAGATAGAGAAGAAAAACTGGGTCCTGAGGCCCTTTAACATTAAGAAGTTAGGAAGAAAAGATGAAATCAGAAAAGACCTGGAATAAAAGCAAAGAAGAAAAAGCAGGAGGGTGGAGTGTAAAGAAAGCGTTTAAAGGAATTAGGAGTGGTCATCTGTGTTGAGAGCTGTTGAAAGGTGAAGTAAGGTAAGGACCGAGAATTGACCATTGACTTAGCAGAGTAGAGGCAATTGTCATGATGGGCAGTTTTGATGAAGTAATAGTAGCAACAACTTGATTGGAGTAGGTTTTAAAGATTGTGAAGCAAGGAATTTGGAGATATTGAATGTAGACAATATTAGAGAATTTGCCACAAAAGAGAAGAAAGAAATGGGGCAGAGCCGGTAGGCAAAGAGGGATGAATAAAAAGATTTATTTATTTTTGGGCGCCTGGGTGGCTCAGTTGGTTAAGCGACTGCCTTCGGCTCAGGTCATGATCCTGGAGACCCAGGATCGAGTCCGCATCGGGCTTCCTGCTCAGCAGGGAGTCTCCTTCTCCCTCTGACCCTCCCCCCTCTCATGTGCTCTCTCTCTCAAATAAATAAATAAAATCTTTAAAAAAAAAAAAAAGATTTATTTATTTTTAAGATGGATGAAATAACAGCATGCTTGTTTTTATTGTATGCTGATGGAAGCAGTCAAATAGAAAGGGAAGAAGTAATGATGTGGGAGAGAGGAAAGAATTGCTGGAGCATATCCGTGAGTCAGGGAAAGGGATTATGATCTAAGAGCTTGCCATTAAGTTGTATTTCTAAACGTCATGTATACAATAAAATTAGAGCTGTTATTAATCATTACTTTTGACTAAACTTTTCATTAATTAACTGGATGAAGAACAGACTAAATAAACCCGAGTACTCTCTTGAGAGACACATGCAACCCAGAGAACAGGATACCTAAATAAAATTTGAAGTAACTGCAAATTAGACTCCTGTTACCACAGAATAGTAATAAACAGAATCAGAATACTCCTGTTGTTAAAACAGTGGAAGGACTCATTACAAATTATGGCTTCATAGTTAAGTATGGGTAATGAAAAGTAACTTGTTTTATTTAATAGAAAAAACTTTACTTTGTTTCCTTTCTCTTAAAGGTGTAGCTAGTTTGAACCAGAGTGCACTGAGCCGTCCAATGCAAAGGAAACTGGTGACACTTGTAAACTGTCAATTGGTGGAGGAAGAAGGTCGTGTCAGAGCCATGCGAGCAGCCCGTTCACTTGGAGAAAGAACTGTAACAGAACTAATATTACAGCACCAGAATCCCCAGCAATTGTCTGCCAACCTGTGGGCTGCTGTCAGGGCTCGAGGATGCCAGTTTCTAGGGCCAGGTAGGATAGATCACTATCTTGTCTCTCTTACTGACTATCAGGGTGAGAGGATCCCAATTTCTAGAGTTAGCTGAGAATCCCCAGACTCAACCCATCTTTAGTTATACACACAAATCTTGACGTAATTAAAGATAAACCAGTTTTTGTAATCATGATCTATGTGATAGTACTGTAACATTTTAGAATAAATTTCTCATTTAATCTTTAGCAGCCTTCAAAAGAAGTGACACAGATCCGCTTTCACAATTTAAAGAACCAAGTTAGAGGCCTAAGATTATACAGGTAGTAAGTAAAGGAAAAGTAAAGTTTTTTTTTTTAATAAAAAAAATTTAAAAATTGTCTTTAAAACTTGGAAAGCAGAAATTACACACAAAAAAAATAATCACTGGGGTTGAGGCCTTCATAGTTACTACCATCCAAATTCTATTTAAAAAATCTTTACCTATAACAAGGTTATGAATGAAGTACACTTTTCTGTTACCTTTTAGAGCTTTATTATTTTACCTTTCTGATTTAGAACTATAGTCAGGTAGAATTTTGTGTGTGAGTGTGTGTGAAGGAAACTTTTTAAATAAGTGACATTGGGACAACTGAATAGATGTGGAAAAAGATAAAATTGGATATATTTCTTATACACCATAGCTACTTAAATTCCAAGTAGGTCATAAATATTTGTTATTAAAAAATACATCATACAACTAATGAAGAATACAAGAGTGAATTCCTCTATAACTTAGTATAGGAAACACTTTTTTTTACTCCAAATGCAGAAGCAGTAATAGAAAAGACTGATACATGATTAAATATTTTTTTAATTGCATCACAGAAAATATCAGCAAAGTAAAAAAATTACAAACTGGGGCGCCTGGGTGGCTCAGTTGGTTAAGCAACTGCCTTCGGCTCAGGTCATGATTCTGGAGTCCCGGGATTGAGTCCCACATCGGGCTCCCTGCTCAGCGGGGGGTCTGCTTCTCCCTCTGACCCTTCCCCTCTCATGCTCTCTGTCTCCCATTCTCTCTCTCAGATAAATAAATAAAATCTTTAAAAAAAAAAAAAAAAATTACAAACTTAGAAAAATGTTTGTATTCTATCACAAAGGACTAATATAACTAATATGTAAGGTACGTCTAAAAACTCAGAGAAAGATACCAACCACCCAATTTAAAAATTGGCAAAAGATATAAGCAGAAAATGCACGAGAAAAAGTAATGTAAATGGCCCTCAAACATATAAAATATACTCAGTGTTTCTCATATCAAGAGAAATATTCACGAAAATTATATTGACCGTTTCTCATGTATCAGATTGGCAGAATTAAAAAGTTTGACAGTATATTTTGTTGTCAGAGCTGTGGGAAAACAGGTACTTTCATCCAATAACAGTGGGAGTACTAAGTGGCACACATTTTATTTTATTTTTTTTTAATTTCTTATTGTTATGTTAATCACCATACATTACATCATTAGTTTTAGATGTAGTGTTCCATGATTCATTGTTTGTAAGTGGCACACATTTTAAAGAGAGATATTCCACAATGTCTACCAAAATCACCTATGCACTTATTCTTTGGCCTAACAGTTCCATTTCTACAAATCTATCCCAAAGATACAGCAAAAAATACAGAATGCATAGTTATTTTTTTTTTAAGTTTTTATTTAAGTAATCTCTGTACCCAGCGTGGGGCTCAGATTCACAGCTCTGACTAAGCCAGGGCTGTGAATCTGAGCATCTAAGCCATGCTCTTCTGACTAAGCCAGCCAGGTGCCCCCAGAATGCATAGTTATAAAAGCACTATTTGTAACAGCAAACATCTGGAAGCAACCTGAATGTCTATGAAGAAGACACTTGTTTAATAAACAGGTATATCCTTTGAGTGGAGTACTCTGCAACTGTCAAAAGGAATGAGGAAGATGTATATGTTCTGCTAGGGTGTGATCTCTATACCTTAAAAAAAAAAAAGCAAAAGGGGCACCTGACTGGCTCCGTTAGTAGAGCATGGGACTCTTGGTCTCAGGGTCATGAGTTCAAGCCCCATGTTGTGTGTAGAGCTTACTTAAAAAAAAAAAAAAAAAGAAGGAAAAGAAAGAAACAAAGAAAGAAAGAAAAGAAAAAAAACAGGTGCACCTGGGTGGCTCAGTCAGTTAAGCGTCTGCCTTTGGCTCAGGTCATGATCCCACGGTCCTGGGATCGAGCCCCGCATCAGACTCCCTGCTCAGCGGGGAGCCTGTTTCTCTCTCTCCCTCTGCTGCTCCCCCTGCTTGTGCTCTCTCACTCTCTCTGTCAAATACATAAAATCTTTAAAAACAAGAACAACAGGGGCGCCTGGGTGGCTCAGTCGTTAAGCGTCTGCCTTCGGCTCAGGTCATGGTCCCAGGGTCCTGGGATCGAGCCCCGCATCCGGCTCCCTGCTCAGTGGGAAGCCTGCTTCTCCCTCTCCCACTCCCCCTGCTTGTGCTCCCTCTCTCGCTGTGTCTTTCTCTGTCAAATAAATAAATAAAAAATCTTTAAAAAAAATAAAAATAAAAACAAGAACAACAAAGTGCAGAATAGTGTGCTGCTTATAATATTTTTTATTTAAGAAAGGGAGAGAGATACAACCATTGTCTACTTTTGTTTATATTTTCCAAAAGAAACAATGGTAGGAGATATTTAAAAGTAATAAACTTATATAGAGGAAGGAGGCACCAAGAGAAAGCAGACAGGACAGAACTAGACCTTGTTGAATGTACCTTGTTTTATACTTGGGACCCATGTAAATGTTCTATGTAATTATAAAACAATTTTTAGTAAAAATAAATTTTAAAAGTTTAATTAAAAAGAATAAGACGCAATACCTAAAAACAAAAAATTTAAAACTACATTAAGTTGGTAGCATATTCATCAGGAATGAATTACTACAGGTGACTTTGGAACACAGTGTTTTGATTTTTATATCCCTAGTGGGATATATAATCCTAGGGTATAATCAGGCACACGGTAGGATAAAGCAAGTAAGTAATTATGTTAATGCCATCAGGAACCAAGATTTTCAGCATTTAAAGGAAAAGATACAAGTATGAAATCAGGGCGCCTGGGTGGCTCAGTCAGTTGGGCGTCTGCCTTCGGCTCAGGTCATGATCCCAGTGTCCTGTGATCGAGCCCCATGTCAGGCTCCCTGCTCCTTGGGGAGCCTGCTTCTCCTCCCTCTGGTCCTGCACCCCCTCTCATGTGCTCTCTCTCTCACTCTCGCTCTGTTCTCTCTCAAATAAATAAAATCTTTTTTAAAAAGTATGAAATCAAAGAATTTATGTAAGAACGCTTTAGTTTTAAATTTGAATTGTCAATGTAAGTACAGGCTCATTTACTTTTCTCTCTCTAAAAACGCGTATTCCCTAGATCTGTCCACTGAAAGGGCTTAGAAACAGTGAATAGCCATAGCACCCAGATTATGATTCTTCATAAATACCATTGCCCATTAAAAAGAAGCAGGGCTGTTTAGTCTTTAGATAATGCCATATTCCAGTTCTAGGATAGCAAGTACGAGTTGAGCCTGGGAATTCTTGGGCTAGAAAGCAAAAAAGCTATCAGAGATCATTGGCATCTTGTCAGAATTAGAAGTAGATTTGAAAGGGCTTCCACTGGCCATGAGTGGCACAGTTCGAACACCAAAATGAATAATGACTGTAATGGATTGAAACATAAAATATATGAAAATCCGTGATTTTGTAATGATGGTATAGGAAAAATTAATCTGTTATCTTTGGCAGTTGCTAAATAATGCCAACACATTATTCTAGAAATTGCAAAAGAGTAGAATAAAAATCAAGCATGTTTTTTCTGCCTTTCCTTTACAAACTTTTCAAGGACAGTTTCTCAGGGTGTTGAGTGTAGCTTCCTCTTTTAGCAAAATTCCAGCTAATAAATTTAGAAAAAAAGTGTCAAAAGTAGAAAAATCACACATTTACAACCACAAATGAATTAGTGGGTCTACACAAGAATTATTAGTAGCTATTAAAACCATTAGATGTAAGGTTGCTGGGAAAATTTACTATAGATGCATGAGGCCTGAACACATTGATCATTACTAAACCCACTAACATTACTAAAAGTGAGACATCTAGGCCTTAAGTATCTCCTTATGTAATATACGTAATAACAAGTATGCTTGGCAGAAAAAGAAACAAAACCTCAAAAAATAAAAACTCATTCTGAATATAATCAAGCCTATACTTTACATGAAATAAGGAGGCTAAATGAACATATTTAGAAATACTATAAGCACAAAATTAGCCAAATCAAGAATGTTGGGAATTGTTTAGAAAAATGATTGTTTCTTCAAAAAATTCAGAGAAAACCTGAATTTTCTCGTAAATGGGAAAGTGAAGGGTAGTGGGAAGCTAGTATAGTTTTTTTTTTTTTTTTTAAGCTGAAAGGCATATTAACCAAAAGCAATATGGACTTTATTTGGGTACTTACTAAAGAAGCCAAGTATAAGAAGAAATTTTTGAGACCGTGGGAAAAAATTCAACGTGAACTGGATATTAGATGATAGTAAGGATATATATTACTTTTTTAAAATGTGATAATGGTATACAGTTTTTTTTGAAGTCCTTACATGTTAGAAATATATAATGAATTATTTAAGGGTGAAATGCTATGTTGTGTGGGATTTACATCAAAACACTCCAGCCAAAGCAAACTAGAAAAGTGGGTAAGAACTGGCAACAGCTATCTTACGGGTTCATATGATCTCTACTTTTATGTATGTTGAAAATTTACCATAATACAAAGTTAAGTTAAAAAATAATTTGAAAAATCCACATTTATATGTAATTTAAAAATGCTGTTTTTGGATATTTCCTCATATTTATTTACCTGACCCAAGAAGCACTAGATTAGGTATCAAATATCCTTTGTTCTACCACTCAACAACAAAAAGACAACACAATGTAAAAAAATGGACCAAGGGCGTGAATAGACATTTCTCCAAAGAAGGTACACAGATGGCCAAAAAGAGCTTGGAAAGATTCTCAGTGTCATTAGTCATTAAGGAACTGCAAATCAAAATCACAATGAGATATCACTTCACACCGGCTAGGTTTGCCGTAATCTAAAAAATGGAAAATTGGTGAGGATGTGGGTGAAACGTGGGAAGCAGAACGGTGCAGCCTCTGTAAAACGACTTGTCGGTTCCTCATAAAGTCAGAGTTACCGTATGACCCAGCAGTCCCACTCCTTGTGTATATATCCCAAAGAACTGAACAGGGATTCAAACTAATGCTTGTACGCCAGTGTTTACAGCAGCATTCATCACAGTGGTCCAAAGGTGGAAGCAATCCACACGTGCATCAGCTGATGAATGGATAACCAGATGTGCTTTGTCCATAAATAGAATATTATTCAGCCACAGAAAGAATTGAAATATATAAAATATTTTTATTTCTATATAAAGTCAGCATAAAAATTAAAAAAGGATTGAAATTGATATGTGCTATAGTGTAGGTGAACTTCAATAATATTATGTTAAGTGAAAGAAGCCAGGGAAAAGGTCACATATTCTATGATTTCATGTATTTGAAGTATCCACAAAGGTAAATCCATAGAGTCAGACTGCAAGCTAGTGGTTGCCAGAGGCTGGAGGTAGAGGCTATGGTAGGTGACTGCATAATGGCTGTAGGTTTCCTAGATAGACCTGATGGTTGTTCATGTGAATTGTATTCTCTAAAGGGGTTAATTTTATATAAAGTTTACCTCAATTTTTTAAAAAAGTCCTTGGTGCAAGTACAGTTTTGCTGCTATCTAGTTGTGAACCTTGACCTCAGTGCCTCACTTGTAAAAGGGTTTGATTTTGATTTTGATTTTTTATTTATTTATTTTTTTTAGGGTTTGATTTTTAATCCAGATTCTAGATGCGCTCTCAGTTTTGAAGTTCCACTGTTTTAATTGAGAACCAATGCACTTTTAACTTTTAATTTTAAAATAATTTCTGATTTACCCAAAAGTTGCAAGAACAATGCAGAGAATTCCTGTATACTCTTCATCCGCAATCACTAGTTTTTAATATTTTGTTATATTTGTTATGTTATTTGCCCTTTTCCTCTTTTCTGAACCATTTGAGAACAGGGTGCATATTTCAGTGCCCTGTTATCCCTTTATACTTCGATGTATTTCCAAAAAACAAGGATACCGTCTTATGTAACAACAGTACGTTCATCAAACTGAGAAAATTTAACCTACATACCATACTAAAATCTAGTTCATATTCCGATTTTGTCAATTATTCCAAAAATGTCTTTAATGGAATTTTTCTTTCAGAATACAGTCCAGTCCAAGATCAGTTATTCTATTTATTTGTCATCTCTTTTTAGTCTTCTTTTATCTGGAACCCTTCTTCAGCCCTTCTTTGTCTGATGTTGTTATTCTTCAAGAATACAGGCAGTTGTTTTTTTTTTAAAGATTTTATTTATTTATTAGAGAAAGCACACGTGCATAAGCATGGGGGAGAGGGAGAAGCAGGCTCCCCACTCAGCCGGGAGCCCGACGTGGGGCTCCATCCGCGGACCTGGGATCGTGACCTGAGCCAAAGGCAGATACTTAACCAGCTGAGCCACCCAGGTGCCCCAGGCAGTTATTTTATAAAAAATTCCTTAATTTGAGTTTGTCTGATATTCCCTCATGATTAGATTCAGATTATACTATATACATCCCTGGCTGGAAAACAATATAAATTAATACCTTCTTTAGGTATTGCATCCACAGGCTAATATCACTTTAAAATCGTACAAAATTGTTGTCAGGCAAAGTTAACAGTCCCAAGCATTAAAGAAAAATTACCATTTACCATAAGGCTACTATATGTTCTTTATATGTATTTAATATATCAGAGTATCTCCATGTATTTTGTAAATGAGGATTTTTTTCTTTGCACTGTAACATTATTGTTATCTAGTTGATTATTAAATACCTGCAGGAGATATGTTTTAAGTTCTGTTGATTTATGTTCTAAATGGTTGTTTAGTAGAAATTATATTTTGTTTGATTGCTTTTTAAGTAAACTGTATTTTTGTATGTGTGGTGTCCTCTTTTTGTGCTAATGAAATACAGACTGTGGATAATGGACCGCCATGAACCTAATACCCAAAGAAGTCTGACAGACATGATCTGCAGGGTTTCTCATTTATTGTGAATTCATGTTTCTCACTTCTAGCTATGCAAGAAGAGGCCTTGAAGCTGGTGTTGCTAGCATTAGAAGATGGCTCTGCTCTCTCAAGGAAAGTACTGGTACTTTTTGTTGTGCAAAGACTAGAACCAAGATTTCCTCAGGCATCAAAAACAAGTATTGGTCATGTTGTGCAACTACTGTATCGAGCTTCATGTTTTAAGGTAAGTAGCAAGCAGCCATCTAGACGTTACATGCCTTTGTATGAGATAGAGGCTTTCTAGAATGGATGTTACCTGGTCTAGAGGCTCCAGGAATGCAGAATGCTTCTAAGAGTTGAAAGGAAACTTTATTTTCCTTCTGCATTGTTTGCATCTGTGATATTACCTGTTGAGAATAAACATGTGAAGGTGTCAGTAACAGAAAACAGAGCATAAGGAAATAGTTTGGTAAACTTGACTCTTGGGATAATGAATGTAGACTAAAGAAGTCTAATTCAAATGAATTTCCCATCTTAAAAGGGAAAATTATATAGAAGAACGTAAAAAGTTGGTTTTTCAATTTCCCATTGTTATTTTTATTTTATTCCCTGTTGTGATTAGATTATGACCTTTAATCTGAAGGTGGCCTATAATGTTGCCTTCAGGACAAGAGAGTGAAGAGTTGAGGTACTTGCCCCACTCTGCATTTAGGAGGTGTGATTTTTTTTGTGTGTTTTGTTTTGGTGGAGAAGACAGAAAAACCCCAAGATACTTAGAAATGTGGTTGCATTGTCTTATAGACTTGTGCGTGGTTACAGGTACTGAGAGAGGTGGAAAGTAGGCTGAATCCTTAAAAGTTTCTGCATGTTACAAGAGTAGGGACTGCTGGCTGGATCTTGAGAAAAGCCCAGATACTTGGAACTAGAAAAGTCCATTGGCTTCTATAAAAGTAAAACATCAAAATTTGAAAGCCAAAGCTATTTTGCTGGTTTTATAGCCCAATAGTGAAAACAGTACAGACAGAAAAAAATTTTTTCGGCAGACTGCTTAGTTTGAAATAACAGGTAATTGCTGATGGAAATATGTTCAAATGAACTCACTTATCTCCACTAATGAGGCTTGGACACTATCTCCTTGATAGTTATAGTGCTTGATTTTGTGCCCTTAAGGGCAAAAATAGAAATGAATCCCTGGTTCCTCAAACATTATGTTTTTGGCTAAGCAACCAAATTACAGAGATCATTTATCATCCTCAGGTGACTGACTAGGTTCTCACACTGTGTATTCCTGATTTAATGTGTTTTTTCTCTCATAGGAATCGTACTGATTTGTGGTTTATGATAGTCATCTACAGTTGCTTCTAACATCTGACATTTGAATAACACTAGTATAGAAAGTGATTTCAATTTTATGCTCTCATTTCATCCTCACTGCCCTCTAGTTTAAAATGTTAAAGCAGGGCACCTGGGTGGCTCAGTCGGTTAAGCGACTGCCTTTGGCTCAGGTCATGATCCCAGGGTCCTGGGATTGAGTCCCGCATTGAGCTCCCTGCTCTGCAGGGAGCCTGCTTCTCCCTCTCCCACTCCCCCTGCTTGTGTTCCCTCTCTCGCTGTGTCTCTCTCTGTCAAATAAATAAATAAATAAAATCTTTTAAAAAAAATTAATAAATAAAATGTTAAAGCAGTGTTTAGATTAATAAAAGGATAACGTACTGACTTAACTGCCAAAAGGCCTCTCTTGGGTGTCATTTACTCTAGTAAAATCACAATTGTCAAAGGTCTTTCCTTGATTTTATAGGCTTAGAGATGGGAATTTTTGTGGGTGCATACAGTAGATTCTTTCCTCAGGAATAGAATACCCTTACCAAGGTCACCCACAATGGATGATCTATTTTATTAATTTGTAATGAGAAGTGCAATTTTTACATGACTTAAATCATCATATTGTAGATACTTTCCTGCCGAAGAGGATCAGACCTTTGCTTGTGTGGCCTGGCATCAGCGCAAGGGAGTTAATAATTCCAACGTTTTATTGCAGTGATTCCCAACTAATGATCTGCATCAGAATTACTTATGGGGATTTTAAAAGTATACAATCCTGGGTCCCATCCCCGGATGTATTCTGATTTGGTGTATCTGATGTGGGACTTGAGCATTCATACATACTTTTTAAATCGTGTGGTCTTCAAAGCCAGGAATTATGATTACCTGAAATTGTAGTTTTTAATGCTTCACGGGTGATTTTGATGCATGGTAGTGAGAACTTTAATATGACCATGCTCTGTTAGCCACCTGTGTATGTCTTTACTACTCAGGTGAATAGATGCTTATGCTGCCTACGAGGCACCCTTGTAGCCTACGTGGTAGTTGGGTGACGCTACCGTTGTGTGGTTCTTGGGTTTCTTTCTTCTGTTTTTTAGGTTGATAATTCTTTCTTTTGTTTCCTCAATGTTTCTTTAAATAGGTTAAGGTAGAATATAGATTTTTGGGACTTCTAAGTTACTCTGCTCCCAAATTATACCTAAGATTATGTTTAGAATTTTGGATGTCCCACACTTTTCTCTAATGTAATTACATATTCCCAAAGAGATTTTGAACTGATACTATTAATTCTCAGATGGTAACTTGATTTTCCCATCTTCATATTCTTGGGGTCATATTATTGTTGTCTCATGTGCCAACAATAGAAAGAACCAGTGAGGTGGTTTGGAGATATTTTCATTTTGCCAATGAGAAAATCATGATTTTGAACAGTTTGAATGATTTGTTCATTCTGAATTATAGAATCTGTACTAGTCCTAGGTATTCTGAATCCTAGCCAAGTTTCAAATTTCATTGTGCAAGTTTTAGATAAATGATATCACCTATTGTGGAAATTATCTAGTCATACACTTGCATGTTTGGAGAATTAGACAGTTTCAGTAGGGTATGTGAAACTGCAAGCTTTTGAATTTGTTTTTTTTAAATGACTTAAGTCAGGTATAAATTAAAGCTGTATAAATACCCTAATGATCATTTTTGTGGTGATAGAAAATTTCTTAATCATCACATGGCAGTGCTAATATATGTCTACCCATTGGACTGATCTGTCATTCCTCGCTTAAAAGTCCTCAGTGGCTTCCCATTCCCTTCAGCATAATATATAAATTTCTCACCATAGTTTATAAGGCCCTCTATGATTCTTCTCTAGCTTCTTAGTCTTTAATTCTGTGTGCTCTGCTCTTTCATTTTTCTATTTCACCACTTGCTACTCTTGTTAGGATTCTGTTTCTTACCTGGAAACGCCTATTCATTCTTTAAGACTCAGTTCATGCAGCCTTCAAGATGGGGAAGCCTTCTCTGTTATCCCTTCCTTCTCCCCCAAGTCAGATTTAATTGCCTTTCCTTTATGTTGCCATGGAGCATTATAAAAGCACGTATACTATAATTTTCTGTTTACAAGTGTCTTCTCTATCAGCCACTGAGTTCATTGAAAGGAGGAAAAACTATGTACTGGGTTATGTAAGTTCTGCTTTGTTCCAAAAAGAATTTGTGATAAGGACATTCTCCTCTTTGCACCTTCTTTTGTCTGGTGTCTGATATCTGTACTCTCCCCCCCAAAAGAATTGATTGGAGAAGGAGGGAGAGCAGACCAATTCTGATGGGTTTTTTTTTTCTCCTTTCTATTTCTTAGGTTACCAAAAGGGATGAAGACTCTTCTCTGATGCAGCTAAAGGAGGAATTTCGGAGTTATGAAGCATTACGCAGAGAACATGATGCCCAAATTGTTCATATTGCTATGGAAGCAGGACTCCGCATTTCACCTGAGCAGTGGTCTTCACTTCTGTATGGTGACTTGGCACATAAATCACACATGCAGTCTATCATTGATAAGGTTTGTGAAATTAGTGATGTTTGTTTTATATCATTGCTGTTACGTAGAAGAGCATTGCAATCTTCTAAAGGAACTAAAGAGACAACTAGTTGGAGATTCCTGTGTTTTAAGTATCAGACTGTATATTATTTTATCTTTATTTCTTTTTATTATTTTTCTAACTTTCAAAATAAATGACGGGAGGCAATAGGGAAGCACATATAGGATAGTAGCATAAAAGCAGCCTGGCTTTCAGAGTCTGTTGTTTATCTGTGTTTTGACCCCAGAGAGCTAATATAGCTTATAATAAGTAAGTTTTTTAAGTGTCTAATGATGAATTTCATAGGGCAGATTCTGAGGTGAAAATTTCATTCATCATTGATAACTCCTACTATGGAATCTGAAGGCACTTGAAAACCTGTTTAGTATGTTGACTAAATGAAGCATTTGAATATAGATGTGTCATAAGAAGCAGAGTAAAAGCCATTCTGTTGTCTGTTTTTTAGCTGCAGTCTCCAGAATCATTTGCAAAGAGTGTCCAGGAATTGACAATTGTTTTGCAACGAACGGGTGACCCAGCTAACTTAAATAGACTGAGGCCTCATTTAGAGCTTCTTGCAAACATAGACCCTAATCCAGGTATGTGAAAAAATATTTAGTTGCTTATACTTTTTCTGCCCTTGAGGTAAATAACACAAGAGAATTACTGCTAACAAATTCTTCCCCCCCATCCCCTTGACGGCTTATTTTAGATGCTGTTTCACCAACTTGGGAGCAGCTAGAAAATGCAATGGTAGCTGTTAAAACAGTGGTTCATGGCCTTGTGGACTTCATACAAAATTATAGTAGGAAAGGCCATGAGACACCTCAGGTAAGCACATTCATTGCACTTCTGACTGCTGTTACCTCTAACAGAGCTTCATCCTGAACATCTTGAACAAGCTTTTCGGTTAATGGACTTCTTACGTGACTCTGCTCTTTTAGGTTTCTATTATCTCTGTTCTTTTGAGAGAAACTCAAGTTTTTAGTATACCTGATAAATAATCCATAGCACGGCACAACCATGGGGAGAGTATTTTTTTTTTTAAGATTTTATTTATTTGACAGACACAGCGAGAGAGGGAACACAAGCAGGGGGAGTGGGAGAGGGAGAAGCAGGCTTCTGCTGAGCAGGGAGCCTGATGCAGGGCTCAATCCCAGGACCCTGGGATCATGACCTGAGCCGAAGGCAGACGCTTAACACCTGAGCCACCCAGGCGCCCCCACTGGGAGAATATTTTGAATATGAGTTCACTGTCAATGTTTTGACCAAGTATAGCTCAATGATTCCTTCCAGATATTTTGTCTAATTCTTTTCTAATGTAGGGAAATCGTCACTTTTTTCTCCATTGCTCTCGTACAAATGAATATCTGTTTGTAAATGTGTGGAGTTAGAATTTTTAAAATATTTGCAATGTACTTTAGAAGGAGTTGCTTAAGGCATAATCTTTTATTCTAATAATTATGCCCATTTATTACGTCACTGTGAGCCAAGTTCCTATGTTCAGTATTTTATTTATATGATTTCTAATCCTCACAGCCACCTGCAAGATAATTGCTGTTCCCAAGCTGAAGTTTAAAGAGGTTAAATAACAAATCTAAGGTCCTGGTGACAGTAAGTGACAGAGCTGGGATCAAATCTACTCCAAAGTGATCTTTGCACTCTTTTACCCTTATTCTATTAGAAAACATGTTAATATTCAAACATTAACTGACAGATAAATGTTTCATCTTTATTGAGGTCACAGAAATTACAGTGCCATCTTAAATTTTGATGCAGTTATAGCTGTTATTTTTTTTTTTTTTTTTAAAGATTTTATTTATTTATTCATGAGAGACAGAGAGAGAGAGGCAGAGGGAGAAGCAGGCTCCCAAGGAGCAGGGAGCCCGATGTGGGACTCGATCCCAGGACCCTGGGATCATGACCTGAGCCAAAGGCAGACGCTTAACCATCTGAGCCACCCAGGTGCCCAATGCAGTTATAGCTGTTATGATGAGGGTTTTATATTTTGCCTCATTGTTTTTATGAACTTAAACAGCTCCAAGCCTAAGAAGAGAGTTGTACCCTCAAGCTGACAAATAAGTTAGTTTCATAAATTTTCACTTTCAGGGGAAATTATATTCTACCTCTCCTGGGAAAGTTTAAGTGGACAAAGCTTGTGGCTTTTTAAGTGCTTTTTAAATCATTTGTTTTGGTATCATTTTAAGACAGCATTGAATTGAGGAGAAAATCTTGTATTTTTGTGGGCATTATGTTGCCTGACAAATAAATAGACATAACATTGGAACCAGTTTCAGATAATCCTCAGAAGGAATATTTAAAATGGCAGTTCAGAGTTACCCTGTGTAATGCCTAATGGGAAATGGTGGAATGGCAGTTGCTTCAGCACAAGAATTACTTCTCTAACATGAAAAAGAATTAAAGCGGTAAATCATAAAATTCTGAAATCCCAAGAGTCCTCACTTTTCCACACACCGATTTTCTTTTTTGTAGCCTCAGCCAAACAGCAAATACAAGACTAGCATGTGCCGAGATCTGCGTCAGCAAGGAGGGTGTCCCCGAGGAACAAATTGTACTTTTGCCCATTCTCAGGAAGAGCTTGAAAAGTAAGTTATGAAAAATCTTTTTCATATGGGTTTAATTTGGGGTCATTATGAAAGTGTCCTGTGTAGTCTCAAAGTTTGTGGTGGGTTTTGCAGATGTGATTAAGTTCACATTGTAGAGTTCCTTAGATTGCAAGATAATCTTTTCTTTTGAAACTATACCTTCTCACTTCTGGGAGCAAGATTAACATGATAAGTGATTTAGAACCTTATTCAGGGGTCGTACTTTAAAGCATTGTATAGCTGGAATCCATGTTTTTGCTAAGCACCTGTGCAGAACAAAACACCCCTCCGTGCAATCTTATTTGCGCAGGTTCAGTTGAAGATAACGGCAAAGTCCCAGGTAAAACAGTACAGCAGATACATTTTCTTTTTACGGCTTTTGGTCTTTTTAGCATATGTATTGTCCAAGTTTCTGTTTTTTGTTTTTTGGGGTTTATTTCTTTATTTGAGTGAGAGCGCGAGAGAGAGCTTGAGCGGGGGAGAGGGGCAAAGGAGAAGGAGAGGAAGAAGCGGTAGTTGTCCCGTTCCCCTCCCTCTGAGCAGGGAGCCCAGAGCCCTGAGATCATGGTCTAAGCCGAAGGCAGACACTTAACCAGCTGAGCCACTCAGGTGCCTCTGTTGCCAAGAAATTGATTCCAGCCTTTCTGTTGAAGCAACCTGTGTATCAACTCTTAGTGGACGTCTCCCTTTTGTTTTTAGACACTTGAAGCCCAAGTTGAGCTAATTTTCTCCTCCCGTACATCCTCTCCCACCTTTCATTCTGCTCTCCCCCAGTGTACCCTGTCCAGCCAGTTATACATGCCATGTTAAAGACACCATCTTTGTCACCTTTCACCTGCTTGTCTTACTTAGTCAACAAGCCAGTTCAGCCTCCTGCCTGTATGTTTATTTCTCAATTCTTCTTTCCATCCTTATAGTCCAAATCATCATCCCCTTTTCTCGATCTGCGATTGCCTTCTAACTAGTCTTCTTACAGCTATCGTTGCCTACCCCCAAACCCATCATTCCCCACAAAACAGGGAGAACTTTATACATTAAGCTCATTGCAGATAATGAGAAGCAGGTGGTTTCTCATACCCTGTGGATAAAGTTATAAAATCTAGATTGTGGACCCTGCATCATCTATATGCCTACCTTTCTGATCTCATCTCACAGTGCTCCTGAATTATATTCTATACTCAGGCCACGCTTACCTTCTGACAGTTCCTGGAATGCATCATGTTCCTTCCCACCTTAGGTCTTCTACGTCATGCTGTTCCTTGGGGCCTTGCCTTGGGGGCTTTTCTTTTGCCTAGCTTATCCTTCACTTTTTTGGGGGGTCTTCCCAATATTACATACTAAACCAGGTTCCTCTTTATCACGCTTATCAAAATTATGGTTAACTTATGGTAAATTTTAGAGGTTGGCAAACTTTTATGTCAAGGTCCAGATAGTAAATATTTTCATTTTGGCGGATCATGCAGTGAACTGTCACAACTGCTCAATTCTGCCATTGTAGCAAAAAAGCGACCATAGTGCATAAAACGGGCATAGCTATATACTTCATTTACAACAGACAGGCAATTTTGGCCCACAAGAGGTAGCTTGCTGACCCCTCATCTATTGACTGTCTGCCTTGTTGCTGTGTAAGCTCAATGGACTGTATCTATCTTGTTGATTACGGTCTCCTCTCCTCAGTTGCTGGCACTGGGCCCTGTACGTAATGAGCTCCGCAGCAGCAGCAATATGATAGGTGATATGTGTGTGTGCATTAAAAAGAAGAGTAGAAACATGCTTCTCTTCTCTGTTTTTCCCCCTACTGGAAGAGCCTAGAGAGGTTGTAGGAGTCCTAAGACAAAAAGATGCTGTTTGCACCCAGTCTAAGCATCTCTGTATATAGAGTTTTATATTGGGCTGGTTTTTGAGATTCTAGGAGATCTATTGAGCTTGCCCATACCTGAAATAGAGCTTCTTAGCGAAAGTAGAACTTTTTAGGGGACCTTGCTTGGGTGTACTTAGACTTAACAAAGTCAGAGGAGAAACTGTGATTTCATTGCCATTCCACCCATAACTGGTACCCCAGCTGAAGATCCATTTTATCTCTTATGTCTTCAAGCTGGCTTTCTACTCTCCATCTCCATTACCTACTTCAGAATTTTATTATCTCTTCTCTGAAATTATAATAGTAGTAGTATAAAAATAATAATCATAGCCAAATTAATTGGTCTCATTTGGTGTCAGGTACCATTTTTAGTGTTTCACATGTGTTTACCCAATTTATCAATTTAGTACTCTAATGGCCTTTAACCTGGCATCTCCTTATGTTCAACCTGGCTGTTTCATTGCTACCAAGATTTTCTTTTGCAAATAAGTGTCTAATCATGTCCATCTTCTGTTTTACATTCTAAATTGGTTCCTCAGTATATCACAGGATCTGGTCCTAATCTAGCTTTCCAGCCTTACTCTACCTTTTGCAGTTTTTATTTTTTTAAGGTACATCTTATTAATCACTGTTTACTACTACACAAATTCTTTCATTCTTTCCCTTGCACATGTTGTTCCTCTATATCATATGCTTTTCTCTTCTCTATTTGGAGAGCTCCTGTTCCTAGTCATACTCCGATGTCAGCTTCCTTCTGAGGACTTCCCTGACTTCCCAGGCAGTGTTAGTTGCTTCCTTCACTGTGCCGGTGTAGTGCTTTATACTTTGTAACATCCAGTTCTCTTGTCATACTGCAATTATTTATTTGCATGTGTGTATTTTCACTGGACTTCATTTATCCTATGGGTAATTAATCTTGATATTTTCTTCACTTAGCAAGTATCTGATACGTAAATTCAGTATATTTATGTTGAAAGAGCAAATAATCTACAATTCCTATTTCCAGCCAGCCTCACAGTCTCTGTTGCTATGTGAAAAAAGAAGAAAAAACAGGATGATACCAAGGATTAAGGAAGTGGAAGATGTCACTACCCTATTGGCTAAAAAAATACACGTTGCTACCTATCTCTGAGTTTTTGAGGGTAGAACCTTTGTCTTATTTCACATAATACACCAGGAGCAAACATTTGTTTACTTAAATAAATTTTACTCCAGCCCTCTTTAACTACTATGCATCTCTCTAACCAAACTACATGTAAATTCCCAACAGTCTCCTGAGTATTAGAATCGTGTTTCCAAGAGTTGCTGCATTCTGGAGAGTGTCAAAAGCCTGGGATCAACCAGTTCAACAGATATTTATAAAAATGATTGTTAAGTGCCAGGTACTATTTGAGATGCTTATAGTGGAGGAAGAGGAACAGTAAACATGTAAATACAATTTCAGTTACTGATAAAATACTTTAAGAACGTCTGAGGTGGAAACAAACTTGGCATGCGTGGGAACTAGAAACAAGACCAGTGTGTCTGGAAGATGGAGAATGAGAAGAACAACAAAATATAGGATTGGAGAGGTAGGCAAGGGCCAGATCATACTGGCTTTATGGACCATGGTGAGGAATTTGGAAGCCATTGTAGGGTTTTATTCAAATGCAATGATGAGGATTTTTGTGTTTTTTTTTAATCTTATTTATTTATTTATTTTTAGAGGTTTTATTTATTTGACAGAGACACAGCTAGAGAGGGAACACAAGCATGGGGAGTGGGAGAGGGAGAAGCAGGCTCCTGGCTGAGCAGGGAGCCCAATGCGGGGCTTGATCCCAGGACCCTGGGATCATGACCTGAGCTGAAGGCAGACGCTTAACAACTGAGCCACCCGGGCACCCCAGATCTTATTTATTTTTTAAGTAAGCTCTATGCCCAACATGGGGCTTGAACTCAGGAGCCTGATCAAATCAAGAGTCACATGCTCTACCAACTGAGCCAGCCAGCCAACCTGCAACAATGAGATTTTAATTTTCTTAGAAATGTCACTAAGTGCATGGCTGGAGACCAATTAAATTACTACAGTGGTTGAGGCACAGGATTGGTATCTTGGTCCTAGGACCATAGTAATGAAAATGATGAAAAATGATCAGATTGGGGATGTATTTCGGAAGTAGGGTTGATAGAACTGATAGATTGAATGTGGACTTTAAAGAGAAGAGAAAAATCAAGAATGACTCCAAGGTTTGGGACCTGCATAACCAAGTAGTGTATTTTACTGAGATGGGAAATGCTTTTGGGGTAGAAAATCAGTAGTTTGTTCTCTTGGCCATATGAAGTTAGAGGCTTACTCCACATTCATGCAGCAAATATTTATTGAACACCTAGTATGCACAGGCACTGTATGATGTGCTGAAGGTAGAGTGGTGGGTAAGAAAGGGAAAAATCCTTGCTGTCATGGGGCTTACATTGTAGTAGAGAAGATTGACATAAAGCAAATAATTAGAAAGCATGATATTTGGTACTGATCTGTGCTATGAAGAAAAATAACACAAGGTATGGAGAAAGAGAACGATTGGGAAAGGGGAGATATTTTAGATAAGATGGTCTGGGAAGGTATCTCAGAAGATACGACATGTACGGAGACACCTGAATGAAGTGATGATGCCCTAGAACAACAGATCGTTACAGGAGTGGAGTCTTTGCAAAGGCAGATGGGCTTGGGACCTGGGGCTCAAGTGGAGATGGGCCCTTGGTAGAACCCAAGCGGCAGGATTGGCCTGAGTCAGGAGCCAGGAGCTCTTCATCCCTTTTTCGGAGGAGCATGTAGTTACAGATGCAGGAAGGTTACTGGAGTTGGTGGTGAAAGAAGTAATTCTCCTCTGGTTTCAACTATTTTCTCTGTGAAGTGGGAGGTGGTATCATCAGTGGTGGAGGAGCTGTGGAGAGTGGAGGTGGAAAGGATGTTAGAGATGGGAAAGTGAATTTAGTAGAGAAGTGTATTAATGTATTGCTTGGCCATTTTAAATAATTGATCATAATTTTGAAGGGAGTCTAGAGAGCATGATGGCATAGTTTTTCTCCACCAACATTCAGCTGCCAGGGAGCAGGCCCAGAATAAGAGAGTAAGTGAAGAATCAGATTAGGGTTTTACCAGGTGAGTTCCAACAGGGGGAGTTGAAGGTACTTACAAGGGAGGAATTAATGGTAGATAGTGGATTCAAAGCTGGGTGAGGCAGGGAGTGAGTACTTCAGGGAGCTCAAAGATGATTTTAAAAGAATAGGAAATAAGTGGCTGTTTCAAGCGTGAGGGCCAGATCCTAAGTCCAAGTCTTTAGCTTCCTAGTTGCTAGAAGTCCAGTATGTATCCTGACTTGTCACTTACTTTACCTCCCTTAGTTAAGGTTTTACTTCTTACAACTCTTCTCTTTTAAGGTACTCACAATTAAACCTTTTGTTTTTTGCCTGCCAGAGTAATCTTAAGGATAGCTGAGATTTGTCCTTTGAGGATGGAAAGCAAGGAGCAGCTGGGTATTTTGTGCAAGAACCTTTGAGATGAAGAATGAAGAGCAGGTTTCAGAGAGCATGTTGAGGAAAGTGCAGGCCCCTCCACATCACCAAACTGCCTTTCTAAAATATAGGTCTGCTTGTACCCTACTCATAATCAGTGGTTCCCCAGAATATCTCTGAGATGACGTATGTAGATTGGCTATAACTGTTGTCTTCTTTTTTTTTTTTTTTTAACTTTGTGTTCTGTCACTGCACCCCCAGCCAGTCTCGTCTGGGGACACTTGTCTTTTATTGAGCTCCACATGCCTCTGTCAGTGTGTGTGTGTGTGTGTGTGTGTGTGTGTGTGTGTGTGTGTGTGTGTGAGAGAGAGAGAGAGAGAGAGAGGGAGAGGGAGGGAGGGAGAAGAGCAGGATTGAATAATGAGGCTGTTTGTAGATACTGAGGGACTGAAAGGGAGGGATTGTGAAGGCATTGCTCATCACTAACGCTATTTATATTTAATTACCATATGTTTGATTATGTATAACATTAATATCAGATTAATTTAGGCTTATGTAATTATGACTTCAAATGTGTGTAGTCGTTTTTCTTTTCATGTAACAGTTGTTCATCACTTTAAAGTATTAGAGGAAACATTGACTAGGACTACATTATAATGAAGTTTTTGAATTGTACAAGTGGAAACAAATTTTCTTAAATCGACTCCAAGATCAAATTGCTTTATATATTAAGAGTGTTATATCTGACCACTATAAATAAAACCCTGAAATTAATATCGGAAAAGTCTTTAATCCAAATCCTTTTTACTTCGGGCATAAACTTAATCTGAAAAATATAATACTAAATTTCCATATTTTGGTATAGTGTTTAAGAATGAGTTTTGGTTTCATAATTTTTTTAATTTATATAATGCTCTAATCATTTGGTAATAACAGAACTTTGCCAACTTTTTCATACCTTTTCTCTTCATTTTGCATTGCTAAGTAAATTTGGTATGGTTCCTTTCATTTTTATATAATGTACTTTATATTCCAATTATATAAAATTTTCAAAAGAATCTCTTCTTATTCCCTCAAAAGGCTTCTTTGAATACATGTGTATTTTGCTTGCTGTATTAATTACGTGCCTACATACATGTTTGTGGGGGGGGGCATATGTATTTTCATGTGGCATCTATCACAGCAGAGTTTGATGTAGACTGTATTTGACATTTAGCTGAAGAAACTTTTCTTTAAAGCTGTTCCTCCTATTTAAATATTTTCCCATTGTCTTTTTTTTGTCTCCTTTCAGGGTAAGATTTAGTGAAATATTCACTGATATGTTGATTGTTTTTGAAACAGGTATCGATTAAGGAACAAAAAGATCAATGCAACTGTAAGAACATTTCCTCTTCTAAATAAAGTTGGTGTAAACAACACTGTCACAACCACAGCCGGAAATGTCATTTCTGTCATAGGAAGTACTGAAACAACGGGGAAAATTGTTCCAAGTACAAATGGAATTTCAAATGCAGAAAACAGTGTTTCCCAGCTAATCCCACGTAGTACTGACAGTACGTTAAGAGCTCTGGAGACTGTGAAGAAGGTGGGGAAGGTTGGCGCTAATGGTCAGAATGCTACTGGGCCTTCTGCAGAATCCGTCACTGAAAAGTAAGTATTAGGTAAAAATGGTTACTGTGAGTTTTTTAGAAATGCTTGAGTATTTTTATTTATCCTAAGGAAAAGAAGTTAATTAGAATTTTTATGCAGAATGTTTCACGTAGTAGAAAAAGCACTAAATGCCAAAAAATTTGAGTTTTAGTCCTGGTTCTGCAGTTGAATAGCTCTGTGACCTTAGAAAGTCACTTCAGCTCTGGGTTTTGTTTTCCTCAACTATAAACTAAAGAGGCTGGGCCAGAATTGGTTTTTGGTTTTTTTTCCCCACACTTACTTCTTTGAACTATAGGATTGAGTCCATAGAAGGGCCAGAAAGGAACTAAGTAGAAACCTGAGCAAGGTGAGCTGCGGAGCCTCCAGCCTCTGCTGCAGTCGGAACAGTTCCTCTCTGTGCTCCACAGTGATGTGTGGTAGTTACGAGGGGCCTCCTGGGAGCCGAACTCTCTGGGTTCAGATTCTGGCGCACTGTTTTCTAGCTGTTTGATCTTAGGCCAATTAATCTGTCTTCCTCCGTTTACTCATCCATAAAATTTGTACAAAAATAGCAACTACTACATATGTTGGTTGTGCGGATTTGTGAATTGTTAAGTGTGATGCTTTGAGCAGTGCCTGCCAAATAGCACTCAGTAAATATCTATTGTTGTTGTTGTTATTATTACCAATATTGTTGGGTTTCAGCATAAGAAAGGGTTTTGGTGCTTTAAGAAAAAAGTTTTACAACTTTCTAACAATCTGAAAAGTTACTTCCACCGCTAAAATCTCATGCTTTGGTATTATTGTAGGGTCTTAAAATCTGAGTTTTAACATGTTCAGATTTTGTTGCCCCTGTCAGTGTTTATTATATGCCTTCTAGGAAATTATATGTAATATGATAATGTAATACTAGGTAATTATATGGAATATTGAAGAGACCAGCCCTTTAGAACTGAAAGTTTTGTTAGGGACTGGTAAAATAAGATTAGATAGATAGGTTGGCACCAGATTATGGAGACCTTGTGTTACATATATGTTTAGAAAACGAGCTTTTGAAGGGTTTTGGCAAGGTAATGTAGAACTGTTTCATAACCATACAGTGGAATGTATTCAGCCATAAAAAAGGAGTGAAGTACTAGTACATACTACAGTATGGTGAACCTTGAAAACTATGTTAAGTGAAAGAAGCTAGATATAAAAGGCCATATATTACAGAATTCCATTTATGTCATTGTCTAGAATAGGCAAATCCATAGAGACGGAAAGTAAATGAGTGGTTGTCAGGGGCTGGGGAGTGAATGCTAACAAGGAGAGATTTCTCTCAGGGCTGATGGAAGTGTCTCAGGATTAGCGGTGATGGTCCTTGTACATCCTTGTGAACATATAGAACATCACTGAATTGTATACCTTCAAAAGGTAAATTATATCTCAATTTTTTGAATGATAAGGCTAGGGAAAAAACTTTTAAAAAGTCTAAATCATTCATTCAAAAATTATGGATCTTCCACGTACCCAACACCAGCCACTTGGTGGAAATGTAATGAAAATGAACTAGATAATACTACTCCCTGCTTCTAAGATGGGTCTTACAGTGTGGTTTGGGATGCAGATGTAAACAGACCATATAATATATTCTGAGAGGTACTATAATGGAGTTGTGTTCCAAGTATTATTAGAACACAAAAAAAGAATACCATTCTGCAGGAAGTCACTGTGGAAGGCTCCTTAGAGAATACCTGGCTAGTTCCAGAAACATGGGTAGTTGGGAAGGAAGGACTCCTCAGTACGGGAAGCATCACAGGCAAAATCATGTATGCAGGAGAGGCATGCTGCGGAAGAGCCTAGAATCCTGAAAGTCCTGTAGGCTACAGCTGTAGGAATCTAGCTGCCTGACTGGGATGTGACTGAAGGCTAGCGTTTTCCTTAAGTCTGATTTTTACAAATAGTTTGCACGATCTCATGAGGCTATGAATCTATGAATCTTGTCATGGATTTTGATACCTTTTTGCTGACAAGTCTAAAAATTTGCCATTTCAAAGTACTTACCCAAATTTTATAGTATATAACATTTTGATATGGAAGGACCAGAAAACCTGTGTAAAGCACGTTGCATAGTGCCTGGAATGTGCTCAGTAATTGCTTAATAAAAGTATATTACTGTTATAAGGAAATCTTAATTATTTTCCTTGTTGCCTTTAACTGCAAAGAATAAACATAGCCCTAAAATATCTTTAAACTGTAAGTCAGTAAATTTGTATCTACTATTATTACCCACAGTTCCTTAGTTATTTTCATTTTACACATAGAAGTAAACATCTGCTAGACTAATCTGCTGTGTTAGACTTAAAAGCAGCCCATACTCCTTGTTTATATTCTAGCTTTAAAAGGGCTTCTCTAGTTTGAGAAAAACCCTCTACTCTACTTGGGATGCAGCATACTGAATTCCTGCATCATTAACAAGTGCATTTTCTGGAGCCACCACATATCTAAGCTCTTAAAGTTGGACTTTTTTTTTTTTTTTAAAGATTTTATTTGAGAGAGGGAGAGCACAAGCAGGGGGGAGGGGCAGAGGGAGAGGGTAGAAGCAGACTCCCCACTGAGCAGGGAGCCCAATGTGGGCTCGATCCCAGGACCCTGGGATCATGACCTGAGCCAAAGGCAGATGCCTAACTGACTGAGCCACCCAGGTGCCCAAAAGTTGGACTTCTTAATAGGACATAAGAAAGCCATGATGAGATCCTCTGGAGCTGATTTCTTGGTGACTCAACAAAGAAAATCCTTTGTTTAAAAAAAATAATAAGTTTATGTATTCAGTTTAATGAGTAACCATATATTGGCATTTTGATCATCCACTAGTTATTTACTGACTACCTACTATGTGGCAGGAACTGTTTCATTTGTTCAACAGATATTTACTGAGGAACTACTGTGTGCCGGGAATTCTTGTAGATATAACACTTAACAAAAATCTGGAGAGACTGCAATTAACAAACTGGATAAAAATGAGGCCCCTGGGTGGCTCAGTGGGTTAGGCATCCAACTCTTGATTTTGACTCAGGTCTCGATCTCAGGGTTGTGAGATTTAGCCTCACATCAGGCTCTGTGCTGGGTTTGGAGCCTGCTTAAGATTCTCTCTCTCTCCCTCTACCCCTTCCTCCCCAAAAGGACAAAAATGGCCTTTTCTCAAGGAGTTTACATTTCAAAATGTCTATCTAGCTCTTAATAGAACAACCTTTCTTTTACCTGTCTGTCTTCTTTGTCCCAAAGAATTCTGTGGACTGCAGTGGGCCCTTGAACAACACAACCCCTGTGCAGTCCGAAGTTCGAGTGCAAGTTTTGATTTCCCAAAAACGTAACTACTAATAGCCTACTGTTGACCAGAGGCCTTACCGATAACATATTGTTGATTAACACAGATTTTATAGGTTATATATACTATGTACTGTATTCTTGCCGTAAAGTTAGCTAGAGAAAAGAAAATGTCATTAAGAAAACATGAGGGGTGCCTGGCTCAGTCAGTAAAACATGCAACTCTTGATCTCGGGGTCATGAATTTGAGCCTCACATTGAGGGTAGAGTTTACTTAAAAAAAAACAAAAAGTATTTAAAAAAAAGAAAATACATTTATAGTACTGTATTCATTGAAAAAAATCTGCATGTAAGTGGACCTGTGCATTTCAAACCTGTGTTGTTCAAGGGTTAACTGTATATTGCTTCTGTTGAGAACTTCTTGAACAGTAATTTTTTTTATTTTCTCTAGGAAAAATATGTTGTTTAAGAATGAGTAAAAAGGGATTGATGGGTCACATTAGTGCCTGGGATTTGTTTGCATTTCTTTTTGCCTTCACCAGAATATGAGATCTGTTACTATGATTCTATGAATGAGCAGTGGAAGGTGGCAATGAAATTCATTGCCTAATTTTTCACTATGGAAGTACCTAAAGTTTTTCCCTATTAGTGGTTTCACTATATAATTTTATGAAAAATTCCTTCTGAGGAAGACAACAGTTACAGACAGTGATTTATTCTTTGTTCTTGATAAATTATCTCTCCAGTAAAATTGGCTCTCCACCCAAGACTCCTGTAAGTAATGCAGCGGCTACCTCAGCTGGGCCTTCCAATGCTGGAACAGAGCTGAATTCTGTGCCTCCAAAAGCCAGCCCATTCATAACTAGAGTACCAGTATATCCTCAGCACTCTGAAAACATTCAGTATTTTCAAGATCCAAGGACTCAGATACCCTTTGAAGTCCCACAGTACCCACAGACAGGTAAGTAATTTTAGATAGTTCTAAGAAAAAAAAGAAACTGTAATATAACATTTGTTGTCCTTAGGTAAGTAAGTGAATCACTTAATCACTTACCTAGAATATCTACATTAAGAAATTAATTGGGGTGCCTGGGTGGCTCAGTTGGTTAAGCGTCCAGCTTTCAATCTCAGGTCAGGTCTTGATCTCAGGGTCATGAGTTCAAGCCCTGTGTTGGGCTCCTTGCTGGGTATGGAGCCTACTAAAAAAAAAAAAAAAAAAAAAAAATTAATGCTTTGGACTGTTTTCTTTCTGCCCTAAGAATTGATGATTCTACATGCCAATAGTTTTAAGATTCTCCTTCCTATGCATCAAATTTAGGGTCCATGGATGAACTTCAGGGAGTTTTGTGAATCCCTTGAAACAGTTCGCAGAATGTTTGGCTTATATATACTTACGTATAATTTTGGAAAGACAATGCACAACTTACATAGATTTTGAAAGCTCTTTAATCTCTGCTCCCCAAAAGTTAGGAGTCAATAATGTAACTAATTACTTAATCCAAAACCTGTGGCAATAGATGCCCTAGAAGGAAACTTACCAGCCATCTGTTAATAGCTCTGTCTTGGGTTTTTGAGGAGCAGTTTAACAAAATAGTGAACTTTAATGATTTTCGTATAGTAGTTATGTCTTGAAAGTATGTAGTTTCTTTCTAAAGCAGGGGTAATTAAGGTTCAGAGCTTACTTTCTTTTCCCACATTAAAGGCTGCTTTAGACTTAAACCTTTGTAAAATGTTGGATTTTACTAAGATTACATTAAGTATTCCTCTTTCTGATTTTCAAGGCTACTACGCACCCCCTCCAACGGTGCCAGCCGGTGTGGCTCCCTGTGTTCCTCGCTTTGTGAGGTCCAGTCATGTTCCAGAGTCCTCCCTCCCACCTGCTTCTATGCCATATGCCGATCAGTACAGCACATTTTCCCCTCGAGATCGAATGAGTTCTTCTCCTTACCAGCCCCCTCCTCCGCAGCCATACGGACCAGTTCCTCCAGTACCTTCTGGAATGTACGCGCCTGTGTATGACAGCAGGCGCATCTGGCGCCCGCCGGTGTACCCGCGAGACGACATTATTCGGAGCAGTTCCTTACCTCCAATGGACGTGATGCCCTCGTCTGTTTACCAGGCGTCCTTGCGAGACAGATATAACTCACTAGATGCGTATTACTCCGTGGCTTGTCAGCCACCAAGCGAGCCAAGGACAAGTGTGCCTTTACCAAGGGTAAGTGATGACGGAAATAGGAGAGCACTACTGTCATGTGGTGGGTAAGAGCCTGCTGTCACACTCGGTGTCCTACCACCCTGGTACCGTTTCTGGCTCCTCCACTTATGAATTGTGTGATGGACAGAAGTTACATGACTTCTCTGTGTCAGGTTCTTCACGTCTGGTGGCAGTGATAGTAGTACCTACCTCATAAGGCTGTTGTGAGGATTAAATCAGAAAAAGCCCTTAGAATGGGACCTGATACATATTAATGCTCAATAAATGTTATGCTTGGATAGGAAACTGAGGGCAAAGTAAAAAGAAATCTCCAAAATAGAAGGACAGAGCCT
The DNA here is from genome assembly GCF_964656455.1 of Halichoerus grypus. Classification (NCBI taxonomy): domain Eukaryota; kingdom Metazoa; phylum Chordata; class Mammalia; order Carnivora; family Phocidae; genus Halichoerus; species Halichoerus grypus. The sequence continues at coordinate 82,262,973 of NC_135725.1, read as the reverse complement.
ATTTTCAGTATCCCCATGTAGGTAGAAATGACTTCCCTAAACCAGAAAAACTGAGTGCTCGGATATTACTTGTAACATCACTGGACTCAGTATTAACCCTTTCATTTAAATGCGTGGAGAACAGACTAAAGTGACTTCCCTACTGTATTTTTTCTTTTTTTTTGGTCCCAACGATATAATAAACTGTTAACATTATTTCCGCAGAGCATAGTTAAATTTATTTACTGCTCCCTAGATGATTAAGATTGTTTCTTTTATCCCCCCTTAGGAACCTTGTGGTCATTTGAAGACCAGTTGCGAGGAGCAGATAAGAAGAAAGCCAGAGCAGTGGGCACAGTACCACACTCAGAAAGCACCTCTTGTCTCTTCAACTCTTCCTGTGGCAACACAGTCACCAACACCACCTTCTCCTCTATTCAGTGTAGACTTTCGCACTGATGTAAGAAAGGTCTTAATCACTTGATGTTGCAAGGACAGGTCAGACACCTGACCTCAGAGCACTCCTTCAAACCAGGCTTAGCTGTGTTGGCCATTTTGCAGTGGTTTGGTGTGCAGTCGAGTCTGCTTAGTTCCGTGAACACTGAGCATGTAATGAGCACTACAGTTAGGCATTGTCAGACTCAGAAGACCATGAAATCACAATCCTCTTCCCACCAAGAATTGAGTCTTTCCAGCAGTGTAGTTCTCATTGTTTTTCTGGCTTTAATTAATAAGATGTATATCTACCATTTATTGAGCACCTACTTGTGCCAGGCACTGTACTAAGCATTTACATAATGCTATTTTATTTAATTCTCACAAAAATCTTAGGGGGCAGGTATTAAATCTCTATTTTTTTTTAGGAATCTTACTCAGAGAAATTAAGTAATTTGCCCAGGTAGTAAATCTGGCAGAGGCATTTCTTCCCTGCTTCACAAAAGGTGCAGAAATGCCTACTGTTTTATTTGTGCAGGTTTCCGTCACTGTTAACTGTTGTTCTTGTTACAAAACAAGTTTTTGTACTAGGATCATTTCAGTGTGCCCTGTTGTTTTCAGTACTTTTATATGTAGAACAAACCTTTTTTTTTTTTTTTTTTTTACTTCCTCTAGTTTGGTTTATTTCCCATTCCTACAGGCTCTAATATAAAAAACCTCTTAAAATCTTGTTATGAAAAATTTCAAACACATAAAAAGTAGAGAGAGTAGTATATAATAAACCCCATGTACCCATCACCCCTAATTATCTACTTAGCCAGTCTTGTTTCATTTGTACAACCCCTCTTCCCTCTGTATTATTTTGAAGTAATCCTAGACATACTTTTTCATCCATAAATACTTCAATAAACCATTGAATTTTTAAACTAGATCCAAATTTCTCATCAAACTTAGACTTCTTTAGGGCACCTGGATGGCTTGGTTGGTTAAGCATTCAGCTCAGGTCATGAGCTCAAGGTTCTGGGGTCGAGCCCCTTGTTGGGCTCCCTGCTCAGTGGGGAATCTGTCTCTCCCTCTGTCCTTTCCCCAACTCGTTCTCTCTCTCACATAAATAAATTTTAAAAAAATCTTTAAAAAAAAAAACTTAGACTTCTTCAAAGCAGCTAAACATCTTGCCAACAGTGTAATATGAGTTGCCACTTACTTGATACAAAAATGTATTTACATTTTTTTATACTATACTGTAAGAAATAAGTATTTCCCTGGGGAGCCTGGCTGGCTCAGCCGGTAGAGCATAGGACTCTTGATCTTAGGGTCGTGAGTTCAAGCCCCGCATTGGGTGTAGAGATTACTTTAAAAAAAAAAAAAAATTATTTCCCTGACACTCAGCTCAGCTGTTTGCTAGCAATATGACTTCGTATAAGTAATTTAACCTTTTTGGCCTTGGCTTTCTGTATCTGCACAATCAGTAAACTAGATTTAATGATTATTACAACTTTAATATTCTGATCCTATAATAATTTTGACAGTCCCTTTAAAATTTGTCCACTTTTTCTTCTAGTTCCAGAAAGCTGCCTTTGAGTGTTGTTTTTTTTTTTTGTTTTTATTTAATCCTGCGTGGTTTATCCGTTATATTCCCATAGTTTTTTTTTTTAAGAGTTTTTAATTTATTTATTTGACAGAGAGACAGCAAGAGAGGGAACACAAGCAGGGGGAGTGGGAGAGGGAGAAGCAGGCTTCCCGCCAAGCAAGGAGCCCGATGCGGGGCTTGATCCCAAGACCCCGGGATCACGACCCGAGCCGAAGGCAGACGCTTAACGACTGAGCCACCCAGGCGCCCCTATTCCCACAGTCTCCTGTTGGTCTTTTCTCAAGAGAATGATAAACTACCACTATGGACTGTGGTGTGTGTATGTGTTTTCTTTTGCTTTTTTCATTTTTTGGAGTACCTTGTCCATATTCGAGGCATGCTGTAAATATGTGTTGATTGGTTTTGATAGTATCAGTCAGGGGTTTCTTATGAGTACTGAAAGAACAAAGTAAAAACAGAAGTCATTCTATTTTCTATTAATGAATAATGTAAACACAAAGAATATAGATACTACTTGTTACTAATGACAGTTTTTTATATTAATTATCGAAGGTTTAATTGTTTAATATGAAGTCCTGTATATTCTATAATTGTTACTTTGTGTTAGTTACAAGTTTGTAAGTTTGATTTGTACTAATTGACTATGCCTTTTTTTTTTTTTAATCAGTTCTCTGAGAGCGTGAGTGGTACAAAATTTGAAGAAGATCATCTTTCTCATTATTCTCCCTGGTCTTGTGGCACCATAGGCTCCTGTATAAATGCCATCGATTCAGAGCCCAGAGATGTAATTGCTAATTCAAATGCTGTATTAATGGTATGATTTGGGGGCGCGGGGGGATATCATGCATGTTGACTGAAGTTTTAGAGTGATTGAATGCTTTCGTCTTCATATTGTTGCTATATAACTCCTCTGTAAGCAGCAGAGTTATATTTAGGTAAGTCTGAAATAAATTGCATTTGATGTTTAAATTATTTGAGCATAGTTCAGTGGTTTAAAATAGATGTTGGATTACCATTGAGATCAATAGCTAGTGTTAAATTTACCAGAAAACTTGTACAACCCCTCTTCCCTCTGTATTATTTTGAAGTAATCCTAGACATACTTTTTCATCCATAAATACTTCAATAAACCATTGAATTTTTAAACTAGATCCAAATTTCTCATCAAACTTAGACTTCTTTAGGGCACCTGGATGGCTTGGTTGGTTAAGCATTCAGCTCAGGTCATGAGCTCAAGGTTCTGGGGTCGAGCCCCCATGTCTTTTGAAAGCATTAATCTGTATTACTAGCTGAAGTAATTGCCAGCAATCCCTTTATTGATTTTCTTTGGTTTATGCAGGACCTGGACAGTGGAGATGTTAAGAGAAGAGTGCATTTATTTGAAACCCAGAGAAGGACAAAAGAAGAAGACCCAATAATTCCATTTAGTGATGGACCTATCATCTCAAAATGGGGTGCAATTTCCAGATCTTCACGTACAGGTTACCATACCACGGATCCTGTCCAGGCCACTGCTTCCCAAGGAAGTGCCACTAAGCCTATCAGTGTATCAGGTAATCCCCCTTAACTAATACTGATATGTTCTAACACTGTGCTTTTTAATCCTCATTTTGTGAGGTACAGAACATTTCCCTCCATTAATAATCCCAGAAAGCTCAGAATTAAATGGTTTAGCCAGAAGAACATGGCTGGTTGGATAAAATAGAGATCTTTTCTTAAAAATATATATTCACAGGGCACCTGGATGGCTCAGTTGGTTAAGCAACTGCCTTCAGCTCAGGTCATGATCCTGGAGTCCCAGGATCGAGTCCCGCATCGGGCTCCCTGCTCAGCGGGGAGCCTGCTTCTCCCTCTCTCTCTCTGCCCCTCCCCCTGCTCATGCTCTCTCTCCCATTCTGTCTCTCAAATAAATAAATAAAATCTTTAAAAAAAAAAAAAATATATATATATATATGTTCACATTTATATACTGATTTTCACTTTTGTGATCATTGTTTTTTTCTGCATTTCTGTAGATTATGTTCCTTATGTCAATGCTGTTGATTCAAGGTGGAGTTCATACGGTAACGAGGCCACATCATCAGCACACTATATTGAACGGTAATGTTACTCTTAATTCTCTTGGATTCTCTATTCTCAGACTGTACGTTATCCTCAGAGTATAGATCCTACCCCCCCAATTATTCATGAAGTATGCTTTGATGATTTTAGCTATATAACAAATTTCTGAAAAAAATTTACATTTGGAATGACAACTGAAACTTTCAAGGTTGATACATTACTGAAAACACGTACGGCATATGGCCATTACTGCTTTAGGTGCTTCCTGATTTCACTTTTATAATTGTAAACATGTTTCTCTTTAAAGGGACAGATTCATTGTTACCGATTTATCTGGTCATCGAAAGCATTCCAGTACTGGAGACCTTTTGAGCATTGAACTTCAGCAGGTAGGCTCTGTGTTGCTCAGCTTTGAATTCTTTAAAAATGGCAGTTAGAAGCTAACTTTACTTTTTTTTTTCCTTTCCTGTAGGCCAAGAGTAACTCATTGCTTCTTCAGAGGGAGGCCAATGCTCTGGCCATGCAACAGAAGTGGAATTCCCTGGATGAAGGCCGTCACCTTAGCTTAAATCTTCTAAGCAAGGAAATTGAACTGAGAAATGGAGAGGTAAAGCTTCTCCCAGCTTCATGCTTAATGTATTTGCTGTTTGCTGTTGTGTTGGTTTCTGCCATTACTTAGTGCATGTTAGTGTGCCTTTTTCTGGTGGATGATTGCTTTTAAAACTCTGAATAGAAATAAAATTGTAGTACCAGATTTCTTATATAATTCTTTATTTCAATCATTGGGGTTCTCATTTTAATCTAAAAGGGAAACCCCAGCTTCCACAGGTATAAAATCAGCATTTCTCTTAATTACAGAGTGATTATACAGAAGATGCCAGCGATACCAAGCCTGATAGGGATATTGAGTTAGAGCTGTCGGCACTTGACACTGATGAACCTGATGGACAAGGGGAACAAATTGAAGTAAGTACTACAATTAGTATTTAGGAGGCTTTATTCCATTGGAAATGAAAGTATAAAGTGCTTTCATAGTAAGGATTAACATTTTATTTTCTTAGGAGATCCTAGACATACAGCTTGGTATCAGTCCTCAAAATGATCAGTTGCTGAATGGAACAGCAGTGGAAAATGGGCATCCGGTCCAGCAGCACCAAAAGGAGCCACTGGAGCAGAAGAGACAGAGTTTAGGTGAAGACCATGTGATTCTGTGAGTGTTAGACAGATAATTCCTAACCAGTGGACATAGGCTGTGAATATTTAAAGAGAAATAGATGCAGTGTTAAATGCATTTTTGGCTTTATCCTGTAAGGGGAAGACCCTATGTAATAGGACAATGATTAGGTCAGTCTGGATTTTTAGGAAAGAAGAAGTAAATTTGAACAAACAAAGTAGCCCACTTAAGTCGCCTGAAACTTGCTTTTTGTTGGGATGAAAGTTTGTCCTCATGCTCCAGCATCAGGTTATACTTCTCAGTCTGGTAGGCAGACTTCTAGATGGCAAAATGGAGAATTAAAACCTAGATGTAGGGTTTCCCTTTTTAATAAATTCATGTTAAGATATTCTTGGATTTAATATTGCCATTTTATATAATTACTGCCAAAAATATGGGTTAGTCTTGAACTTGATAGTTTGTTGGCCTTAAATTAACCAGTACTTTAATTTTTTTAATACGATTTTTGGAAAATGGGACTTTTTTAGTGAGTGCTGATACTTTTTAGTGATAAAGACATGCCTTTGCTAGGGGCTCTTAAGGTTGTTACAACTTGTATTAAGCATGTATGGTTATTCTTTAAAGTTTTCACTTAAAGCTAATTTGTTTTCAATGTCATTTATTTTCTCCCAGGGAGGAGCAAAAAACAATTCTGCCGGTAACTTCTTGCTTTAGCCAGCCACTCCCAGTGTCCATTAGCAATGCAAGTTGCCTCCCCATCACCACGTCTGTCAGTGTTGGCAACCTCATTCTGAAAACTCATGTTATGTCTGAAGATAAAAACGACTTTTTAAAACCTGTTGCAAATGGGAAGATGGTTAACAGCTGAAAGGAGGTTCATCTTTCAAATTTGTGACCATACCATGGAAGCATTTACACTAGCTTTTTATATATATAATATATATTATATAATGTATATTTTTTTTAAAAAAAGATATTACTGGGGGCATCCATTTCCTGTGGACTCTTTGATACTTCAAGCCCTCTTGCATTAGCATTATGAAAAAAAAAGAAAATTTACTTTACTAGGGTAACACGTTCACTTTCCAGAGGTGATTGGAATTTGGACATTTAACTTAAGCTTCAAGCAGCTTTTTATGAGTTTGTAGCAATCCGGTGCAGTAACTGAGCCATTTCCTATTTTAAATGGCTTCTATAGAAAATTAACAACTCAGTTATTAAACTAGCAGGATCCTACAATGATACATCTAGTGAAAGTAGACTTAATTAACTTATTTATTTCTATTTTATGTTTCGCTGAGAGAAATTTCCATCTCATTCCAGCTGCTTTATTTATCTTTTTCATGGGACTTTGCATGGATTTTTTTTCTTTTTCTTTCTTTTCCTTATTTCTTCCTTTCTTTCTTTCTTTTACTTTGAAGAGTGGAGTTAGATGTTCTTACCATAGAATTTTACAGGGTTATATACTAGCTTTCTTTACTGCATTATATGTAGGAGTGTGGTGCAGTGCTTTTATCTGTAGCATTGAAATTTTTTTTAATTTTCCATTTTTCAGGAATAGTTTCTGCTTTGTTAATATTTATACACAGGCTACTTGTTGAAGTAAGTAATTAAATATATAACCAAGTGCCTAAGTCTTTCAGCTGATGTACTAGATATTAAATTCTCCTAAGTTATGCAGAATCGTTTTTACAATTTTGATAAATTATGCACTAATGTAATGGCAGTTTTTTAAAATGCAGATTTAAGCCTGTACATTATTGAATCTGATGACTTGGCAAAAGAATCAGGTGCTTTCAGCTTTCTTGAGAAAACCCTGTATGTAGCGTTTGCACTGACTAACAAGATGGTATTGCTGGTTTTTTGTTTTTGTTTTTTTTTTAATTTAAACTAATTAATTTGGATGTTCATTGCAATATCTTGGTTAAATATTGTTTATTGTTACTTCACGTTGGGGTTTAATTTTCCTTGTTTTCTGACTGTTAGGTTGATAAGACTATGAACCATGTAATAATAGAACATTGGCTAACCTTTATTCATACTTAAAAACATGAATAATTTCTGCCCTGCTAAATGTGACTGAAAAGTGTTTGGACCTGGCATCTGGAAGTATGCAGTATGTTCAACCAGCCATGCCCCAGATTTGTGGGAGGTATTTTACTGAAACCTAAATTTCAGTCAACATTTGGAAACAAAAGCTGGGCATTCCTTTCTGGTGATCTTACCTATAGTTTGTCTCTTTGTTTTCCCCCCGGTTTCTTTGAGATTAGTTTGACTTTTATTATTATTTTTTTAATTAACTTCTGTGAAGTTGTTTACTCTGAAAATTGTACTGGAATATTTTAAGCCAAGCTGATCTTTCACCAGGTGTACTGTATGTAAGGGCTTTTCCTGCTAGCAAGATGCTTAAACAGGATCATGTTATTGGTCGTCTGAGCTATTTAGTTGTTTTACAAAACCACAGCATTGTATCAGATAAGATTTTGATAAAAAGTTTTGTGCACATTTCCAGGGGCGGGAGGGTTGACATTTCCCTGAAATTTCTTGATCAGAATGAGTAAATACTGGTGTTTGATACCTGTCTTAATGAACATGCTCATAAGGTGACTGATAAGTTGTAAATATACCTGAGAAACAAAGGGGTAGTTTTGATATTCTGGTGTCAGTATGGAAGATCTTACACATTTATTTAATATTCAAAGGTATGAAGATGTTTGTTTGTAGCCTAACAGCACAGTAGCCTTGACTTCGTTTCCTTCGGTTAGTACTGTACCTTTTTGCCATGGCCAGTGCTCCCTCTCCCTACAAAACATTTTATTTATTTCACTCTGTAACCTGAAATGAATAGGAACAAGAGTTTTAAACCATGTTACATTAACTTATTTCTGACATTATAAATTAGCCTAGGATATTACAGGAACATGATTGTTATATAATTTATATCAGAACCCTTCTATAAATATGCGCTTATTACATTTAAAATGCTTCCAATGTACTTTATTTGCTGTTTGTATTTCCAAAAAGGATATGCAAACCAGTATGTCTATTTCATGGATATTTAAATAGTGAGATCTTCCATGTTGAAGGTAATGTATTTTTTTTTAAGATTTTAAAATTGCTATTTTGTTACAAAATAGAGACCTATTAACAGTTTGAGAGCTCCTTATGTGCCCTCAGGGAAAGAACCCTCTGTGCAACAGAACTACGCAAAACATCTTCAGCACGTTCTGAGGGTGAATATATACTACATAAATTGATCTTGTGTATTTAACCTTATCTTTTTAATTTTAAAATTGAAATTTTGAAACTTGGTTGTGCTCTGCTGGAGGGGTTTGGGATAAACTGCTTAGGTGTTTGCCTACTTGTCCAGTGAAATTACATTTGCATCAGTGTATGTATATACCTGCCAACCTTATTGGTATGTCTCAGAACATTTATATTAAAATAATGCTTGTCTTGCAGCAGGTGATCCCATAAAACAGTAACTCCCTGTTCTTAAAAACTTACTCTCGTTCTCACTAACAACATAGGAATTGTTTCTGTGTTGGGATTATTCTGTATTGCATCCTTTATCTGTGTAGTGACCATCTTCTGTTTCTCACGGTGGGTTTCACGTAAGGAAAGACATTGGTTCTCTGCCCCTTTAGAAGAAAGAGCAGTTTTTCTGATCCTTCTTCAAAAAGTTACTCCCTGATGTCATGGAGGAAAAAATATATATATAAATCAGACCGAGGATGTGACTTTTTAAAATTGGGTGCATTCCTTGTCATTTGACCCTTTTACCAACATGTTGTGATGTACATATGTTTGAAATCAGTATATAAGGCAATAGGAGAGGAAAGGTGTAATGCTGGTAATTAAACTGCATATGGTGCCTGTGGTCTAATTAGGAAAAAGTAGTCTGAGGTCTGGAAAGTGGGAAAATGGTGGGGCGTTTGTTTTACTTTTTGTGTTTTTGTTTTTCCATTTCTAAGTCCCACTCTGAAGGCCGTGTGCCTCATTCAGGTTCTGTGAATGTAGCCTCAGTAGTTCTCTTTCGTAGTGTCCAGTTCATTTTCTAAAACCTGAGAAAGTGATGTATGTATTTCGTCTAGTTGGTACCTGAGCAGAGCAGATTCCCTTGCCTTTCCTGCCATGACTTCCTTTCGGTACCATCTGATAAGCCAGCGTCATGTGTGGAGTTTGTGTGTTAGAATTTTCAAGAGAAGGTAGTACTTCACTGGGTCAGTGGCACTGATTTTTTTCCTAGTAGTTATTTACTCTCACAAGAGAATAAAAGAAACCTCACCTCCTATATGAGAACTGAAATACCCCATTTGTATGGATCTAGTCACTTTCACTCAAATTTCGAGTTGATTCAAAGTATATAAAGCACATCCCAATTTTACATGCTGCCTTGAGAAAATCACAGGATGCACAGCAATTTCTAGGAATTTAAAATGGGATCATTTAAACATTTGAAAACATTGTTCTAAAAACCATCTAGCTTGCTCTTGCATCTTAGATGTTAAAGCCCATGTTGTTTGGTTGACGGGTGGAATTGTAATGATCAGGTTCAGCATGTGATTTTAACTTTGAATCTGAATATTTCTTCCCTAGCCTCTCTGTGTCGTTTTCTGAGCAGACTGTCACCAGTATTGGTAACTGAGCAGTTAAAGGGAAAAGTTGCGTTGCAACTATGTATTAGTTTCCTGGGAGAACTTTCCTTGTGTTTTAGTGATTGAAGAGTATTGATGGGATCACTTACTGTAACTCCTTCATAAGAACCCCTTCTGCAAGCAGAACACAAATGAACATGCTCAAGGAGTATCCCATTTTCTGGATAAATTGAATACATTTGCTAGTTATTCCTTCATACTAGCAGTTTCTTTGTATCCCTTTGCTGGCAAGGGAATACAAGGAGTCAAGGCCACTGATGAGAACACCCCACATTTGAGTGGAGTCTTATTTCTACTCCAAGAGCAGTTATCTCCCCAAATCCGAAATTGGCAACTTTTTTCTTTTTTTAAATAAAATTTTAAAAATATCCTCAAACCAGTGGAACATAGACACTGGCTGCACTTAGTACTGCCAAAAGCCAAGGTCATTTGCATATACTCCATCAATCTGTCGAGAATTAGGCCTCACTTTATAACCCAAGGCATGGAAGTGCATGCATTCTCTTAGCTGGGCAAACAATTATACTGTAGTTGTGATACAACACACGTGGCTTCTATTTGTACTGCACATACCCACTGTACAGCCACTGGGAGTGTCGTGGTTAGCTTGCAGCAACTGCTGTCTGCATTTATACTGTTCATTGCATATTCTTTTCCCTGGAAGTGAAAGAGAAATGTTTTTCTTGTTGCATTGATTACATTTTATAAATTTGCTTAGCTGGAAAGTTTGGGAAAAGAGGCCTGTTTGTCAATTGTACAACCGATTGTGAAGCTCTAGTGTGAATATTTTTACGTCTGTATTAGACATTTTCTTTGCAAATCTATTGTTCGATTGAAATGTAAATGAAATTAAAGATGGTGTACACCCATCATGTAAAAAGCAGGCACCATCTCTAAGATGGATTTAATGCTCATTTTTAAGGCATATACTCAGCTTCTATTTAAAACTATAATTTAAAATAATTCTGTACAATGAAATGGGGAATATATATGGGAATAAATTCTATTCCATTTATTTCAATTTGAATTCCAAATTGTAATGTTTCCCTTTGTGCTATAGGAATAGGATTAAATGGGGGAAGGCTAGGATTTATAAGGCCTGTATATGGGGGGAGGGCAGAGATGGAACAATGAGGGTTGTGATGATAGTGAATAGCAAAGAGTGAATTCTGTGTGTTTTTGCTGTAGCACTGAAGTGAAGAGATATTAGCTTTGGCTGTTCACAGAATAGAGCATCATGATTTTCAGTGTTTGAGAGAAAAATTGATGGAAAAAGTTTGCAGTACTTGACATGTATTTGCATGCACAAAATAAAATTATTTGTCCACCTTAAAAGTTGTTTTAGTGTCAATATTAAGTTCATGGTGCATTTTAGTTATATTGATATCCTTGGTATACTTTTTGGCTTAAATAAGCTACCAGGATACTCCTTGAGATTTAAATAATCACCTGCCTTGGGACGCCTGGCTGGCTTAGTCAGTAGAGCATGGGACTCTTGATCTTGGGGTTGTGAGTTCGAGTCCCACATGGGGGGGTGGGTTGTACTTAAAAATCTTTTTTTTAAAGATTTATTTATTATTTGAGAGGGAGGGGCAGAGGGAGAGAATCTCAAACAGACTCCCCACTGAGTGTGGAGATCCATGCGGGGCTCAGTCTCACAGCCCATGAGATCATGACCTGAGTCGAAACCAAGAGTCAGGTGCTTAACCGACTAAGCCACCCAGGCACCCCTAAAATTAAAAATCTTTAAAAATAAATAAATGAAATAATCACCTACGTCATGCATACATGCCTGGGAAGGATCTGAAAGAATGAATAGATCAGGGAGGTTGAAATATTTTGTAATCCAATCAGTCAATTCAATTATTCAAATACAGATAAAGTACTTTCTATATGGCAGATGAGGACATAGATAATACTAGCAGATCACAATCTAGGGGAGGAATGAAATAGGACAAATTCATAAATAACTAATGTGTCGTAGAAGTACAAAGACACTTCTGTGGAACCTCAGAATATGAACAGATAATGGCCTGAGTGGATTGAAACACCATTTTCACTGGGCCCTGACTAGTTGTACTCATTCACTCAGCTGATACATTTTAAGCCCCAGTGTGTGCTGGTCATTAAGGTTAAAGGTCAATAAAACACGAACTCTTCCTCTGGAAGTTCATAGTGTGGAAACTGGGAAAGACAAATCTGAATCAGCAGCTGAGGGGAGCTATGTTCTAATGTAGGCTGTATGGAAACTTGAGAAGGGACACTATGGGGTAGTGGTGGTGAGCCAGGGGAGATGCTTCTTTGAGAAATGATCCCTGGCTAGACTTTGTAGGCTGAATAATATGTCACCAGGTAGAGAGAGGGGAACACTTACTCTATCTTCACAACAACCCACTCTGTATCTTAACAGTCCTTCACTGTAGATCTTATGCAGATCTTATGTAGATCCCTATTTTGTATCTGAGATGTTAAGTAACTTACCCAAGACCTCCTAGCTAGAAAGTAGTGGAGTCCGAATTCAGGACTCAAGTCTGTTCTACCTCCCGAAGGTAGTGATTGATGGTGGGGGTTGGAACTGTTTTAGCTGTATTACAGTGGAAGGAGTGTTTAAGGAATAGCTTAACTAACTCTTAGGGCACTTACCATATTCCAGACACAGTTCCAAGCACTATAGGTATATTAAAATCTAGGACCATTTACTGTCACCGTTTTACAGATGAGAAAACCAAGGTAGACACCTTAGCAAATTTGCCTGAATTCACATGGCTGGATGAGGTAGGTAGGGATCTCTATGAAGGACATTGAGTATCATAATAAAAAGACTTAGGGAGTCTTGGAAGTTAGATGATCTGAACAATCTGGGGTTTAAGAAAGATCACTTTGGTGGTAGAGTGAGGTGAAGCTGGAGATAGACCAGCAGGGAAGCCAGGTCAGCAGTCTAGGTAAGAAGTGTTCAGAGCATGGCCCAGCAGGGATGGGGGGAGAGAGAGGTGGATCTGAGAAGCAGGAGAGAGCAATTGACAGGATTTGTTGTAGAGAGAAGATACTAGACATCTACACATTACAGTGGATCAGATTTGGCTTAGAGTCCCAGACCTCATTGCTAAGAAGAGAGCCGTATTTGTGAGACGTGTAATATTGTGTAAGCCCTGGAGTGACAACATAGATCAGGAAGAAGAGGAAGAACCAGGGATAGTGGATCCAAGCAAAGGAGAGGAAACTTAAGGAAATGAAAGTCCAGGAAGATTTTATCTCCTCTATTGTACCTATTGGAGTAATGAGCATGCACCGTAACAAAGAGGACGGTAAAAACCTTAATTGAAAGTTCCACAGTGCAGTGGTTCCAAACTTACTTGCATGGTGCAATCACCTAGGCATCTTTTAAAAATCCCAAAGCCCAGAACATAACCCCAGACGGATTAAATCACAATCTCTGGGGGTGGCACCAAGGCATCTGTACTTGTAAAGCTCCCCGAGTGCTTCCAATGTGCAAAAAATTGGGGAACCACTGCTGTAATGAATGAAAATGGATTTGGGACCTGTCTTAGCCGAGGTATTAAATAACATCCGTTAGCAAATGTTCAGGCCCGTGTGGTTCTTGGAGACATTCAGCAGATATCTTTATGATAATCTACTACGTACCAGGCCTAAAGGATACAGGAGTGAGCTAGTCCCTAACTTCATGAAACTTACATTACAGTTGGAGGCATAGACAAAAAACAAATGAAAGGTGAATTTAGATCATGAGGAGTAATACAACCAGAATGAATATAATACCACCAGCTGATGCGATATTGTAAGGTGGGAGTGGTAATTCTCAGGACTGTGGACAGTTTTAGGCAGAGCAGGCTGCCCAACATCCCTGTCTGGATCCCTGATAAACATCTCAAACTTAACATGTCAAAGACGGAGTGTCTGGGATTCCTCCACTCCCCAAACTACACCTCCAGTCTCTCCCCCCTCCCCCGTTTCAGTTACTTCCCCCTAGATCACTGTCTCTCCCACTTAGTCCAGCAACAAATCCTGCCAGTTCTACCTTCAAAATATATTCAGAATTTGACCCCTTCTCACCACCTAGGTCTGAGCCACAATTATCTGTCACCTGAATTTGAATGGCCTCCTGTTCTCTCTGCTTCTGCCCTTGCCTCCCTTCAAGCAGCTAGAGTGATCCCTTTAAACTGTGAAGTCTGATCATTTCACTCCTGTGCTCAAAACCCTTCAAATGCATCATCATCAGAGTGAAAGCCAAAGCCGCTTCTCTGGTTTTTTGCTATGGCCGCACTGGCCACCTAGGTGCTCACCACGCCAGGCGTGCTTCCATCATAGGGCTTTTCTGCTTGTTAAGGATAAAGCCTTCCCCCACCCTCACTGGATATCTTCATGATGAGATACTCCTTTTCTTAAGGTCTTTACTCAAAAGTCAACCTCAGTGAAAACTGGATGGAGAGCCATGGCAGGGGATGGGGTACCTATTTAAACTGGATATTTTAACCCAAGAGACTGGATGAGTTCAACTGGGGTTTTTTTTCTTTTAAACTTTATATTCTGAAGTAATTATAGATTCACAGGAAGTTACAAAAATACTAGAGGACCCATGCACCCTTCACACAGTTTCCCCAATGATAGCATCTTTCATAACAGTACAATAGCAAAACCAGGGAATTGACATTTCTAACAATCCACATACCTTATTCAGATGTTATCAGCTTCACATGCACTCATTTGCGTGTGTGTGTGTGTGTGTGTGTGTGTGTGTGTGTGTGTAGCTCTTAGCACATAGATTTGTGGAACCACCACTACTCCCAAGATAACAGAACTGAAAAAAAAAAAAAAGGTAACGATGTTCACTCAATGATCCCTCATGCTACCCCTTTACATTCATATCCATTCCCCTCCCTTATCTTCATTCATCCGTAAGCCCTGGCAACCACTGATCTATCTCTATCTCTATCTCTAAAACTTTGTCATTTTGAGCATGTTGTATAAATGAAATTATACAGGATGTAACCTTTTGAGATTGGCTTTTTTCACTCAGCCTAATTCCCTTGAGATCCAACCAAACTGTCACATGTATTAATAGTTTGTTCCTTCTTATTGCTGAGTAGCAAATATACCACTTTGTTTAAACATTCACCCGTTGAAGAACATTTGGGTTGTTTCAAATTTTTGACTATTATAAATAAAGCTGCTATGAACATTTGTATACATATTTTTGTGTGGACATACGTTATTTGTTTCTCGTATTTTTTTGAGCAAATAAATTGGTGTACTTGGGCTACCTCTGAAAGAAATGGATAAATTGGACTTACGTAGTCTTAAAAATGGACAAATTCCTTCAAAGTACAATTTACCAAAACAGATACAAAATCAAACGGAAAATTGGAATAACTCTTGTATTAGTTATCTATCGTCACCTGACAAATTACCCCAAAACCTAGTGGCTTAACGTAACAGCATCTATTATCTCACAGTTTCTGTGGGTCAGGAATCTGCGTGTGACTTCAATGGGTCCTGTGCTTCCGGTCTCACAGGTGTTGGCTGGGGCCTCAGTCATCTCCCTACTCACCTGGGGAAGTGTCTGCTCCCAAGCCTACTTCCTGGATTGTTGGCAGGATTCAGTTCCTCTCCAGCAGTTGGAATGAGGGCCTCAGTTTCTCGTTGAAGGCTGCCCTCAGTTCCTTGCCACTTGAGCCCCTCACAATCAATATGGTAGTTTGGCTCATCCAAGCAGCAAACAGGAGGAGCCTGAGATGGGGGAGGGGAGGGTGAGAACTGGTGGGGGGGGTGGGGGGGTGGAGAGGGGATGGGTAGAGAGGTGGGGGGCAGGGCGCTATAAAGAACTCACAGTCTTTTGTAACCTGATCTTGGAAGCACCATCCCATCTCTTTTGTCATTATTACTTAGAAGCGTCATTTGGTCCAGACCACAGTCAGGAACTGATATAGCTCCCCAAGACCCCCACCTCCTGTTATTCATGTTCTGTGTAATCCCCTAGTGACCTCTTGATCTCTAGAGAGGAGACAGAAACCATACAGGGCAAGTTTAATACAAAGAATTATTAAGATTTAATAAATGAATGAATGTAAGATAAAAGGAAATTCCATATGGAACCCTATGGCTTAGAGGAATCCATATGGTACCCTACCTAAGGAAGGACATACTTGGAAAGAGGCCCCCTTACCAAGACTGTGGTACAGACCTCAGTGCAGAAGGTGAAGTTCAGCCCACCACACAGCAGGGAAGTCTGCTGATGTGCCCAGGCTGGAACTGGTTGCCGGCCAGCAGAAAGCAAGTCTCTGGACCACAGGTGAGCTACACAGGAACCCATGGAGGTAATGGGCACCAGTGCAGACAGGAAACCTTCGGGTGACAATGTAGACAGCAGGTCTTGAGGGCACCAATTTTCACGTTGACAAGCCCACGGGAAAATTATTGCTAGACCAACCAAGGTTACATACGTATAAAAAGTACAATACATCATATCCAAATTGGGTTTATCTCAGGAATGTAAAGTTAGTTTAGCATATGAAAATCAATCAGTGTAATCCACCATATTAACAGAATAAAGGTTACATCTGTTATAAGGTCTCAAAAATTAGCGGAGCTCCATTCTGATTGGCTTATAGAGATTAAAAATATATATGAAATAAGAAAAACTCAAATATTTCTAAAAAAGAGGAAATTTGGCTCCATACACTTAAGTGTAAGAAAAAAATGTTACTAAAGCTACGAAAGCAAAGAGGTTTTCTGATTTTTCTCAAATGCCTTAATCAAAACTCTAAAAAGAAATGTAATTGCTCCTTAAAGACAACCCAACATCTAAAGAAAATTTCAGTTAACAAAATTAAAGCCCTCACTAAAGATAACACTTCTAAAACTTAAAGAGAAATGTATCTAAATATTATATAAGGAAGTATTACTGATTCTATATTTATTAATACAAGAAGAAAAGGCTGTTTAATTTCTAAATAAGAAAGACATTGAATTGCCACAGACTGGCTCCATACCCCCAAAAAAGAGGGAAGGGAGGGAAGGGGGGGAGGAGAGTGGAGAGAGAAAAGAAAGAGAAAGGAAAGAAAAAGACTAGTTATTCCAAACAGTGCTCATACTGCTTAATGTCACCCCAAACTGTCTCTGGACCTTTAATACTTCTATAAGAAAAATCCCAGTCGTTTAAGCATCTGACTTTGGCTCAGGTCATGATCTCAGGGTCCTGGGATGGAGCCCCACCTCTAGCGCCCCGCTGTGGGGCTCTGCACTCACCAGGGAGTCTGCTTGTCCCTCCTCCCTCTTCCTCTACCCACCCCCATTGCGTGCTCGCGCTCTCATGAATGAATGAATGAATGAATGAATGAATAAATAAATAAATAAATAAAATCCAAGTGAAATGCCTCGGTGGCAGAGCTGATTAAGCCTCCAACTCCTGATCTCCGCTGAGGTCTTGTTCTTGATCTCAAGGTCATGAGACTGAGCCCCGCCCCTGAGTTGGATTCTGCAATTAGTGCTGAATCTGTTTAAGTTTCTCTCTCCCTCTCCCTCTGCCCCTCCCCACCCCTGTGCTTGCTTGCTCCCGCGCTCTCTTTCTCCCTCCCTCCCTCTAAAGTAAATAAATAAATCTTAAAAAAAAAAAAATCAAAAAACCAAAAAAACCCAAGCGACAGGGACAAATTTGTTCTAAATTTACAAAAATATTGGTGGGAAACACAGTGGAAGACCAAATCCTGTTTTATGTCTAATTATCATCATCTGGAAAAAGTCTAAGGGTAGAGGAAGCCTTGAAACCCATGCCTCAAGGCATTTAAGAATTTTTATATGAATTTCATTCAGTTACTTCAAAACTTCAAATATGTTTAATAACAGTTTGTAAATCTTTTGGTTGGATCAAGATTTTCCCTTATTAAAAGGCGAATGCTTTAATAGTCACAAAACAGCTATGGATTTTCGTCCTCCCGCTAAGAAATACTTTCAGTATGCTCTATGGATAAACAAACAAAAACCTTACAAGTAAAATACTTTAAGAACTATAAACTACTGGGGGCGCCTGGGTGGCTCAGTCGTTAAGCGTCTGCCTTCGGCTCAGGTCATGATCCCAGGGTCCTGGGATGGAGCCCCGCATCAGGCTCCCTGCTCAGCGGGAGGCCTGCTTCTCCCTCTCCCACTCCCCCTGCTTGTGTTCCTTCTCTCGCTGTGCCTCTCTCTGTCAAATAAAATAAATAAATAATCAAAAAAAAAAAAAAAAGAACCATAAACTACTAATGGGAGTACCATTAGACAGAAATGTCATTATCCACACCATCCCCAAATTCTGCTACGCTGAGCAGTCCTGTTGAATATTGTTAGGTAACTAACTCATATAGACAGTCACTCCTAACAGATGCAAACTATATTCCCAACAAGGACACCACTAGATATATCTCTCCATCATATACAACCAGGAGAGTGAATATATTAAAAGAGACATCAATGAAAATCAGCCTTAAAACTGTACCAGAAGGGACAATTTCAGGTAGTATTAACTACAAAAAAAAATTATTATTATTATTTTTTTTTTGAGAGAGAGAGAGAGAAAGCACAAGCAGGGTGGGGAGGGGCAGAGGGAGAGGGAGAGAGACTCCCAAGCAGGCTCTATGCCCAGCCCAGAGCCGGACATGGGGCTGATCCCGCAACACTGAGCTTATGACTCAAGCCATAATCAAGAGTCGGATGCTTAACTGCCTGAGCCACCCAGGTACCCCCCCAAAATTATTCTTAAACTCTAGAATATACACATATAAAGTCATATATAAAAAGTCTCTCTTCCAGGCCTGACTCGCCTCTATCCCTTGAAGATAACTATTCTATTTCTTACACATTTTTTAATGCTTTTCTTTATGCAAATATAAGCAAGTAACACTTTTTGGTTTTTTTTTATGCAAAAGGCAGGAAACTAATACATAATGTTCTCCACCACCTTGCTTTTTTTTTTTTTTTAAACTCAATACTATGTTCATGCAAGTATATTGATAGGATGAACTTCAGCAGTGGAATTTCTGGGCTAAAAAAATATTAAATTTTTAAAAGTATTTTTTTATAATTTATTGATACTCTCTACCGTTCAAACAGCAAATATCTAATTAACAAGGTGTTTATATATTTTTTATACTACTGAATATATTGAGTCAGATTTTTCTGAGAACTTTAGCCGGTCATTCGCTGTTCCCTAAGTTCTTTTTTTTTATTTTATTTATTTATTTATTTATTTTTATTTTTTTTATTTATTCATTTGAGAGAGAGAATGAGATAGAGAGAGCATGAGAGGGGGGAGGGTCAGAGGGAGAAGCAGACTCCCTGCTGAGCAGGGAGCCCGATGCGGGACTCCAGGATCATGACCTGAGCCGAAGGCAGTCGCTTAACCAACTGAGCCACCCAGGTGCCCGCTAAGTTCTTTTTTTTTTTAAATTAACGTATAGTGTATTATTAGTTTCAGATGTAGAGAGTTCAGTGGTTCATCAGTCTTACGTAATACCCAGTGCTCATTATATCACGCGCCCTCCTTAATGTCCATCACCCAGTGACCTCATCCCCACACCCACCTCCCCTCCAGCCACCCTCAGTTTGTTTCCTATGATTAAGAGTGAAGGTATATATTTTTGCATTATTGACCAGTATTTCTCATCTATAAGAGTTGTATCAGTTTACACCTCACCAACAATGCATTCCCCACAGTCTTGCTGTGATCAAACTTTCTGATTTTTAACAATCTGAATGGTGGAAAATGGTATCTGAGAGGATTTTTTCTTTTGGCGATGAGAACCAGGAAAGCATAAAAGCAGGCTGTAGAAGGCAAGCTTGAATATGCAGGGGAGACAGGAGGTAATTGCAGGAAGAGTCCTTTACCAGGCTAGAGGAGTGGGACCCACTGCACCAGTGACCCATTTAATAGGTACAGATGCAGGAGGTTGTTGGTACGTTTTGAAGGTGGACACGAGTGTAAGTCTCTTTTGATTGCTTCTGCTTGTTCTGTCTGTTTTGAGCAGTCCTCAGCTCCTGACTGCTTCTGTTTTTCAGGCGAAAAAAAGAACCAAGGTCATAAACTGAGCCAGGAGAGGGGAGAGAGCGTTGAGTATTTGAGAAAAGAGATGTGAATTGCTCCTCTTAGTGAATGGGAGGGTAACCTGCCTAGGGAAACAAGGATCTTTGGATAGCACTGAGGATTACAGCCTTAAATTTAAAGTGAAATTTTTTTTATTAAATATTTTATTTATTTATTTGAGAGAGCGAGAGAGCACAAGCAGGGGGAGCTGCAGAGGGAGAGGGAGAAGCAAACAGAGGGAGAGGGAGAAGCAGGCTCCCTGCTACGCAGGGGCTGGATCCCAGGACGCCGGGATCATGACCTGAGCCAAAGGTAAATGTTTAATCAAAGGAGCCACCCAGGCGCCCCCAAAGTGAATTTTGAAGGACAAAGCACCACCAGGGATGAAGAAGATCCTTGCTTCAGGGAGATGTCAGAAAAACAGAACTAAAAGCAAATGCATTCACCTAGCATTCATTTAACAGATATTTATGGGGAATCTGCCTTGCAGAGGCTTTGTTGCTGGGTGCTGGCTTGTCCCTTAAGGCAGATCACAAGCATCCTCCAGTTGGCTGGCTGTTCAACACACAAATCTGATTAAGGTAAGATTATTCACTCTGCAAACAAAAATACAAGTCACCGTAGGATCTCCATAGGATGAATTGTTCTTAAATTTGCGGAGGGGAGTTCTCATTTTTTAAAAATATTTAAATATTTTATTTTATTTATTTATTTGACAGAGAGAGGGAACACAAGCAGGGGGAGTGGGAGAGGGAGAAGCAGGCTTCCCGCAGAGCAGGGAGCCGGATGCGGGATCCTGACCCCAGGACCTGACCTGAGCAAAGGCAGACGCTTAAGGACTGAGCCACCCAGGCGCCCCAGGGGAGTTCTCACTCTTGATAGCCTGAACCAACAGCTTCTTGGGAAAATGGGCACATACACCAATTTGCAGACAATTTCAGGTGGTCGTAGGACCACAAGTTGAGGATATCTCCCTCAAATTAGGAGCCCTATTTTAGAGTGTATTGTTTTAGGGTATTTTGGATGATTCAATTTGCACAAAGCTTTCTATTAATTACTTCATGGGTGTGTATTGGACAGCTTAATAAGGACTCAATTTGAAATCATTTTAGGCTTAAAAAAAAGTTGCAAAAGTAACATGGAATTCTCCTATATTCTTCACCCAGAATAGTCAAAGGTTAACATCTTACATAACCATAGTACAATTATCAAAACTGCTGATACACTATTATTGTTAATGGACCTTATTTCATCAGTTGTCCCTTTCATGTCCTTTTTCTGTTCCAGGACCCAATTCAGAAATTCACACAGCGTTGTCGGGGACCTGGCTGCTGCTGCTTTTTTTAATGCAAGTCTGTGTGTTTTTGGGCAAAATATTTAATGTCTCTGAGTCTGTCTTAAGGGCCGCGATGTGATTAAGAACCAATAAGAAACACAGGTGGAATGGTTTCAGAAACTTCAAAGATAACCAAACAAACTTTTCTTATTATTAAAAACTAGGCACGTACAGGGTGACTTCTCGTTTAAATCAAAACAAAGCCAACCGAAGAGTACTACTGCCGTCGAGGTGTTTTGTCCCAAAGAAGGACCCGTAGCATTCCCCTCAGCCGCCGCAGGAGGCTTCCCCTAATTGGGCAGCGTGCGTCTGCCCGACCGCGGGAAGGCCGCCTCATTGGTCCGCGCAGTCGGGACTCCGGCGGCTTTTCTCTTAGTGCTCAAGGCGCCGACCCACTTCTCTTCCTCCTACCGAGCTCACCCTTCCTTCCGAAGTGTCCGGAGCTGCCAGCCGGAAAGGATCCGGACTGAGCTAGACGGGGTAACTGCACTGAGGTCAGTCGGGAAGAAGCGGCGGGCACGGAGCACGGGTGGGAGGTGATGTCTGCGCGCCCCCTCGACCCCCACGGCCGCCGCGATTTCCCTGCCCCGCCTCCTCCTCTGGTCCCACCTCCCTCAGGAGCCCCCAACGGTTCCGCGCGCCCCTCCGCCACCCTTCCGCTGGCCCCGCCCTCAGCGCCCCTCCGCGACCCCGCCTCCTCCACCAGCCCTTCCGCTTTTCCCCGCCCCAACTCCTCCCCTCAGAGGCCCCGCCCTCCCCGCCGGCCCCGCCTCCTTCAGTCCTCTCCACTGGCCCCGCCCTAGCCGCATCCTCCTCAGAGGCCCCGCCCTCACCGAGCACACCCCTGCCCAGTCTCTCTGCCCACCCTGCACCGCCCGGCCGCTCCATGCCTCTTAAGTTTGGTTCTGGTCCCCCGCGGCCCCCAGCCCCCCGTATCTGCACGTTTCTTTCGATCAGCCCTGCCTTGTGTGCCCCTTCTCTGACTACTAGGGTCTCGCATTCCCGCACCGACCCTGCCTGTCTCCGTATGTGCTTAGTGAACGCCGCGCAGGCCTTGTGCTGGACCTTGGAGGTCCCTGCTTTCGGGAACCCCTTGCCCCTTGGGGGAGCCACTTTGTAACGGAGTTTCACAGGCCCGGTGATAAGTGTTCAATGGAGGAAGCATAGTATTACGATGCTTAGGGGAGGGACTAGAGCTGGCACCCTTCCTCCTGGAAGGGCAAGCTGGCCTCTGAGGAGCTAAGCTGTACCTTTCTCCCCAAGTGCCCTTGGTTTCTTCTGATGCAGTCTTGGCTCTAACCATTGCCCTTTAAACTCTTGGGAATTAGAAAGATCTTGTCAGGGGCCCTTCTTTTAACCAAAGTTGGTAGGGCTTCCAGAGCCCATCGGTCCTCACCGTAAGTGTGCGTTAGGGGCAGTTGGAGGCAAGGGACACATGAGTGATTGATTTAAACAAAGAGTGACTCAGCATAATACTCTTGATGCTGCTTTTTGGAGTTTTTCCTGAGGATTCTTACCCAATTTTCAATTACCCAGCAGTCGTAGTTGATAGGAAAACCTAAAAGTATGTGTAGGTAAAACCTCCAGCCAGTAAGTAGATTCCTCCAAGCCCACAGGCCAGTACAGGGTATGGTGTACGGAAGACAGTGACGCACACCTTCCGCGTCTTGGAGTCAGGCACCCTGGGGTCTGATCCCAGCTCCACCATTCACTGTAAAGCTTGGCAGAGAAACTGCCCTTGTCTGAGCTTCAGTTTTACCTTCGACAAAAAGAGCGTGATTGACCCTGTCACCCGGGATGATGGTATGGATTTGTTGAGATCCTGCTTATGAAAAAAATCACTTTTCGGGTCTTGTAAATTGTAGGATCTCAGCATAAGTGAGCCCCTAGTCCGTGTCTGTCTGGTTCACACCAACAAAGAGCCTGATCCGTTGCCTCTCTTAGGCACCATGACGACCCTGGATGACAAGTTGCTGGGGGAGAAGCTGCAGTACTATTACAGCAGCAGTGAGGGTGAGGACAGCGACCACGAGGACAAGGACGGAGGCAGGGCGGCACCGGCCGGGAGTTCGACACCTGCAGATGCTGAGTTGGCAGGTGAAGGCATCTCAGTTAACACAGGTACTGGGAACCCCTGAGCTCTGGGATCGGGTTTAACAAATGTCCATTAAATATGTATCAGTTAGAAGTCTCCTGATCACTTCTAATTCCAGTCTCACTTCCAGAGAGAGCCTCGAGTCATCATGTCCCTCTGCGTGCTTCTAGCCATCTCAGTGCACAAAGCCGACAGGTGTGCACAGCGTACGTAGACTGTGAACACACACGCAGTTAACACAGACGGCCTTGCTTTTGCATCTGGCTTCTCAAATTAATAGTGGTTTGATATCACATAAGTCATAGGTATGCATATAGTACATGGTAGTATCCTATGTGGTAGTATAAACTCCTAGAAATAGCATATTAATACTTTTACATTTTCATATTTCCAAATTGTGGCAATTGAGGTGGCGCTGTTTTATACGTAACCAGCAGTATGGTTTTCCCCATACACTTGCCCTCCTGCTGTGTTATCAGAGATCTCTGGGATCTCTGCCTCCTGGTGGATGACAAATGGTAACTCATTGTAGTTTTATTTTCTATCTTTTTCGAGAGGGATGTTGAGCCTCTTGAACTTAAAGAGATATTTTCATAGCCTTTACTCATTTTTAAAAATTGGTGGTTGGTCTTTTTCTTTTTAGGCAGCTATATAGTAAGGAAACTCATCTGTGTTATGAGCTGTAACTATTTCTACCAATTTGTTGTTTGTCTTTTGACTTTATGTTCTTTTCCTGGCATAAAACTTTTATTTTTATGTGTCTGAAAGCATTATTTAATACTTTCTTACTTTTTTTTCTTACTGAAAGGGTCTTCATTCAGGATTATAAAAAGCTTCTCCCATACTTTTTCTTGGTATGTTCATGATTTCGTTCTTTCTTCCTTTCTTTTTTTTACACTTAAATATTGATTCATCTGGAATTCATTTTGGTGCAAGGTATGTGGTAGGGCTCCCTTTTTGTCTTCATATTGCTGCCCACTGGTTTCAACACCATTTAGTGAATAAACGATCTTTTTTTCTATTGCTTTGAAATGTCAGTTTTATCATGTACTGAATTCCTGTCTCTATTTGTGTCTTTAGCTGCACTTTGTAGTCTCTTGCATTGATTTGTCTTTTATTGTGCTATATCACACTGTTTTTAATTACTGTATTACAGGTTTCAGTATCTGGTGGGGCTGGTTTTCCCTCAGTACTCTTCTGTGTCACCATTTTCCCAATTTTTTTTTTAAAGTAGGCTCTGTGCCCAGTGTGGGGCTTGAACTCAAAACCCCAAGGTCAAGAGTCACATGCTCTACTGACTGAGCCAGCCAGGTGCCCCTTAACTTTTGCTTTCTTGTTTTTCCAAAACAAATTTAGGAGCATGCATACAGGGGAATGCATTAAATATATAGATTAATTTAGGGTTAATTGGCACCCTTGTGATATTGGGCCTTCCTGGTCAGGAATATGGTATTGCTTTTCCATTTAATCAGATCCTTCTTTGTGTTTCTTGGTAGAATTTTAAAGTTGTTTTTTTTTTTTAAGATTTTTATTTATTTGACAGAGACACAGCGAGAGAGGGAACACCAGCAGGCGGAGTGGGAGAGGGAGAAGCAGGCCTCCCGCTGAGCAGGGAGCCCGATGCGGGGCTTGATCCCAGGACCCCAGGATCATGACCTGAGCCAAAGGCAGATGCCTAATGACTGAGCCACCCAGGTGCCCCATCTTCATGTAGATTTTTATATTTTTTTCCTGTGGTAACAGATGACCTCCAAACCTCAGTGGCTTATGATAGTGAAGGTGTATTCCTCAAAGCTGCTTGTGTGGGTGAGCAGCAGCCTGCCTCTTCTTCATATATCGTGTCATTCTAGCGACAGGGTTGAGGGAGCAACCCCTGATTGGGACATGCCTTTTCATGACCAAGTCTAGTGAGCAAGAGAGGACTGTTAGAAACATTAATGGCTCATAAATCTTTTGCTCAGCGAAATAAGTCAATCAGAGAAAGACATGTATCATATGACCTCACTGATATGAGGAATTCTTAATCTCAGGAAACAAACTGAGGGTTGCTGGGGTGGGGGGTGGGGCGGGAGGGATGGGGTGGCTGGGTGATAGACACTGGGGAGGGTATGTGCTATGGTGAGCGCTGTGGATTGTGCAAGACTGTTGAATCACAGATCTGTACCTCTGAAACAAATAATGCAATATATGTTAAGAAAAAAAAAAGATAGCAGGAGGGGAAGAATGAAGGGGGGAAATCGGAGGGGGAGACGAACCATGAGAGATGATGGACTCTGAAAAACAAACTGAGGGTTCTAGAGGGGAGGGGGGTGGAAGGATGGGTTAGCCTAGTGATGGGTATTAAAGAGGGCACGTTCTGCATGGGGCACTGGGTGTTATGCACAAACGATGAATCATGGAACACTACATCAAAAACTAATGATGTAATGTATGGTGATTAACATAACAATAAAAAATAATTTAAAAAATTAAAAAAATCTTTTGCTCAGAATCCATTGGCCAAAGCAAGTCACATGGCCAAGCCCAACATCAGTGAGCCAGGGATGCATATACTCATCCCATAAAAGGTCCTACAAATCACATGGCAGGGATATATAGCATGGGAGCAGCGAGGCTTGGGGGTAACTTGAATAACAGAACAACCTGCCACAATCTTATAAAAATCCATACGGTATAGGGGCACCTGGGTGGCTCAGTCGTTAAGCGTCTGCCTTCGGCTCAGGTCATGATCCCAGGGTCCTGGGATGGAGCCCCACATCAGGCTCCCTGCTCCACGGGGAGTCTGCTTCTCCCTCTCCCACTCCCCCTGCTTGTGTTCCCTCTCTTACTGTGTCTCTCTCTGTCAAATAAATAAATAAAATATTAAAAAAAAAATCCAGATAATACAGAATGTATGAATGTAGAAAGAAAAAAGTAGCGGTTCTGTCTCACTAGTCCCCTTGGATCCCCCTACCTAGAGACAGCCTCTGTTAACTGTTGACATTTCCTTCTAGTCCTTTTTCTATGAACATACAAAGGTACATGTGCATAAGCAGATATCCGTACATATATATACATACACATACAATTTCTTTTCTAAAGAATGGATGACCGTCCCATGATATTGTTCTGCATTTTGCTCTTTTTTTTTTTTTTTGACCTAATATATTTGAACATCTTTCATGGCAAGAAACATATAGCTACCTCATTCTTTGTACGAGTTACCTTATTTTCCTTTGAGTAGATGAATCCCGATTTATGTAGTGCCCCTCCTGATGTCGGGCCTTAGCTCCTCCATTTAATTACGGCGAGCCACGCCGCAGCGGATGTCACTGTGTGGGGGCCACACGAGCCTGTGTGCATGTCCCCGTGCAGCCGATGGAGCAGGCTCTAGCCGGATGTGAGCTGGCCCGTAATCCTCTGCCCGCTCTTCTTGGTCACCTCCACATTCACCCCCCACTCAGGTCCAAAAGGGGTGATAAATGACTGGCGCCGCTTCAAACAGCTGGAGACAGAGCAGAGAGAAGAGCAGTGCCGGGAGATGGAAAGGCTAGTCAAGAAGCTGTCGATGACCTGCAGGTCCCATCTGGATGAAGAGGAG
Source organism: Halichoerus grypus (assembly GCF_964656455.1). Lineage (NCBI taxonomy): Eukaryota > Metazoa > Chordata > Mammalia > Carnivora > Phocidae > Halichoerus > Halichoerus grypus. Next base: position 82,235,992 of record NC_135725.1, on the reverse strand, counting down.
GAGCAACACAAGCAGAAGGACCTCCAGGAGAAGCTCAGTGGGAAGGTAATTAGCAGCCCCCGGGCTTTTCTCAGCGCAGCTTCCCGTGGGGATGTGTCTTCCGTTCAGAGTCCGGTTTGTCACGGGTTAGGTGAGGTTGGCATCTCTACCTCACAGTGCTCTCTGGGTGCAAAGCCCAGTGCAGTGCCTGGCCCATTGACAGTGCTCAGTAAACGGGAGTTTTCTGTCCTTTATTGAGGCCTTGGGCCAGGAATAACCCTCTGAGGTTGGTGGCATTATCCCTGTTTTACCGACAATGAAACAGATGCTTCGAGAGGAGAGGGGCCTTGGCTCAGGGCATGCAACCAGTAAATGCTAATAGGAAGTAGGAGTCTCAGCCAGACTTTTTTGCTCTTTCCATGATTCTGCTGTTTCACCTGAAGCCTGTTCATGAGAATTTAGCAGAACAAGGCAACACAGTAGAAGCAAATGGGCAGATATTTGCTTCTGGAAGATATTTGGGACTAGGTCCCTGACTCTCTTATTTCCCCCATATCAAAAGGACCATCTAATCCCCCCACCTGCCCTCTGCACATGGATGAATGTCTAGGAGTGCCTGAGATCATTTGGCCATGGCCCAAAGCAGCTCTTGGCTGGCAATACCAGCCAGGATCAGGGAGCACATAAGAGGATTGAGTGAGGAGTCATTTGCCTGGAGCAGGAGGAGGATTTCGGGGCAGGAGACTTTCTGACCATAATGGCTCAGAAAGAGCCACTCTGGCAGACCAAGATAGACAGGAGAGTTGGGAGCTGGGGGGAAGGATGGTGCTGGCCGTGATGCAGAAATGTCCATTCTGATCTACTGTTGTTCCCTGGCCCACCCTCTAATCGGTGCTGTACTGGGCAGAGCTAGGCTCCGTTCCAGGCCAGGAGAAGGAAGTATGTTACTTTTGTAACATAAGCTGGCTGCAGGGCAAGGTGCCCACTGCTGAGGAGGCTTCCTTATACTGAGATTAGAGCAGATGAAGCAACATATCACATGACCACATGGGGCAGTTGAGAGAAGCTGTCCGTGTCCTGCTGGGTTGTGTGCTGTGGAACAGAGCTGGAAAATGGCTCAATGCCAGAAACTGGGAAGTTAAGCAAAATATGGCACATTATGTGTAATTCTAAAAAAAAAATATTTAGAAATGCGAGGAAATATTTATGATGTAATGATGCCAAGTGGCAAAAGCAGGTTATGGCTTAATTGGTACACCCAACAGCTGCTGTTAAAAAAGCAAAAATGATTTCAGCTTGCGACTGTAATAAAAAGCAACATCCAGTTTTAGAGAGTGTATGTGACTGTGTGTGTGGGGAGCGTGCAGAGCAAGAATTGCGAGTGTTCTTTTTAAATTCCTTAATATTCTGTTGTCTTTTTACCAAAATTGACATAGTGGATAAAATAATTAATCCACTGTCAAGACTGACCAAAAGAAACACGCTCATGAAGTGATATTAACCGCCTTTTTGGATGGAGAGGCATCATAATGCAGTAGTTAAAAGATTGGGTTTTTTTAAAAAATCTAGTTTGAATCCTGGGCTCGTACCGACGTGAACTGGCGCCAGTAATCTCAAGTCCTCGGATCTCGTTTGTAAGATGAGGGCAATAAAAGTTCCCTCCCGGTGGGGTTATCGTAAGATTTCTGTGGGCTTTAATGCGTACAGAGCACTTAGCAGGGTTCCTCGCATCCCAGACGCGTGGGGTGCATACTAACTATAACCGCAGAGTCGGGTTCATGTTGCGTCTGCTCACTTTGCGGTCGTCCTGCAGATGACTCTGAAGGAGTTTGCCATGATGCATGAGGACCAAGATGACGAAGAGTTCCTCCAGCGGTACCGGAAGCAGAGAATGGAAGAGATGCGGCAGCAGCTTCACAAAGGGCCCCAGTTCAAGCAGGTTTTTGAGATCCCCAGTGGAGAAGGGTTTTTAGACATGATTGATAAAGAGCAGAAAAGCACCCTCATCATGGTCCATATTTATGAGGACGGCATTCCGGGGACCGAAGCCATGAATGGGTGCATGATTTGCCTTGCTGCCGAGTACCCAGCTGTCAAATTCTGCCGGGTGAAGAGCTCGGTTATCGGGGCCAGCAGTCGCTTCACCAGGAATGCCCTCCCTGCCCTGCTGATCTACAAGGGAGGTGAATTGATTGGCAATTTTGTTCGTGTCACTGACCAGCTGGGGGAAGATTTCTTTGCTGTGGACCTTGAAGCTTTTCTACAGGAATTTGGATTGCTCCCCGAAAAGGAAGTCTTAGTGCTGACGTCTGTGCGTAACTCTGGCACCTGTCACAGTGAGGATAGCGATTTGGAAATAGATTGAACTGCTAGTCTAATTGCATAGATTTCTCATTGTTTGGGCTGGAAGACACATGTCTGTGTATTTATTTTTGTTCCTTCCTGTGTTGTGTGGCTTTTCAGCTGTTCTTTGTAGTCCCTTTTAGTATATGTAAAGTCAAGAAATTCTTAGATTCAGTTGGAATGCTGAATCACCTTGTGGCTAGCAGTAAAGTGACTTAAAATTGTATAAACAGGAAGCCAGGCTTTTGAACTGTTTACTTAAGATTCTCCAGCATAACATCTCTGTTATTGTTTCTAGTCAATATTTACATAACATCCTAAAGACAGTGTCCTGGAAATTGTCTTCAGATGATCTCAGAGGTCTCTGCCAGGCCTGGGAGTATAATTCTATAGTTAATGTGTTCTTTGCAACATAAATTGTGTGTCTCCTTCATCAGTGATCATAAATTATACTTACTTGTAATCAGATCCATAGTCTTGGAAGGCAGTTACGTTTTTACCCTAGACCCTGTTCTCTACCAGGGTCTTGTCTAAAGGTTCCAGACAGTGTACGTTTGCCCATCAAGAGGGGTGACCTCTGCTGCTGGAGCCCGTGTCCCGCTCAAGCCTTATTCAGTCTTGAGTAGGAGGGAAGACTGATGCTGACTCCCTCCTGATGCCGGAAGGCCAGCTTGATTTAGAAGTCAGAGCTGGTTTGGAGCTAGGAAGCCTTTTTAAAGGAGGGTCTTTCAATAAGATACTCCTGCTCATTTCTTTGTCTTTCTCTTACTTAACAATGTAACTTTTTGTTTTAATGTAGCTTTTTAAAAAGCTTTCCTTTTTTTTTTTTTTGCATACTGGAAGAGTAATATCTAACAGAGGAACATTTGCCAAAATACAGAAGTGAAAATAAGAAAGTTAGAATAATATCTAATCCTATTGTCTAGGGTAAAACACTATTAATATTTTGGCATATATCCTTCCATTGTATTTCCTTTGTATATGTAGACATTTGCTTGTGTTTAAACAAAACAATGGGATCATTTTGAACATACTGTTTTATAGTATGGTCAGCTAATATAGATCAAACTTTTTTCATGTTATTAAGTAATCTACAACATTTTTAAAAATGGTCATTAATATTTCACTGTGTAGTTGGTGCTGTAATTTGCTTGGTGGTTGTCTCTTAAAAGGAAAAAGAGCAAAGACTTTTTACTACAGAAGTAATAGGTGTCTGTTGTAGAAAATGTAATTAAAATTATTAAGCTAAAAAAGAGATTTTAAAAGTCCTATAATTCCGCCAACCAAAAATTATCCGCATTATCATTTTTATAGGTATCCTTCTAGTCTTTTCTATTTGTATTCTTATTTATAATAATGATTGTCATTTGAATGTATTTCACTTGTTTTTTTACTTAAAACAGTATAATTCTAAGGTCAGGGAAAATGTAATCTGGAATTAAAAGATTAACTTTAAAAATCATTTTTGCTTTTTCTGGTTATTCAGGAGTGGACTAACTGTAGAAGGGTCTTGAAAATATCTGTTGTGGTTTGTCAGGAAGAAAGTGCATGGTTTATCTGCTTTAAAAAGCTCACTGTAGAAAGTGTAGAAGCAGCAGAGACAACTGTTGTCAATGTTCCTGTTTATTTCCCTCAGTCTTTTTTTCAGTATTTTTAATAACATTGAGAGCTTACTGGATTTAGTTTTGTGTTCTATTTTATTTAATATTATATCATAAATACTTTGACGTGTTATAAAAATTCTAAATAAATAATTTTTAATGGCTTCATAATACTCCATCATATGGATATACCATGATTTATTTGACCAGTTCCTTAATATTGGGTTTTTTGTTTTTTTTTTGAGAGAGCACACATGCATGAGTGGTGGGGGACGGGGAAAGGGAGAAAGAGAACCTTAAGCAGGCTCCACGCCCAGCACAGAGCCTGATGTGGGCCCGATCTCATGACCCTGAGATCATGATCTGAGCTGAAACCAAGAGTTGAACGCTTAACTGACTGAGCTACCCAGGCGCCCCAATATTGGGTATTTAGATTCCAGTTTTTCATTAAAACACTTAGCATCTTTGCATTTGGGGCTGTATTTTGGATTGTTCTCTTAGTATAGATTTCTAGAAGAGGAATTGTTGGGTGGATGGGCAAGAACATTTACAGAATAGATTTTTTTTTTTTAAGGTTTACTTATTTATTTGAGAGAGAGACTGCCATAGCAGGGGGAGGGGTCGAGGGAAAGAGAGAATCCCAAGCTGACTCCGCACAGAACGCAGGGCCTGATCTCAAGACCCTGAGATCACAACCCAAGCCCAAACCAAGAGCCAACCGACTGAGCTACCTAGGCGCTCCACAAAATAGTTTTTAGAAAACATCTTCTGTTCCTATTGGAAATGAAAATAGCCACCTGCAGAACCTTCACTTTGCCTTTCAAGAACAGAGATTCTAGAATAAAATGAACAGAAATGGAATGGGGAAATCCTTGAGTATTAAATCTCTTACTCAGGTATAGCAGAAATAGCACAGGCTTGGGAGTCAAGAAAGATCCGCGTTCGAATCCTGTCACTGGTGTAGCTCCTAGTGAGGTACCTAGGCTTCTTGAAGCTCAGTTTCCTCACCTCTGCAATGGGAACAGTATGCTTCATCTCTTCGGTCATAGCGGTTCTCAGCATGTGGTCCCACAGCACAGGCATCAGCCTCACTGGGAAACTTGTTCGAAATGCAGATTCTCAGGCTCCACCCCGGACCCACCGCATCAGAAATTCCGGGAGTGGCCCAGCACACTCTTTCCAAGTCCTCCAGGTGACTCTGAGGCCTGTGCAGGTGTGAGAATCACTGATGTATGGATTAAGATAATGACAGCCATGATCACAAACCAGCTTATTTGAGTTAGGGAGAGAAGGAGTTGAAACCAAACGCTCAGAGCTCTTCTCTTCCTCTTTATGTGATTCTCCTTTTTAGCCATGGCATTGAGGAAAGGAAAGAAACTGATACTTGTCTATCACAAACTATGTGCCTGTAGTATTCCAGATTTCACTTTCCTCCAGCACGAGAGTCCCACGCACAGGCTCGGTTTTCTTCCCAGTGCCTGGCACGATCATTGTTCACTCCAGGAATAGTAGGCTAACATTTACTAGCTTTGTGAACCCCTCTGTGCCTCAGTGTCCTCGTCTGTGAAATGGGGATGAGTAACATGAGTCCTTTCATATAAAATATTCAGAACACTGCCTTCAAATAAGTTTTTATCAACCCCAGTGCCCACTACTGTGCTTGACTCTTGCTAAGGATCAATAAACATTTAATAATGAACATTGTTTGCTAACTGAACATAATAAATTAAAATAAAATAAACCACTGAATACCAGGAGCCTTTCAAGGTAGGAAATAAATAGTAACTTTTCAGACATGAAGAAACCAAGACTTAGCAGGGTTAAGTGACTACTCCAGCTTATGGACAGGGCAGGGTATAAAATCTGGTCTGGATATTTCCAAAATTTATACCATTTCCAATGTCGTGTTAGTTCTGCGTGGAGAAAGCAAATGATCAAGTGACAGTAAAACAGATCAATTTAAAAAACAAAAAGTGGGGGCACCTGGGTGGCTCAGTCGGTTAAGCGTCTGACTCTTGATTTTGGCTCAGGTCATGATTTTGGGGTCCTGGGGTCCAGCCTAGCATTCGGCTCCCTGCTCAGTGGGGAGTGTGCTTGACGATTCTCTCTCTCTCTCTCCCTCTGCCCCTCCCCCTGTGCCCCCACATGAGCTCTCTCTCTCAAAGTAAATACATAAATCTTAAAAAAGATAAAAAAGAAAAAGTGGAGAGAATAGATTGGAGAAAGAAAATTAGGGAGCGAATTTAAAGAGAAAAAGGAGTTAAGCTGGGTGGAGCCCGGGTCCCCTGGTCCTGCCTGCGTTTCACATCAGAACCTCCACCCATCCGGGCTGTGGCTGTGACCCGCTGAGGGGTCCTCCCCTCCCTGCCAGGACTCCACAAAGTCCTTCCCCGCAAAGCCTGTCTGGTCTGTCCCCCCAGAACCATACTGCCCACCCATGTCCACTGCAGGTGGCAATGATCCAGAGAACAGTGAACGTGAACTCTAGCTTTCCCGGCAGCCAGCTGTGTTCCCTCAGACAAACCTCTTCCTCTCCCTAGGCCTTAGTTTCCCCATTTGTAAAATAAGAGGTAAATTATATGCTCTTTTAAGACCCGTCTGGCTCTCAACTTTGATGAATTCATGCATTTTTAAAAATCACCTTTTATTTTGAAAACTACAGGAAAATTAAAAGAATATTACAGTTAATACCTGTATACCCTTCACTTAGTTTTACCGATAACATTTTACTGCTAACTTGCTCTATCTCTGTTTTTTTGTGGAACCTTGATAAGTCTTTCCTGTCTCTTCAGGAAGAAGCAGTCACACCATTCCCGGTGCTTCTATGGGTTATGACAACATTGGTTAAGAAAAGTTTTGAGGGGGGCGCCTGGGTGGCCTAGTAGGTTAAGCATCCGACTCGTGATTTTGGCTCAGGTCATGATCTCAGGGTTGTGAGATCGAGCCCCATGTAGGGCTCCGTGCTCAGCAGGGAGTCGGCTTGAGATTCTCTCCCTCTCCCTCTACCCCTCCCCCAGCTCACACACTTTTTCTCTTTCTAAAATAAATAAATAAATCTTAAAAAAAAAAAGTTTTGAGGGCTCAATGCCGTGGCTTTGCTTTCCCACCTACCTAGTGGGATAACAGTAGTTTGCGTGACAGGCCCATGAATTAATACCAGTAAAGTACTTAGCACTTTGTTTAATACATAGGAACATCTCCGTAAGTTATCTACTGTTGTTTTCATGCTATCATTTTGTATTTAGTTTAATGAGAAACGTAAGGTTTTCCCTAAGTGTGAGTTGTGGAAATCCTGGTGGCTTGAATGAACTTGTCTCCTTTTCCTGTAGGATAACCCCATCTTCAGCATGTGTGGTTGCCCCAGTTGAATTGTAAGTATTTGTTTACACAGAATACTATGAAGTATTTGGGGACAGGGTCTGTATCTTGTCATTTCAGGTTTCTGATCTGCGTTGATGGAAGCGCATGTTGGCTGCTTAAGTGGGGAAAATCGCCAAGGCTGAAGTAGGCTGGAATTCACATTAAGGTAGAAGGTTCTCTGTTATATTGCTTTTCCAGAAATGTTACATATTTTTGGTCAGAGGTGTACTACTACCTATGCTCTCTGAGAACCAGATTACAAATTCAGATGAAACCCTCAGCCGGGCCAAAGCCAAGAGGAAATGCCAGGTCTAACTTGGTTTTGGCCACATGGTGGCAGCAGAGGAGAGGGAAAGAATAGTTTTGTTGCTGTTGGTAACCCAGCCGCAGACTTCAGATTTAGGGGCTGGAGGTGATGTCTACCACCATGTACTAGTCATTTTAGAGAATTTGTTTTTAGAAAAGAGAACCAGAAAGTATTACATGCACACCCTTTATTAATGAGTAACAGAGCAAACAAAATATTATCTGATGAATACAACATGCATGCACTTAACTTTCATATTATGGTCAGTTAAGGATGAAAAGAGGAAGGCAGGGGGCACCCACGCTAGTGAAGAGTCCCAAGCTCCCTAGTTCAGAGCACAAGCTTTGTGTTCAAATCCCAATCCTGCCGCTTATCCCCAATGACTTCTTGTCCCCTACCTGTGATGGTGCAAGTGACCAACATATATTGAGATTTACTAGATGCCAGGTCATTATTCTAAGCACTTAATTATTTACTTATTCATTTTTTAGTTTTAATTTAATTTAATTTTTTCAAAGTAAACTCTACTGCCAACGTGGGGCTCGAACTCATGACCCCAAGATCAAGAGTCACGTGCTCCACCAAATGAGCCAGCTAGGCACCCCTATTCTGAGCACTTTATATGTATTTTCTTGGATAATTCTCATAACAACCCCAGAGAGATATTATTATCCTCATTTATAGTTAAGTAATTTGCCTGAGGTCAACCAGCCAGTGAAGAATAATGTCAGGACTTAATGCCCAGGAACTCAGAGCTCAGAAGTCAGGATCTTAGTACTGTTTGGCAGGCTTGCCTCTGCACAGGCTATGATGATGTCCACCCAAAAAGGCTACTGGGAAGAGATGAGGGGTGCCTGCCCCGTGGTTGGTGTTACGGACTGAGCTAACTAAGACACTGATTCCCAGTAATTTCTATAAATTCAAGAGAGGAGAGAGAAATGGGATACCTCAAACTTATCTGGAAGGAGAGTTGGAGAGAATCACAGAATCCTCTGCCCTCTGAGGTTCATGGTAGACCTTGCTGTCCATCTTTTCCAGAATTGTGTATTTCCTACAGCCTTTGTGTTACCTCTGAACACTTCCCACTAAGCACAGCCTTTCTAAAGGCAAGGATGCTCTCTCCCTTTTAGCAGTCTCAAGCTTTATAGGATTTAGGGCCAGGATTCTGTGAGTGTGCCTTGGAGACCACCTGCACCAAATCACCTAAGGGGCTTATTTAAAATGCGGTCCCAGCCCTCACTCCTGACCCACTGATGCAGGATGTCTGGGGGTGGAGGGTAGAATATGCATTTTACATAAACAGGCCAGGTGATTCTGATGCATGGCAAATAGATTTGGAGTAAGAATGGGGTGAGGGATGGGCTTTTACTATTCCTCAAGTCAGCTCAGAGCCAGATCTCCATTCAAATACTGATTCTACTGCTTTGTAGCTTGGAGCCTTGGGCAAGTTACCTCCCTGGGCTGCAATTTCCTCATCTGTAAAATGGGGATAATAATATGTGCTGCACAGTATTTTTATGAGGATTAAATGGTCTGATGAATGCAAAGCTACCAGCACCCAGTCTGGCCTATCATTAAGTAGCTTCCTACCTTATCATTGTGGTTTCTGAGGTCTGTGGTTACCAGATTTTGTAATGTGTGTGGTGATGGTCTTGGTCATGGTTTCACCAAATGTCAGTTGTTCTGTGGTCCTTGGAGAGGAAGGGGTGGAAATGGTGTTTCTGTGTGTGTGTGGGGGGGGGTGGGGGCAGGGGGTGGGGGGGTGTCTGGCTACTTGCCCAACAAGGGGTTATTTGATTAGTTTTGCTCATCTTATTTTTCCAGCCTTTGTCAATTTCAGTTTCCCTTCCCATAAGAGAGGAGCTGACCGTGTTCCAGTGTGGTTTGAATTTGAGTGTGGGAATGAGCATAAAGTCTCCAAAGAAAGCAACCAAGAGATGAACCTGACTCTGTACAAAGAGAAAGTGGATTTGGTTGTGAGATCTGAAAGGGGGAGCCCTGACTCCTACTTCCAGGTGCTCCTAGTGCAGTGGAAAAGCGTTAACTCATACTCTCAAAGAATCCTCAGTAGATTCATGCTCAGGACAAGAGCAAACAGAGAAAGCAAGTATGCTTTGGTAGATCAATCCTTGGGACATTTTAGGGGCTGGGACATGCTGTGTTGGAGAAAAAGGCAAATATCAGAAATAACTCTGGGAGCTTCATCAGCTTGCTATTACTATGTAACACATCGTCCAAAAACTCAGTTGCTTAAATCATGCGTCATTGATTTTCACTCCTGTGTCTTTGGGACAGCTGGGTCCTGCTGATCGTGGCTGGGCTGCTCTTGCATCTATAGGTTGGATAGGGATTCGAGTTAGATGACTCTGCCCCATGTGTCCTTCATCCTCCTCTTGTGGCCACTGGGCTAACTGGACATGTTCTTCTCATGGCAATGAAAGAAACACAAGAGAACAAGCCCAATATCGTAGCTTCTTTTCATGCCTGTGTCTTGCCTCCTAATATTCTATTGACAAAGCAAGTTGCGTGCTTGAACCCGGAGTCATGGAGGGCAAAGTTATGTGGCCAAGGGCATGGGTTCAGGGATGGGTGAACTGGGGCCATTGGTATCATTGACCAGATTCCTCCGTGAATTTCCTCAACTCTCCCTTACTCCGATCTCAAGTCCTTGCTTCCTCTTGGATGCTGCTAAGGCACTTGTACCTGTCTTCTGGCTTGGATCATAATCCGTGCTACTGCTATAGCCTCAGTCACCAGGCATGTGGGACCTGTGAACTGTGTGCGTAGTCCTGGTGCCTGGTAAGTAATAGTAAGAGAGAGAGAAGACAGCAAACAAGGGCAGAAAATAGGAACCAGCGACAGGAACGAGAAAACAGGAGAAGCACATAAAAGTAAAGGGAGTGGAAGAAAGAAACTGGAAGAGATGTGAATAGGGTGAGTTAAGGGATCCTCTGAACTTGAAAAGGAAAATTACCCAGAGCAGGCCCAGGCCAGGAGGCCCCAGAAGACGGAAAGTTACTCACAATAAGCTAGAGATAACCAGAACCCTGGGAGCAAGAGATAAGCAGCCGTTTCTGCTTCTGTAAACGGGCTTCCCACCACAGGCTCCCCGCACTACGGTCCTCGCCTAAAGCAGCCCCGCCCCCCAGTTTAAACCCACCTGCCAGCAGTCAGCACAGCCCTTGGAACCTGACTGCCTGCAGTCCCCTATAAAAGCCCTATAACCCCGTTGCCTGGGGTCCGGAACTTCAAGCATGGGCTCATCTGGGTCCGCCGGCGTAAAATAAATCTGAGTTCTCCTACTTCTCCCAAGTGTCACTTGGTCTCTGGCCGGTCGGATTATTTTTCCCCAACAAACTAAGCTGCTGGCTCTCTCAGTTTCTTGGAATATTGATCTATCCCAAGTATTTTAAAGCAGCCATATCCGCATTAAGAAAGAGCCTTGTGTTCTTATTTTTCGTGTGTAGTTGCATTTTCCCGGCGGCAGCCCTTTCACGAAAGATTATATAGGCTTATAGAAATTTCCTTTGTACCCATAGAAGGAGTAATCAATTTCCCATTTATGATTGGAGGCTCTTTCACCACTGAGATCTCTCCAATTGCTGCACATTTGAAATGAAGGCTGCCTTGCTTAATGCGTGAAGGTTACATTAGAAGCAAGGGTGTAGGGCAGACTCAAATTCTTTTCTTGAAATGCAATTGTTTGTTTTTTTCTGGATAAGGTGGGTCATAGCGCTCCATGTTATTTTGAATAAACTGAAAAGTTGAAAATATTGATGCTGGGAGGGTGGGCTAGATTGATTGTGAAACGGCCGGAAGTCGTTTCAGGACAAACTCAAGAACATGGTGGGTAAGCAGCAGGTTTTCGTGTGCAGCGTAAAGACTTCCTGAAGGGGGACTGCAAACCCCTGTGAGCTACAGCAGCCTCACTGAGATAAGCATAAGCTCTTCCTGGGGAACAGCCTGGGAGCAGAAAATATAAGCATTTGCATATGCTTATTTTGCTTCAGGTATTCAAAATTGGTCTCTTTATATTTCATGTGAAAAAGATCCAGGGGAATATTCTTTAGTGGATTTAAGAACTCCTCTGCAGTCTTTCTGGAGATGGGGGAAAGATTGATCCTCTTGTCTTCAGGTCAATGTTAGCTGCTAGGTCTACCCAAAGTAAAGCAAGGGTAGGAGTGGGTTGGGGATGGGGCCCAGGGTCCCACATGCCTGGTGACTGAGGCTATTTACATGCCCACCATTCCCTTCTCTTGCCTGTCCTACTGGGGGTCTGGAAGTGGAAGACCCTTCTAGGGTGTGACCAGCTCTTTGGGATGACCAGGGCAGGGCTGGTGGCCCAGAAGAAGGAAGTATTGGTAATCTCCCAAACCCCACTGCGTCCCTCTCCCCTTATGCAGCAACATCACCTGGAAGAAGATCAGAAGACAGACAAAGCAAAACATATCACATACATATTCTCTGTGCCAGGTTCTAGAGACACCGAGAGAACTCAGACAAGGTCCCTCATGTCAGCTCATAGGGTGAGTCAAGGTCCCTCAGGACACACCCTATTCCCTAGGTTAGGGCTGATGGTGCAGGTGTGGAATGGTTGATGAGCATCATGACCAATACCTTTGTGAAACTTCAGAGAAGGCAGAGGGAGGAAGTGGGTCGTGAAGCAAGGGACAGGCTATTGGTAGAGTAGCGAAGATCGGGCATCACAGCACGAGCAGATGATCTGGGGAGCGGGTGGGAGGAAGAGGGACCAGGAAAGAGTGGCCTCAGTGTCATCATAGGGCCGAGCTATGGGGTCTGATGGGCTGAGCAAGGAAGCCTGAAGTGTGTGAACTTGGGCAGGTCCCTTAACCACTCTGGGCCTCATTTCCCCAGTTTATCAAATGAAGGGATTGGATTAGATCGAGGGCCCCTCGGGGAGGTGGAGGAGAAGCATCAAGGAGGTAGAGAAGGTGTCTTTGACTCTCACCTCACCTAGACTGTGCTGCTTTTAACCCCCTTCAGTTTTATAGATGTTTCTGTGTACGTTTATTAGAAAAAAAGTGTTCTTAAAAATTTTGTTTTTGTTTTGTTTTGCTAAAACTGCTAAAGATCTTTAAGCTCCCTTTTATTTTATTTTATTTATTTTTATTTATTTAGATCTAAACAGCAAAGTGTAGCAGTTCCAGGACCAGGTGGTGGCAGGCTTGTGAGTGGGAGCTGGAAAAGCCCGTGGATAAGCCAGGATTGCTACAGCCTTCCCCCTCCCTGGAAGGGAAAGAGCCTGAAGGGAGAAGTGGAGGGGGGGTGGGGTGGGTGTGGATTTCTTGGAGAGATGTGGACATTAAAAAAAATAAATCTATTTAAAAATTGGGCATATCATGAAGACTTTCAGACCCCAAATGTGTCCTCACCTGAGCCAGTGCACCTGCCCCGGTCTGGGATTTCTTCTTGCAAGTTCTTCCACTGAGACCCCCAAACCTGGGGTCTAGATTCTGTGGGGCCCTGTTAAAATGCACCTGAGCAACTCCAGCAGCAGAAGGGCTTGTTCTGGTTCTGCGAGCAACTAGCCTGCCATCTTGGAGACTCAGAGTCCACATTCGTAAACTGGCCATAAGAATACCCTAGCTTTGTGCGGGTAAAAGCAAATGAAGTGCTGGCACATGATAAAGACTTAAAAACTACCTCTTCCACCTGTCCCTAATGCCTGTAGCCCATCCCTTCTTTCCTGCTTTGCTTCATTTCATGAACTTATGGTGCATGCCCAGTGCATGCACCTTCTACAGAATTCCTGGTGTAGCCAAACAGGTGGTGTCCTAGTAAACAAGTACAAGAACAAACAGTTTAAAATATGGACAGCTTCTAAATGCTTATTAGCATAAAAATACAATCATTTATTCATCTCAGATGTCCAGAGTGCCTCCTGCCTGTCAAACTGGGTGCACTGGGAAAGGTCAACCCCTTGACGCATGGGTATGTGAACTTTTATCCGTGTCCCAGACAGTTGAGAAGTCAACTATTTGGGAATACATGGGATGTGATAGAAAATAAGGTGCCAGTCCCCCCAAAGCAAGGCTTGGGGATTTGCCCCCTCCCTTACAGTTTTAGGTGGTAAATAAATGGTAGCATGCTCCCTAAATGCCTGGGAGTGAGTGTTGGAAGAAGGAATGATGAGGCAGAAAGGGCCCAGGGTTTGCCACCTAAAAATTATGTAAACTTGGACAAGTCAGTTCTCGTTTTTGAACCCAGTTTCCTCGTCTATGAAACTGGATCATAATATCTGCTCCCCTGGTTTTTGTGGGAATAACGTAAGATCAGGCAAGGCTCTGCTTCATAGTGGGTGCTTGGAAAGTGATCGATAGCTATTATGATTTTGGAAAAAGCACAGAACAGATGATCACATTCATGAATTGTCCCTGTGGGTGATGCAGACTGTCCTCGTTGGGGTCTAGGGCTTAGGAGTCAGCAATGGAGATCCTTCGTCCAGTGAAAAGGGCTCAGAGTGCGCCCTGCACATCGCGGTTCCGGAGGCTGTAGATGACAGGGTTTAGCATGGGGGTGACTACGGTGTACATGACAGTGGCCACACGGCCCCACGCTGCCTCATACCGGGATGTGGGCTGGAAGTAGACTGCGATGACTGTCCCGTAGAAGAGGCCGACCACTGCCAGGTGGGAGCCACAGGTGGATACAGCCTGGAGCCTCCCAGATGCTGAGGGCAGCCCGAGCACCGCAGCTGCGATGGCCCCATAGGAGGCCAGAATGAGCAGGAAGGGAGTGACCACCACTGCAGCGCCCTCAGTGAAGATGAGCAGCTGGATGTGGCGGGTGTCAGAGCAGGAGAGCTTTAAGAGAGGCTGGTGGTCACAGAAGAAGTGGGGCACTTGGTGGGAGGCACAGAAGGACAGGTGGGCCATAAGCAGGATATGCAGGAGGGAGTGGAGGTGGGACACCAGCCATGCGGTCCCCACCAGGGCTGTGCACACGGCCTGGGACATCCTTGTGGCATAGTGGAGAGGGTGTCGGATGGCCACGTAGCGGTCATAGGCCATGGCGGCCAGGAGACAGCTATCAGTTACACCTAGGGCAAAGAAGAAGTACATCTGGGTCAGGCAGCCAGCTAGGGAGATGGAGCGGTTGTGGGCCAGCAAGTTGGCCAACATCTTGGGGACAGTGACGGAGGTAAAGCAGAGGTCAGCAAAAGACAGATGGGCCAGCAGGAAGTACATGGGTATGTGCAGGGCTGGACTGGCCCGGATGGCGGCCACAATGAGTCCATTACCCAGGATGCCTGCCACATACAGGCCCAAGAATAGCATGAAGAGAGGCCGCCGCTGTCCAGGACTTGTTGTCAGTCCCAAAAGGATGAATGGGCCTCCCTCTGAAGACTCATTGGCAGCATCCATGGCTGGGCTGGTTTTCCCCTAGAACCGCAGGGGTTCTTTCTACTCCTGGGTCGTTTCCCCAGTGTCTAAGGAGAAGGGTGAAGGGCGACTACATTTCTCAAGGCTTCCTAGCAATGGGGAAAATCATGGGTTTGGAGTCAGACAGCCCTGTTTTACACACAGGTGTGACTGTGGGCAAGTCATGTTACCGCCCCGAACCTTCTTCCTTTCTGGCTTTAGGTTTCCCATCTGTAAGAGGAGGGAGCTGAACTAGGTGATCTTCTAGGCCACTTCCAGCTTGGATACTTTGTGACTTTAAACAAGGACAGAACAAAAGATGTTGTCCAGGATAGAGAGTGGAGCAGGAGGAAAAGACCGAGAGAGGATCAATACAGCAGGCAAGAGCTCTGACCCCAGGCACTTATTTCAGCAAAGTAAGAATGGGGGGAAACAGAACAAAACAAGATGGGAGGGAGGAACACATGAAAAATAAAAATCCCAAATCTGAATGCCACATATTCATATAGAAATATAACTCCCAACGCCTAGACCCAGAACCCCGAGGATAAAGAGAAAAACCCCATACCTCAGGAGGGCATAGAGCACAGGGATCTAATGATATTCCGATAACCAGACTGCCTTCAAGTGTTTCATTGGCAGCAGATGATAGAACACAGTCGAGCACTATCTTCAGATTCTGAAGGAAAAAAAATATTTTGAACTTTGAATTCAATATTAAACCAAAATAATAATCAAGTGTGAGAGAAGAATAAAGATATTTTCAGACTTGCCAAAAAAACAAAAAAAAAGAACAAAAGAATCTGGATGATTCCCCACATACCTGGAGAACTTTCCCCCTGAAATCAAGCACTTTTTGAGAATCAAGCTAATGCCCAACCCTTTGTGAGAAACTTGCACAGACAGACAGATGCACCTGCCAGATGGCAACTTGTTTTGACGTCTCCCATTTTCCCCCCATCTGAATCTCATTGCAGAAATCTTGAACAGTTCTTTAAGGGAGAGTCTTAACAGGAGAGGGGTTTTAGGACACAGGTTTAGTGGAGGCCTTGCTGAGACCATCCGTGCAGGGGAATGATCTCCTAATTTCTTCCTGTGTCCTTCTCTATTAAAAATAAATAAAAAAATAAATAAAATAAAGGCCCTCCCTACCCTAGTGTCTTCCTTTTTTTCCTCCATTGGGTAAGAAGAATGTTCTAGCTTTGGCTCCCTGTAGAGCATTTTCTCGAAGTCCCAATCATGTGCCACCTTCCAGGAGGATGAGTGGATGGACAGTAGGATGGGGGGTGGGGGTCAAGCTCTTTATAAAGTGGCTTTTAAAAACTAGACCTGTTCTGACCTGTGTCTACATTGGTCCCAATGAACATTAAAATGCACTGAAATGTTTGTAGAACATCCATTTATAATCACAGACACACCCGTGCAGGCTTACAGACACGCGCAGACACAGGCTGGTCTCTGCAAATACACGGGCACCATCCGTCACATACGGAGATGTGGACCCAGCACACGCGTCACATGTAAGCCGACAAGTCAAACCACAAGACCCATGGACTCAGATCATCATACACACAAATAGATGGTCAAATACAATCACGAAATAGCCCTGAAGCCAGAGAGTGACGATCATGCCTGGAAACTCACAGCACCACGTACAGCTCCTGGCCCCGCCGTGCACGTCTGTACCTACTCTGTGTAAGCGCTCCTGCCCGTGCTCGTCACACCTGACCCCCTTGCTGATCACATGCTCATCGCGCACAGCCGCGGGGGCTCACAGCCTCACACTTGCATGCACATGGCGACACTCACACAGGCTCGTGATGGGTCACCGCAGAGATGCGCCACCCCGGAGGGGCACATCGGTACGCACACTGCCCCCCACCCCCGTGACATGGGTGCACAGTGACGGTGACGCACAATCAGAGCCTCCCACAAACAGCATCACTCTCACACTCACACGTGTCTCATGCTCACAGTCGCACGTGGGAAGACAGATCCGCGTACTTTGCGCCAATGTACCCTCTGGCCTCTCCGCATCGCAGGAGGGAACAGCCGTGGGGACCCTGTGTGCTCTGTCACTGGAGCGTCTGAGGAGGGAGTTATTGGCCACAACTTACAGCCCCCCAGAGGCAACCCTGCGCCTTCCCCAGGCCCTCAACCCTGGGGAAGGGGGCAGCTCACTTCTGGGGCTTGTTATTCTTCCTCTCTAGGGCCCAATTTGATGGGAGAAGGGGTGCTTGGGGCCGCCCCCCACTCGAGGGACATTCAGGAGCTCATGCATCGTGAGGGTGCTGCCCCTCAGTCCCTGTCTTGCGAAGGCCAGAAAGAAGACTCCTGAGCCCCAAGCAGAGTGCTGGGGTCGGGGGCAGGGGAGCCCAGGGTTCACTGCCGTAGCTCCCGGGGGGTCAATCCTCCTGTCCCCTCAGCTGTTGCCGGCGGCTTCTTGTAGGAAGTGGAGGGGTGTGGGAGGGATTGGTGATGGACGATAGGTACGGCTGGGTGACTGTGTGTGTGAGTGCGTAGGATTGTATGCCTGGGTGTGGAGACAGTCACTGTGTCTCTCTGCGCAACCCAGTGTGTCACAGCTTGGGTGCGTGTGTGAGTGTGCAGCTGCATCTGCGTCTGAGCGGGAGGCCATGCCTGTGAGCGTGTTTCTTCGTGCAAGGACGTTTCTGGACGGCGGCTGGGTCTGTGTCGGGGAGGGGTCTGTGTTGCTGGGTGCGTATTGTCACGGAAGGGAACGGTGCTGCGCATAGCATTCCAGGCGGGCCTGGCTTTGCAAGACTCGGCGTCAGGGAACGTGAGAACTTTCAGGGATTCCCCATTGCCTACTGAAGAAAGTCCACATTCCCCTACCTGAGACCTCACCCACGATATTCTCAGACCCTCAATCTTCATACTTCTCTCTACTTCTTTTCTAATATGTTCCTCTCAAGCCAATTAAATCGGTGTCCTTAAAGTCTCCTGCATGTGCTGGGCTCATTTCATGGCCATGTCTTTGTGTCCGTTTGTCCTTCCCCCATGGAATGTTCCTTTCCCAGTTCCCACCCATGCTGTAAGGCCCACCTCACTTTGTGCAATAAGTGCCCTAAATCAGACCGCCAATTTCCCCATCTCAAGCCTGCTCTTGTCCTGACTGCTTATCTTGGTAAACGGTGTTGAAGGAGGTTTAAAAGGGAAATATTTGACTGGAATTGGGGAGATTGAATTTACTGGACATTTCACTTTGGGGTCGAGGATCTGTTTCTCTTCCCTTATCCTCCAGATTGAGCTGTTACTGCCTTCCAATCCTTCCCGTTCTCTTTTGTTTGTTCTATCTCTCGAATAGGCCCAGCATAGTGGCCTGCAACCTCATGTTAATGTGTAGGGTTTCTGTAATTATTGCATTATTATTATTATCTTTGTAATTATTATTGTAATAATTGCTGCCCCACTGATGCTAAGCATGTGGGAGGACCCATGGATGTCCTGTAGGGCCAAGACAGTGGAAGGGGCCAGATGCCTCTAGAAACTTCCCTGATCGTGGTGGGACCTGTACATGTCATGAGAGCCCAAGAACATGGACAAAGAAGAAAAGACCACAGAGGAGAGCTTTAAGTATAAATATTATTGAATTGGGGGCAAACTTCATATTCTCGGTCTGGAGGTTGCCAACTTTTCTGATAAAATGCCTCCAGCCATTGTGATGGCATGTGAGTTGTTACAGTGATAAGGAGGCAAGGACTGGGAAAGGATTATAAAAGTCTGTGATGGGAGAAGGGGTTTTAATTTAGGTGAACCTTTGTCATAATGTGCTGATCTAGGATACTCTACCCTCTACCGTCGAGATGCGGGCTCATCAGGGGACAAGGTGACCAACCATTCTGGTTTTCCCAGCACTGCACAGGTTCTTAGGACATGGGACTTGGTGTTTTAAAACTAGGACAGCTCTGGGCAAACCAGGACAAGTTGGTGACCCTTTCAGGAAACCTATAAACTCCTCTAAGATATAAAGAGATAGTTTTGTGCATATCCCTCCCTCCATGACACTGGGACCCCCCAGAAGACCACAGTTACCGAGAGGGAGGGTCCTGGTCCTGGTAACAAGGAGCATCACCTTCCCAGGGAGCCAGGCTGAACCTTCAGTCTTCCTGCAGCCCTGGTGCCTGGTGGCTGATTTCCCTTTAAAGGGAAGTGGAGGGGTGAGGTGAAGAGAAAGGAAGAGACTCTGTGGGGAGCCTATCGGAGTTTGAACCCCATTCCTCTCCACCCCTGGCCTCATCACAGCCAAATCAGGGGAACTGGAGGGGGGATCAGGTGGGAGCTGACATTGGCTCTGGCCATGCTCCATCTCTCCTTAGTTCCTGCTTTAACTCCTGGGGCCCATTCTTGTCCTGCTCCTCTGCGTGGAGGGGCTTTCCAGGCAGAATTCAGGGCCTTGGCCTTGCCCATGTGTAACTGAGTCAGGGAGACAAAGAAAAATCTGTCAAAATTATGAACTCTGGGTAGATGAAAATCCCAAGAGCATTGGGTCAGAAGGGTCCAGAGCGACGCCAGGCTGAGAGCACTGTGGTTACCCAAGAGGTCAGGGCTCTGGCATTCCCTCTCCTAACCCTGATTCTGCCTCTGGATGTTGTAATCTAAACACAAAGCAGTCTATTGTACTGGACCAAGTGCTAATCTGAGTATGTTCATAACTGCGAATGAAATACAAATGTACCAATAACCATCTTGTACCCCTAAGCTTTAGGACACATGAATCATTATCTATAACCCCAAATAAATCTTAAATTAAGACCCAAGACATGTCAATTTGATACTTAAAATACTCTTCTTATGTCTCTCATCTAGTTCTGAACCTAGATTAACTGCAATAATAACTTTAGACTGTGACCTAAACTTAATCACAAACCTTATCCACACATCAATTTAACTTACCTAACGGATCTCTGATATGGACTACACTCTAACCCGAATGTACTCTAGCAATAAAAGTGAAACCTGAACTCTAGCCTTAATTTGTCCTGTACTCTAAAACTAACCCTCAATTATTTCTAATAAGAGTTCAAGTTTATCCAAACTCTGACTCCTAAATTTGTCCCAAACCTACTACTAATTAAAATCAACCCAAATCCTATAATGCATATAATTTCAATTCAATCCTAAATTTATCTGATTGCTTTTAAATTCCAAACCCAGCCCTGGCTCTATCCTTACTCTAACTGTAGTCTTAGGCATAACCAGAACCCTAATCCTAACCCTATTCTGACCACATCCATAATTCTGACCCTTTCCTAACCTCATCATATGCCTGACCTAATGGAGCAGGGGCCAGATTCTAACCTAACAATTGGCATTTTAGGAATGAGCCTGTGTATGTTCCCGTGCTGTTCAGCCATTTCCCCAAGAGATGGAATATATAGGCTAATAGGGAGGGGTATTTGCTTTATCAGATTCAGTCCCATTCTTTGGCATGAGTGGGTTCTGAAGATGCTCTCTTGGGGTCAGAGAGAATAGGAGCAGCCTCATTGGTCATGGAGAACCTTAAAAGGGCAAGAATCTAGGAACACTTGGAGCCAACCCAATTTTTACCTGGTGTTTCTGGGAATCAGCCTTCTAGAGGTACAAGTGGCAAATACATCCAGTAAGTTCACCTGGTAACATCTAGGGACTCAGTTTTGAACACTGAGGAACCTAAGGCAGCTCAACCACCACATTAACCTGATCTTGGTTCTGGCTCTAGGTCTAGCCCTAGATTAACCCCCTTGGGAGATTCTTGTCTCCCTTCTGTAAGCTCCTCCTTTCCAGTCCCTTCAACAATTGCAAGAGACACCCAAGCCAGAGGTTCATCTATCTTTACCCACAGTGACAGGGGCCAGAAAGCGACCTCTTATCTTGTCATAGTTCTAACCAAGCTCCTTGGACCTCTTATTGGTGCCCTGGACCAGGGCAGCAGAATCGGCTCCAAGTCCTTCTGACTGCCTCCTTGACCTCCTTGTTGCGGAGGCTGTAGATGAGCGGGTTGAGAGCTGGGATGACAAGAGTATAGAACACAGATGCCATCTTGTCAGTGTCCAGGGCATAGCTGGAGCTGGGACGCAGGTACATGAAAATGAGTGTCCCATACAGCATGGCTACAGCCGTGAGGTGAGAGCCACAGGTAGAGGCCCTCCGCCGAGCGCATGCGAATCACAGCCCCAGCAATGAAACCATATGACACGGTAATGACCAACACAGTTGCTGTCTGGATGAAGCCACAGACAGCGAAGAGGAGGAGCTCATTGAGACTGGTGTCATTGCAGGAGATGGCCAGCAGGGGGGGATGTCACAGAAGAAGCTGTTGACCTCCCAGGAGCAGCAGAAGTTCAGGCGGAAGGTGAAGGTCGTGTGGACAAAGGCACTCACGGCCCCGCCCAGGCCTGATGCTCCCAGCAAGGCCAGGCACACGGGCTGCGACATGGCTATTGTGTAGAGAAGAGGGTTTCTGATGGCCACGGAGCGGTCATAGGCCATGGCTGCCAACAGGCAACACTCAGCATCAGCCAGCCCTGCAAACACAAACATCTGGAGGGCACAGGCTGGGTAAGGGATGGTGGCGCGGGGCAGCAGCAAGTCCACTAGCATCTTGGGGCCGATGGCTGAGGAATAGCAGGCATCCAGCAGGGAGAGGTTGGCCAGGAAGAAGTACATAGGCGTTTGAAGCCGGGCATCCACACGGATCAGCAGCACCATGCCCACATTTCCCAGCAGGCTCACCAGGTAGACTGGCAGGAAAATCAGGAAGAGGGTCACGTGTAGGTCCCAGCGATCCGTGATGCCCAGGAGGATGAATTCAGCAGGGGTAACTCTGGTCCAGGTGAAGTTCTCTGTAGTCATCCTGCTGGACAGAGACTAAGGAGAGGCAAAGCAAGAGGGATATAAGAGATAGGTTATGTCCATCATGGAGGAGGGAGGAGAAAGCACTGGGAGGCAGGCAGACTCAGGCTTCCATTCTACCCATGTAATAAGATTGCTGTGTGTCCTCGGACAAACCACATAACTTCTCCAAACCTTCCTAACTCTAAGGAGTCACTGCAATTTAACCTTCCTGAGGGCAGAAATCTTGTCTGTCTTACTCAGTTTTGTATCCACAGTACTGAGAACATTGTTTGGCACATAGTAGGTGCTCAACAAATGTTTGTTAAATGAATGAATGATCGGTGGGGGGATAGTTAGCATCTGGCCAAGGATGGAACACTCCATGACTCCAGATGGATTCTGCTCTCCAGTTTCCCAAGGAGGAAAAGAGACAATGAAATGGAGAGAAAGAGTCTCCTGACCCAAAGGGTAACTAGTGATGGGTCTTGAGGTTCTAGGAGGACATCTTTCCATTGGAGTAGGACCTGGGTGAAGAGAGTGCAGAAGTGGTCTAGTATCTTGGGGAGACAACAAGGAGTGGACAGAACAGAAGGTTTGAATGTATTCCAGGGCCAGACTCTCCACCGCTTCAAGCCTCAACTTTCTCATCTGTGTAATGGGAAACAAGGGTGCAAGGACAAAATGAGATCATGCATGTAAAGGATCTCTCTCACACAGGGCCTGGTGCACAGCAGGCATTTTCATGAAGGATCAGTGAAGTGAACTGAGCTAATGCCTTGCCTCACTACTGGAAGGAAGCAACTTTCAGGCAATCAAAAGTATGTAATTTCCAGAAAGTCTAACATCGCTTCACATTCCTGTGCCTTTGCACTTGCTCCTTCTTCCTAGAATCCATTTCCTCTTTATGTTTGGCAGAACTGATCTCTGATGCCCCTTACTTTGATTTTTAAAAGTAAAAGTAAAATTAAAATAGACTTTTCATTAGACAATAAAACATTATTTAAAAATTTTTTGCTTTCTATTCTACTTGTGCCGTCAGCACTTTGCAATTGTATTTTTGCTCCTCGGTAAGTACTGTGAACTGAATTGTGTACCCCCACCCACCCAGATTCATGTATTGAAGCCCTAACCTCCAATGTGACTGTATCTGGAGATAGGGTCTTTAGGAGGTAATTAAGGTTATATGAGGTTTTAAGAGCGGGGCTCTAATCCTATAGGAACAAAATCTATGTTCTCTCTCTGCCATGTGAAGACGCAGAAGGTGGCTGTCCGCAGGCCGGGAAAGGGCTCTCACTGGAAACTGACCTCGCTGGCACCCTGATTTCAGATGTCCAGCCTGCAGAATTGTGAGAAAACAAATTTAGCAAAAATACCCCGAAGGTATTTTGTTATGGCAGCCTGAGCTGGCTAAGGCAATAAGGAAAGCACGTTTGATCCCCAGACAATGGAGCACCATAGGTGCTGTTGACGTGTGTATGTATGGATGTATGCGTGTTTATACGGCCTTTTAAAAACTTTCAGTCTCATAGAATGAACCTCTAAAGTTGGCCTTGCCACATGTGGATTTTGGTGCTTTCTCAACCTTGATACAAAGGCAAGTTTGTTACAAGGGGTTGGGGACAATCTAGCTTTGTTAGAGGCTCTACTGTAGGATAAGCTAGGACAGTACCTCAAATGCAGAAACCATTCTGAATGCCTCTAGACATAATCTCTGGAAGAGGAAAAGTCATTGATTAAGTTTTGAAGTGAAACCAACCTTGAGTTACGGAGAAAATCCAATGTGGTCATGAAAAATGATCTTTTCTTGTGCATTGCTTGATTTGTTTGGTTAATATTTTGTTTGGAATGTGAGTCTGTATGTGTTAATGAGACCTGACTGCAATTGTCCTTTTGTATGAAGACTGTCAGCTTTTGATTATTAAGGTTTGCTCACCCTGTAAAGGGGTCTTGTGAATGTCTCTTATTTTTTACTATCTGGAAGAGTTTTTGTAAGGCAGAAATTAATTCTTTCTTGGAAACATTTTTGCACACCAACTCTCTTGTTTTTGCCATCTGGGCCGGGAATTTTCTTTGAGGAGAGGTTTTAATGGTTACAGATTTATTCAGATTTTAAATTTCTTTTCACCTCAGGTTTTAGTAAGTTATATTTTTATAGGAGTTTGTCTATTTAATCTAAAATTTCAAATGTATTAGCATAATGTTATTTATAACATCCTCTTATTTTATTGTAATATCTGAAGAGATGTGACTATATTTTTCCTGTTATTGGTAATTGGTGGGATATTTTCTGTTTCTTTTTTATTTTATTTTATTTTATTTTATTTTATTTTATTTTATTTTATTATGTTATGTTAGTCACCATACAATACATCATTGGTTTTTGATGTGGTGATCCACGATTCATTGTTTTCATATAACACCCAGTGCTCCATGCAGTACGTGCCCTCCTTAATACCCATCACAGGGCTAACCAATCCCCCCTCCCCACTCCTCTCTAAAACCCTGTTTGTTTCTCAGAGTCCATAGTCTCTCATGGTTCATCTCTCCCTCCAATTCCCCCCCCCCCACATTTTCCCCTTCCTTCTCCTAATGTCCTCCATGCTATTCCTTATGTTCCACAAATAAGTGAAACTATATGATAATTGACTTTCTCTGCTTGACTTATTTCACTTAGCATAATCTCCTCCAGTCCCATCATGTTGATGTAAAAGTTGGGTATTCATCCTTTCTGATGGCTGAGTGATATTCCATTGTATATATGGACCACATCTTCTTTATCCATTCATCTGTTGAAGGGCATCTCGGCTCTTTCCACAGTTTGGCTATTGCAGACATTGCTTCTATGAACATTGGGGTGCATATGGCCCTTCTTTTCACTACATCTGTGTCTTTGGGGTAAATACCAAGTAGTGCAATTGCTGGGTCATAGGGTAGCTCTATTTTTAAATTTTTGAGGCACCTCCACACTGTTTTCCAAAGTGGCTGTACCAACTTACATTCCCACCAACAATGTAAGAGGGTTCCCCTTTCTCCACAACCTCTCCAACATTTGTTGTTTCTTTCCCTGTCCATTTTTGCCATTCTAACTGGTGTAAGGTGGTATCTCAATGTGGTTTTGATTTGGATTTCCCTGATAGCTAATGATGATGAACATTTTTTCATGTGTCTGTTAGCTATTTGTATGTCTTCTTCAGAGAAGTGTCTGTTCATATCTTCTGCCCATTTTTTGACTTGATTGTTTGTTTTTTGGGTGTTGAGTTTGAGAAGTTCTTTATAGATCTTGGATACCAGCCCTTTATCTGTAGTGTCATTTGCAAATATCTTCTCCCATTCTATGGGTTGCCTCTTTGTTTTGTTGACTGTTTCCTTTGGTGTGCAGAAGCTTTTTATCTTGATGAAGTCCCAAAAGTTCATTTTTGCTTTTGTTTCACTAGCTTTTGGAGATGTATCTTGAAAGAAGTTGCTGTGGGTGATGTCAAAGAGGTTACTGCCTATGTTCTCCTCTAGGATTTTGATGGATTCCTGTGTCACATTGAGGTCTTTCATCCACTTTGAGTTTATCTTTGTGAATGGTGTAAGAGAATGGTCGAGTTTCATTCTTCTGCCTGTGGCTGTCCAATTCTCCCAGCACCATTTATTGAAGAGACTGTCTTTTTTCCATTGCATGTTTTTTCCTGCTTTGTCAAAGACTATTTGACCATAGAGTTGAGGGTCCATATCTGGGTTCTCTATTCTGTTCCATTGGTCTATATGTCTGTTTTTGTGCCAGTACCATGCTGTCTTGGTGATCACTGCTTTGTAATATAGCTTGAAATCGGACAACGTGACGCCCCCAGCTTTGTTTTTCTTTTTCGACATCTCCTTGGCGATTCGGGGTCTTTTCTGATTCCATACAAATTTTAGGATTGTTTGTTCTAGCACTTTGAAAAATGTCATTGGAGTTTTGATTGGGATGGCATTGAAGGTATAGATTGCTCTGGGTAGCATAGATATTTTAACAATGTTTATTCTTCCGATCCATGAGCATGGAATATTTTTCCATCTTTTTGTGTCTTCTTCAATTTCTTTCATGAGTGTTTTGTAGTTCCTAGAGTATAGATCCTTTACCTCTTCAGTTAGGTTTATTCCAAGGTATCTTATGGTTTTTGGTGCTATTGTAAATGGAATCGTTTCTCTAATTTCTCTTTCTACAGTTGTGTTGTTAGTGTATAAGAAAGCAACTGATTTCTGTGCATTGATTTTGTATCCTGCCACATGACTGAATTGCTGGATGAGTTCTAGTAATTTGGGGGTGGAGTCTTTTGGGTTTTCCAAATAAAGTATCATGTCATCTGCGAAAAGAGAGAGTTTGACTTCTTCTTTGCCAATTTGAATACCTTTTATTTCTTTTTGTTGTCTGATTGCTGTTGCTAGGACTTCTAGTACTATGTTGAACAGTAGTGGTGAGAGTGGGCACCCTTGACGTGTTCCTGATCTTAAGGGAAAGGCTCTCAGCTTTTCCCCATTGAGGATGATATTCGCTGTGGGTTTTTCATAGGTGGATTTTATGAACTTGAGGAATGTTCCCTCTATCCCTGTACTCTGAAGAGTTTTAATCAGGAAAGGATGTTGTATTTTGTCAAATGCTTTTTCTGCATCAATTGAGAGGACCATATGGTTCTTCTCCCTCCTCTTATTAATGTGTTCTATCACACTGATTGATTTGCGAATGTTGAACCACCCTTGCATCCCGGGGATAAATCCCACTTGGTCGTGCTGGATGATCCTTTTAATGTATTGTTGGATCCTATTAGCTAGGATTTTGTTGAGGATTTTGGAATCCATATTCATCAGGGATATCGGTCTGAAATTCTCCTTTTTGTTGGGGTCTTTGCCTGGTTTGGGGATTAAGGTAATGCTGGCCTCATAGAATGAGTTTGGAAGTTTTCCTTCTGTTTCTATTTTTTGAAAGAGCTTCAGTAGAATAGGTATTATTTCTTCTTTGAATGTTTGGTAGAATTCCCCAGGGAATCCATCAGGCCCTGGACTCTTGTTTTTTGGGAGGTTTTTGATCACTGCTTCAATCTCGTTACTGGTTATTGGCCTATTCAGGTTGTCAATTTCTTCCTGTTTCAGTCTTGGCAGCTTATAGGTTTCCAGGAAGGCCTCCATTTCATCCAGATTGCTCAGTTTATTGGCATATAGTTATTGATAATAATTTCTAATAATTGTTTCTGTTTCCTTGGTGTTAGTCATGATGTCTCCCCTTTCATTCATAATTTTATTAATTTGGGTCCTTTCTCTTTCCTTTTGGATAAGTCTGGCCAGTGGTTTATCGATCTTATTAATTCTTGCAAAGAACCAACTTCTAGTTTTGTTGATCTGATCTACTGTGTTTCTGGTTTCTAATTCATTGATTTCTGCTCTAATTTTAATTATTTCTCTTCTAATGCATGACTTAGGCATCATTTGTTGCTTTTTCTCTAGTTCTTCAAGGTGTAGAGTTAGTTGGTGAATTTGGGTGAGGCTTGGATGGCTTGGATGGCTATGTATTTCCCCCTTAGGACTGCCTTTGCAGTATCCCATAGATTTTGGACCGATGTGTTTTCGTTCTCATTGATTTCCATGAATTGTTTAAGTTCTTCTTTGATTTCCTGGTTGACCCAAACATTCTTGAGCAGAGTGGTCTTTAGCTTCCAAGTGTTTGAATTTCTGCCAAATTTTTTCTTGTGATTGAGTTCCAGTTTTACAGCATTGTGGTCTGAGAATATGCAGGGAATAATCTCAATCTTTTGGTATCGGTTGAGACCTGATTTGTGACCCAGTATGTGGTCTATTCTGGAGAAAGTTCCATGTGTGCTCGAGAAGAATGAGTATTCTGTTGTTTTAGGGTGGAATGTTCTGTAAATATCTATGAGGTCCATCTGGTCCAATGTATCATTCAAAGCTCTTGTTTCCTTGTTGATTTTCTGCTTAGATGATCTGTCCATTGCTGAGAGTGGAGTATTGAGGTCTCCTACAATTAACGTATTGTTATCAATATGACTCTTTATTTTGGTTAACAGTTGGCTTATGTAGATGGCTGCTCCCATGTTGGGGGCATAGATATTTACAATTGTTAGATCTTCTTGTTGGATAGACCCTTTAAGAATGATATAGTTTCCTTCTGTGTCTCTTATTACAGACTTTAGTTTAAAATCTAATTTGTCTGATATAAGAATTGCTACCCCAGCTTTCTTTTGAGGTCCGCTGGCATGGAAGATGGATCTCCATCCCTTCACTTTCAGTCTGGATGTATCTTTAGGTTCAAAATGAGTCTCTTGTAGACAGCATATGGATGGGTCCTGTCTTTTTATCCAGTCTGCAATCCTGTGCCGTTTTATGGGAGCGTTTAGGCCATTCACGTTGACAGTGATTATTGAAAGATACGAATTTATTGTCATCATGTTGCCTGTGAAGATGTTGTTTTTATAGATTGTCCCTGTAAATTTCTGTTGTATATCACTCTTGGGGTCTTTCTCCTTTTATAGAACCCCCCTTAATATTTCTTGCAGGGCCGGCTTAGTGGTCACATATTCTTTCAATTTCTGCCAGTCGTGGAAGCTTTGCATCTCTCCATCCGTTCTAAATGAAAGCCTTGCTGGATAAAGTATTCTTGGCTGCATGTTCTTCTCGTTTAGTACCCTGAATATGTCTTGCCAGGCCTTTCTGGCTTGCCAGGTCTCTGTGGATAGGTCTGACGTTATTCTGATGTTCCTCCCTCTGTACGTAAGGAATGTCTTCCCCCTAAGTGCCCTTAAGATGGTTTCCTTGGTTCTAAGATTTGCAAGTTTTACTATTACATGCCAGGGTGTTGGCCTGTTTTCCTTGATCTTGGGAGGGGTCCTCTCTGCCTCTAGGACTCGAATGTTTGTTTCATTCCCCAGATTAGGGAAGTTCTCAACTACGATTTGCTCAAATACAACTTCTAGTCCTCTCTCTCTCTCCACTCCCTCCGGGATTCCAATTATTCTGACATTGGAACGCCTCATGGTGTCACTTATTTCTCTGATTCTATTTTCATGGATTCTGAGTTGTTTTTCCCTGGCCTCCTCTTTTCCCTTTTTATCTATTATATTGTTTTCCAGGTCGCTTATTCACTCTTCTGCCTCGGTTACCCTACCTGTTAGATTATCTAGATTGGATTGGATCTCATTGATAGCATTTTTAAGTTCTGCCAATTCACCTTTCATTTCTGCCTTTAGAGACTCTGTGTTGCCATTAATTGATTTCTCCATTCTAGCCATTGTCTTCCCAATTGCTAGCCTGAATGCCATCTCCGACATCTTGGTTATATCTGCATCCATTTGTAAATCTGCAGCATAAGTCATAATCTCTGAGTCTTTTCTATTTTGGGGGCTCCTCCTCCTAGTCATTCTGTTGATGGGTGTTTGAGGGAATGTATAGAGTCCAAATTATTGACCAGAACCCAAGCAAGATGCACCTGTTTTCTTGGGACCTTAGGGTTGCTGGCCTCTTGTTTTCCCAGCCTGTCTTCTGCGGGAGGGGCCTGCCTCGATGTTACTCAGGCAGCCCTGTTTGGGCGGAGTTGCCCTGCCCCCCTGTGGCGGGGGATGGGCTCAGCGGGAATCAGTCTTTGGGGCTTTTGTTCTCTGGTGGCTTTCCCTGCCGGCTTTCCGCATCTCTTCCGCGAGTCAGAGCAGAAGTTTCCAACCCTCTGTCTCAGAGCAGAGAGACCTCAGTCTGTTCTTCAGTGAGCTCTCCAGGCCACACTGTCTCTGTTTCTGTCCGTGCTGCTATAAATTGCAGCGGCCTTGGTTGTGCGCCCCTCCGCGGCGCCCCCAGTCCTGCCTCCAGGTCGGAGCATGTCTCTGCCCTTTGTGCTTCTAAAACCACCAGCTTCCCCCAGTTCGCACGCGCCCGACCCTGCCACTCTGGGTTTCCGTCCCAGGGGCTGCAGTTCGCAGGCGCGACCCCGCCACTCCAGGTTTGCGCCCCGGGGGCTGCCCTAGAGTCCTTTCCCCGCCGCTACCGGTCTGCGAGTCTGTGCCCGTCCCCAACACACGAGACTGTCGCTCACCGGCGGTGTAGGATCCCCACGGCCAGGCACCCTCCCGCTGCCGTTTATCCTCCGATATCTGCCTGCGGAATCACGGCTCCCCGCTTCATACCTCAAAACCAACCACCTGCGATATTCTGTTTGTAGAGATCGAGATCTTCTTACATCTCAGGCTGGTTTCGTGGGTGCTCCGAGTGGTCTGGTAGATATCCAGCTCAATTCCGGGGACCAGTTGAAATAGGGTCCCCTACTCCTCCACCATCTTTCCCCCCGAATCTCTCAGTTTCATTAGAGGGATATGAGTTTTATTGATATTTTCAAAGAATAATCTTTTAGCTTTTTTGGAGTCAGATGCGCTACCATTGCGCCACGAGGTCACTCTTTTAGCTTTTTTGAACTCTTTATTATATTTTCTTTCTATTTCAGTATTTTTT
Source organism: Halichoerus grypus (assembly GCF_964656455.1). NCBI lineage: Eukaryota > Metazoa > Chordata > Mammalia > Carnivora > Phocidae > Halichoerus > Halichoerus grypus. The sequence continues at coordinate 82,205,711 of NC_135725.1, read as the reverse complement.
GCTCTTTCTTTTACTCTTCTTGCATTGATTTTGCTGTTGTTTTTCTAACTTTTCATAATGGGTGCTTAGCTAATATTTTGCAGCTTTTTCTGCTTCTTAACATCTGCATGTATGCTGTGAATTTTCCCTAAATATTTCAGTTGCTTCCCACGTGCTCCCAAAAGCGACATAGTGGTTTTTGTTCACACTAAATATTTTTTAATATCCACCACTTTTTATACTTTGCTACTGGATTATTTCTAAATGTGGTCCTCAATTCCTAATTATATGGGGAGTTTTCAAGTTATCTTTTTGATACTGGTGTTTAGTTGAGTTGCATTTGTGGTCTGTACGATTTCAGTCCTTGAAAATTTGTTGAGATTTGCTTTATGGTTCAGTATATGGTCGAGTTTTTAAGATATTCCTTGTATGCTTGAAAAGAATGTGTTCTCCGGGCGCCTGGGTGGCTCGGTTGGTTAAGCGACTGCCTTCGGCTCAGGTCATGATCCTGGAGTCCCTGGATCGAGTCCCGCATCGGGCTCCCTGCTCGGCGGGGAGTCTGCTTCTCCCTCTGACCCTCCCCCCTCTCATGTACTCGCTCTCTCTCATTCTCTCTCTCTCAAATAAATAAATAAAATCTTAAAAAAAAAAAAAAGAAAAGAATGTGTTCTCCACAAGTATTGGATGTAGTGTTTTACATAATGTGCATTAGGTTAATATTGTTAATTGTGTTTCCAAATCTTTCGTATATCTACTGATCTCTTTTTGCCTACTTGTTCTATCAGTTACTGGGAGAAGTATATTAAAATCTTCTACTAAGTGGGTTTTATCTAGTTCTCTTTGTTGTTCTATCAATTTAAAATGTCTATTTACAGCAATTGTTTTACTAAAAAAATTTAGAACAGTTATATCTTTCTGGCGAATGAAAGATCTCATGCTTATAACATGAACCTTTGTATCTGTAATAATGCTTTGTCTTAAACTCTAGTTGTTCAATAATGATATAGCTACATATATTTTTATAGTCTATGTTTTTTCAACTTTGTATTTTCTTTTTATTGCTATTATTATTGTTATTTTAATTTAAAGTAAACTCTATGCCACACATGGGGCTTGAGTTCATAGGGCTTGAACTCACCATGCCAAGATCAAGAGTTGCATGCTCTATCAGCTGAGCCAGCCAGGCACCCCTCAACTTTCTATTTTCAATCTTTATGCATTTTTAACTTTTCAAGTACATATTTCACTGAAGGATTATTGATGTATACAGAAAAGTATAAACATTTTAAATGTATGCATTGATGGGGCGCCTGGGTGGCTCTGTCGTTAAGCGTCTGCCTTCGGCTCGGGTCATGATCCCGGGGTCCTGGGATCGAGCCCTACATCGGGCTCCCTGCTCCACGGGGAGCCTGCTTCTCCCTCTCCCACTCCCTCTGCTTGTGTTCCCTCTCTCGCTGTCTCTTTCTCTGTCAAATAAATAAATAAAATCTGTAAAAAAAAATGTATGCATTGATTAATTTTTCCAAAACCCACACACCGACTGAGCCAGTACTTAGGTCATGTAAGAGAACCGGAAGGGTAGTCCAGAAACCTCTTTGGGTGTCCTTTAAATTACCAGTCCTCTCGTTCCTCCAAAAACAACCCAACTTTTAACTACATTGATTAGTTTTACCTGTTTTTGAACTTTACACATATGGAAACTTCCAGTACGTACTTTTTAATCTAAGATTCATTTTACCCAATAATATGAGATGCATCCATATATTTACATTTAACAGTAGTTGTTTTGGGCTGCCTCTGTGGCTCAGTCAGTTACGTGACCAACTCTTGATTTCGGCTCAGGTCATGATCTCAGGGTCAAGAGATTGAGCCTCACATGTCAGGCTGTGTGCTGGGCGTAGAGCCTGCTTAAGACTCTCTCCCTCTCTCTCTCTGCCCTTTCCCCCCTCTAAAAAAACCAAAACTGTAGTTGATTGATTTTCATTGCCATGTAGGATTGCACTGATGAATGTCCTGGAATTTATTTGTCGATGTTACTGTTGATGGATCTTTGAGTTGTTTCCAGCTTCTTGGTATGACAGATAGCACTGCTAAGGACATTTTTATACCCGCCTTTTGGATTCCTCTTGGATATATTGATTGAATGAATCCGGCTCATAGGATAAGGCATATGTCAGCTTTAGTAGATACTGTGAAATAATTCTACTCTTGTACAAATTTACACTTTCACTAGCAATGTCTGAAAGATACTACTGCTTCATATCCTGCCATTACTTGTCATGTTGTCTCTCTTTTCAATAGTAATCATTCTGGTAGGTGTTTGCTGGTATTGTGCTGTGGCTTTAATGGGCATTTCCCTGATGATTGATCATATTGAGAGCTTTTTTATGTTTATTGACCCTTCATCTATACATCTTTTTGATGGCACATCTAGTCTAGCCTCTTGTCCATCTCATTATGAGCCGCCTTTTTGTGTATGTAGTTTTGGGGAGCTGGGAGGCAGCACAAGATAGCAAAAGGAGGGTGAGCTTTGAGTTAGAAAGACCTACTTGCAACACTCTGTGTTCAGCTAAAGTCTCTCATGCTTGGAGTTGTCTGTGAAGTTGGCACCGAGCCTTGGTTGGCTGTGTAGGCACCATCCAAGGAGTCATTGCAGTGTTCTGGTGGTCCCAGTTGAAATTAGAGGACTACTCAAGGCGGGGCTCTGAATATATTCCGTGTTGGATTCTGCATTTCCTTCCTTGCTTTCATAGTTGCTGTCTTTGGTGACCAGGAACAAAATACTCACCGCCGACCTAGCTTTGCCACAGTATCTGAGATATCCGTTTGTTTCAAACTCTATCATTCTATTCAGGAAGGACTGAGCATTGGTTAATCTACTAAAGAGAATTTCAAAATGTTCCTGCCTACCTAGTTAAACTCCTTTTGAATGTCTCAGCAGCTTTAACACACGTTAATAAGAAGATGCAAATTACCGGACTGATCTCTCCCTCCTGATCCCTGTGGCAGCAGGACCAGATACAGGTTGGAGAGGAGGGGTCTTAGTTGGGCTGGAGAAAGAGCAGGCACCACGGAGAGGAAAAACCAGGCAGAGGAATGTACCAGGTGTATGTGACAGAACCAAGCTGAGAGACACTTAGCATTTCTTCTATGTGTTAATAAGTGCATGGAACAAAAAACAAAACAAAAAAAGGAGAGAAAACTCTTGCAGGAAGCGAAGGGAACATGTTCAGAAGGAAGACTTGAACCATTTGATTTCCTTCTAAAATAATTTGTAAAAAATCATGCACCACGGGAAAATGAGAAGTTTGCCTATCCATATGAACTCTGCACAGAGAAGATTTTTCTTTTTTTTTTTTTTTTTAAAGATTTTATTTATTTATTTGAGAGAGAGAGAGAATGAGAGACAGAGAGCATGAGAGGGGGGAGGATCAGAGGGAGAAGCAGACTCCCTGCCAAGCAGGGAGCCCGATGCGGGACTCGATCCCGGGACTCCAGGATCATGACCTGAGCTGAAGGCAGTCGCTTAACCAACTGAGCCACCCAGGCGCCCACAGAGAAGATTTTTCTATTCTGTGACCAGCAGAAGAGCCACAAAGGGAAAACTGTCTGACATAATATACAGATTCAAAACTTCTTTACATAAAAAAGATCATGAACTTCTGAAAGATGAAGAATTAACTGGGAATATCAGAACATCAGAGTAGACAAAGATATACATTTTTTTTTTTTTTAAGATTTTATTTATTTGTTTGAGAGAGAGAGACACAGCGAGAGAGGGAACACAAGCAGGGGGAGTGGGAGAGGGAGAAGCAGGCTCCCCGCGGAGCAGGGAGCCCGATGTGGGACTCGATCCCAGGACCCTGGGATCATGACCTGAGCCGAAGGCAGACGCTTAACGACTGAGCCACCCAGGCGCCCCAAAAAGATATACAATTTTTAATGTACAAGAAGATGCTCTATGGATACTGCTTGATTCTCATAAGGGGCACTTGTTGCTGCGTGTCCCCTGCTCCAGCTGTCACAAGTACCATCGTCCCGTGAGCAGCACATTTTCTCCCAGGGAAACACATCTACCTGTGCTCCCTTCTTCTCGGGCTGCCAGGACTCTCATGGAGGAAGACCAGATCCTGTTCTGCTCCGCCCGGCTTTCTTCTCAATTTCTCTCCCACTTATACCACGTCTTTTTTATGATGCTTTACTTTCCTGCCAAAATAAGATTCCCGTCCTCAGAGTTTTTCTCAGGAAAAGAGCAATCATGTTGCACAGTGTGCCCTCAATATTACTACACAAAAAGAAAGATATACAGAAGTCAAAGGGAGACAACTCCTGTTACAGATTAAGTAAAAAGAATATATAATTGTGTGTACAGCATTTCCTCATGAAAGCACAAGCAAGAACATTTTGCAAAAGACAGAAAGTAACGATGTACAATATTAACATTGATTGTCTTTATTTTTTTTAAAGATTTATTTATTCATTTGAGAGAGAGAGTGCGGGGCGGGGGGAGGGCAAAGGGAGAGAATCTTCAAGTAGACTCCCTGCTGAGTGCGGGACCTAATCCCACGACCCAGAGATCATGACCTGAGCCAAAGCCAAGAGTCAGTTGCTCAACTGACTGAGCCCCAACATTGATTGTCTTTAAATGGAGGGATGGTGGGTGATGTCATCCTTTTTCCTACTTCTTTACGTTTTATATTCTTATTATAATGATTACTGCAAAAAATATTATTTTGCTTGGAGGCAAACAAAATAAACTCGAGATTAAAACCCGAAGAATCAAGGACTTGTCCCATTAACTAATAACCACTCACTGGCAGAGACTTAGATCCAATCCCTGTTGTGTGATTTCGGGCCAGTCCTGTGATCTGTATGTGCATAGCTTCTTCCAGAAATATTCTTGTTCTCTTAGTTCCAGCAAATAGTATGTCTTCTTGGTTCAGCTTTCTCTGTGGGTACGTTAGTCCCTATCAATGAATTGCTGCAAAGCTGGGCTTGGAAATGGTCCCTGAAACTCGGAGCATTTGACCCTTCCAACTCTTGTGAGCATTTTTTATAGTTGAGTGGGGGCGTGTTTGTCATAGAGCTACTAACTGGGCTTCCTCCTAGAACCTGAATTCTATTTGATGTCATTCTTTTGTTGATTCCCACTCTCTGGTTTGAATCGGCTTGCACACCTATACCTACTAATTAAGTCACAACCAAGATGGCCTTTACCTTTTCTTCAGGTTGATGAAATTTTTGACAAGCTTCTTCCTGACTTTAGGCTTTTGACCTCATTTTCTTAGAATATTCACTTTAGAAAACTTTTAATTATAAATTCTTTCTCTGCTTCTTTGAGATGTAAATCTTTTTTTTTTTTAAAGATTTTATTTATTTATTAGAGAGAGAGAGAGGGAACACAAGCAGGGGGAGCGGGAGAGGGAGAAGCAGGCTTCCCGCTGAGCAGGAAGCCCGATGCGGGGCTCGATCCCAGGACCCTGGGACCATGACCTGAGCTGAAGGCAGACGCTTAACGACTGAGCCACCCAGGCGCCCCTGAGATGTAAATCTTTTAAAAAGCCTCTTGCCGGTTTCACAACGCAGGAACGTCCCAACTCAACAGATGGGGGTATTGCCTATGAAATGCAATGAACAAGGAAGGAAGCCCCCATCTCCCTTTCTTTGTGTGACTGTGGAAGTCTCACTCCTATGGACAATGCTTGTTTCAAGTTACAAAACTACCTCCTATCATAGAGAGGTGAGAAGTTTATTTTTCCTTTGGGTAAATACAATTAAGGAACACAGATGGCCTGTGTTTTTTCACTCACCACCCACCCCAGCACTTAAGAATCCTCTTACCGGGGGCACCTAAATGGCTCAGTTGTTTAAGTGTCTGACTCTTGGTTTTAGCTCAGGTCATGATCTCAGGGTTCTGAGATCTAGCCCTGTGCTTTGGCTTCATGCTCAGTGGGGAGTCTGCTTGAGATTCTCTGTCCCTCTGCCCTTCCTTCACTTGTTTGCACATGCTCTCTCTCAAATAAACAAAACAAAACAAAAAAAAAGAGTCCTCTTAGCATTTATCTCAACAGGCTTGAGCTCAGATTGAGCTCTGCTCACTCCTCCTATTTCAAGAGTCTTGAATAAAGTCTTCTTTGCCTGTTTAACTTTGGTGCCATTTTTGCTGTGAAATCCTGTAGGGATTTTTGGCCACTCCTTCTTTCCACGCTGCAGTGCTGTCCTTGGCCAGTCGGTTTTATTCCAGGCCTGCCAGGTCAGGCAACCTTTATTTCTTAAACCTGCTTGTGATGCTAAGCATTAGCTTGAGCTTTTCAAAATTGTAATAGGGAATTCCAATGAGGAAGGTATTTCAAAAAGCCTCGTCTTCTACTCTGGGGAAGGACTCTTCATGGGGGGGAACATCTTCCCCAGCCTGAGAGCCTCCACGGAGCCCCTTTCATGTCCCTGTTCCTCAGGCTGTAGATGAAGGGGTTCAGCATGGGGGTGACCATCGTATATACCACAGATGCCACCATTCCAGTGTCTGCTGAGTAGGAGGATGAGGGCTGAAAATACACCAGAAAAAGCGTCCCATAGAAGAGAGTGATCACTGTCAGGTGAGAGCCACAGGTCGAGAAGACTTTGTGCTTCCCCCCAGCCGAGGGGACCCTGAGGATGGTGTGCATGATGTGGGCATAAGAGACCAGGACACAGGCGAGTGGGACCACGCCCGAGAGGGCTGCTTCAGCAAACATCATGACCTGAAAGATCTGGGTGTCTGAGCAGGCAAGTTTGAGGAGAGGGAGAAGGTCACAGAAAAAGTGTGGGATGGAATGGGAGGCACAGAAGGAGAACTGAGACATGAGGAGGGTGAGGGAGAAGGCCAGGAGGTGGGCGCAGAGCCAGGATGCGGCGACCAGCAGCAGGCAGCGTTGGGGACACATGATCGTGGTGTAGTGGAGAGGAAGACAGATGGCCACGTAGCGGTCATATGCCATCACGACCAGCAGGAGGTCGTCTAGCAGGGCCAGTGCCGTGAAGAAGTACATCTGCACGAGGCACCCAGTGTGGGAGATGGTGTGGTGTTGTGTGAGGATGTTCACCAGCACCTTGGGGACAATGGTGCAGGAGAGGCAGGTATCGATGAGGGACAGGTTGGCCAGGAAGAAGTACATGGGGGTGTGGAGGTGCTGGTCAGCAACTATGGCCAGGATGATGAGCAGGTTCCCCAACACGGTCACCAGGTACATGCCCAGGAAGAGCCCAGACAGGAGAGGCAGCTGCTCTGGGTGTTCAGAGAAGCCCAGGAGCAGGAAATCAGCGATGCTGGTGTGGTTTCTGATTGCCTTAAAGTAGAGAAATTGGAGGAGAATTTTGCTTAAGTAAAGGTAGGCTCTGAATAGTAGAGACTGCGAGGGCTTTGGTCTGTTTTTCTCTATTCCTTGAAAAAGTCACTGAGATTCACTAGCAGTTGAAACTGTGGGTTTGTAAACATGTGGACTGTGATAATGAGACATCAGGGTGAGCTGTAGTTTGGGTTCTAGATTCCTGTCATGTAGCAAGGTTTTGGCATGGGTTGTCTGAGTGACACTGAACTGGGATTCACCTGAAAGGACTTCTTCAAATTTAGTTCCCTTTCTAAAAGACTTAGAACAGCAGGTTTAGTCTCCTCTCTTTTGGAGGTCATTTTGGGGTCATACATCTACTAGGATTTCGTGGGCACCGTGTGTATGTGTGTGAGTGTGTGAGTGCATCCTGAGGGAGATGGAGGAGGAGAAGTTTTTCCAGAGAGGAGCCAGTGCAGACCAGGGGTCTCTAGGTGTAGTGGGGTTTCTGGTGCCCTTTGCCTTAGAGGACCACTCCACTGAGTCAGTGTGGACATGAGAACGTTGGAAACTGAGATGTGCTCTATCATTAAGGGCACATCATTTTCGTTGTCATCATCAAACTCACCACCAACATCTTTTTATTTTCTGGGCTTTGGCGTCCTGGAGACATGATGGGAAGCTTCTCTCTGCTTCTTTTCTCGGTCTGACCTTGGTCAGCTACTTAACTCTGAATGTGTGTTTCCTCATTTGGACCATGAGCAGCACCTTCATGGAGTCATGGGCGTTATGACTGATATAACACGTATGGAGGGCCGGCTACTCTCAAGGGTGGTGACGCTCCTGTCATTGTTGGTCACAGTTGCTGAAGTGTGAAGCAGGGACACACGATACAGTGGAAAAACATCAGATGCCCTGCTTTACAGCTCTGTTCCTCACATGCCTTTTAAACTCGGGGACAGGTTTTCTCCCTTTCTCCCTGTATCTTTTCTTCTCTGTAAGATACAGATATTAGCCTTATCTGATAGGTGTATTGAGGGGACCAAAGGCTGGAAACTCTTGAAGTTTCTTTATCAACCATGATGTGCAATCAAGATGAGAAGTTCCCATGATCCCGTTTGATGGTGTGGAGAAGCAAAGGTGATTATGATGAATGGTCAGTGGCTTCATGTCATGTTTGTTTAGGGTTGTTATAAAAACATAATATACCTTTGGGAGTCAGACAGAATCTCCCCACTCTTTACTTGTTTTTTTTTTTTTTAAGATTTATTTATTTTAGAGAGCGAGAGAGAGAATGAGTGAGCGAGTGGGGAGTGAGGGAGACAGAGGGAGAAGGCGAATCTCCAGCAGACTCCCCGCAGAGGAGGAGCCCAATGCAGGGCTCTCTCTGAGGACCGGAGATCAGACCCGAAGCAAAATCAAGAGTCGGATGCCCAACAGACTGAGCCTCCAAGCATTCCCCCTCTTAATCTTGATGTGATTTTGGAAAGTTGCTGAACGCTTTTTGGCTTTAGCGTCAACATCTTTTCAAATGGAATACTACCCGAGTTTACCAAATCCAGTGGTTATGAAGATTACACTGGGTTAAAAAATGACTGTATAATATTTAGACCAAGGCTGGCACCCAGTAAGTGCTCAATAAATAGGGTCTAGTATTGTTATTACTGTTTGTTTTTTTTTTTAAGATTTTATTTATTTGACAGAGAGAGACACAGCGAGAGGAGGAACACAAGCAGGGGGAGTGGGAGAGGGAGAAGAAGGCTTCCCACGGAGCAGGGAGCCTGATGCAGGGCTCGATCCCAGGACTCTGGGATCATGACCTGAGCCGAAGGCAGACGCTTAACGACTGAGCCACCCAGGCGCCCCCATGTTATTGCTGTTTTTGATCAAGTGGCGGTGCTTGGTGGTTGTGGTGTTCTGGGCTGTGCCTGCAGCTTGGGCTTGTCAGTTGTGAGGTGTGAACCACAGAAGCCGCCACCACCATCTTCACCGTCAGCAGCACCGCCTCTGCAGGGTTCTGTCTCTGCTCAGAACTGTCAATGGCAGAGCCTTTGGTGTTTTGGCATAAACTTGGTCAAATCACAGAATCATCAGGGCCCCCCCAGTCCCCGGTTATTAATGGAAGAATGGGAACCCGTGAGTCTATCTGGAATAGTTATTTGCTGGCTCAAGTTTTTAGAAGAAGAGAGGGTATGGACAAGTTTGGTAAACTCTAACTGGATGTAGAGGACTCAGTTACTGGTACTGACTTGGTGTGGTGGCTGAGAGAGATTCTGGAACCACACCTGCCCAAGTGAACTGAGAGGGAGGTGTGCTTAGTCCAGGACACAGATGGGGCTGTGGGAAGGGTAGTCTGAAGCCCATTCTCTTCAGTGCCTTCAGCCTGGACTGTCAGGCACATGAAGAACCCCAGCGGTAGGTGGCCCTCCTAGTGATCTGAAGAGCCAGAAATTGATTGGCAGATGGGGATGTAGGATAGAAAGGGAAAAAGCAAAAGGAGAAGGTCAGTTGCTGTGTGTGTGTGTGTGTGTGTGTGTGTGTGCATGTGCATGCGCGCAAGCGTTCTTATAAGGGGTTAAGGTAGACTGCTCTCTCCCCATCCGTACGCCTCAGTTCTTACCTGGACAAGTTGGCCAGCCTCAGTCTCTGACACTTCCAGGAAGGAGATCGGGTTTGCTAGAGAAGACATGGCTAGAGTCCCAGAGCCCTTCCCTGTCTGTAGGAGCAGCACAGACTAAAGACTCGGGTCTTTGGTGGTATCTCAGGCACAGGCGCTGCTGACTTTTCACAGGCAGTGTCTCCTGGGACCCGTTCCCAAATCTCCTAGTGAGAGCCCAGATGGGGCAATTGTCCAACCTCCCAGCTCGCCCCTCTGCCTCAGGGCCCCCTGGGTCCCAGAAGTGTCAGTGATAATACCATGACCATGACTGGGATCCCTGCGGGGACTCCCGGTTTTCCCCTGGGTGAGGTGCTGCTTGGATGCATCCTCCTGGCCTGCTCCTGAACAGGGCCTGTCTCTATCATAGAGTCACCCTTTCTAATTAGAGCCCAATCCCCATGGATGAAATACAGTCAATCCTAGAATAAAGGAAAAAAATTGAAGATAAAACAGATCAGGAGCAGGGGTGCCTGGGTGGCTCAGGTGGTTGAGTGTCTGACTCTTGATTTTGGCCCAGGTCATGACCTTGGGGTCCTGGTATCGGCCCATTATTGGGGTCTGAGCTTGGCACAGAGTTTGCTTGACCCTCTTCCTCTGCTCATCCACCCACTCGTGGTCTCTCTCAAATAAATAAATAAAATCTTCAAAAAATTATAGATCGAGAATATGACCAACAGTTCAAATATCATGTAATAGAGGGAATATTCCTATTTTCTATGACCCCAGTGACCAGAGATACGAACCAATGTAGACTCTGTATAACGCTCGGGGTGCAATCTCTGAATTTCTTTTTAAAGATTTATTTATTCATTTTTAGTGGGAGAGAGCATGGGTGGGAGGAACAGAGGGAGAGGGAGAAAGAATCCCAAGCTGACTCTATGTTACGCACTGAGTCCCATGCTGGGCTGAATCTCATAACCCTGAGATCAGGACCAGAACCAAATCCAACAGTTGGACCCCCAACTGCAGGTGCCACAGGTGCCCCAATCTCTGAATTTATTTATTTTTTGTTGTAATTGTGTCTTACATACAAAAAAGTTTATAAAACATACATTTGCTATTGAAGGAATGATAATATAATGAATGCCCATTCTCCCAGCACTCAGCTTAAATAGTTGAATCCTGTAGAAGCCCTGTGTGGACCTATTTTCACTCATATCCTTTCCTCCCCCTTTTTGAGGAAATCACCGTTGTGAACATTGTGTATCATTTCTTGCTGTTCTTTGTAGTTTTGCCACATATGCACGGTGGGGGAGGTCCTGGAGAAGATGTGACCACCAGTTGATCCATGAATTGGCCCCAGGCAATGGGAGACTCCCCACCCCCTCCCCTGTCTTCAGAATGTAGCTCTGCCCACTGTTCCCACAGTGGGCGCCATTTTCAAGCACGCAGCCCTGATTGAGCGATGTGCCTTCGAGACCCTCTGGAAGACAAAGTGACTGAACCCCTATGAGGCCTCTCTGTAGCTAAACTTCTATGATTCTGCTGGGCAGGTGTGCCTATCTTCTTGTCCTGGGGTGCCCAAGACAAGACATGCCCTGTGGGTGAGTTCCCTTGCTTATTAACACTGCTGCCTACCAATGGGAGTGGCCTGTCTCTTTCCTTGCTGGCTCCCTGCCCTCTGTATCAGTGTTCAGTTTGATAACCCCCATGCATAGATGATACACTGTATAGTTTACTCTAAATGTGCCTGTTTTCTTTATGTGAACGGAATTATGCTTTTTATGTTCTTCTGTGAATTGCTTGTATTGTTCAGCATTTTTCTTTCACACTTAGTCATGTGGGTGGATGCATGTAACCGAAGGGTGTTCATGTTTAGTATTGTCTTATACAGGTCACAACCCCTCCTTATGTACCCCTATAGCCTCCCAAAGTTCTGATTTCAGACATTGTGGGTTTGGTATTACTGTGTATGTATGTTATCTGTGATTCTCTCGGAGGGTCCTGGGGACACAAACACATACTATTTCCACAACAGAAGGAATGTGTGTTCACACTGAGTACATACAAAGGCACATTGCTCAATACCCTTGTGTAAATTCAGATCATGGTTCGCTGTTCAATGAGTTCACTGGTAACGTACAGCAAATCCTTCTCTCATGAGAGATTTTTGTATGTTAGAAATGTAGATAGATATCCTGGTGCCTATGTAGTAGTAATCAAGGTGTGTATTTTAAAAAATTAATCCTTGCAGGGTAAGACATACAGAAAACTGTGCAAAACACAATACTACCCCTCAAGGAAATATTAGAAACCAATCACCTCTGCATGACTTCCCAGATTTAGAAGTCAAACATGGCCAGCACGTCTGAAGCTCGTTTTGTGTGTCCTGCTAATCATGACTTTTCTCTCCTTCTGGAAGTGAAATAATCCCTATCTTCTTTTAACAGTTTCTTTTAGCTTTGCCTGTTTCTGAACTTTAAGTAAATGCACTCATCCACTGTGTATTCTTTTCTCTGGCTCCTTTTGTTTGCTATTTTTACTTATGTGAGATTAATCTAGATAGGTGTGCATAGTGGCAATGTGTCCATTACCATTGCTGTGAGTTGCTTCATTGTAGGACAACACCACAGATTACTCGTGCAGTCTGCTGTGGAAGGCATAGCTGGCTCTTTGGCTATTAGGAATAATACTGGGGTGATCATTCTGGCACCTGAGTCTTGGTGCGCACATGCATTCCTTTCTGTTGTGCACATACCCATACGCTGGGTTCCAAGATGTCCATGTCCTTCAGTTTGGTACACATTGTGAAACTGACCTCCAAGGAGATTGTCCCAAATTGCACTTGTACCAGCAATGTGTGAGAGTGCTCGTTGGACCACATCCTGGGTGACTCTTGGTGGTTTCAGCCTTTTCTATTGTGGTCATGTTGCTTTGTGTGTGGTTTGGGGCTCATCTCCTGATGGTTTGATTTTTATATTTCAGTGATTAATTATGAGATTGAGTTCCTTATAAATACTCCTTAGCATTAAAAAAAAAAAAGATTTATTTATTTATCTTAGAGAGAGAGAGAAAGAGAGAGAGAGTGAAAGAGCAAGAGAGAAGGGAGCAGAGGGAGGACTAGAGGGAGAGGGAGGAGAGAAGCTGACTCGGGGTTGTGGATGGACCCTGACACAGGGCTTGCTCTCACCGGCCAGAGATCCTGACTTGAGGGGAAATCAAGAGTGGGAGGCTGGAGTGAGCCACCCAGGTGCCACTCATTAGTATTTTTATTTCCTTATTTTGAAACTGCTTGTTTCAATTTTTTTTCATTTTTCCATTTAGTTATCTGTATCAGTTAAATATTCTGATTTATTTATAGAGCTCTGTAGAACTATTTATTCTAGATCCTAGTCCTTTGTTGATTTATATACATGATAAACATTTCCTCTATCTCCGGTTTGTCATTTCACTGTTTATAGAGCTGTTTGCGACATCAGTATTTTTATTTTAACTGATTGAATACATCAGTTTTTTTTTTTTTTTCCCGAGTGCTTTATTTGTGTCTGGTTGAAGAGGTCCTTTCTTTCGTGAGTTCAGGAAGATATTTTCCAACATTCACCTTTAAAAACTTTATAATTTTGCTTTTCCCAATCAGTTCTTTAGTGCACCTGGAATTATTTTTCTTTTATGTAGGGAAGTGGGGGTGTGTGTCTATGTTGTATTTGTTTTTGCAGGATGATAACTAATTATTCCAGTGGTTCCTACATGGACTCTTTTGAATTGCAGTTGTATGGAAATGTTATCTGTAAACAAAATGCAGCCTTGTTTCTTCCTGTACAGAATTTACATCCTTCCTTTCTTTTCTCTCCTCTGACTGCCCTGAAGAGACCTCACGGAGAGTGTGGGAGAGCTGTGATGAGAGCTGGTATTCTGTCTTGTTCCCTGTTTAGATAGCAGAGATTTAAATGTATAACCCTATGTATTATATATGCCATATGTTTAAAAAAAAGGCAACTTTTTCAGATTAAGAAAGTTTTCTTCCATCCCCATTTTGCCAAGAGGACTTTTCAGTGAGTGGATGTTGAAGTTTATGACATGTTTTTTCTTCCATCTGTTGAGATGTTTTTCTTGCATCAGATGATTTTTGTCCTTTGCTGTATAAATATGGTGACTTACTTTGGTTGAGTTTTGAATTTGAAATCCACCTTTCTTTCCTGGGAAAACTCAACTTGGTAATGATGCATCTTATTTTCTTCTGCATTGGTGTGATTGTATTGCTAATATTTTACTTTGAATTGGTGCATGTATTTTATAAATTTCTTTGATGCATTAATCTTCATGGAGATCAACTTCTTATTGTAGTTGTTTGCAATGTTCTTGTCAGCTTTTGGTATGAAGTTTGTGTTAATCTCATAAAGGGAATTGGGTGAGTGTTCCTTCATTCTCTATTTTTTTGAAAGGGTTTGCAAGCCTGAAAAGTTTTCTTTCTTGAATTGTGTATAGAAACTCACTCTTGCAGCCATTTGGGCCTGAATATTTCTTTAAGGAAGGGCTGCTAATGAAGCTTTCCCAATGGTTATAGATTTATTTAGGTTTTCTTTTTCTTACTATATTAGTTTTGATGAATTATGTTTTCCTAGAAGTTTGTCTATTTAATCTAAATTTTAAAATGTATATAACATTGTTCATAATATCCTCTTTATTTTAATATCAGAGGTAATGTCACTCTTTTCTTTCTTCTTATTGATGATTGGTATTTTCCCCATATAACCATTTTCATTAGAGGAATATAAGTTATCTTTTCAAAATATCTTTTAGCTTTGTAGGTCTTCTCTATTGTATGTTTTATTCTATTTTATCATATTTTGTTCTCATCTGTTTTCTTGCTTGGATTGATATTCTTTTTCAGATGGATTCTAGGCTTAGTATTTTATAGCTTTTTCTTTGCTTTTCTAACATTTGCATATAACTAATTGTCCTGTGAAGAATTTCTTGTAAATAATTTTTCATAATTGGTTTTCATTCAGATAACAATATTTTCTAATAGCCATTATGATTTCTTTTCCTCCTAAGATTATTTCTAGCTGAGTTTCCCAACTCCCAAATATAAATTTATTGTGGGGAGCATTTTGTGGTGTATATGGTTGTCCAATTACTATGCCATACATCTGAAACTAATATTATTATACTACATACTATTTGCCAACCACAGTTCAATTTAAAAATGATATAGCACTGTATGTTAATTACACTGGAATTATAATAATAAAAAAAGAAAAAACTTAAAAAAGAATGAAATGAAAAAAAAATAGTTAACAGACTCAGGAAAACAGTTCCTTCACCAAGAATCAAAGAAATTAAAACTAAGTCAAGAGATACTATTTTGGCTATCATATCAGTTATAATTAAGGGGAAAATGTGAACATCAAAATATGGAGAGGATGTAGTCTAATGGGCACTCTCATTTGAGCATCTTGGCAGAATGGATAAAGGGCCCTAAAAAGGTACTACTTCAATATTCTACTTTTGAAAATATTAAATGTAACAGACTATGAATATATGAAAATCATTTCTTTTTTTGCATTTGCAAATTTATTTGCATCATTATTTGTTTTTTTTAATTTTACTTTATTATATTAGTCACCATATAATACATCATTGGTTTTTGATGTAGTGATCCACGATTCATTGTTTTCGTAAAACACCCAGTGCGCCATGCAGTACGTCACGTGCCCTCCTTAATACCCATCACCAGGCTAACCCATCTTCCCACCCCCCTCCCCTCTAAAACCCTCAGTTTGTTTCTCAGAGTCCATAGTCTCTCATGGTTCATCTCTCCCTCCGATTCCCCCACCTTCATTTTTCCCTTCCTTCTCCTAATGTCCTCCATGCTAGTCCTTATGTTCCACAAATAAGTGAAACCATATGGTAATTGACTTTCTCTGCTTGACTTATTTCACTTAGCATAATCTCCTCCAGTCCCATCCATGTTCATGTAAAAGTTGGGTATTCATCCTTTCTGACTGCATCATTATTTGTAATAGTGAAAGCTTCGGAACCCCCTAATCATCCAGCCATGGTGAAACGCCATATATATCATGGACGTTTTTTGTGATGTAATCTCAGAGAGC
Organism: Halichoerus grypus; assembly: GCF_964656455.1. Lineage (NCBI taxonomy): Eukaryota > Metazoa > Chordata > Mammalia > Carnivora > Phocidae > Halichoerus > Halichoerus grypus. The sequence continues at coordinate 82,189,716 of NC_135725.1, read as the reverse complement.
CAAATGTTCAGGAAGAGATAATAATATGGAGACAACTCATGTTATAAGATTAAGCAAAAAAAGTATATATAATTGTACCAGCAGTGTTTTCTCGACATAGTAAGACAAAAAGTCATTAGAAAAAGATAAGTGGGAAATACTGTAAAGTCTTATCAATAATTTTCTTTATAAGGAGGGATAGTGCATGTTTTCTTTTTTCCTATTTGTCTATGTTTTACAAATTTACTATAATGAGCATGTATTATTCTGCAGTTGAGACAAATGAAATAACCCAGAGTTTAAAAACCAAAGAATCAAGGACTTGTCCATAACTAATAATCACTCTTTGTCACAATCTAAGATCTGATCCCTGTAGTGTGTTTTGGGGCTGGTCTTCTGAACTCTCTGTGCCTAGTTTTTCCCCTAGAATTCTTCTTGTTCTCTCAGTCCCAGCAAAGACTGTGTCTTCTTGGTTCAGCCTTCTCTGTGTGTAGGTTAGCCCCTCTCAGTGAGTTGCTTCCAAAGCTGGGCTTGGAAATGGTCCCTGAAACTCGGAGCACTTGACCCTTCCATCTCTTGTGAGCATTGCTTATAGGTGAGGGGGACCTGTTAGTCATAGACCGAGCTGATACCTGGCTTCATCCCAGAACCCGAGTTCTGTCTGATGTTCTTTTGGAGATTCCCACTTTGTGGTTTGAATCTGCTTGGATGCTTATACCCACTAATCAAGTCACCCTGTAGGGATTGCTGGCCATTGCTGGCCATTCCTTCTTCCATGTTGAGCTGTATCCTTGGCCAGTTGATCTTATTCTACTTCTGTGCAGTCAGGCATTCTCTGTTTATTGAACCTGCTCGTTATGCCGAGCATCCATCCTACCTTGAGCTTGAGTTTTCAAAATTGCAGTGGAGAAGTGCAGGGAGAAGGCATTTCAGAGAGCCTGAGCTTCCAGTCTGGGGTAGGACCCTTTACAGAATAGAGCATCTTCTCCAGCCTGAGAGCCTCCACAGAGCCCCCTTTATGTCCCTGTTCCTCAGGCTATAGATGAAGGGGTTCAGCATGGGGGTGACCATCGTATATACCACAGATGCCACCATTCCAGTGTCTGCTGAGTAGGAGGATGAGGGCTGGAAATACACCAGAAAGACAGTTCCATAGAAGAGAGTGACCACTGTCAGGTGAGAGCCACAGGTCGAGAAGACTTTGTGCTTCCCCCCAGCCGAGGGGACCCTGAGGATGGTGTGCATGATGTGGGCATAAGAGACCAGGACACAGGTGAGAGGGACCACGCCCGAGAGGGCTGCTTCAGCAAACATCATGACCTGAAAGATCTGGGTGTCTGAGCAGGCAAGTTTGAGGAGAGGGAGAAGGTCACAGAAAAAGTGTGGGATGGAATGGGAGGCACAGAAGGAGAACTGAGACATGAGGAGGGTGAGGGAGAAGGCCAGGAGGTGGGCGCAGAGCCAGGATGCGGCGACCAGCAGCAGGCAGCGTTGGGGACACATGATCGTGGTGTAGTGGAGAGGAAGACAGATGGCCACGTAGCGGTCATATGCCATCACGGCCAGCAGGAAGTCGTCCAGCAGGGCCAGTGCCATGAAGAAGTACATCTGCACGAGGCACCCAGTGTGGGAGATGGTGTGGTGTTGTGTGAGGATGTTCACCAGCACCTTGGGGACAATGGTGCAGGAGAGGCAGGTATCGATGAGGGACAGGTTGGCCAGGAAGAAGTACATGGGGGTGTGGAGGTGCTGGTCAGCAACTATGGCCAGGATGATGAGCAGGTTCCCCAACACGGTCACCAGGTACATGCCTAGGAAGAGCCCAGACAGGAGAGGCAGCTGCTCTGGGTGTTCAGAGAAGCCCAGGAGCAGGAAGTCAGTGATGCTGGTGTGGTTTCTGATTGCCATTTATAGTAGCCAAATTGCAGGAAAATCTTGCTTAAATGTACATAGACTCCAACAGGTTATACCGTTCAACGCTTTTCCTCTGTTTTCTATGTTCTTTTTAAATGTCACTAAAATGCACTCCTGTCTCTCATTGGTGAGCACATAAGCGTGTACAGAGCTGAGAACTATGGACAGTAGCAACAGGAGATCTTATTGGGGGTGAAGTTTGCATTTTAGGTGTCTCATAAATTGTTCTATAGACCTCCTGGATGAGGCTGAACTGGAGCTTAGCTAGGAAGAAACTTCCCAGGTCTTAGTCCACTCTCCACTTTTTTAAAAACGAAAATCTCAATTTCATAGGCTTAGAGGTCTGAATAAGATATCTCGGGGAGGGGCATTTACTAGACAACTATTAGGGGGAGTCCTCTCTGTCTAAACCATTACTATTTATATTTTGGGTAAATTATTTACATCCTTTGAGCCTCATTTTCTTTACCTGTAAGATGTAGACATAAACCTACCATATGGGACTGTTGAATGCATCAAAATACCAGAATCACTTAAAGGTTTTTTCAGGACCTGTGATGTAAAATCCAAATTGAGAGATTTTATCTCATGCATTTGGATGTATGGAAGGATGAAGTCACAAACACGCAGTGGCAGCCATGCTCTCTGATGTGGCGATAAGATACATTCTCTCTGGGTGTGACAAGGCTTCCTTGGGCCCCAGCCTCCTTGTGGGCTGTGATGTTGAACAAGTCTGCTCAGTGTGTCTGGCCTGAGTTTCTGCATCTGCTTAAAGAGGATAATAATGCCAAAATCAGAAGGTGGTTGAGGATTAAACTAGATGAGGATTGTACAGAACTAGAACAGTGACTGGCTTATATCTAGTGCTCGTCAAATAGTAGCTTTCCCTGATATGATTGTTTTCTCTTGACAGAGGTAACAAAAGGAGGCTGCCTTCTGGAGTGACCAGCTAGTCCTTCATGTTTGCCCAGGACTTTTCTGCTTTCAAAACTAAACATCTCACTTCCGGGAAACACCCTCAGTCCTGAGCAAATTGGACTTTTTCTTGGTCCCTGTCTGTGGGAAGCTGAGTTTTGAAAACTGTAAAGTTTCATATATAGAGTTGTAAGTGCCATTGTCACCAATGTCACCATCATGCTCTTGGGTGGCATTGGCTCTGACCTAGTAGTACCGTGGAAAGCTTGCACTCAGACATGTGACATGTGCGGGCCCAGGGGTGAGTCCCAGGTGTACCATCATGGCCACATCATTTGCCTTCTCAGAACCTTGATTGGAAAATGAGCCTAAATAAATCTATTGCAAATACTTCTGATACTTAAAAAAAAAAATGAGCTAGGGCGTGCTGACCTATTCATTGTTGTGGAGACTGTTTCGCTCCTTGGGTGGTGGTATAGACTGATTCTGGAAGCCACTCCCGTCATCCAGTGGGCTGAGAGGGAGTGGTCCATGCATAGTCCAGGGGTCTTGAGCACTGTTATCGCACAGCTCCAATGTCTTGGCCACTGCCAGGGACTTGGGGACCCCTGATCTGGACTGACCAGGCTGGACTCTCAGGGAATTCATGGATATCAAGTCAAGGCTCTCCTTGTGGTGGTTAAGCGAGCCAAGTTGTATTTGCCTGAGACCAAGGAAGGGACGGGAAAGGAGGAAGGAATAGGGGAGGAGGAGAAGGAAGGGTGTGTGTGTGTGTGTGTGTGTGACTAGTGCCTCCCATCTCTACCCACCTCAGATCTTACCTGGAAATTCTGACCATCCTCACATTTTGCCACCATCACTAGGTGTTGGGTCTGTCTTGCCTATTTGGTTTGCTTTCCCTTCTTCTCCTCAAGAGGACTTGCTATGGGGCACCTGGGTGATGCGGTTGGTTAAGTATCTGACTCGGCTCAGGTCGGGATCTCAGGGTCGTGGGATTGAGCCCCACATCGGGCTCTGTGCTCGAGGTGGAGTCTGCCTGGGACTCTCTCTCTCTCTCTCTCCCTCTGCCCCTCCCCCAACCTCTAAAACAAATAAATAAATCTTAAAAATAAAAAGAGGTCTTGCTACAACCTCAGTGTTCTTCCTCCCCTGTAGCAGCAGCATGGACTGAAGAGTTGGAGCTGGAGCAACCCATCCTCAGGAGTAGGAGCCAGGAGGAGGATCTCCTGGCTCCTCTTTTCACATGGAGTATCTCCTGGGACCTAATCCCCAATCTCCTAGTTAGAGACAAGATGGGGCAAATGTCCAACCTCCCAGTTGGCCCTTTGGGCCCTGGATTTGTGAGTCCCAGCAGTGTCAGGAGCACCTTTGTCTCAGAGTGACCAAGTCTGTGACTCCTGAGAGTATAAAAATAGTCATCTGAAGGGACACCTGCACCCCAGTGTTCATAGCAGCAATGTCCACAATAGCCAAACTGTGGAAAGAACCAAGATGTCCATCAACAGATGAATGGATAAAGAAGAGGTGGTGTGTATACACACACACACACACACCCACCCACACACATACCCACACACACAATGGAATATTACTCAGCCATCAAAAAGGATGGATTCTTGCCATTTGCAGTGGTGTGGATGGAACTAGAGGGTATTATGCTAAGTGAAATAAGTCAGTCAGAGAAAGACAAATATCGTATGATTTCACTCATATGTGGAATTTAAGAAACAAAACAGATGAATGTAGGGGAAGGGAAGGAAAAATAAAATAAGACGAAATCAGAGAGGGAGACAACCCATGAGAGACCCTTAACTCTAGGGAACAAACTGAGGGTTGCTGGAGGGGAGGTGTGTGGGGGATGGGGTAACTGGGTGATGGGCATTAAGGAGGGCACGTGATGCAGTGAACACTGGGTGTCACACACAACTGGTGAATCACTAAATTCTGCCTCTGAAACTAATAATGCGCTATATGTTAATTAAGTTGAATTTAAATAAAAAATTTAAAAATTTGAGTATAGTTGACACACAATGTTACATTAGTTTCAGGTGTACAACATAGCGGTTCAACAACTCTGTAGGTCATGCTGTGCTCACCACAGGTAAGCTGCCTTCTCTCACCAACAACACTGTTACAGTAGCATTGACTGCGTTCCCTGTGCTGTACCTTTTGTTCCTGTGACTTCTTCATTTCATAACTGGAAGCCTGTACCTCCCACTCCCCTTCGCCCATTTTGTCTGCTCCCCACCTCTCTCCCCTCTGGCAACCTTTAGTTTGTTCTGTATTTATAGCCTGATTCTGCTTTTTGTTTGTTTATTCATTTGTTTTGTTTTTTTAGATTCCACATGTAAGTGAAATTATATGGTATTTGTCTTTGTCTGACTTATTTCACTTAGTGTGATACCCTCTAGCTCCATCCATGTTCAAGTTTATGTTTTTGACATTCATTCATATTGATACTTGTATCTACAGGTCATTTTTTTTATTATGTTAATCACCATACATTACATCATTAGTTTTTGATGTAGTGTTCCATGATTCATTGTTTGCGTATAACACCCAGTGCTCCATGCAGAATGTGCCCTCTTTAATACCCATCTACAGGTCATTCTTTTTCACCGATGCATAAGAAAGGTTCACATTGTCCTACCTAATATCTTTAGGGCTTTTCATTTTGGAATTCAGAATCTTTCTAATTTTAGATATATAAGAGTGTACATATTTATGATGATTTGATATGCATATATTTTGTGGAATGATGACTTCACAGAGTTACCATTTTTGTTTTGTGGTGAGAATGCTCAAGATTATTTACTCTCCTGGCAAATTGCAAGTGTATAATACAGTATTGTTAACTATCGTCACCATGCTGTACATTAGATCCCAGAACTTATTCATCTTATAGATGAAAGCTTGTACTCTTTGAAGGTCCATTTAATCATCCGCCATACCTTTTCTTTTCCTCTCCAGGAAGGTGACTACATTTTTTCCCTCCCTCTTTTATATCCAGTCCCCTTAGTTCCTCCTGGGTAAAGTTTTATTTTTTCCCTCAACTTTTCTTCACTTGTTCCTTCACATCCCACAGCTTTAGATTGTATTTCAGAAGTTTGAAGTGCTGAACAGCATTCCTTTTTTTTTTTTTTAAAGATTTTATTTATTTATTTGACAGAGAGAGACACAGCGAGAGAGTGAACACAAGCAGGGGGAGTGGGAGAGGGAGAAGCAGGCCCCCCACCGAGCAGGGAGCCCGATGCGGGGCTCCATCCCAGGACCCTGAGATCATGACCTGAGCCAAAGGCAGACGCTTAATGAATGAGCCACCCAGGAGCCCCTGAACAGCATTCCTCATGAAGATTCTCTTTGATAGTGAAATTCTGGGATGGAGGGAGGATGGATGGAGAAAAGAGGCTGGGGGGCATTTTGTTATTATGGATATTGGGGAGACCTTCTCTGTACTCACTGGAATTCCTAAGAAAGTTGACAACGTAGTGGTAAGGTCCTAAAGACCAGATCATTTATAGTGAAACACTTGGAAACACTGAAATAATTTCAGGAGACACTTGGACTGAACTCACTTAGAGGATGTATGACATTATGACTATTTCCCACCTCATTACAAATCTTCAAATGTTATTTGGGAAGGGTCCATAGACACACTTTCATATAATTTTGATGTAGTGGCTGAAATTTTCTGGGGCTTGTTATATGCAAGACACTGTTCCAAATACTTAAAACATAAATAATATATGTCTTAGGACACTTGTTACATCATTTAATCCCCACAACAATCCACTTTTCATATGAAAATTGAGGCACAGAGAGGTTAATGTACTTGCCCAAGATCATGGGGTTGGTAATGGTGGATTGGGCTTCCAGGCCAAGTCGTATAATTTCAGAACTAGGAAACAGAAGCTCAGAGGGGTTAAGTAAATGATTCAAAGTCATCAAATTCAGAATTTTTCCTTTGACACCCACAACCATGTAGTGGGATTATTTATTGTATCCATTATGTAGATGAGGAAAATGAGAGTTCAGGACACTTAGTGGCTTGATTATGGTCACACAGTTTGTGAGATCAAGTTGTAACTTAAGTTTTCACTCAGAATCTTAGGATCTTATTACTATGCCAGTGAAGCTGCCTTCTCTGACAAATATGTGAACAGCTTTGGAGATGTTATGAGCTGATCTAAAGGTAGTAAGAAGATCCACTAGCCAGACCCCAGGAGTTTGCGCATAAGATGAATAACTCATATGATGAGAACATTGACTTAACTGAGGCTTCGTATGAGCTGACCCATATCCCAACAGGTTAAAAAAAAATCACTACAGAAGTTTTTCTGGCTTTTCATCATACTTTTTACACAATACTGGTTATGTCTGTGACATGAGCCAGAGATTGCAAATGAAAAAAAAGGAAACCGTGTGTCTGATACAGTAAGACATCAATATCTGTGTCTCATTTTATTTATTTTTACCAAAAAGTATAATAACCTATTGCAATTGTCTCATCTCCACTTATTGGACTGTAATTAATTTTGAAGACGGAGCTATGATTGATGTATCTTTGCAATATTTTCATAATTCTGTACAGTTCCTGGCACATAGCAGGTGTTTCATGGGTTCTTGTTGAATGAATGAATGGGTTTTGCTATTCTACCCTTCTGATCAGCTTTTTCAAGGCCTGTTTCATGTCCTTATTCCTAAGACTGTAGATAAAAGGGTTCAGCATGGGGATAACTACTGTATAGATGACAGTGACCACACGGTCCTTTGTCACTGAGTAGGTGGATGGGGGGCGAATGTACACAAATATTATGGTTCCATAGAATAGCGCCACAATCATGAGGTGGGATCCACAGGTGGAGAAGACCTTGTACCTCCCTCCCCCGGAAGGGACCCTCAGAATGGCACGGGTGATAAAAACATAAGAGACAATGATCAAGATGAAGGGACTCATGGTCACCACGGAGCCCTCTGTGAAGGCCAAAAGCTCATTGACGGAAGTCTCAGAGCAGGAGAGCGTCAGCAGTGGCTGGACGTCACAGAAGAAGTGGTGGATGACGTTGGGCCCACAGAAGGAGAGGCGGGCCATGAGAATCGTATGGGTGAGTGAGTGGAGGTGGGACAGCACCCAGGACGCCATCACCAGCAGGAGACAGCGCCGGGGGCCCATGGTCATCATGTAATGCGCAGGTTACAGATGGCCATGTAGCGGTCAATAGCCATGGCCACCAGGAGGAAGCTGTCAGTGATCCCAAAGGCCACAAAGAGGCCCTGGGCAAGGGGAACCTTCTTGCTCTTGCTCGGCATGTTTGCCAGCGTCCTTGGCACAATGACACTTGTAAAGCAGATGTCCACCAGGGACAGGTTGGAGAGGAAGAAGTACATGGGGGTATGGAGGCGGGCATCCCCCCGGATGGCTGCAGTGATGACTGAGTTGCCAGCCATGTTGACCAGATACATGGCGAGGAAGCTGGCAAAGAGCCGGCCCTGCTCTTTGGGGACACTGGTCAGTCCCAGGAGGAGGAATTCAGTCATACGGCTCTGGTTTCTCCTCAGCATTGATTTCCTGTAAGTAAAAAATATGAAGGAATGTTAGGTGTGTGTCCTGGCTTGGGATCTTCACTGTGGTAGAGGAGATAGCTTATAACTTGTTCCAGCTTGTGCCCTGCAGGAGGGGATTCATCCATGTAGCCCATCATATATTTTATGATATGACTGCATAGAATTGGTGTTGACTACCTTGATTTCAATTCCAACTTTGCATCTGACTAATTTTGTGAACTTGAACAAGGTACTTCATCTCTAGTTTTTTATCTAAAAGACAAAACTTATAATACCCATGTTCTTAGGCTATTCTGACAATACATGGTAAAGATCTTTGGAAAAATGTTCAGAAAGGAATCATTTTGCTTCATTTCCCAAGTTGTATCTAAGACACATATTTTGCTTTGTCTGGCCTCGGGTGTTTTGTTTTTTGAGAGGCAAAGAAAGAAGGTGGGGAGGGGCAGCAGGAGAGGGCGAAAGAGAATCTTAAGCAGACACCACACCCAGCATGGAGCCCAACACGGGGCTTGATCTCACAATCCTGAGATCATGACCTGAGCCAAAATCAAGAGTCGGACACTTAACCGACTGAGCCACCCAGGTGCCCTGGCCTCAGTTTCTGATCAGCCTGCTAACCTCTAGTTGCTTCTACCTGCTACTGGCCAGGATTTCTACCTTTTGCTCCCACTGTGTAAGGAAGGTAGGGTATCCTAAGTGCTCCCTATAGAGATCACATAAATACTGTAGAGTCTATATTCTTTGATCCAACCTTTCTTGAAAAAAAGTGGTTTTGGAATGCATTTGAGAATTTAATTATGGGGAAGAAGGTCAGACTAGGAGTGGTGGGGATCTAGAAATTTGACATGTCCATCGGGGTGTGGAACTGTCAAGTGTGAGTGAGAAGTTGAACTGTCTCTGGTAGAGAAAGCATAGTTTCCTAACATTGAGCTTGGTGGTTTAGGGAGGTGGGTGGCATCAAGGAAGACACAGAGGAATTAAATGATGAGTGCTCTTACAGGCAAGAAGAGTCCAAGGGGTGATACAGGCAATGGAAATGTGGGAAGATGCAGTATTCTGGCAAAAACACACTGAGAGGTATGCACAGAAAGGTGCTGAGGTTCAGGAATGGGTTCCTCCCAAAAGGCAAGAGCCAAGGAGAATAAGGCAAAGGTCCAGCCTGGCAGGAACTGAGGCACTAATCATCTATCTACCAAAGTAGGGACCCAGTTGAAGTGGGGCAAGACAAGAAACCAGTGGGACATAGAATTAGAACAAGCCAGCAGCCACCTGGGTTGATAGCGAGATGCTGAGTCACAGAACATACACTCAGTATGTCCACCCTGCCTAAGGATAGGATAGGCTTCAGAGAAAAGAGCAGAAAAAAGAGACTATAAGTAGAGGTCAAGTAATCCTAGGTAAGGGAGGGTAGAGTTGGGGATGCAGTCTGAATTGGAGAAGTCCATGTTCTATACTCCTTTATGTCCTCATCATCTTTCTGGTACTTTTGACAATGAGTCAGAAACAAACTGAGTACTCCTGATATGTTTTTAATGCTTAGTGATCTTGACTGAAATTGGTGGCCCTACCCTTAGGAGAAGTCAGGCTTTTTGTTTCCCTTTTAACATCTGCACATGGGCATGCATACAGCAGCATTGTTTTCTGAAGTGTTTCCTTTCTCTCTGAGATACTCGGTGCTCAGAAGGTCTGAATTGGATCCTTCCACTAGGCAAGGGGCCACTAAGGCCATCCAGACAGCATCTGGATAGGTCCATGGTGAAAGCACTACCAAGGCAGGGTCCAAGTCTATTTTGCTCCCCACTGTTTTCCACCTGGCTCATAGTAGTTGTGTAATAAATACTGGCCAACAGATTGAACCAGAAATGTCATCCCTGACCACTCCTAGTAAGACTGTGGGTTTTAGATTAGTAACTGGGAGACTAGACTCCTAGAATCAGGAGAGTTGATGGAAAAAAATTCATGATTTGGAAATTAGTTCTGGTTCAGATATTGGAACCAGAGTGGTTCAGATAGTTCCTCTTAGAAATGGGGAAAATAAAATGTCATCTCTTGAAGTTTATTGTTAAGTTCAAGTAAGACAACATATCTGAAAAAGTGTTTGAGATTTATAATATTCTATGTAAATGCTGCTTATACTATGAATGATATTTCTTGTTAGTGTTCTGTACCTAATTGTGTACAGCTGAAAAATAGTAGATGTAATCTAGAGGAAGCCAGGCAGAGGGTAAGGGGGAGGGTAAGCCAGGGTAGTGTGCTTGGGGGAGGGGACTGATCAGTGGGAGGAGTATAAGTGCTAAGCTGGAGGGGACAGCAGAGTGACAGGGTGCAGACTCAGGACAAATTGGCCTTTCCTGGGAAGAGAGAGAAAAGAACAGAAAATCCTTAAGGATTTCTGATCCACTTAAAAAAAAAAAAAGAATTATCCTTAAGGATTTTCTGTTCTTTAGGATAATTCTTTTTTTTTTTTTTTTTAAGATTTTACTTATTTATTTGAGAGAGAGAGAATAAGAGAGAGAGAGCATGAGAGGGGGGAGGGTCAGAGGGAGAAGCAGACTCCCTGCTGAGCAGGGAGCCTGATATAGGACTCGATCCCGGGACTTGATCCCAGGACTCCAGGATCATGATCTGAGCTGAAGGCAGTCGCTTAACCAATTGAGCCACCCAGGTGCCCCTCTTTAGGATAATTCTTATTGGAGTGTGTAGTTTTCTATGTAGCTACTGTAACAAATTACTGTTAATTTAGTAGCTTAAAACAACACAAAATTTTATTTCACAGTTCTGTAGGTCAGAAAGCTGAAAAATCAAGATGTTGACAAGGCTGTGTTCCATTCTGGAGACTCCACAGAAGAATCCAGCTCCTTACCTTTTCCAGCTTCTAGAAACTGTGCACATTCCTTGGTGAGTGGCTCCCTCCCTCTTGTCTTCAGTGCCAACAACGATGGGTGAGTCCTTCTTATGTTGCCATCTCTCTGGTTCTCTTTTGCCTCATTGTTCTACATTTAAGGACCCCGTGATTACACTGGGCTCATTTGGATAATTGAGGATAATCTCTTTATTTTAAGGTTTTGGACTTCTGGCTTCCAGAACTGTGAAAGAATAAATTTCTGTTGTTTTAAGCCACCAAGTTTGTGGTAATTTGTTATAGCAGCCCTAGGAAACTAATACAGAAGTCCTATGAAATATCAATGAAATAGACCCCTTGGCAAGACTAATCACACAAAAAAAGAATGCATGAAAAAATCATCAAGAAAGGAGAAATTATTTCAGGCATTAGAGATAAAATAAGTCTTATGCAATTGAAAATTTTATGAAAAATTTAAATGAAATAGGTACATTCTTCTAGAAACATACAAAATGTATAAGAATTAATTGAATAGACTAATCATTATTGAGAAATTATAAATGGTAGACAAAAACCTTCCCTTTCAAAAAATATCTGGCCCAAATGACTTTACGTTAAGTTCTACCAAACTTTCAAAATAGCTAATTCTGTTTTATGCAGATTGTTCCAGAAACTAGTAAACAAAGGGAAGAGGGTGACCTTCTGGCTGATTTTATAAGATTAGTGTAATACTGAGTGCAAAACCAGAATAAAAATAAGAAAAGAAAACTATAAGTCCATTTTGTTTATGTACATAATCTTAAATATGTAAAATCTTAAATAATGCAGTTTTTAAATGAATCCAAGATAGCACTAAAAATAATACATCATGAGCAAGTGGGATTTGTCCCAGTAATGCAGATTTCACAAAACTTCATCAATATACTTCTTCACATTAATAAAAGAAAGGAGAATAATATTACATGGTAATTTTCACTGAAACAGAACAATCGTTTTACAAAGTTTAATATCTGTCTACAGTGACCTCTGTTAGAGAACTAGGAACAGGGGATATTCTTAATTTGGTAAAAGCTATCTATACCTGAACGCTACACTAAATGAATAAACCTTAGATGTATTGCTTTTAAGATGAGAAGCAAGATTAGGATATCCATTATCACCACAAATGTTAAACATAGTATTGGAAATTCTGTCTAACACTATGAGAAAAGAAAAAGGTGGTAAAGGGATAAAGGGAAAAAAATATAAAACTTTCATTATTTAAAGAAGATAGGATCAGGGGCGCCTGGGTGGCTCAGATGGTTAAGCGTCTGCCTTCGGCTCAGGTCATAATCCCAGGGTCCTGGGATCGAGCCTCGCATCGGGCTCCTTGCTTGGTGGGGAACCTTCTTCTCCCTCTCCCTCTATTGTTCCCCCTGCTTGTGCTCTCTCACTCTCTCTATCAAATAAATAAAATCTTAAAAAAAAAAAAAAGAAGATAGGATCATCTTGGAAAAAAGAATAGAATCAATTGACAAACTATTAGAACCAATAAGTGAGTTCAGCAGAGTGGCTGGATACATGATCCACTTAAATATCAATAGCATCTCTCTGGAATAGAATATAAATAGCCAATAGAATAGACTAGAAATAACCAATCAGAATATGTAGTAATAAATAAGATGTTATTCACTGTTGCAGCACAAACTCTAAAGCTCTAGGAATTAATTTATCTAAGAATACACAAAACTACCATGTGGAAGCCAAGTCTAATAAAGGGCATATAGATAATTAAAACAAGTGGAAAGAAATCCATCTTCTTGGATGGAATGAATAATATTACAAAGATGTTATTTCCCACATTAATCTATAAGTTTAATTCACTCTCAATTAAAATATATGTTGGATTTTTTGAAGTCATTGATAAATTTAGTCTCAAATTTACATATAACGATAAAGATCAGGAAATAGCTTAAGTCATATTTGAAAATAGAAAGTAAAAAGAGGGCATTTGTCTTATTAGAGATTAAGAATAACATTCATAGTAATAAAAACAGTGTGGTTTTGGTGCAAGAACAGGTAAAAGACCAATGGGAAAAACTAGATAGCTCAGAGGGAGACCTGTGTTTATATAAGACCTTAATACAGGAAAATGGTGGTACTGAAAACCAATGGGAGAAAGGATAGACTGTTTGGAAGTATTGGGAACATTGGCTCGTTATTTTGAAGATTATAAAAAAATTGCTATCTAATATCATGTATAAAGGTGGATTATGGGCTTATCTGTGGTAACACATGAATCTATAAAGTTAATAGAAAAAAACTGTAGGAGAATATCTATGAGCTGGAGAGGAAAGAACTTAAATAAGACACTTAACCTTAAAAAAGGCAAAAATAAATTGCAGCATAATTATGAATTAAGCTAACAGACATATGAAAGGCTGGGGGATGATATTTGCAATGTGTAACAGGTGAGGTACTAATAGGGGGAACCGGCAATGATCACTTTCACATCAGAAAGAGAAATCTATGAATCCCAATAGAAAAATGAGGAAGAAAGCCAAAAGGCTAATAAGCCCGTGAGGAAATGCTCAAATCCATTGGTTATCAGAGAAATGGCAAAACAGACAATGAGATTTCACTTTACATTTGTTAGCCCAGCAAACACTAGAAAGGAGAATAAAGACAACTCTTGCAAAGGGATGTGGCAATGTAGGGATCCTTGGGCACTGCTGGTTGGAATGTAAAACTGGTACGTGTAAAACAATAAACTCGTAAAACAATGCTCAAAGAACAAATTGGCATGATTTAGTCAAGTGAATGACTATCCCATGGCCCTGCAATCCTGCTCCTAGACAGATATCCCAGAGAGATTGGTACCCAGGCAAATAAAAGGTTATGGAGGAGGATGTGTCTGCAGTGTCAATTGCAGTGATGGGGAGTTTGCAGCAACCTGGCTGTACATCACTAGGCTAGTAAACGTGATAGGAGGACACCATGGGTATAGCGCAGCTGTCTAGAAATGACTTACTAGAATTACTCATAGCCATGCTGGTAGATTTTAGAAACATAATCTGAGTGAAAAAGTAAGAAAACGAATGAGATCTATAACACAAGATGTTTTATATAAATTAAAAATGCAACAGAAATGGTGATCACTTCATGACGTGTACATAGATCAGTACGTCACATTGTACGCCTCAAAAATAATTTAAAAACGTAATGAAATAAGGATATCCATACACAAAGTTGAACACTAAGTATATTAGAATGGAGGAGGGCAGCAGTGGGGAGTGGGTATAAATGTTCACGGGTGAGTGAGGAAGCAAACAAATAAAAGAAGAAGGGGCCCAGTGTTGGCAATATGCCACGAACTGGGGTATGTGGTTAGCTCAGCGCTTTGCATCTGAAGTCTATGAATAAGAAAAAAGAATATCAAGTCTTAAATAAAGCTCAGGGATTTCTCTTCCTTTCTACTTGTCAGAGCGTGAACCCATCAGGAGCACAGATGCTAGGTCATCCGCTAAAATACTGCCAGTAAATGGAGTCCACTGTCTCCTAAATTGTGCCCTTTGCCCGTTTGCAATCCAAATTGGGTAAGTCCATACCTCTTGGATTGAAATGGAAGAGCCAAGCATTCTGTTAAGCCTAGCAGTACTAGCATCCTGTCAGCTGGCTTTTCTCTTTGTTAATGATGTTAGGTATGCTTTTCTCTTATGGATTGATGGATTGATTTATAATTCACTTAATAAATTTTCACCAAGTGCCAGGAGACAACCTAAACATTGGCAACACAGAAGAATCAGATACCATGATAGCCCTTCTGATGTTTGAAAACAATGACCATGTCCCCAGGTTTCTTCTCTGGCTACCCTTCCTTACCCAACAGGACTTGGTATTAAGTCATCCCACCATCTACAGTCACCTTTTTAAGCTTCTGGCTGGCATGGCTAAAGCTCCCTGTTCCTTTTAGAATGTAAGTTCCTGGGGGTCATTTATAAAATTCTAGGCTGTTGGAGATGGAAGCGATCTTAGAATTTACCCATTTTGTAAGTTTCCAAACTGCTTCTCTGGGGACTCAGAGGCCACCCCAAGAGGGATCGGGAAGCTGAAGGGAAGGCTGAATGGGAGGTTCTCTGGGTCTCTTTCTCTAATCAGAGCAATTCGGCTATCAGTGTGTTTTACAGATTGAAATACTGCATAAGAAATATTATGAAGATGTAGTTGAAAACAGTGTACTCATTTATGTAGGGAAAACTTGAGGCCCAGAGAACAAGTGATTTATCCAATACCACAGACTCCCTTACCGCTCTCCTGTGTCAGCTCATGGCCCATGCTCTTCTGAAGGTGTTCAGAGGTCAGGGTGAGGCCATAGAATCTGGAGCCTTCTCAGCAGGCCTGGCTTTGGGGAAAACCAGGGGCCAGGCTGGGTCTCCCTGACAGCATCAGACTAGCTACATCTGTTTCATTCCAAGTGCAGAACTTCTTTCCTTGGGGTCTTACCTGCCAGTAACAAATCTTTCCTGTGTTAAATAAATGGAGAAGGAGAAACACAGGAGTGTGGAGACCATGGCATTGGAAGCTTAGGTATATGACCTGATTTGTGGTTTCAGCTGTGCTGAGCCTCAGATTTTGTCCTTGTAAAAAGAGGATGTAGGATGTCATACAACATGATTTCTTAGTTTCTAATGCTCCAGGGTTTGTAGGACTTGGGCATAGCCATGGGGTGGAAGATAGCAGCTACTTACTCAGGAAAGGGCTGGTGACCTCCAGGGTGGCCATTCAAGAGTCCAGGCATCTTCTCCTCAGCCTCACTGGCCTTGGTGATTAGTGGGGACATGCGGACTGGGGAGATAGACAGAGCTCTCATATCAAGAGAGGAAGGACAAGATCTGGGCTTGGTGTGGGAGCTGACAGGACTCACTACACCCTGAATGTTGTGTGTGTGATTGTCATCTCAGACACTTCTCTTCCTTTAGAGAAGTAATCTTACAGTGTAGCCTCAGGCATCTGGAACCCAAGGCCTTCTCGCATCCCCATCTACCATCACTGGCCTTGCCGACTTACTCAAATGATGAGGAAGGGTGAAGAACCGGAAGGAGGTGATTGCCTTTCACATAAATCATCCCAAGGAGGCAGACAGTCTTTCCATCCACTGCCCCTGGGGGAGCTCATTAAGAAGAAAGCCTTGAGGAAGATAGTAGAGACTAAGGAATCTCTGCATTCCAGGGTGACAAAGTTTCTTTGAATCTCACATAATTAGTGGCTTGTTACCATTGTGATTTTGAGGAGATTGAGGTAGGTAAATAGAGAAGGCTTGGGCCTGGGGTCATCCCTGGGATGCTGGGGAGTGATGTGTGGTGCCGTGGAAAGGATCCTAAGAGTGAAGATCCTTGGGTTCTAGTCAGCCAGTGAGTAGTTATGATTTGGTGCAAACTCTTAGCCTCTCTGAATTTTAGGTTTGTCATCTAGATTTTAGTACCTGTATGGCAGAGCGGGTTGCCTAGAGAATTAAATAAACTCAAGAATATATTCATATAATAATAATAATAAATTTATCAAATGCTTATGTAACATTTTGTATGTCTTCTTTTTTTAACTTTATTTTATTATGTTATGTTAGTCACCATACAATACATCATTAGTTTTTGATGTAGTGATCCACGATTTATTGTTTTCATATAACACCCAGTGCTCCATGCAGTACGTGCCCTCTTTAATACTCATCACTGGGCTAACCCATCCCCCCACTGCCCTCCCCTCTAACACCCTCAGTTTGTTTCTCAGAGTCCATAGTCTCTCATGGTTCATCTCCCCCTCTGATTCCCCCCCTTCATTTTCCCCTTCATTCTCCTAATGTCCTCCCTGCTATTCCTTATGTTCCACAAATAAGTGAAACCATATGATAATTGACTTTCTCTGCCTGACTTACTTCACTTAGCATAATCTCCTCCAGTCTCATCCATGTTGATGTAAAAGTTGGGTATTCATCCTTTCTGATGGCTGAGTAATAGTCTATTGTATATATAGGCCACATCTTCTTTATCCATTCATCTATTGAAGGGCATCTCGGGGGGCGCCTGGGTGGCTCAGTCATTAAGTGTCTGCCTTCGGCTCAGGTCATGGTCCCAGAGTCCTGGGATCAAGCCCCGCATTGGGCTCCCTGCTCCGCGGGAAGCCTGCTTCTCCCTCTCCCACTCCCCCTGCTTGTGTTCCCTCTCTCGCTGTCTCTCTCTCTGTCAAATAAATAAATAAAATCTTTAAAAAAAAAAAAAGGGCATCTCGGCTCTTTCTACAGTTTGGCTATTGTGGACATTGCTGCTATGAACATTGGGGTGCATATGGCCCTTCTTTTCACTACATGTGTGTCTTTGGGGTAAATACCCAAGAGTGCAATTGCTGGGTCATAGGGTAGCTCTATTTTTAAATTTTTGAGGCACCTCCACACTGTTTTCCAAAGTGGCTGTACCAGCTTGCATTCCCACCAACAGTGTAAGAAGGTTCCCCTTTTTCCACAACCTCTCCAACATTTGTTGCTTCTTGCCGTGTCCATTTTTGCCATTCTAACTGGTGTAAGGTGGTATCTCAATGTGGTTTGGATTTGAATTTCCCTGTTGGCTAATGATGATGAACATTTTTTCATGTGTCTGTTAGCCATTTGTATGTCTTCTTCAGAGAAGTGTCTGTTCATGTCTTCTGCCCATTTTTTGACTTGATTATTTGTTTTTTGGGTGTTGAGTTTGAGAAGTTCTTTATAGATCTTGGATACCAGCCCTTTATCTGTAGTGTCATTTGCAAATATCTTCTCCCACTCTGTGGGTTGCCTCTTTGTTTTGTTGACTGTTTCCTTTGCTGTGCAGAAGCTTTTTATCTTGATGAAGTCCCAAAAGTTCATTTTTGCTTTTGTTTCACTAGCCTTTGGAGATGTATCTTGAAAGAAGTTGCTGTGGCCGATGTCAAAGAGGTTACTGCCTATGTTCTCCTCTAGGATTTTGATGGATTCCTGTGTCACATTGAGGTCTTTCATCCATTTTGAGTTTATCTTTGTGAATGGTGTTAGAGAATGGTCGAGTTTCATTCTTCTGCATGTGGCTGTCCAATTCTCCCAGCACCATTTATTGAAGAGACTGTCTTTTTTCCATTGCATATTTTTTCCTGCTTTGTTGAAGATTGTTTGACCGTAGAGTTGAGGGTCCATATCTGGGCTCTCTATTCTGTTCCATTGGTCTATATGTCTGTTTTTGTGCCAGTACCATGCTGTCTTGGTGATCACTGCTTTGTAATATAGCTTGAAATCAAGCAACGTGATACCCCCAGCTTTGTTTTTCTTTTACAACATTTCCTTGGCAATTCGGGGTCTTTTCTGATTCCATACAAATTTTAGGATTGTTTGTTCCAGCACTTTGAAAAATGTCATTGGAATTTTGATCGGTATGGCATTGAAGGTGTAGATTGCTCTGGGTAGCATAGACATTTTAACAATGGTTTTTTTAAAAAATTTTTTTATTGTTATGTTAATCACCATACATTACATCATTAGTTTTTGATGTAGTGTTCCATGATTCGTTGTTTGTGTATAACACCCAGTGCTCCATGCAGAACGTGCCCTCTTTAATACCCATCACCACCCATCCTCCCACCCCCCTCCCCTCTAGAACCCTCAATTTGTTTTTCAGAGTCCATTGTCTTTCATGGTTCGTCTCCCCCTCTGATCCCCCCCCTTCATTCTTCCCCTCCTGCTATCTTCTTCTTTTTTTTAACATATAATGTATTATTTGTTTCAGAGGTACAGATCTGTGATTCAACAGTCTTCCACAATTCACAGCGCTCACCATAGCACATACCCTCCCCAATGTCTATCACCCAGCCACCCCATCCCTCCCCCACCCCACCAGTCCAGCAACCCTCAGTTTGTTTCCTGAGATTAAGAATTCCTCATATCAGTGAGGTCATATGATGCATGTCTCTGATTGACTTCTTTTGCTCAGCATAACTCCCTCCAGTTCCATCCACATCGTTGCAAATGGCAAGATCTCATTCCTTTTGATGGCTGCATAATATTCCATTGTATATATATACCACCTCTTCTTTATCCATTCATCTGTCAATGGACATCTTGGCTCTTTCCACAGTTTGGCTATTGTGGACATGGCTGCTATAAACATTGGGGTGCATGTGCCCCTTCGGATCACTACATTTGTATCTTTGGGGTAAATACCCAGTAGTGCAATTGCTGGATCGTATGGTAGCTCTATTTTCAACTTTCTGAGGAACCTCCATACTGTTTTCCAGAGTGGCTGCACCAGCTTGCATTCCCACCAACAGTGTAGGAGGGTTCTACAGGGTAAGATTCTTATTTTGCTCTTTATTAATCTCAATCCCGTGACAGAAGAAAAAGGGGATTTTTTTTTCTTTCAGGGAAATCATCAAAGCTTTTAGCTTTCTACTCATGTCTTGAGCTTGAAATATAAAATGTTGAGCTTGTCATATTTCTCAAAGGTCTCTGCTATATTCTGAAGCAGCTAGTCCACTCCTCTTTTTATACTCTTTCTTTCTATTATAACATTCTATTGCTAAGGCTGCTTGGTCTCCCAGGTGATTGAAACAATGTCGATAATGATTCCATGGGTTAACTGTGTCCCATTTTCCACTAGCAAGGAGGTCATTACTACCTTCAGATCTAAGTAGATTGGATAACCAATTCCAGATTCTCATATTTAAGTTTCTGTTTCTTTGGAGCCATCTTTGGTACTGAAAATCCTATCAACCCATTAGAAAAACATGCTACTCAGTGTTCCTGATATAATAAATAATATAGAATTTGAAGCTTACAGAATTGTTGAAAAAATGAGAGGAACATAGGTCAGAGAAGCTTTTGCTAAAGATAAAAGAAACTGACACTGAAGACCTTGGCCAGAAGTACCTTTTAAAAATAAACTGAGACATAGGAGTGAAATCATATGGTATTTGTCTTTCTCTGACCGACTAATTTTACTTAGCATTATACTGTCTAGCTCCATCCATGTCATTGCAAATGGCAAGATTTCATTCTTTTGGTGACTGAGTAATATGCCATTGTTAATTTATACACACCTTCTTTATCCATTCATTTGTCGATGGACACTTGAGCTGTTTCCATAATTTGGCTATTATAGATAATGCTGTTATAAATACCAAGGTGCATGTATCCCTTTGAATCTGTATTTTTGTATTATTTGGATAAATACCTAGTAGTGCAATTGTTGGATCATAGGATAGTTCTATTTTTAACTTTTTGAGGAATCTACATACTGATTTCCAGAGTGGCTGCACCTGTGTTATTAACTGGAATTTAAATAAAAACCTAAAAAAAATACATAAACTGAGACATATTAAAATTTTGAATTTATTTGAGCAAAAATCAATTCAAATCAGGCAGCATCCAACCAGCAGATAGAAACAAGCTCTGAGGAGCTGTACAAGATGAAAGACTTTTTACAGGTAGAAGGGAATGGGAACCAGGAAGTTATATTAGACAAAAAGGTGAAACTAATGTTACATTGTGTGTCAACTGTATTTCAAAAAAAGAAAGGAAAGAAAAAAGTGGGTCTGGGGGTGCGTGGGTGGCTCAGTGGTTGAGCGTCTGCCTTCAGCTCAGGTCATGATCCCAGGGTATTGGGATCGAGCCCCGCATTGGGCTGCCTGCTTGGTGGGAGGCCTGCTTCTCCCTCTCCCACTCCCCCTGCTTGTGTTCCCTCTCTTGCTGTGTCTCTCTCTGTCAAATAAATAAATAAAATCTTTAAAAAAAAAAAAAGAAGAAAAAATTGGGTCGGTTATTGCAAAGGCTTTCCTTTAGGGGATGGCAGGGGTCTATCCTGGTGTATTACCTAACTAGTGCTGATCAGGTGATTCCTGGTTGACTGGTGTGAGATTCCATTTCTGGGAGAGCCGAAATCGTAATTAAGTTAAACTCCAATTTGGTGACACAGGGCTTAGAATAGATGACTCCATTTTGGGCCTGTTGTCTTGCTTTTGACATTCCAAAGCAGATGGTTCTCAAAGGCTTGTCTGGAAGATTCCTTAACACTTGAGAATCTCTGATAAGTTCCCACCAAGTGTCTTAGTCTGCAGTTGCAAAGCAGGTGGTTTTATGAGTTTTTTCAGGAGCTGTTATAAATTCTTAGTGTGTCCACACATTTAGCTGCATCTGTCTCCAGGGAATAGTGTCTTCCATTTCACTGCTGTGTTCCAAATATCATACAAGCTCCTTTATTTGTAAACTTTATCCCAGAACCATAGAGAGAAAGGAATTCTGGGAAATGTAGTTCTAGAGTGGTGGTAAAGTTGATAACAGTCAATCCAACACACTATGTAAATGAATAAAATGATTGAACTTAAAATAACAGGAAGTTTTATTACTCCACAAAGTTGGTAGGATACAATAATTTGCTGTGAAATATTTACCACATCTTTATTTCATGGAAATAAATTTTTATGACAGCGATAATATGTATTTCAAGATTTCATTTTCTTCAGAAATGGTCACGTGTCGTGGTGAGCACTGGGTGTTATATGCAGCTAATGAATCATTGAACACTACATCAAAAGCTAATTATGTACTATACAGTGGCTGACTGAACATAATAAAAAAAAAGAAATGGTCACTAGGTGTGATGTTCTTGTGACATTGAAGGTCTTTAGTGGATTTAAGTATTGTTTAAAATTTTGAAACAATCTCAGAATTACAGAAAAATGCAATTATGGCACAACACATTTAAGATTAAATTAGCAGCCTGATGACCTATCTTCCTCTCTTAGTATGTATTTCCTACAAAGACATTCTCCTCCATAACCACAATAAAACCATTGAAATCAAGAAATCGGGAAATTAACATTAATACATTACCGTATCTACCACATCAAGTTTCACTGCTTGGTAATGTGTTCATAGCAAAAGGAATAATAAAAATATCCAGTTCAGAATCCTGTATTACATTTAACTTGTTTCCCTCAGTCTGGAATAATCCCGCAAACTTTCCTTGACTTTCATACACTTGACATCTTTGAATATTATGGGGTACTTGTTTTCTAGAATGTCCCTCAATCTGGTTTATTTTTTGCTTCTTCATGACTAGATTCAGGCTATCCATTTTTGGCAGGAATATCCTAGAAGTGACATTTTATTCTCTTCATTGCATCCTATCAGGTGGCACATGATTTTGAATTGTCCCATTACTGTTGATGTTCATTTTGATTACTTGATTAAAGTGGCATCTGACAGATTTCTCTGTGAAGTTACTTTTCCTCTTTGTTAGCAACAGATATTTTATGAAATGATGTAACTATCCCATTCTTCATCAAAATTCTTCCCATCTGTTCATTTACCTATACTGGTATGGACTCATGTTTCTTATCTTATTCAGTGAGTTATATATAATTTAACTGAGTTATATATAATACTTCTATGTCCTTTTGATATATTCCCACCATTCTCCAGGCACTTTCTTGCTTTCTATCACAAGATGTTCCAGGATCATCTTACTGTTTCTCTGCTTCAGTCCTGGAATCAGCTGTGTCTCCAAAAGCCAGACTCCCAACAGGTTTGCCCTCTTCACTCTACCTGGACTCAGGACACACCAAATCACCCCTCCTTGAGGATACTCTCATCATCAGTTTTTGGATCTGACTCCCCTTTCTAGAATGTATTCCACACAGATGTCTGTTTTGTCATTGAAGGAAATGAGACTTAGAGAGAGTGATAGCCTTTTCCACAAACCTGGGAAGGCCAAGTTGTGACCTAATTTAAAGTTTCTTGACTTAGAATTCTAGAGCCTTTTTACCACTCCAGGTTAGTACATTACCCCCTTAGACCATGAAGTAAACGGCTGTAGAGCAGTTAGAACTTTATTATATTTATATTTGTATTATATTTTACTAAGCAAATCTGTGCAGGTCCTAGGGAAGCATGTGTAGAATTGATAACTTATTTGGTAGGATCATTAAACTGTATAACTAAACTGTTGAAAATACACATTGAGAAGCGTTTTTTCCTTAATTTTTTATGGTTAAACATATTGGTTTACGCTGGTAATTTACATAAGATGAATGAACTAGAGATTATAAAAAGGGATAAAGGAAGAAAGGAGGAGTTGGGAATTATTTTATAAACTATGAAGATATTTATAATTATTATATTTAATTTTATGAAAAAGAAAGTCAAACTGTTGGCAATCTTTTCCTTTCTGATAACTAGACTATAAGTACTTTTGAGGACAGAAGTGATGATTTATTTTGCCTTTCTCACAGAATTAAACTTCATACCTGTAGGTAATAGGTGCTTAGCCTTTAATTGTTGAATCAGTGAGTAAACTCCTAGAGGAAGCAGAATATGAGTATTCTATTCTTTTGTCCTAGTCAGCTTTCTCAAGGCTCGTTTCATGTCCTTGTTCCTAAGACTGTAGATAAAAAGGGTTCAACATGGGGATTACCACCATATAAATAACAGTGACCACCACACGGTCCTTTGTCACTGAGTAGGTGGATGAGGGGCGAATGTACACAAATATTATGGTTCCATAGAATAGCGCCACAACCGTGAGGTGGGATCCACAGGTGGAGAAGACCTTGTACCTGCCTCCCCCGGAAGGGACCCTCAGAATGGCACGGGTGATAAAAACATAAGAGACAATGATCAAGATGAAGGGACTCATGATCACCACGGAGCCCTCTGTGAAGGCCAAAAGCTCATTGATGGAGGTGTCAGAGCAGGAGAGCGTCAGCAGTGGCTGGACGTCACAGAAGAAGTGGTGGATGACGTTGGGCCCACAGAAGGAGAGGCGGGCCATGAGAATCGTGTGGGTGAGTGAGTGGAGGTGGGACAGCACCCAGGACGCCATCACCAGCAGGAGACAGCACCGGGGGCCCATGGTCATCATGTAATGCGCAGGTTACAGATGGCCATGTAGCGGTCAATAGCCATGGCCGCCAGGAGGAAGCTGTCAGTGATCCCAAAGGCCACAAAGAAATACATCTGTGTGAGGCCCTGGGCAAGGGGAACCTTCTTGCTCTTGCTCGGCATGTTTGCCAGCGTCCTTGGCACAATGACACTTGTAAAGCAGATGTCCACCAGGGACAGGTTGGAGAGGAAGAAGTACATGGGGGTATGGAGGCGGGCATCCCCCTGGATGGCTGCAGTGATGACTGAGTTTCCAGCCACGTTGACCAGATACATGGCGAGGAAGCTGGCAAAGAGCCAGCCCTGTTCTTTGGGGTCACTGGTCAGTCCCAGGAGGAGGAATTCAGTCACATGGCTCTGGTTTCTCCTCAGCATTGATTTCCTGTAAGTAAAAAATATGAAGGAATGTTAGGTGTGTGTCCTGGCTTGGAGTCTCCAGTTGTTATAAATTCTTCTGAGTGACTGGTATAGTTGATGGGAGTATGGATTTTGGTGTCACAGCTTTCTGGCTTTCCATTTTGGCTCTGTCACTGATTTACACGGAGCACGAAGTCACCTCCTGAACTTTCATTGCCTTCATCAGTGAAGGCAGAAATTATGAAATTTACCTCCTCAGACTATTCTGTTTTGGCCAGGATTTCTCTCTGTTTGGCTTTCTAAAACTGGATATCAGAAGATCTTAACTTCTCCCTGAAGAAAAGACAGATACATATCCTAGAGGGCATGTTCTTAGCTCCAACCTCTTTGGGAAAAGCTTGCAGAATGGGTTTGGGTGTTGGAATAACATATCAGAAGTGTCATGAAACTGGACAGGCTACAGTTCCCCAGGAGGTGATATATGGTATGAGGCAGGCCACTTTCTGGCAGTGGGAGGGCTTCTGTCTGGTTTGGTTATTAAACTTTTTATTTCATGCAGATGGGTGGCATTAAGAAAGTCGTAACAGGAGTAACAGGTGCATATCGTGACAGTAGATTAGAGTGGAGTAGAACCATAGGTGCTTGTCTGAGCATGAAAATTATATAAAAGGTGCAGATAATACTGAGAGGATTAGATAGCAAAGTTCTGGGCTTCAGGAATTGGGTTCTTACCCTTGAAATAGGTGCAGAGAAGCAAGATCCAGAAGGAACAAAGCAGGACCCAGTTACTGCTCAGTAACTTGCTCAAGATCATATTATTAGTAAGTGGCTCTATTTCCAACCCAAGCAGTTTGGTCCTTAGGGTCTTGTTCTTTGCTCTTATGCCATATTACTCCTCTGCCTGTTATGTATTTGCTCACAGTATAAACTCAGAAGGGACAACTTTGACAGCAACTTGAATGATGGGGGCATGTTGCATATGTGGCCAGAATTAGCTTCTTTGGATCAGGAGAATTAATGAAAACAGTCCAGGATTTGGTTTTAGTCCTTGTGTAGTTACTTACCAGCTGTTTCCCTTGGAAGATCTTTGTGCCTTGTTTATTTTTCTCATGGAAAAATGAGAGAAGTACAACACCATTTCCATTAGAATGTGTGGGCATCAAATGAAAGAACATATCTGAAAAGTGGTTTGTAAATGAGCAGGTGCTATATCAGTGGAAATTGTATAAATAATATATAATGTAAAGTAATCTTTGATAATGGAAAATAATAATCTTCATATTTAATATATAGTACCTGGTTTAGCTAGTTAAGACAAAAGAAAGTGAGGAAGTAAGTGTGTGTGAAATGGTTGGGGTGATCACTGAAAGGAGAGCAAGGTTGTAGCTTCTGGAGAGGTGCAGGACAGGCAGTATTAGAATTTCCTGGTCAGAGAAGGGGAAGAGACAGAGATTCCGGTAGGTTTTCTGCAGTAGTGATGGATAAGTTAAGGGGCCCATTGCTGACAGTCTTCCCACAACCAGGTCACTGAGAGTTTTTTTTTTTTTTTAAGGTGAATATTCTTTTTTTAAAAATTTTATTTAAATTCAATTAATTAACATATAGTGTATGATTAGTTTCAGAGGTAGAATTCAGTGATTCATCAGTTGCATACAACACCCAGTGCTCATTACATCAAGTGCCCTCCTTCATGCCCATCACCCAGTTACCCCATCCCCCCCACCTCCCCTACAGGAACCCTCAGTTTGTTTCCTAGAATTAAGAGTCTCTTATGGTTTGTCTCCCTCTCTGATTTTGTCTTATTTTATTTTTCCCTCCCTTCCCCTATGATCCTCTGCTTTGCTTCTTAAATTCCACATATGAGTGAAATCATCTGATATTTGTCTTTCTCTGATTGACTTATTTCACTTACGGTTTCAAATAGCTCAGCAAAGCCAGATGACCTTTCTTCATCCAGTATTTTGGATTTACTCAAGTCTTTTGATGTGGGATAAGAGACTGGTTTGCTACAGCACCCTCATTCCTATGATTATCTCTATGCATCCTCCTTGGTTCCAAGGCAGGATGCTTCTGAGCTGAGACAGTGGGAGAAATGAAGAGGACAGCAAGAGGCAAGGGAGCATGATGATGGGGTAGGTTCGTGTGTGAGGTGGTGTCAAGGGCCTTGCCCAAGGAGTTTTCAGTTAAGAAGCAAATGATTGAGGGGCGCCTGGGTGGCTCAGTTGTTAAGCATCTGCCTTCGGCTCAGGTCATGATCCCAGGGTGCTGGGATCGAACCCCGCATCGGGCTCCCTGCTCGGCGGGAAGCCTGCTTCTTTCTCTCCCACTCTCCCTGCTTGTGTTCCCTCTCTCGCTGTGTCTCTGCCAAAAAAATAAATAAAATCTTTAAAAAAAAAAAAAAAAGAAGCAAATGATTGAACTCCTACAACTCAATAGTAAGAAACCTAATAACCCAGTTAAAAAATGGGTTAAGGACTTGAATAGACATTTCTCCAAAGAAGACATGCAAATGGCCAACAAATACATGAAAAGATGCTCAACATCACTCATCATCAGGGAAACCAGAACCAGAATGAAGTATTGCCTCACACCTGTTATGATGGCTATTATCAAAGAAACAAAAGATAACAAGTATTGGCAGTGATGTGGAGAAAAGCAACCCTTCTACATTTTTGGTGGAAGTATAAATTAGTACAGCCATTATGGAAAACCTGTATGGAGGTTGTTCAAGAAATAAAAAAATAGAATTACCATATGCTCCAGCAATTCCACTTCTGGGTATATATCCAAAGCAAATAACTATTTTTGAAGAGATATTAGCACTGTTATATTCATTACAGCATTATTCATAATGGCCAAGGTGTGGAAACAACTTGACTGTCTATTGACAGATGAGTGGAATGTGTTATATATCTACAATGAAATACTATTCAGCCTTAAAATTGAAGGAAATTCTGCCAGATGTGACAATGTGGATGAATTTTAAGGACCTTATGCTAAGCAAAATAAGGCAGCCACAGGAAAAAAATACTTCATAATTCCACCTATATGATATATCTAAAATAGTCAAATCCATAGAATCAGAAAGTGGAATGGTGGTTTCCAGAGGCAGGGGGAGGGGGCAGTGAGGAGTTACTGATCAATGGGCATAAAGTTTCAGTTAAGCAAGATGAATAAGCTCTAGAGATCTGTTATACAACATGGGATTTATAGTCAATAATAATGTATTGTACACTTAAATATTTGTTGAGGGTAAATCTCATTTAAGTGTTCTTACCAAAATAAAATAAAATTTTTTTAAAAAGGAAGCAAAATAATGACAGCAGAGAGGGGGTTGAGGAGAATATTACAGGACCTCTCAATCTCAGGACCATGTCGGGTGTGGACTGGGTTGGGTTCAACTGCAAACTCCACTTAGTAGCTTCATGGCTAGGATTGAGGGCTCTGAGATCAGACAGTCCTGGGCTCAAGTCCTAGCCTCACCAGATTTTGGCAGAGTGACTTGGGCAAGCTGCTTAACCTTAAGCCTTAGTTTTCTGGTTTAGAAAACAAGAATTATATAATAGGATTTGCCTCTAGGCAGTTACGAGGATTCTCATAATATGCATACAAATCAGTAATTTAAGTGGGACAGAGTAAACTGATAAATCCCAGCTGTAATTATTTCTTTTTATTTACTTATTTATTTATTTTTTATTTTTTTAAAGATTTTATTTATTTATTTGACAGAGAGCGAGCGAGAGCAGGAACATAAGCAGGGGGAGTGGGAGAGGGAGAAGGAGGCTTCCTGCAGAGCAGGAAGCCCGATGCGGGGCTCGATCCTAGGACCCTGGGATCATGACCTGAGCCGAAGGCCGACGATTAACGACTGAGCCACCCAGGTGCCCCCCAGCAGTAATTATTTCTGTTCAACCTTATTTAATGGATTTGTATATGTAAACCTTAGGAAACTGGCACATAATCGATGTTCAATAAGTACCTGAAGAAATATACAGAGATCTAAATAATCTGAGTCAGAAGAACACTCAGAAATCATCCCTTCCAAGCCACCACCCAGGGCAGGAAACTTGCAGAAGCCCTGAGGGTGGTCATCCAGCTTGAATATATCTGGTGACAGGGAACTAGTGAGTTCCCTTCCAATTTTTGGAATTGCCTTCCAATTTTTTATCTGTGGGTATTTTTGGTATTAAAGCCAAGAGTCAAGAATTCTAAACCTCACACTTCCGACATCCTTTCTTAACTGATTTCAGTTACAAATGACCACAATTTTGTTCTTCTTTTACTTGTGGAGCTACTGATTTGTTCAGCATTCAGTAAGCACTTTCTGAGTGCCGGCAGTCACGGTAGGTCCTGGGGACACAGGGGTGAACAGATAGTAAGTCACCCGACAGGTGCTTGAAGACAGTGGCCATGTCTGCCTGCATCTTCACTTTTCCACGTCCACTGTCTCCTGCCTCCTCCGGCCTGACCCCTTCAGGACACAGCTTCTAGTTCTCCCCCATCTCCAGTCACCTTCTTCCTCCATCCCATGACTGACACTCCCATGTGAAAGACCCATCATCAGCAAGGTAGAGTGTGAATAGGGACTCAGGAGTCCCAGGATCTTCCTCTTTACCCAGAAAAATCTTGCTTTCATGTGTTTTACAGATTTTTTTTTAAAAAGGATGATTTTGAAGACAAGCTCTCAGTGCTAAAGAAAAATATCAAAACTGAAATTCTAATTTACACGATCAATTTGCAGAAGGCCAGTTGAAACCCAAAGAAGGAAGTTGGTTATTTTTGTATTTATTATACTGAAGTATAGTTGACACACATGTTACAATAATTTCAGGTGCACAACATAGTGATTTGAAAACCCTGTACACCATGCTATGCTCACGGTAAGTGTAGCTACCATCTGTCACCAGTTAGTTGCTATTACAGTACCATTGACTATGTTCCCTATGCTGTAGCTTTCATCCTCGTGACTTATTTATTCCATAACTGGAAACCTGTATCTCCCACTCCCTTTCACCCATTTGGTTCTTTCCCCACTCCCCTCCCCTCTGGTAATCATCACTTTGTTCTCTGCATTTATAAGTCTTTTTCTGCTTTTTTTTTTGTTTTGCTTTTTAGATTCCACATGTAAGTGAAATCATATGGCATTTGTCTTTGTCTGATGTATTTCACTTAGCGTTAATACCCTGTAGGTCCATCCATGTCACAAATGGCAAGATCTCATTCTTTTTTATGGCTGAGTAATATTTCATTATATATATATATATATATATATATATATATATATATATATAGCACATGGAAATGGTCATTTAATACTGCACTGTCTTAGGAATTTTCTCCTCCTTTACCCTTCTCTTGTTTCAGCCTTTCCCACAGCCTGTGTCCCATGCAGCTCTGAAGTTGGGGTAAGGCCACTGATGTGGGTTCTCTTTAGTGCAGGACTGGCTTTGGGGACACTGTGAAGCCAGGCTGGGATGACAGAGGCTGGACTTTTACCCCTCAGCATCCAAGCAGTTACACCAGTCCTTCGAAAGTGTCGATCTCTTTGCTTGGAGTCTCACACATTCATTGCAAATCCTTCCATTTTTTTTGTGAATGGAGAAGGGAAACAGAGGCACATGGAGGAGTCTGAGACAAAAAAATATTGGAGTCAGGGTGGTAAGGGTCATATGACCCTGGCATTAACATGTTGCATGCAAAAAAAGATTTTCTTCTCTGTAAAAATGAATGTATTCGTAAGTTTCTGACACTCCAGGTTAGAAACATATAGGTTGGGTATGGTTGGGGATACCAGTTACTTACTCAGGTAAGGGATAGTGACCTCACATAGCCTTTGGAGGACCCAAGCACCTTCTCCTTAGCCTTGTTGATCCTGATGTCTAGAGGAGGAATAGAGGGTTTGGAGCATAGAAAGAATGTTCATATCAAGTCAAGAAAAGGAAAAAGCCCCAGCTTCTGGTGAGAGGTGTCAAGACCTACAATGTTGGGTGTGTGGGGCTTGTATGATTGTTGCTTCAGTCTAGAGATAAGGTTATCAGCAACTGATGCGGCCACTTTTCTGCTTCCTCCAGAGAGGTGACCTCTCAATGTAGCCCCAGGAACTGGAATCATGAGCCTTTCTTTCCTCCCCAACCATCCACCACCTTACTGCTTCAGGTTCCATCAGATGTTGAGGGATAGGGTGTGCGCTTAGAACTATCTGACTGTCCTGTACGTGACCTCACCCCAAGGACATAGGCAGCCTCCCCAGGCACCAACCCCAGGGAACTCATTAAACACTGTGTCTGGGAGAGAAGTAGAGACCTCTCAGTAGAGACCAAGGAAACTCAGGCTGCCGTAGCAGTGTTTTTCTTGGATCTCCAGATAATTAGTCACTTGTTATTCTAGTGATTTCTAAGGAGACAGAGGCAAATGCATAGAGACAGCCTGGGGCTTCTTCCAAGATGTGGGAGAATGCATGGAGTCAAGGGCAGAGTCCAGGTCTTCACATAAAAACTCCTCTTTGCTGATGAGCTGGTGCTGACAGCCACACCTATCAATCCGTTCATTAACCCCCCCCTTTTTAGTTGTAAACCATACATAACATAAAACCACCATTTTAGCCATTTTAAAATGTATAGTTCAGTGGCATTAAGTTAACGATCTTGAGCATCTTTTCATATACTTGTTGACCATTTGTATGTCTTCTTTGGAAAAATGCTGTTCAAATCCATAGCCCATTTTAAAATTAGGTTATTTGTTTTTTTTTTTTTTTCTTCTAGTGAATTGTAGGAAAATACAATTTCCCCGCAATATATCTTATAATGGGCTTATCTCTTAACCTAATAGATTATCAGATATGTTTTGCAAATATTTTAAGCTATTTCCTAGGTTGCTTTTTTTCACTCTGTTTGTTTTGTTTGCTTTGTCGAAGCTTTTTAGTTTGACATATTCCGACTTGTCTAGTTTTTTGTTGTTGTTGCCTTGCTTTTGGTGTCATATCCAAGAAATCACTGCCAACACCAATGTCAAAGAGCTTTTTCCGTAAGTTTTATATAAGAGTTTTATGGTTTCAAGACCTACAGTTAAGTCTTTAATCAATTTCAAGTTGGTTTTAGTGAGTCGTATAAGGGTCCAGTTTCATTCTTTTGCATGTGGATATCTAGTTTTTGTAACATTGCTTGTTGAAGAGACTACCCTTTCCTTATTGTATGTTCTTGATGCCTTTGTTTAAAATTAGTTGATTGTATGGACTTGAGTTTATATCTGGGCTTTCTGTTCTGTTTCATTAGTCTTTATGCCAGGACTATACTGTTTTGATATTGTTGCTCTGTAATATATTTCAAAATCATGAAATGTGAGCATTCTATTTTGTTTTATATTCTCAAGATTGTTTTGCTGTTTGGGATTCTTTGTACCTTTTTTTTTTTTAAGATTTTATTTATTTAAGAGAGAGAGACAGAGAGAGCATGCATGCGCAAGAGAGAGAGAGCATAAGCAGAGGGGAGGGGCAGAGGGAGAGGGAGAAGCAGACTCCCCGCTGAGCAGGAAGCAAAATGTGGGGCTGGATCCCAGGACCCTGGGATCATGACCTGAGCTGAAGGCAGATGTTTAACCGCCTGAGCCAGCCAGGCACCCCTGTACTTTCTTTTTTTTTAATTTTATTTTATTTAAATTCAATTAATTAACATATAGTGTATCATTAGTTTCAGAGGTAGAGTTCAGTTATTCATCGGTTACACATAACACCCAGTGCTCATTACATCAAGTGCCCTCCTTAATGCCCATCACCCAGTTACCCCATCCCCCCACCCACCTCCCCTCCAGCAACCCTCAGTTTGTTTCCTATAGTTAAGTGTCTTTTGTGGTTTGTCTCCCTCTCTGATTTCATCTTGTTTTATTCCCCCCCTTTGTACTTTCATATGAATTTTAGGATTCCTTTATTTATTGCTGTATATGCCATTGGGATTTTAGGATTTTAATAGGGATTGAATTGAATCTGTAGATCACTTTGGTTAGAATGGTATTTTAATGGGGCACCCAAGTGGCTCAGTCAGTTAAATATCTGCCTTTAGCTTGGGTCATGATCTCAGGGTCCTAGGATCAAGCCCCTCATTAGGCTCCCTGCCCGATGGGGAGTCTGCTTCTCTCTCTGTCTCTCCCCCTTGCTCATGCTTGCATGCTCTCTCTCTCTATCTCAAAAAAAAAAAAAAAAAAAAGGAATGGTATTTTAACAATACTTATCCTTCTAATCCATAAACAGATGATATTTTGCCATATATTTGGGACCTTCTTTAACTTCTTTCATCAAATGTTTTTGTTTCCATTATTTAAGTCTTTCACCTTCTTAATTGAATTTATTCATAAGTAATTTATTCTTTCTGATGCTACTGGTGAGGTAGTTTACTTATTTCCTTTCAGACTGTTCATCGTGAATGTGCAGACTCACAACTGAATCCTTAACCCACACCAGTCTTCTTTCCATTTCTCCACTGCAGCTTCATTAACAATGTCACCAAAGACCTTCATGTCATTAAAGTCAATGGACAGTCTTCCAGGCTTATTTCGCTTAAACTGTTCATATTTTAATGTTGGTTAATAGTCACCGCCTCTTGAAACTTCTATTCTTGGATGATACAACTACTCCTTTTCTGTCCTCTTTGCTAATACGTTCTCTATCAGACTCTTCGATGTCAGAAATACTCAGCACTCTTCTCCTCAGCATTCATGTTTCACACCCCTCCTAGTGTATGTTACTTACTCTGATCAACAGGCAAAATATGTTCAAGAAGTAATTTTTCTTAGCTCAGGATTGTGTAAAATCTCCAACATTTTCTTTTTTTTCTTTTCTTTTTTTTAAAGATTTCATTTATTTATTTATTTGAGAGAGAGAGAATGAGAGACAGAGAGCATGAGAGGGAAGAGGGTCAGAGGGAGAAGCAGACCCCCCGCCGAGCAGGGAGCCTGATGCGGGACTCGATCCCAGGACTCCAGGACCATGACCCGAGCCAAAGGCAGTTGCTCAACCAACTGAGCCACCCAGGCGCCCCTCCAACACTTTCATATATGTAATGAGCTTGCAGTAGAAGGACCCAATACATTTCCCTTCACAGTTTCCTCATCACACGACATGCTTCTAGAATTATTCCACTGTTGTGTCACCAGCCTCACAGGTTATCTGTCTATATGGTGGGAGGAGGAGCTGCCAAGGGGTTTCCTGGTCTGTTCCCAGGGGCCACGTAGAAGCTCTTCACCTGACTGGGCGGGGTGTTCAGAAGGCCTGCTTAGACCTTTGCTCTGACTATATGTACTTTCAGAAGGGATTTATTTCATTCTCACTGTTGTTCATTAGCAAATTTCCAAGTTCACGCTAGCCTCCTTTGTTTGGATAGCAAAACTTTGATTAAAGTTTTTCAATAGTACCTGCCAACATCAGCTCACCCTTCTGAAGGGTGGCAGGCTATCTTGTGGAAAGTGCTGTCTATTCTGACAGAGACAGCACTCGAGCTGTGACTGAGAAGGTTAGGACTAACCTGGGGGACAGATATGTAACACTTTAACCACAACGTATATCTCATGGTCCCTCTTTTTTCTTTTTTAAAAGATTTGGTTTATTTATTTGAGAGAGAGAGAGAGAGCACAAGCAGGTGGAGGGGCAGAGGGAGGGGGAGAAGAAGACTCCCTGCTGAGCAGGGAGCCCAATGTGGGGCTTGATCCCTGGACTTGGAGATCATGACCTGAGCTGAAGGCAGACACTTAACCAACTGAGCCACCCAGGTGCCCCTCATTGTCTGTTGTTATCTAGAATTCCCTTTAGTGTGAACTTTAGGGAGGTTACTTGCTGACATAAGTTGTGGCCACAAGTGCTGTGAGTCACATCTAGACCATTGTATTAAATGCCAGTGCAAAATCTTCAAGAGGTTTCGTCAGCTTCTGAGAGAGTGATGATTAGTGTTTACAATGGTGTCTGCTCCATCAGCTTTGGTCCCTGAGTGTTTAAAGTGAGTAGCACTCTATGCTTTTCAATGGTGAACATGCAGTGTCAATATGAAATAAATCTTCGGTTTCAAGGTCCAATGATTTTGACATTGTTTGTTTCCTCAGCACAACCTAGCTTATCCTGACTGACATGCATTGCTTTTTTCCAGGATATAAAGGGCATTTCAATGAGGATCATGGCCATGTGGACAAAGGTAGAAGCAAGGGGGAAGGGAAAAGAAGTCAAGTGCTGAGAATTCACTGTGATGACACCTTGGTGTTGGGGCGGGTACTACATCTGCTTTGTAGATTCTTCCATCTTTCCAGCCTTATCGTCTCTGTTCTCAAACTGAACAAGCCTCATAGGACTCTCCATTGTCCCTCAAACACATTCCAGTGTTTCTTGCTTCTTCCTCTTTGGGTGGGTCCCACTATTTGGAATGTTCTGCCCATTTCCTGCTGTACTGAACTTTCATCTGTCAAAATCAGTCCATCCTTTAGGATAACCTTAGGTCATTATTCCAAGAAGTCTTTCCCAATTCCCTACTGAAGTCATGTAACTTCTTACACTCAAAGCGAAGAAAGGACTTTGTACTTTCTTGAGTATTACCCAAAGTCAAACCCATGGAGGAGGTATTTGGAGATAGCTTTATTCCACTTCAGGATAGCTTTATTTATATAGGTGGCAGAAACAGTTTTCCTGAAATGTGGATTCCTAGCAGCACTTGGCCTGGGATTGTACATGTAATTGGTCAAGGTCACTGATAGAAACTAAGTGTTCTAGCTTCTAGGTCAGGGCTCTTATTGCTTTCCATCACGACCTTCTTCAACCTGTTTGGGCACCATGTAAAAAATGGGTAGGAGGGAAAGGTAATGTGATCACCTCTTAGGTCATCTCCCAATTAAGGTATTCCATCTATATGTTCTTTCTATGAGTGAATTCTGTCCCTTAATTTTCTCAAACCCCTCTTCATGTCTTTGTTCCTCAGGCTATAGATGAAGGGGTTCAGCATGGGTGTCACTACTGTGTACATGACTGTGGCTACCCGGTCCTTCACCACTGAGTACATGGACAGGGGCCTAAAATAGACATAGATGACACTCCCATAGAACAAGGCCACTACAGTGAGGTGGGAGCCACAGGTAGAGAAGGCCTTCCACTTGCCAGCTGCAGAGGGAATTCTGAGCACAGTGATGATGATTCGCAGGTAGGAGAAGAGGATGCACAGGAAGGGGGTCGCGATGACAGCCAGGGTCTCGGTCATGACCACTATCTGGCTGGAGGATGTGTCAGAGCAGGATAGCTTTAGCACAGGCTGGGTATCACAAAAGAAGTGCTTAATGACATGGGAGGCACAGAAGGATAGGCGGGACATGAGTAGCACCCGGAGCAGGGAGTGCAGGTGGGAGATGGTGCAAGAACCCAGCAGCATGAGGAGGCAATG
Source organism: Halichoerus grypus (assembly GCF_964656455.1). Lineage (NCBI taxonomy): Eukaryota > Metazoa > Chordata > Mammalia > Carnivora > Phocidae > Halichoerus > Halichoerus grypus. The sequence continues at coordinate 82,153,829 of NC_135725.1, read as the reverse complement.
CCGTGGGTTCATGACCGTATCATAGTGGAAAGGGTTGCAGATGGCTACCAGCCGGTCTATGGCCATAGAGGCCAGCAGGTAACTGTCAGTATTCGCAAAGGCCATGAAGAAGTACATCTGGACCAGGCATCCCACGAAGGAGATAGCCTTGGTCTCTGATGGTAAATTTGCCAGCATCTTGGGCACAATGACTGTTGTGAAGCAGATATCCATGAAGGACAGGTTGCTGAGGAAAAAGTACATAGGGGTATGGAGTCGGGAGTCAGAGTGGATGGCCAGGATGATCAGTATATTGCCCGTGACAGTGACCATGTACATGATGAGGAAGATGGCAAAGAGTGGTTTTTGTAGCTGAGGGTTGGAAGAGATGCCCAGGAGGATAAAGCCGGAGTTGCTGCTGTAGTTCTTTGCCTCCATGTCTGTGCCTTTGTGGGCAGGGTGTGGAGAAGCAGTTGGAGAGATGTGAAGGGCAATTTCATCAAGTCAGCTTCTTCCCTAATCTCCAGGTTATAAAAAAGCCCATTGATATTTCTTCTGATTTTAAAGAATATTTACTTCAAGACATTCTAGAAAAAGAGGGAGTAAAATCTGGTAAGAGAAAAATAAGAAAATTCCAAGATGCTTTCTACATGAGAAACTAATATTTTCTCATGTGTCCTTAGGTAATTCTTTTTTTTTTTGGAAATTCTGTTAGTGTAATTTGTCTGAGTTTTCTCAATTCTCTTTCCAAATATTCTTTTTAGGTCGTTCCTTGAGCAACTCCTTAGATTTTTTTTTTTTCTTCTTCGTCCAGGGGATGGCTTTATATACATGAGCTATTTTGACTAAAAAACTATGAAGCTCTCATTCTAAACATTTATATTTACCAGAATAGAAAACTTTGAATGTAAACATCCCATTCCACCAGTTAGGGAAAAGACAAGGCAAGGATGGCTTCTTTTACCACTATTAAACTATAGTGCTCAGATGGTAGTGTAAGCCAGTGAAAAAACAAAATTAATGAAATAGGCATAACATTTACCTTGTCATTATTTTTAGTTGGCTTGTTTGGCTATCTAAAAAAAAATCCAAGGTACTCATCTGAGAACTTTTAAACCTATAAAGATTTATCACAGTGGCCAGATATAAGATACCATGCAAATATAAATATTATCCTGTAGTAGAAAAATATAATGGAGTAAAAGGTTTCAATTGGCAATGGCAAGAAGGTCTAACCATCCGATGACTGCAGCGCCTGCCCTGATCCAGACCCTCTGTCCCTACATCTACTGGTAGTGCAGCCCCCCCAGCCTCGCACTGGTGTAGGATGTGAGAGTCTATGCTCCAGTAAGAAATCAGGCCTCAGTGGAGACATTCAAGCAAAGGTTGGAGAACTAATTCTCCAGAACAACAAGGAAAGTCATGCATCAGGAAAGGTATAAACATACCAAAAGCATATGGCAGCACAAATACCAGAATCTGATCAGACCAAACAGTTTAAGGAATTTCTTGGAACCTACAGTCAACTTACAGAAACCTGCTATTTGAACTCTGTTGAAGACTTCACAACAAGAGAAGTAAAACCCGAGGAGACCACCTGTTCAGAACATCGCTGACAGAAATACTTAAAAATGACACAAAGTATATCCATGAGATTTCAGGAATATCAAATTTAGCTGAAGGAGGCCCTGGCAACCAAAGCAGGACCCCTTGGCCAATCAGGATAGAGAAATCCTGATGGATGGACTTTTGACGAAAGAATGCCAGCAGCTGTTGTGATGAAAAACAGGATTCATCTGCTAGATTCTTCCTCCTTCCCTCTCTGCCCCTCCCCACTTGTGCATTCTCTCTCTCTCTCAAATAAATAAAAATCTTAAAAAAACAAACAAACCATTGTTTCTTCCAAAAAAAAAAGTCTAAAATCTACTTAGCAATAAATCTGATAGAAAAAAGTAAAAAGAGATGAGAATGATCTCTCTGAAGAAAGTGTAACAGAACACAAAAGGATGTCTGAACAAATGGAGATACTGTACTTCTATAAAGGGAAGATTCAATTTAAAAGTGCCAATTCTGAGATTGCACATGTAAGTGATATTATACAGTAGATGTCTTTCTCTGTCTGTTTAGCATGATGCCCACAAGTTCCATCCAAGTTGCAATTGGCAGGATTTCCTTCTTTTTATTGCTGAATCTAAAAAAGACAGTCATGGAAACAGAGTACAGTTATGGTTGCCAGAGGCTAGGATGGGAGAAATGGGGACATGTCGAACAGAAGGTACAAATTTCCATTTGTAAGGTCAGTAAGTTCTGGAAATCTAATGTAAAGTGTGGTGACAAAAGTTAGTAATATTGTTTTATATACTTGATATTTGCTAAGACAGTAGATATTTATTATTTATTTTAATTGAGATATAATTGATATGACATTGTGTAAACTTAAGCTGTAAAATGTGTTCATTTGATGCATTTAAGTTACAGTATGATTACCAGCATAGCATTAGCTGTCACCTCTATCACACCACGTAATTGTCATTTCTTTTTTGTGATGGGAACAATTAAAATCTACCACTCTTAGAAACTGAGAGGTTGGGGCGCCTGGGTGGCTCAGTTGGTTAAGCAACTGCCTTCGGCTCAGGTCATGATCCTGGAATCCCGGGATCGAGTCCCGCATCGGGCTCCCTGCTCAGCGGGGAGCCTGCTTCTCCCTCTGACCCTCCCCCCTCTCATGTGCTCTCTCTCATTCTCGCTCTCTCAAATAAATAAATCTTTAAAAAAAAAAAAAAAAAGAAACTGAGAGGTTTATATATAATTCATTATTGTTGTCTGTAATCATTATGCTGCATGTTAAATCTTCAGGATTTATTCATTTACTGGTTGCGAGTTTGTACCTTTAAGCATCTCACCGATTCCCCCACTCTCCCAGCCCCTCCTGACCAACATTCAGTTTGAGAGAGTAGTTCTTAGATGTTCTTGTAAAAGAACCAGACATGGTGATTATGTGAGGCGGAGGAGATATTAACTAACCATACTGTGGGAATCATTGCACAACATGTGTCAAATCGTCATGTTGTAGACCTTTAACTAACACAGTGTTATATATGTCAATTATATCTCAATAAAGCTGTAAGAAAAGTCTTCTGGAATTAATGAAATTTAGTGCACCTGTGATAATACCCCAAGAGCATTTCTTTACTCAAGGGCATTTTTAAAAAAGATTTTATTTATTTATTTGAGAGAGAGAGGCAGAGATAGCGACAGAGATAGCAAGAGCACGAGCGGGGAGGAAAGGGAGAAACAGGCTACCTGCTGAGGAGGGAGCCCGATGCTGGGCTCCATCCCAGGACTCTGGGATCATGACCCGAGCCAAAGGCAGACGCTTAACCGACTGAGCCACCCAGATGCCCTCCCAAGGACATTTTTAATAGGACTTGAGAAGGTCATTCTAAAATTCATCTAGAGGAATAAATAGCCTGGGAAAGACAATTTTGAAAAAAAAATTAGAATGACAGAGTTTTTCTTTTCTTTAGAGAGCAAGAGAGAGTGGGGGAGGGGCAGAGGGAGAGGGAGAAAGAGAATCTTAAGCAGGCTCCATGCCCAGCACTAAGCCTGATGTAGGGCTCAGTCTCATGACCCTGAGATCATGACATGAGCCGAAATCAAGAGTTGGATGCTCAATTGACTGAGCCACCCAGGCGCCCCAACAGAGTTTTTCTAACCAAAAATCAAAGTATGTAATAATGAAAAAAAAAAATACGATAATCGTACACAGAGAGAAAAACCAATTAATGAACCAACATAAAGAATGCTATATGCCTATATTTATACATGTATATGGATCTTAATCAATAGACGTGCAAAACCTTTGTAAAAAATAAGGCTAGATTTTTTTCTAACCCACATAGAAACAAAATCCATATGAACAAACTAGAAGTAAAAAATCCAAATCATAAAGTATTAGCCAAAAATAAAGGGCATATTTATATGGTCTCAAGATGTGGATGCCATTCCAATTGAGAAAAAAATGTAGAGGCAAGAATGACAAAACACTGTACTCAAAAATGTGAAAATGACACCAAAAGAGATCATAAGTAAAACTAAAATATTAACTATGGACTCAAAGAAAATATCTACAATACATTTACCAAAGAAAACATACCAACCTAGCTGGTAATCAAAAAATGTAAATTAGACTGAAACACAATTTTTACTCATCGGATTGTCAATAAATTTTTTTGGCAATATTCAAAAGGAAAAAGACCTTCATATACACTGGTAATGAGAGGATAATCAGTATAGGCTTTTTGGCAGTCTCTGTCAGAATCAAAAATCTGCATCTCTTTGTCTAGTAATTCCACTCATAAAAATCCATCCTTTAAAAATATTCATTTATGTGTAGCACAAAGATACATACACACATATTTGTAGCATTACTCGTAGTACCAGATTAAAAGAAAAGAACAAACAAAACCAACATAGGAAACAACCTAAATATCCACAAATTATTAAAACAATTAATAGTGCATTCTCATTACTCAATAGCACCCATCCTCTAATGAAATAAGATTGCTAATGATAGTCAACGTTTATTAGTACTCAGTATATTCCACCCTGAGGTAAGTGCTTTTCATGTATTTTATGATTTTATTTTCCCCAAATCCTAGATAGGCACCATTATTATCCTTCTTTTCTTTTCATTTTTTATTAGTTTCAGAGGTAGAATTTAGTGATTCATCAGTTGCATATTAACACCCAGCGCTCATTACATCAAGTGTCCTCCTTACTGCCCGTCACCCAGTTACCCCATACCCCATCTACCTCCCCTCCAGCAACCCTCAGTTCGTTTCCTAGAGTTCAGCATCTCTTATGGTTTGCCTTCCTCTCAATTTTAATCTTATTTTCTTTTTCCTTCCCTTCCCCTATGCTCAGCTGTTTTGTTTCTTAAATTCCACATATGAGTGAAATCATATCGTATTTGTCTTTCTCTCACTGACTTATTTTGCTTAGCATAATACCCTTATTTTCAATAAAAAAATATTTAGCAAAGTAATTTCCCAGATCCCACAGTTAGTAAGTGGTAGAGTTGGGATTTTAATTCAAGCAGTCTGATGGCAGAGCAGAAGGTACTGATTGCTAAGCTATATTTTCAAGGTGATACTGCTGTCCATGACATTTTGTTAAGTGATAAAAGCAAGTTGCAGAGCAATGCGTATAGAATAATTCCATTTTCTGCAAAGAAGTATATCTCCTTTATATTTGTGTTTGTTGTTGTGGTGTGTGTGTTTATGTGTATGTAGTTGCCTTCTGAAGCGAGATTGTAGGGATGGAGTGAGGAATTCCTTCCATATTTAACTTTGTATATAGATATGTCCTCTTAGGGATCCCACAGGGCTCTTTCCTGGCGTGGTTTTTCTCTTTTCAGTTCTCTAAAATCTCTCCTTCATGCCTAGTGTTCACTCCTATATCAGATTAGAATTTTACCCAGCCATTTCCAGCTGTTAAATTCTAGATTCCAAGGCAAGTTGACATTGGAAATATGCCCCCTGGAATTCCTTTTTTGTAAATAATTGTCTTCTGTCCATTTCATTCCTATTTTGTAAATAGTTGTCTTTGGTATCCATATGATGGACCAGAAGTGCTTAGAGTGGGACTTTTGCAGAAACCCAGTCTCTTGTGTCCCTCTGCTGAGCTGGTAGTGCGTCACCCAGATGTCTCCTATGGGAGACACCTACTTCATTGCAGCCCTTCCCGGGGATATCCTCAGTCAGGATGGTAGTGTAATACAATACAATACAATAGCAATGACACAGTGCTTATGTGTACCAGATACTGCTCTAGGAATTCTACGTACATTAAGTCCGTTAGTTCTTCACAATACCCCATTTTACAGATAATGAAAGCGAGGCACAAGGAACTGAAGTGACTTGCCTAAGTCCACACAGCTAGAAGGTAGAGTCCAGCTTGAGAATATGTGCTCTTATCCCCTGCATTACGCTAGCTTTCTTGTTCCTTTGTCTCCTGTGTTTGAGATAGAGGAGAGAAGATAGGATAAGGAAAAGGGAGGAAGATCATATGAAGAGGTTGATCCAACCCAGTCTCTGTTCCCAAAGAGCCCTCAGCCTGCCTACCTGTGGGCCTGACAGAGGAGATTCAGGATCCTGACCAGGCTAGGGGGCCTGCCAGGGAGTTAAGATCAGGCTCCGAATCTGTGAGGGAGCAGGCCAGGGCAAGTGCAGATCTACTTTCAGAAAAGTGCTGTCTCTTCTTTTTACCTACAGTGGGTGTTGGTGATGGAAAGGGAGACCCAGGGGCCTCTCCTCTGAATGCCAGAGCCCTGGGGGCATTGGCCCTGTGGTCTTCCCAGGAGAGAAGAACATTACTGATGTCCTCACTGAGTTCTATGCTCTGAGCCTTGGGGAAACTGGGCTCTAGAGGTGTAGCCTCATAACCCCAGGAAGGGAATTAGGGCCATGCAGCAACAGGGGTGGAGGTTTTCATGCACATGTATGTGACGTATGTACATGAACATGTGAGTTCATGCATTCATGCATGCTCTCTGTTTATGCATGTGCTCCTTGTGCATGTCTTTGTGTCGGCTTATGTGTGCCTACCTGGAAGGAGAGGTGATGGCGTCTGACATCTCTGAAGTTCTGTGTCTGCAGGCATGACTATATCTAGGTGCAGGTGTAGCGTTCCGGGGAAAGGATTAAGATATGGGTTCTGGAGCCAGTTGGAATAGATTCAGATGCTGGCTCTGCCTCCTACAGGCTGTGTAGCTTTTGCAATACTTAACTTTTTTGAGCCTCAGTGTGTGTGTGTGTGTGTGTGTGTGTGTGTGTGTTGTGTGTGTGTGTGTGTGTGGTTTTTGTTTGCCTTTCTTAAACATTTTATTGCTTCAGTTTCTTAAAGCAGACATCCCAGTTTCACTAATTACTAAATGGGGGAACTTCGGCAAGTTGTTTAGCTTCACTAAACCACATTGTCCTCATCTATAAATGCTTAGCAATCACAACTTTATTTTCTTTATCTTTTCCCTTTAATAGTCTTGATTTTTTTTAGAGCAGTTATAAGTTCACAGCAAAATTGGTCACATGGTCCAGAGAGTTCCCACATAGCCACAGCCCCCACACATGCACGAAACCCCCTGATTATCGACATCCCCACTAGAATGCTACACTTGTCATAATTGATGAACCCCACTGACACATCATCATCACTCAAATCCATAGTTTACATTAGGGTTCACTCTTGGTGTTGTACATTTTGACAAATGTCTATTGACAACATTATAGTATCATAGAGAATAATTTCACTGGCCCTGAAGTCCTTGGTGTTCCACCCGTTCATCCCTCCCTCCCACCGATGCCCTGGTATCCACCGATCTTTTACTGTCTCCATAGTTTTTCCTTTTCCAGAATGCCATGTATTGGAATCCTATAGCATGTAGCTTTTTCAGATTGGCTTCTTTCATTTAGTAATATGCATTTAAGTTTTCTCCATGTGTTTTCCAGTCTTAATAGCTCTTTTTTTTGTACTGAATAATATTTAATTGTCTGGATATATCACTGTTTATTTATCCACTCACTTACTGAAGGAAGGACAGTAGCAACATCATACTTGGTGCTTCCAAGTTTGGCAGTTGTGAATAAAGGTACTACCAACATCCATAGATAGGGTTTTGTGTGGATATAAGTGTTCAACTCCTTTAGGTTAATTCCAAGGAGTGTGTTTGCTGGATCATATAGTAAGAATATGTTTAGTTCTGTAAGAAACTGCCAGACTGTCTGTACATTTTGAACTTCCACCAGTAATGAATGAGAATTCTTGTTGCTCTACATTTTTGTCAGCATTTGGTATTGTCAGTGTTTTGAATTTTGGCCATTCTAATGGATGTGTTGTGGTATCATACTGTGGTTTTATTTTGCATTTCCCTGATGACATGTTTCCTTTGCTTATTTTCTATCTGTATCTTCTTTGGTGAGGTGGCTTTAAAGTCCTTGTCTTATTTTATTAGGGTATTTATTTTCTTATTGCCAAGTTTTTGAAAAAGAATCTTTTGATACATATCTCAGCCTCAGGGAGCACAGAGCAGGGTGCCCAAGGGTGGAGAGAAGGGTAAATGGACAAATGGAAGCTTTCCATCACAACCCCATCTGGCGACCAGAATGATCTATATAAATTAGGAACAACTTCGTAATTATTTGGTTACTTCTCTGATCTACATCCTTCAAAGTGTCCCCTTGGTGACAGCCCGTGTTTTCCAAGTGGTTTGTCATGATATGTAATTATACAGAAATAACATGGAGTAATGTCAATTTTACTCATTTTTTAAGAGGGAGAAGAACAGCATTGTTCTATATTTATGGCATGGAATGAGAGCTTTGCTTGAATCTTAGCGATAGAACATATATAACCTGAATGTTTACAAGTTCTTCTTCATCCTTCAGGAGAGTTGCTTCTCCCTTGAAAACTCAGCTTTCACAGGGTGATACATGGAAGTGTTCAATTAGTCTATTGTACACCTGAAGCTAATATAACACTGTATGTTAACTAACTGGAATCAAGATAAAAACTTAAAAAAAAAGAAAAGTCAGCTGTCCTGGGCCATGCCCCCATGCTCAAGACAGAATATCCTTGCTTGTCTTCCTGTGAGCTTATCTCTGCTACTGCTGTTTGCTCTGATTTGTTTCATTGCAAAGTTTGATTAGATCCTCTCTCATTATTTCTCAAAACACACAATGCTCAAGGCTGTGTCTACCAAGACTTGAAGCTAACACAAAGAGGTAACAGTGGAGAAAACTATAAAATTAGGTGGCTGATCTTACTGTCCCTAGATGCCATTGGCTGTGTACTCTTTTTTAAGGGGCTCCCCTTCTGATCTTTTCTTCCCTTATCCTGGCAGCATAATCTTATGGCAAATTTATCTCTCCCAGAGGAAAGTCCCCCTTTCTATGTTCTCATTTTCCCAAGTTCAAGTCCCTAACAACATACTTCTGGACACACCCGAGGACTGTAGGGCTGCCAGACTTAGCAACTCTATGAGGAACTAATATCAATAATCTTCCCAGAGATGGTACCATCCAATGAAGACAGTCATTTACGCTTGTAACAAAATGCATGCTATCCCAATCTGAAACTCTACAATGATAATATCCTGGCTTAGGGCCTCCTCCAGAACAGTGAAAAGGTATTTTGTTTACAATTTTGTGATACAAAAAAAATCTCACTAGGAATGATCTCTTCCCAAAGAAAACTGACAGCAAAAACCCATAAGGAGTAGGTAGTAGAGGGTGACCAGTTGGTCACATAATCCATATTCCTGGATGGTAAGATAATGTAGTAAAAATGTCAGTTTCCCCAAATTAATACATATATTCAGTAGACTCACAAAATTCTAACAGGGTTCTTTATAGAATATGTCAAGTCTACTCTAAAACTTGTTAATGAAAGAAAATGTGTAAAAGTAACAATATAATTTTGAAAACAAAGCAAAATAACGATGATGGGTTTGTCTTCCCAGTTAGAAAAACATACAACAAAGCTTTGCTAGTTACAACAGCATAGTATTGGTATAAGAATGTAAAATCCAGCTGATGGAGCAGAGTAGAATCCAGAAATAGACCTAACTAAAAAGGTACTTAGCCTTTTTGGATGTGGGAGGAAAGAAAATTGTGGGACAAATGTGTATTCAATTAAAAGATAAATTTAATAAATTTAGATCTTGACATTATACCATATGTGAAAATAAATTCCAAACAAAGAGGCAACCCACAGAATGGGAGAAGATATTTGCAAATGACACTACAGATAAAGGGCTGGTATCCAAGATCTATAAAGAACTTCTCAAACTCAACACCCCAAAAACAAATAATCAAGTCAAAAAATGGTCAGAAGACATGAACAGACACTTCTCTGAAGAAGACATACAAATGGCTAACAGACACATGAAAAAATGTTCATCATCATTAGCCATCAGGGAAATTCAAATCAAAACATGGAGGACATTAGGAGAAGGAAGGGAAAAATGGGCGGGGGGAATTGGAGGGAGAGATGAACCATGAGAGACTATGGACCTGAGAAACAAACAGGGTTTTAGAGGGGAGGGGGGAGGGGGGATTGGTTAGCCCGGTGATGGGTATTAAGGAGGGCACGTACTGCATGGAGCACTGGGTGTTATACGAAAACAGTGGATCGTGGATCACTACATCAAAAACTAATGATGTATTGTATGGTGACTAACATAACATAATAAAATTAAAAAAAAAAACACATTGAGATACCACCTTACACCAGTTAGAATGGCAAAAATTGACAAGGCAAGGAACAACAAATATTGGAGAGGTTGTGGAGAAAGGGGAACCCTCTTACACTGTTGGTGGGAATGTAAGTTGGTACAGCCACTTTGGAAAACAGTGTGGAGGTGCCTCAAAAATTTAAAAATAGAGCTACCCTATGACCCAGCAATTGCACTTCTAGGTATTTACCCCAAAGACACAGATGTAGTGAAAAGAAGGGCCATATGCACCCATTGTTCATAGCAGCAATGTCTGCAATAGCCAAACTGTGGAAAGAGCCGAGATGCCCTTCAACAGATGAATGGATAAAGAAGATGTGGCCCATATATACAATGGACTATTACTCAGCCATCAGAAAGGATGAATACCCAACTTTTACATCAACATGGATGGGACTGGAGGAGATTATGCTAAGTGAAATAAGTCAAGCAGAGAAAGTCAATTATCATATGGTTTCACTTATTAGTGGAACATAAGGAATGGCATGGAGGACATTAGGAGAAGGAAGGGAAAAATGAAGGGGGAGAATTCGGAGGGGGAGATGAACCATGAGAGACTATGGACTCTGAGAAACAAACTGAGGGTTTTAGAGGGGAGGGGGTTGGGGGGGGGATGGGTTAGCCCGGTGATGGGTATTAAGGAGGGCATGTACTGCATGGTGCACTGGGTGTTATACGAAAACAATGAATCTTGGATCACTACATCAAAAACTAATGATGTATTGTATAGTGATTAACATAACATATAAAATAAAATTAAAAAAAAAGAAAATAAATTCCAGATGTATTTGAAGATTTAAAAGTAAAAATCCCTAAAACTATAACATGGAAATACAGGAGAATATTTTTATAATTTTGTAGATGGAATAACCCTTCTCGGCAAAATATAAACCCTGAAGTTGTAAAGGAAAAGATGGGCAGATTTGACTATATAAAAGTGAAAACGTGTGTGTGACCAGTGATGTCATGAATGAAGTTAAAAGAGAGTCAAAGGATTTGGAGAAAATACTGATGATGTATATATATATATATATATATATATATATATATATATATATATGTATTCATATAATAGAAAGGATTAGTGTTCATATAGTAGAAAGGATTCCAAAAAATTAATAAGAAAGTGACACATTCTAATTGTGATAGGAACAGTGATGTTTACCAAATATTCCATACAAAAACTAACATTTCCCACCCCTTGCAGTTTGTTATGAACACATGACAACTTCTGTCCAAAGAAATATGAGTTTAAGTGATGTGTGTTATTTCTGGATTAAGGCAATGGAAAACCACGTGAAATTCTCCAATCTGTCTTTCCCTGCCAAGGAGGCCATAGGTTTTTGATAAGCTATGGTGGACCTCTATCAGTGTGGTTTTCTCTGAATCACTCTCCATCAAACAGCCCTGGTGACCTGTAATGGATGTATCGTGTGAGCAAGAAATAAAGTTTTGCTGTGTGAAACTTTTGGGATTTGGGGATTAATTTACTGTTGCAATGTAGAAATCCATTCTGGCTAATACTTCAATAGAAAAATGAGAAAAGGATATAAACAGGTAATTCACAGTGGAAGAAATAGGACCAATAAACATATAAAAGACATAAAGTATTATTTATTTTGACCAGTAGAAGTATCACCATAGAAGATGGTGATACTACATGGTATTGAATGTGTGAGGAGAAAGGTGCTTCATGTACTACAGATTGGCACAGAAATGCACTTTCTGTGCATTTGGCACAGCCATTTTGGAGAACAACTTGACAGTATCTCTCAAATTCCACTTTTATGTATATAAGGCATTTGAACAATGGATGTGTACACATTTGAATAATGTATGTATACAAGGTATTCATAGAAGTATTGTTTATAATAGATACAAGAGAAAATAGAAACAGTTTAAATGCTCAGGAATGAAGACATGGTTAAATTATGGTAGCTTCATATTATAAATTATTATTATTATTAAAATAATATGAACAAGTTAAAAACAATAGTATACTGTAGATAGTAGTGACTTGGAACCATCCTTAAGACATATTTTTAGATGAAGAGTCAAGTTCAAAGGTAATATATTTATGTAGTGTGATTTCAATCCTCTTAATTTTTTTTCATTTAAAGAGCCTTTATTTTTTTTTCTGCTTCGAATAATTTATTTTAGGAAAATTGATACACCAAGAGATTTTGCAATCTTTTCCAATCACAATTCAAGGAAGAATTGCAATACATTTAAATAGAAATTAGAATAAACATGTCTTCCACTATAAAACACAAATTTCCTTAAAGAATTTTAGCAACCGAAACCAACATGATTAATATTTTCCTATTTTACTTCATCCTTAATGTCCATAGTTCTTCATCTTTCCTTTTTTTTTGAAGACTTTTATAGACCAATCTTTTAGATTCTCTACACATAATTATATTCGAATGAAATTGTCGGGGTTGTGGATTGGTCTATAAAAGTCTTAAAGAGCCTTTAAAAATTTTTTTAAATAAGTTTTAATTTAAATTCGAGTTAGTTATACGCAACTAATGAATCGTTGAACACTACATCAAAAACTAATGATGTACTATTTGTTGGCTAACTGAACATAATAATAATAAAAAGACTTAAATAAAATAAAAAATAAATTCAAGTTAGTTAATGTTAGTGTAATATTAGTTTCGAGTGTACAATACAGTGATTCAATAGTTCCATACAACACCCGGTGCTCATCACAACAAATGCTTTTAATCTTTATATTTGCATGTGTAAAGATATCTTTCTCTATGTAACAGGTTTGTGGGTGAAATTCAGGAGGGATTTTCAGTTTGTACCTTATAACTTCTGTTTAATTTTCACAACTAGACTGTATTCATGTGTTATCTATATCCTCAGTAAAAAAAAAGGAAAGAAATGTGGAAGGTGAGAAAAATAGAATTAAAATATATTTTTAAAAGATTTTATTTATTTATTTGACAGAGAGAGACACAGCGAGAGAGGGAACACAAGCAGAGGGAGTGGGAGAGGGAGAAGCAGGCTTCCTGCCGAGCAGGAAGCCCGATGTGGGGCTCGATCCCGGGACCCTGGGACCATGACCTGAGCCGAAGGCAGACACCTAACGACTGAGCCACCCAGGCGCCCTGAATTAAAATATTTTTTAACACAGTGCCTTCTTTGTGTCCTCTCTTAGCATCAAATATTGACACATAAAAACCTTAAATAAATACTTCATGATACATAAAAACATACCTAGGAGACAGGGGAAGAAGGCTATTAATTTGCTAAACCTTAAAATCACAACAATGGCACTACCAAATTTCACAAGCCAACTGGGGTTCCCCAAAGATCAGTGGTTCACAACCTTGGCTGTTCATTGGAATTACCTGGGAGCTTTAAAACTACTGATACCTGGGTTACATCTTAGAGACTTTGATTTAATTGGTCTGGGGTGTGGTCCTGGGCCTCAGGATCTTTTTGTAAGGTCCCCAGGTGATGCTACATGTGCAGAGGAGGCTGAGAACCACTGCTTTAGATAAAATAGACACTATTGCAAAGGTCTTTAATTAGAAGACCAAAAGGAATGGGGGAGTTGATTTCTATGCCTCAAGGATAATGTTCTTCAAAGCATATAAGGGAAAAGGTTCTGGCTAGAACTGGTTTAAACATTATTTTCCTCTAAAATTGATTACTCAGTAGCTCCCTCCAGTGCTGCCCTTGCATGAATGGGCTCAGGTGGGAGGAGGCAAAGCCTTAGAGTTATGGCAGCCTCAATTACCTTTCTAGAATCATACAGAATATGGCCCCCTGATGGGAGCCCAGGGGAAAGCAGGAGAACTCACTAATGACATTGTGCCAGAAAAGTTTCTGAACAACTATCATGGTAGAAGCTGCCTCAGAGGGATGAGATCCAATCTCAACTTTCTTAATGAGGCTCTGGGGAGATCTTGCTGGTGAACCTCTAAGATCCTTTACTTCGATGCTAATTAACCACTGAGGGTAGCTCCTTTTACAGCCCAATTAAATCGAGTTCTGGGGTAAAGGTTTGTCTTCTTTTGAATGGTTACTTGGGAATTAAGCCTGGAGCCTCTCAGCACATCAAATCATTCTCAATGTAACCATGGCCACAACTGATCACAACACTGTCCCTAGTCAAAGAAACAGACTACCCAGGCACACCCATTTCATTGTGTAGTCAGAGAAGCATGCTGTACATTGAGAATAAAAGTGTTGATGTCCTGGTCAGAACCTTAGTCATCGGGTTCAGAACTGTTCTGGAACAGGAGCCAAGAAAGGATTCTGGGGAAAGTTGTGGCTGTTCTTGAGGATATCCTCACACAAGGTGGGGTCACAGATAGCTCCCATTTCTACCCATGGTGTTTGGGTAGGCACTTGGGATGCAGAGTTAGTCAATTCTGAGTTTGAATTCTGTTTACCACTTAGTTGCCGGTGACTTTGGGCAAGTCACTTCACCTCTTTGAACTTCAGTTTCCTCTTCTTTAAAATGAGGTCATTAATTCCCATCAGTCAGAATTATAGGTGATTGATTTATGCTAGTTATCTTCACATTACCATGGTGACTTGGTGTACATTGGCTGGCATTTTTAAATTTATTAAAAATGTATGATAAAAGGTCAATGTTAGCTCACAAGATGATGGAAATTATGAAGGCATTATGGCCAGGGAACTCAAGAAAATTTGGGTCCCGCTCTAAGACTCAGCTGCCTCTTTCTGTGAGGTTATTAATGAAAATGCTGCCCAAGGAAAAATGGCAAAATGGAAGTAGGAGACTTGAGTGGTAGTTGGTGGTAGTAGAGCTTGTGCTAGTTGCTTTCCAAAAGCCCTGATGGGTGGGGGTTAGACTACCAGTGCTAGAACATTCTTTAGAATGTAGGGATTAGAGCCTTCATCCTTGGCTTTGGACCTTAGTTGCTATTCTGGCACAACAGATTAACTTCCCAGTGGAAATCCTGTTTCTAGGTGCACTTTGGCCAGCCTAGTATGGAGGAATTCCCATGGGCACTTCAGCCTCACAGTCCCCAGCCTCATCTCATCTCATGACTTCTCCTTCCTTTCAAACTCATCAAGAATGTATTGGGGAAAACTTGGGGCCCCTGAAACACCTATAGTTTTTCTTTTGAGCAAAATGATCTTGTCTGAAATCTCCTGTAGAGAGAGGAACCCTAAGCAGATACTCATACATAGCACTTATATTCCCTTTGTATGACATAAAGATGCCAGTACAGTAGTTAAACTGTTTGAAGAATGATTTGCTATTTCTTTATCTTTTTCAGTCTTGGTTGTACTTGGCTCCTTCTTTTTTTGTGGACCTAGCCTTGCATCTAAGGTCCTTATCTTTCTTTGTTTTTCTTATAAATTAAAGTGGTAGACTAATTATTTTTTCTTTTTTGAGAGTTTTTATTGAAATTCCAGTTAGTTAACATACAGTGTAATATTAGTTTCAGGTATACAATATAGTGATCCAACACTTGCATACAACACCTGGTCCTCATCACAAGTGCACTCTTTAATCCCTATCACCTGTTGAACCCATGACCCCACCCACCTCTCCTCTGGTAACCATCAGTTCTCTATAGTTGAGAGTTGGCTTCTAGTTATTAATGTTAGAAATAAATGGAAAACTAATGATGTAATGTATGGTGATTAACATAATAAAATAAAATAAATAAAATAAAAAAATAAGAAAAAAAAGAAATAAATGGAAAAACAATTTAGTAAAATTCAAACCAGGTCAAGTAAAATCGTACTAGGGAGAACCTGGCTATTCAGCTTTGACCTCACCTGTGTTAGAAGAAGGCAGGATAAGGAGCTGTCACAGGTTCTTCTCTTTCAGAGCTTAACAGGAAGGTAAGACCGTCTCAGATTTCCCACATAACTCATGAGACCAATGGCAGGGACATCTTCAAAGGTCCCGTGGTCATAGTAATTCTTTACCTATTTGAGACTTCAGTTTAATCAGTGTTCCCTTGTCTTTTTGTTGTAATGTTGACTTTTTCACCCCCATCTCTCGCTAGTTGAGATCTGGGTCTTAATTTCTAGGTGAGCTAGAGGTTATGGTAAGTTCCCAGTTTTATATTAGATATATAAAAGATATAAGAGATATATGAGATAATCAATGAATCAGAGACCTTCAGGTTTTGAAAACAGATTTCATTGCCAAAATGGAAGATTTATGGCAAGCAGATATTGTGAATTAAAAATTGGGGGGTATGGTGACTAACATAACACAATAATAAAAAAAGTACCTATCCCTACACACTAAAAAAAAAAAAAAATTGGGGGATAAAGCATTGCTTACTTTTCACTTCTTTTTTTTTTTAAAGAATTTATTTCTTTGAGAGAGAGAGAGTGCAAGCAGGGGGATGGGCAGAGGGAAAAGAAGAGAATCGTAAGCAGACCCCATGCTGAGCAAGGAGCCTGATATGGGGCTAAATCCCACAATCCTGAGATCATGACCTGAGCTGAAACCAAGAGTTGGATGCTTAACCAACTGAGCTGCCCAGATGCCCCAGTACTTTTCAGTTCTCTGCAGCAGAATTATCAAATATATTGTATTAGTTTTCTGGGGCTGCCATAATAAAGTGCCATTGATTGGGTGACTTAAGCAATGGAAATTTATTTTCTCACAATTCTGGAAGCTGGAAGTCAGGGCAAGGTATTGGTAGGGTTGGTTTCTTCTGAGGACATTCTTTTTGGCTTTGCAGTATCTTCACAAGATCTTACATCTGTGTATGTTTGTGTTTTAATCTTCTCTTCCTATAAGGACACCAGTCATCTTGGATTGGGGACCACCTGAAAGACATTTTAACTTAATTACCTCTTTAAAGACCCTATCCCCAAATAAGTCACATTCTGAGATGAGGGGGTTAGGATGTCAACTTATGAAATCGTGGGGAAACACAATTCCATCCAAAACCCCAACGTGTTAAACACCAAATTCTTAGCTCTTCAGAGTCATCACTTGGAATCCACATATATCCCAGGGAAGAGATGAGGGAGAAATCAAAGCAATGGGACACATTTAGATAACAGTAGAGAGTCTCTTGCAGGGTCCTTTAAGTCTGTGAATCTGACAGTAGATTGGACATGGGCCCTGTGCAATATGAGGACTATACTGGTGCTCCTTTTGCTCTTGAAATTAAAAAGAGCAATAGAAAATGGTGGCATTGTATTTGTAGACATCAGAGGACTGGATATTGCCCTGAGTATTTTCCTGGAGGTTATTTAAATGTTTTTTAAGGACCTAGAGTGGCTCATTCAAATAGATGAGTGATGGTCATTAAGGAGGGCACGTGATGTAATGAGCACTGGGTTTTATATACAACTGGTGAATCACTGAATTCTACCTCTGAACTAATAATACACTATATGTTAATTAATTGAATGTAAATTAAAAAAAAACCAAATAGATGAGTGAGAGAAGCCAGGTTGGTGGAGAGACTAGACCAACATCAAAGGGCTGTGGCAAGAACCCTTCATGTTGGCCAAGGCTGATATCACCATTGGATCATCATTACAGAGCATAAGAAGACATGTGGGCCAGTCATCAATCTCATAAGCATGGCCTAGTCATCACCCATGGTGACAAATGAATGGGAAAAGGTCAGGTGTCAGCAACTGAATCAGCATAGTACCAAAGTACAGACTAATCTAAACAAAACAAAACAAAAAACAAGAAAAATCCTGTTGGATCTTTAAAGACATCAGGGGAAGTTGTGTAAGTCCTGAGAGTTTAGAAATGGGACTTGGAAGGAGCAATGATATCCATGAAAGGTGGGAAATGAATGGAGCTCAATTATAAATAAAAATACACAACTGATGAATTGTTGAACACTACATCAAAAACCACATGTATTTTTATTTATTTATTATGTTCAGTTAGCCAACATCTAGTACATCATTATTTTTTTTAAAAGAACCTCTTTTTTATGAGGCTTTGTAAACCAAAAGCTTCTTACTAATAGTTTACATCCACTGATTTTTCTTTTCTTTTTTTTTCTTATGTTCAATTAGCCAACATATAATACATACATCCATTGATTTTTGACTCTGTCTTCAGTGGCCATAGGAAGCATTTCTGATTACATAGAACAAATTTTCCTTCATTCTGAAAAAAGTAACAAATAGAAAACACATGGAAATACAGGCATCTTTAGAGAGAGGAGCACATAGGCAAGGAGTTTCAGGAAGCGTTGTTTGATGAATGCAACCTGAGCTTATGAAAGGCAGGAAGAGTAGAGAACAGAACACTACAGAGGCATAGAGCTGGCTTACTAATAGTCAGTTATGTGATTGATGTTAGGTTTTGTGAATCTAATGACTCCAGAGCCCAGGATATCCAGCTGTTGGGAGAATTAATAAAAGAGACCCTAGTTATATCATGGCATGATCAGAAAACATTCTGATCTGCAGTTGGGGAGCTCCTAGTCCAATAAGGAGGTAACACACACACATACACACACACATTCACCCAACCACTTGCAAAAAAATCTTCTATTTCAGATAGAACAGAGTAGTTATAAATGCAAAACATTTTTTTATTAAAGATTTTGTTTGTTTATGTGACAGAGAGATAGGGAGAGCAGGAACACAAGCAGGGGGAGTGGGAGAGGGACGAGCTCAGCAGGGAGCCCAATGTGGGGCTCGATCCCAGGACCCTGGGATCATGACCTGAGCTGAAAGCAAATGCTTAATGACTGAGCCACCCAGGCGCCCCAATGCAAAACATTTTTGCACATATATAGATTTCTACATAAATGTACAAAAATTGTATGGTGACTAACATAACATAATAAAATTAAAAAAAAAAGAAATGTACAAAGATTCTTTTGTAATTCAAGTGACCAAACTTGGATGAATTTATAAATGAAGGAAATATGGGAGGTTCCCTATAAATATGGAAGGAATAAAGGGCATGTGATTTTCTGGAATAGAGAGATATTGAGGTGATCTACATTGTAGCATAGGTACCAAGACATGGAAGGTACTGTCAACCATGGTATGACAGAGACCACAGGTTGGAAAACTACAGGGTGCAGCTACAATTGAGCAAAGAGTATATTTTTCCAAAAAAATTTTTCTCACATGCTGATGTGTGTGTGTGCATGTGTGTGCACCTGTGAGTTTGTGCAGGTGTGTGTACATGAGCACCCACACCCACACTTTGATATCAGGATCCACGGATTTTGTTGGCTTGTGTAGTAGAAAGCATATCCATTTGAGCCTTAATCCTGCTTATCAGTTTCTCTAAGCCCTGTTTCATGTCTTTATTTCCCAAACGGTAGATAAATGGATTCAACATAGATGTCAGTACAGTGTAGATGATTGTTGCTACTCGGTCTTTGACAGTATAGGTGGACAAAGGGTGGAAATAGACAAAGCCAATACTCCCATAAAACAGTCACCACTGTGAGATGGGAGCTGCAGGTGGAGAAGGCTTTGCATTTTCCAGCCACTGAGGGAATATTGAAGACAGCAATGAGGATTCTCAGGTAAGAGATGACAGTGCAGATACATGGGGCCATCACAGAAGCCATCCCTTCTGTCATGGCCATGATTTCGTTGACAGAAGAGGAAGAACAGGCCAGTTTTAGAACAGGGTTGACATCACAGAAAAAATGTTGGATAACGTTTGATGCACAGAAAGTGAGCCGATTCACCAGGAGGGCATGTAGGAGGGAGTGGAGGCAGGAGAAAGCTATGGAGAAGGCCACTAGCAGCATACAGCGTCTGTGGTTCATCACAGTGACATAATGGAAAGGGTTACAAATGGCTACATAGTGGTCAATGGCCATAGCTGCCAGGAGATAACTGTCTATGTTTCCAAAGACCAGGAAGAAATACATCTATGCCAGACATTCAGCATAGGAGATGGTTTTCGCCTCTGATAAGAAGTTCACTAACATCTTGGGGACTACGACTGTTGTGTAGCAGATATCAGCAAAGGACAAGATGCTCAGGAAGAAATACATGGGGTTTTGGAGTTTCGGATCAGAGCGGATAGCCAAGATGATGAGCAGATTCCCCACCAAGGTGACCAGGTACATCATAAGAAAGAGGACAAAGAGTGGCTTCTGGTCCTCAGGGTGAGAGGACGGTCCTACGAGGATGAATTCAGAGAGTCTTGTCAGGTTGAACATTCCCATGGACTTGTATGCACCTACAGATAAAAGGTCCTGTCAGTTAATGTTCTTATGTCATCTAGGACATGCATCTTTCCATCTGGTTCTTACAATGAGAACGAGCAGTTGTAAAAGGGCATTTACTCTAATGATTTTCTTCCTGAATATGAACAAATCAGAGCCAAAGGTGTATTTTCACTTGTTCTTTTAGAATCTTTGTGATAGAAATCTATAGAAAACAGATTGAGGGTGGGGGGCACCTGGATGACACGGTTGAGTCTGACTCTTAGTTTTGGCTCAGGTCATGATCTTGGGGTCATGACATCCAGCTCCACATTGGGCTCCACGCTAAGCCTAGAGTCGCTAAAGACTCTCTCTTCTCCCTCTGCCTCTCTGCACAGTGTGCTCTCTCTCTCTCTCTCTCTCTCAAATAAATAAATAAATCTTAAAAAAAAGAAAACAGATTGAAGGTGAGAGGGAGAAGGAGGAGGAGGCCTATAGAAGGCTTGATTCCCTTTTCCTTCTCCTTGGTCTGTGGCTGATAATCACAGGAACCACAGATGCAGTCTATGAATCAGGTTCAGGTTAGCTTCTCATAAAGATTATCCTTGGCAAATGCACATTTATATAATCATGAAATAGCTATTTCACCTAGTTGTGGTTGATGAAGAACCATCCTTTTAAAAATAAGATGAAAATAGAGAGGGAGGCAAACCATAAGAGATGCTGAACTCTAGGAAGCAGACAGGGTTGCTGGAGAGGAGGTGGGTGGGGGAAGGGATAATTGGGAGATGGGTATTAAGGAGGGCACTTGATATAATGAACACTGGGTATTGTATGCACCTGATGAATCACTAAATTCTACCCTTGAATCTAATAATACAGTGTATGTTAACTAAATTGAATTTAAATAAAGAATTTAAAAAAGAACCATTATTTTAAATCAAGATGCTTCTTTCCACATCATTTGCGGTGGAAGTACGGAAGACATACAAAACCGTTGAATTGAATGTAAATAGTTCTAGAGCAAAGAAAGATGGAGAAGGTAAAGTGAGAGAGAGGGAGTGAATTTTCTTGTTCTTTGGCTGATATTTCACATCCTGAGGTCAGGGGAATGTGACTCACAAGTAGACTGGGTAAAGAAGGATTCAACTGTAGAATGAATATATATATATATATAAATCTCAACATTTAGCTCAAAGATAAGTTAGCTCTCTTAGTGTCCAGTGATGACTAATTATCTGTCTGAGATCAGATATTCACACCTTCTGATCAGGCATTCTCAAAGTTCACTTCTTACCTGGGAAGGACATCAAAGTCTTGCCTCATCTATTCAGCTCCCTGGAATGATTAGTGAAAAAGAAGACAAACTGTGCCAAGAGACCACATACAGAAAATGTGTCTGATTGTAGAAAATCTAATGCTTCTTAAATCTGAATGCTCCTTTGCATGGATTCTTACCATCCTTCCCAAGGTATAGATACTTACAGCCCTTGCTTCCCTCATGGGAGTATCCGCTGATGCTGTGTCACTAAATCTCTGGTGTTTGGTGGGGGAGAGAATAAGAAGAAAAACACACATTAACTTTGTGCAGGATTGTCTCCAAGGATCCAGAGGAATTACATAGGTTCTCCCTCCCCAAGTGGCCCCACATCCCTGTCTTCAACAGTCTGTGCATAGTGTAACATGTGCTTAGCCTGGTGAAGGCGTCCATGATAGATAATAATTTTCTGTCCCTGGCTCTTGCAACCTCTCTGAGGGCTTACCTTGGTATGTCCCATGTAGCACTGAGGATGGAGTACCAGGCAGGGACATCTGGGCCTAGTTTCTTTCTTGAACTATGAAGCTTTGATTTGGACTTCCCCTTAGTGCCTCCATTTGTCTTAAGGACAACTATCTCAGAGCACCTCAACATCATGAATATCTTCTGCTCTCCCCTCCTCAAGTTTATTTTGATTTGTTATCAAAATATTGACATACAATAATATATTAATTTCAGTGCTAATATAGTGAACTGTTAATACAATGGACATAGTTTTTGAACATTTATATGCATTCCAAAGTGATCACCAGGATAAATCTAGCTACCATCTGTCACCATACAAAGTTGTTACAATATTGTTAACTATATTCCCTATTCTGTAACTTTCATCCCCTTTAATTATGTATTCTATAACTGGAAGTTTGAGCGTTTTAATCTTTTTCTCCTATTCCAATCAGTCCCCCTCCCTGCCCACCCTAATCGCCCCTGGGAACTACCTGATTGTTCTCTGTATCTATGATCCTGTTTGTGTTTTGTTTTGTTTGTTTTGTTTTTTAGATTCCATGTTTAGTAAGTGAAATGATACAGTATTTGTGTCTCTGTGTCTGACTTATTTCACTTAGCACAGTCCTCTAGGTTTATCCATGTTGTTGCAAATGGCAAGATTTCAGTCTTTTTACTGGGTGAATAATATTTCATTATATATATATCTTCTTTATTCATCTATTGATGGAGAGTTAGGTTGCTTCCATATCTTGGCTATTGTAAATAATGCTGCAAAGGTGCTTGTATCTTTTTCAAATTAGTGTTTTTATTGTCTTCTAATAATACTCAGATGTAGAATTGCTGGATCTTATGGGGGGGAATCTCTATGCTGTGTTTCATAGTGGTTTTACCTTTTGCATTTCCCCCAACAGTGCATGAGCATTTTCTCTTCTGCGTTCTTACAGGACTAGTTATATCTTGTCTTTTTGATAATAGCCATTCTTACAGATGTATTATTATGGGGGTTATTTTGTACATAACTAGGTTTTTTTTTTCTCTTTCTGCTTCATCTTTGACAGTTGGAGTATAATCAGTTTTGGTGCTGGTCTCTTTGGGTTCATCTTATTTGTGATTCTCTGTGCTCCCTGGACTTGTATGTCTTCACCAGGTTAGGAATGTTTTTAGCCATTATTTCTTCAAGTGGTTTTCTGTCCCTTTCTTTCTTTTTTCTCCTTCTGGGACCCCTATATATGAATGTCAGTATGCTTGATGTTGTCTCAGAGGTCCCTTAAACTATTATTTTTAATATTGTTTTTCTTTTTGTTGTTCCAACTGTGATTTCCACTGCTCTGTCTTCCAGATTGCTGATCCATTCTTCTGCATCATCTAATCTGCTATGATTTTTTCCTAGTGTATTTTTCATTTCAGTTTTTGTGTTCTTCAGCTCTGATTTGCTATTTTTTATGTTTTCTATCTCTCTGTTGAATTTCTCACAGTGCTCATCCATTTTACTCCTGAGTTTGATAAGCATCATTATTACCATTACTTTGAACTCTTTATCTAGTAGATTTCTTATCTCTTTTGTTCAGTTCTTTTTCTGTGGGTTTTTTGTTCTTCTATTTGGAACAGATTCTCTATGTCATCATTGTGCCTAACTCTCTGTGTTTGTTTCTATGCATTAGATATGTCAGTTATGTCTCCTGGTCCTAATGGAGTCACTTATGTAGAAGGTGTCCTGTGGGGCCCCGTAGCACAAACACTCTTGGTCACCTGAGCCAAGTGCCTTCAGGGTATCCCCTATGAGGGATGCATGCACCCTTCTGTTGTCGTTGGGTCATGATTGGTGTGTATTTGCTGGTATTTTGCTGGTGTGGGGGGCTATCCCCTGGCATAGCAGTCTGTAAGGCTTGGCTGCAATGTTTACAGGCATGCTGGTGAGTGGGGCTGGCTCCTGGTTTGTGTGGCTAAGAGGACTGGCCATGATTACTGTGGTGCATGGTAGGTGGGGCAGGCCTCTGGTGCAGCTGGCTGCAAGGTCTGGCTTTGACTGTTGTAAGCACTCTAGTGTGTGAGCCTGGCCCTCTGGGCTTTGTTGCCTGCCAAGGCTGCCCACTATGTGTGGTTGGGTCAGGGGCTTCTTTGCTTCTCTCAAATTTAAGTACAACTGCTAGTTTAGTAGCTGTGTCCTGTAAAGAATGGGAATGTCATAGACTTTTAACCCAACTTTAGGTCACCCTTCCCTTGTTAGCCAATTCTCAAGTCTGCCGCTCAGATATTTGATTATGATCCTTTGCAACCACCACTCGGGAAAGCCACCAGTTTTAGATCTTTTACTATTCTGAATTCATGAAAGCACACAGAATCTATACATCAGAGTTCCAACATGCCAGACACACATTGCCCATTTCCTGTCACTTAACTGGTTTATTATCCCATCTTACAATTCAACCACCTCAATCTTTGATCTCCCTTCTCCTGGGTCTCTAGGTCCAAATGCAGCCCCCCTACAGGGAGCATTTCTTGATTATCTGATTGAAATGAAGTATCTGACTTCTCTATTCCCTTAGTACCCAAATTTCCATTAAACACAAATCTTGTTCATTTTCATATAATTATCCAGTTAAAGGAAGGTAATTTATATTTATGTACTTAGTAATTTATAGGCCTTTCTCATGTAAACCACAAAACAACCTCATAACATGTGTACTTATTACCTTCATTTTATAATGACTTAGAAAAATAAGGTAACTGGTGAAATATAACTTGAACCAAGGGCTGTTTGAAGCCAAACCATGCAGTCAATCCACTGCACAAAAAGGCCTCTCTGTTTTGCTTTGACAAAATTAAAAACATTTTAAAAATTAGTTTCAGAAGTAGAGTTCAGTGATTCATCAGTTGCATATAACACCCAGCGCTCATTACATCAAGTGCCCTCCTTAATGCCCATCACCCAGTTATCCCTTCCTCCCACTCCCTTCTCCTTCAGCAACCCTCAGTTTGTTTCCTAGAGTTCAGCAGCTCTTATGGTTTGCCTCCCTCTCAATTTTCATCTTATTTTATTTTTCCTTCCCTTCTCCTATGTTCATCTCTTTTGTTTCTTAAATTCCATATATGAATGAAACCATATGATACTTACCTTTCTCTGACTGACTTATTTCGCTTAGCATAATACACTCTAGTTCCATCTATATCATTGCAAATGGCAAGATTTCATTCTTTTTGATGGCTGAGTAATATTCCATTGTATATATTTTATGTTAGGAAACAGCTTTCAGATGACTAATGGATTCAAAATTTTGCCCTATTTTTTTCTTTGCCAGATTAAACTTGAAAGCAGAGACTTTCAGCATAAAGTCTACTATTCCTTGGTGCCCCGATTCAAATCTAGGCCTGTTTCTAGACACTGTGAGCTAAACTGTTCATGATCCAGCTACCATATTTTATGGATTATATGACCCATTTCCTTTTTTTTTTTTTTTTACATTGTAACATCTCATATTGGGATGCATCTAAATCTATGGCATGTCACAAATAATTGGTGGCATTTTTTTTCTCAACGGTACATTAAAATAATGTATCTTACAAGTGATGGTATTTTAGATTCAGTTAAATACAATAATTTGGAATCAGGGAAGTCAAGAATAATGTTCCTTCATCTATGTTTGTCCCAGTCAGTTTATAAATATTTATTATGCATTTCCCATGAGCTGCACTTTGTTATTCACTGGAGATATATAGCACTGAGGAAAAGAAATATTATTTTTCCCTTTGTATCTTACAGACTAGGTTCCCACAGCACTTAACACCCAGCCTTTACTGCAGAGGGTACTCAGGAAATATTTATGAAATTGACCTAACCATGGACAAAGGTAACTACCTAAGCAATATATTTTCAAATGTTAGAAGACAGTAACTATTATTCTATTAGTTCTCTGGTCCTACAGTTATTTCATCTATTTCTTACTCAGTTCTTTCCCATCATGAAATATCAATACTTACTCTTACAATATTAGAATATAAAAACATAAAATATTCATTTTAATCATGCTATTTGTATCAAGGAGGAGACATACTGAATGACAACCACCAGGTTATTGTAATTCACACTCATTCTGCTAGTCACTCTTTCTCCTGAGAACTCTATTATAATTAGAAGGAATAATTAGTAAGTTTTAATTCTAAAGAAAATATTTTGCTATTCTAGAGAAGAAGAAACCAACTACCATGGAGGAAGTAGGTTTAACTTTTATCAAAATAATGTGCCTTTAGCTAATTACTGTTGCCATTAAAGACAACATTCTAAATACATTGCTATTTTTTTAATTTAATTTAATTTAATTATGTTATGTTAGTCACCATACATGATTAGATTTTGATGTAGTGATCCACGATTCACTGTTTTCTTATAATACCTGGTGCTCCATCACTGGGCTAACCCATCCTCCCATCCCCCTTCCCTCTAAAACCCTCAGTTTGTTACTCGGAGTCCATAGTCTCTCATGGTTCATCTCTCCCTCCAATTCCCCCCCTTCATTTTTCCCTTCCTTCTCCTAGTGTCCTCCCTGCTATTCCTTATGTTCCACAAATAAGTGAAACCATATGATAATTGACTTTCTCTGCTTGACTTATTTCACTTAGCATAATCTCCTCCAGTCCCATCCATGTTGATGTAAAAGTTGGGTATTCATCCTTTCTGATAGCTGAGTAATATTCCATTGTATATATGGACCATATCTTCTTTATCCAGTCATCTGTTGAAGGGCATCTCAGCTCTTTCCACAGTTTGGCTATTGCGGACATTGCTGCTATGAACATTGGGTGCATATGGCCCTTCTTTTCACTACATCTGTGTCTTTGGGGTAAATACCCAGGAGTGCAATTGCTGGGTCATAGGGTAGCTCTATTTTTAAATTTTTGAGGCACCTCCACACTGTTTTCCAAAGTGGCTGTACCAGCTTGCATTCCCACCAACAGTGTAAGAGGGTTCCCCTTTCTCCACAACCTCTCCAACATTTGTTGTTTCTCTCCCTGTCCATTTTTGCCATTCTAACTGGTGTAAGGTGGTATCTCAGTGTGGTTTTGATTTGCATTTCCCTGATGGCTAATGATGATGAACATTTTTTCATGTGTCTGTTAGCTATTTGTATGTCTTCTTCAGAGAAGTGTCTGTTCATATCTTCTGCCCATTTTTTGACTTGATTGTTTGTTTTTTGGGTGTTGAGTTTGAGAAGTTCTTTATAGATCTTGGATACCAGCCCTTTATCTATAGTGTCATTTGCAAATATCTTCTCCCACTCTGTGGGTTGCCTCTTTGTTTTGTTGACTGTTTCCTTTGCTGTGCAGAAGCTTTTTATCTTGATGAAGTCCCAAAAGTTCATTTTTGCTTTTGTTTCACTAGCCTTTGGAGATGTATCTTGAAAGAAGTTGCTGTGGGCGATGACAAAGAGGTTACTGCCTATGTTCTCCTCTAGGATTTTGATGGATTCCTGTGTCACATTGAGGTCTTTCATCCATTTTGAGTTTATCTTTGTGTATGGTGTTAGAGAATGGTCGAGTTTCATTCTTCTGCATGTGGCTGTCCAATTTTCCCAGCACCATTTATTGAAGAGACTGTCTTTTTTCCATTGCATATTTTTTCCTGCTTCGTTGACAATTATTTGACCGTAGAGTTGAGAGTCCATATCTGGGCTCTCTATTCTGTTCCATTGGTCTATATGTCTGTTTTTGTGCCAGTACCATGCTGTCTTGGTGATCACTGCTTTGTAATATAGCTTGAAATCAGGCAAGGTGATGCCCCCAGCTTTGTTTTTCTTTTTCAACATTTCCTTGGCAATCAGGGTCTTTTCTGATTCCATACAAATTTTAGGATTGTTTGTTCTAGCACTTTGAAAAACGTCATTGGAATGTTGACTGGGATGGCGTTGAAGGTATAGATCACTCTGGGTAGCATAGACATTTTAACAATGTTTATTCTTCCGATCCATGAGCATGGAATGTTTTTCCATCTTTTTGTTTCTTCTTCAATTTCTTTCATGAGTGTTCTATAGTTCCTAGAGTATAGACCCTTTACCTCTTTGGTTAGGTTTATTCTGAGGTATCTTATGGTTTTTGGTGCTATTGTAAATGGAATCATTTCTCTAATTTCTCTTTCTACAGTTGCATTGTTAGTGTATAAGAAAGCAACTAATTACTGTGCATTGATTTTGTATCCTGCCACATTACTGAATTGCTGTACGAGTTCTAGTAATTTGTCAATGGAGTCTACACACAAAGTATCATGTCATCTGTGAAGAGAGAGTTTGACTTCTTCTTTTCCAATTTGAATACCTTTTATTTCTTTTTGTTGTCTGATTGCTGTTGCTAGGACTTCTAGTACTATGTTGAACAATAGTGGCGAGAGTAGGCATATTACTCAGCCATCAGAAAGGCTGAATACCCAACTTTTACATCAACATGGATGGGACTGGAGGAGATTATGCTAAGTGAAATAAGTCAAGCAGAGAAAGTCAATTATCATATGGTTTCACTTATTTGTGGAACATAAGGAATAGCAGGGAGGACATTAGGAGAAGGAAGGGGAAAATGAAGGGGGGGAATCGGAGGGGGAGACGAACCATGAGAGACTATGGACTCTGAGAAACAAACTGAGGGTTTTAGAGGGGAGGCGGGGTGGGGAGCTGGGTTAGCCCAGTGATGGGTATTAAGGAGGGCATGTACTGCATGGAGCACTGGGTATTATATGAAAACAATGAATCGTGGATCACTACATCAAAAACAAATGATGTATTGTATGGTGACTAACATAACATAATAAAAAAAAAAAAAAAAAAAGACACAAGCAAAAGTAAAAGAATGGAAAAGATATTCAGTGAAAGTAGTAACCAAGAGAGAGCTGTGTTAATATCAGACAAAACAGACTTTAAGTAAAAAAGTTGTTACAAGAGATAAAGAAGGACATTATATAATGATAAAAGAGTCAATACCTCAAGAAGATATAAATGCTGGGGCAATACTCTTTTATCTATCAGAATTTTTTTTTTTTTAAGATTTTATTTATTTATTTGATTGAGTAAGCAAGAGAGCACAAGCAGGGGGAGTAGCAGAAGGAGAGGGAGAAGCAAGCTCCCTGCTGAGCAGGGAGCCCGACTCTGGGCTCAATCCCAGGACCCTGGGTTCATGACCTGAGCCGAAGGCAGATGCTTAAAACCGACTGAACCACCCAGGTGCACCCTTAAAGAAAAGGTGGAAAAAGTGTACAAAAATTCGTAATGATTGCAATTGGACAAGTCATATTAAGACAAATAAAATATCAAAGGTAAAATATGGAATCATACTCATCTAAGGCTCCTCTTTGAGAATGAAAAAATAAAATCAGAAGAATTTTTCTGTAAAGAAATAATCAACTCTAATCAAAGGGAGAGAGGTAATAAAACTTATCATTGCAATCTAAAAGAACTTTTTTTCAGGTGTTAGACTGCAAAATACCTTAGTCTACAATAAGAAAAAATAAAAACCAAAGATCTTTTGCTAACCACCTAACCATATTGAAAACAAGGTCTTAATGTAAATTAAACTTAAATATGCTTGTCGTAAATTCAGGTTTGTTTTGTTTCATTTTCATTCCAGTTAATGTTAAAAATAACATTATTTTTGCTTTTAAATAATAACATTATTTATCTTAAAAAATAACATTATTCTTTTTGCTCTTAAATTGTTTTCTGTCTTGGGGCGCCTGGGTGGCTCAGGCGTTAAGCGTCTGCCTTCGGCTCAGGTCATGATCCCAGGGTCCTGGGATCGAGCCCTGCATCAGGCTCCCTGCTCAGCAGGAAGCCTGCTTCTCCTTCTCCCACTCCCCCTGCTTGTGTTCCCTCTCTTGCTGTGTCTCTGTCAAATAAATAAATAAAATCTTTAAAAAAAATAAATTGTTTTCTGAGACACCTAAAGTAAAAATTGGTTTTAGATAATCTTAGAAAGCTGTAAAACATGACTAGGAAAGAAGATAATGATTGTTCATAAAGTGCATTTTTTGGGTTCATTGGTGACTATATATCTAAATCCAAGAGGAAGTCTTTGGTTCAAAATGTTTTTCTACTTTTCTAGATATTTCTTTCTCCAAAAATTATAAATGAGCAGAGCAGCTTTCAGTTTTGGAAAAGTACTGCAATAGTATTTCTTCTGATGATGTTAAAAAGGACACTTTGAATTAAATTACTCTGTTTCTAAACCTGAACATGCCTTGGAGCTTTAAGTGTGGTCCAGCAACTTGTATTTTCCTTTCCCTGGTCTCCTGGAAAGCTCGCGAGTTTGGAGGTAGCACATCTGTCTTTGACTCCCTGGTCCATACATCACAAACTCAGGGACATCAGCCCAGTCACTTTTTCTTATTTGAGTCTCAATATATTCATCTTGGGGAGCTTGAACTCATGACCCTGAGATCAAGACCTGAGCTGAGATCAAGAGTCAGCTGCTTAACTGACTGAGCCACCCAGGTGCCCCTCAATATATTCATCTTTTAAATAGGACTAATAAAGTCTACCTAATTGGGTTCTGAGCATTAGAGATCACATGGTAAAAGCAAAGCCTTGCTGATTTAGACATCCCCCCAAGATTATTCCCTAATTCTTTTCAAAACATTCATTACACTTGTAATTACTTCTGTATCAGCTGGTCTGGGAGACACATGAGGGAAGAAATATATATTATCTTCTCTATTGTTGGGTCACCAGTGTCTAGGACAAGGACTGGTATTCAGTAGATGCTCAATGATTTTTTTTTAAGGATTTTATTTATATATTTGACGGAGAGAGACACACAGCGAGAGAGGGAACACAAGCAGGGGGAGTGGGAGAGGGAGAAGCAGGCTCCTGGCTGAACAAGGAGCCCGATGCAGGGTTCGCTGCCAGGACCCTGGGATCATGACCTGAGCCAAAGGCAGATGTTTAAGGACTGAGCCACCCAGGCGCCCCCCATACTTTTTTTTAAATTATTATTATTTTTTAAAGGCTTAAAACGTATTTTAATAAGCTGATGCTATATTACTGCTCCATTTCTCAGAAAAATTCCAAAGATATCAGGGACGAATCAAACATGGTACACCAATAAAAAAAATGCACAGCATAACTACCTAAGATAGGCAAGGCTAAGAGCTACTGTCCGACCTTCAGCATACAGCAACCCTGTTCCCAAGATTGTACTAGGCCTATCAAGAAAAGCTGTGAACAGCAACATCATAGACACAAAAGGGCCGTTCCTGGGTTGTCCTAACCCAAGAAAAAAGATGGAGGCAACTTAACACAAGATTTTTTTTTTTAAAGATACACTAAAATGAAAATCTCTAAGAGAAAATGTCTTCCTTAGGACATGAAGGGGTAATATATGGGATATAACAGAACCGTATGTATGTTGTCTGTGACCTCTGTGGACATTTGCCTGAATTCCCACCTGCGAGTGAATGGAACACTGGGGCTAAGGTCACTGGGGGATGCTTGTTTTTGTGGTGTATGTGGCAGTGTTTCTGGGGTTTGGAGGGTATAATGAGAAACCAAATAGAACAGGATGGACAAAGAATGGAATGATCAAGATTAATGGGGGCTCTAACTGGATCCATTTTGCCATGGTTTCCTTCCACCCCCCACAGGCCCTCAACAATCACATGAGACTTCAGGAATGCACCACACAAAATCAACTAGTTAAACGATATACCACACAGAACTGATTTGTTAAATATCGCCCCTCCCTTGCCCTCAGCCTCCAGCAAACTCCCTCAGAGTAGTACAGGCAAGGAAGACCTAACTTTTGGGAGGAATCCCTAACACTTTTCCAGGGCAGAATTCTGGCTAGTCCAAAAAGGGTCCTTCTCTTAAGGGTTTTTAGGAAACTAGACACTGAAATTTTTATTAGTCTCGGCGACGTTTATTTGGAGCATATTCAGCTCCAGGAGCTGCACAGTTGAATGCAGGAGGGGTTCCACCAATTGCCCCAATTCCTTCCATTGTAGAAGCTTGGCTAAAGTGTTCAGTTGTTGGTGGGGTCAATCCCAAGGTTCCATCTGGCATCATAGTGTCAGGTCCTGGAGGAGCTGGGGTACCAGCTGGTACTGGAGCAGGGGGCATGGCTCCTCTGTTGTTTATGCCCATAGCACCTCCCATAGCCATCTGGCCCATGTGTATCTCCTGTTCTCTCGCATCAGGGAATGTTCCCTTGAATCCTTCCTGCTGTTGCCGCATCATTTCTTCGGGTTGCCGCCGCATCTCTTCCTCACAGTGCCTGCATTCCTCCTCCTGCCTGAGCTCCATTTGCTTTCATTTTTGCACTTCTTGGTTGTGCAGTTCTTCCATCCTCCGAAGTTCTTCTTGACGCCTCATCAAATCCTGTCTCATTAGCATGACCTGATGCGCATGGCGAGCAGCCTCCATCTCCATCTCCAGCTCCTCGCCAGCTTCCTTGATGTTGCGGTCCACTTGGTCCTGCTGCTGCTTCTCCATCTCAGTGAGTGCCTTCCAGCGCATGGCATACTCATACTCAAAGGAGCCAGGCTGTGCAAATCTGGGTGGCTGCTCTTGCTCCTTGTGAAATTGCTGGTTCTTTATAACCAGCTTCTCTGGAAGCCCCTCTTCATCATCCAGCTGGTCCATGGGCTCCACAGTCACAGGCCAAGGAAATGTGGTTAGCAGGAAGGCGCCTTCACTGCACCTGTCCAGAGCTTTCTGAGCAGCTGGCTTCCCTGAGAATTCAACAATGCCTTTTCCTGAGGGCCTTCCTCGATCATCCACAATGACTACAGCCCTTTCCACCTGGCCAAACACTGAAAAGACTTCCTCCAGCAGTTCATTGGAAACATACTGAGGAAGGTTTCAGACTGTAAGGGATGCACTATGGCAGGCGAAGCGCACACGCAGCTGCTTTCCACGGAGTGGCATGTTGTCCAGTTCTTCTTTGGCAGTCTCCGCTAGAGTTCGTGTTTCCAAGTGGATAAAGCCAAAGCCCTTATCCTTATGAACGAAGACTTTGCCTGCCTTCCCATATTTCTCAAATAGTTTCCTCATCTCCTCCTCAGTGATGTCAGGAGGAAGATTGCCCACAAAGAGCCAGCTACGTTGGGTAAAGGTCTTCTCTCCTGGTTTCCTAAAATTCTTCAGGTCAATAGTCAAGCCTTCATTTTGGCTGCTGGCTTGTTGCCCATTTGCAGGTACTGGTGGCGGTGGTGGCAGCTGCTGCTGTTGCTGGTGGTGCTGCTGGGGGTGATGCTGATGATGCTTCCTTGGAGTATGGTTTTACTTCTCCAAGTTAAAGGTTTTACTGCTCTGCGTTTTTGCACCCCTCTACCGACTGTTCTCTCCTCAGAGTAACGGCAACGCTACACGGCCTCTACCGTCCCGAGAAAAGAGCGCGCGACCGCCGGAAACGAGCTAAAGACAGTTTAGATTTACAAAAAAAATTGCGCAGAAAGTACAGAGAATTCCCACATACTCCCTTCCCACCTCATAGTTTTCTCATTTATTAACATCTTGCATTAGTGTGATATATTTCTTACAATTGATGAGCCAACATTGATACATTATTATTTTATTTTTTTTCATAATGTTAAAAGTTTTAATTGCCCAGGAAATCATAGTAATTCTAAATTCATGTCCCCAAATATATGGCCTTAATGTATAGAAACAAAATTTGACACAACTAAACAATAATAGACTAACCCACAAACATAGTGGGAGATTTTAACATGCCTTTTCAGTACCTGATAGAACAAACAAAGAAAAAAGTACGGATATAGGAGGTTTGAACATGATTGATACTTAAACTAAGTGACACATATATATATATAACAATGTATGAAGGGGGGGATATCGGAGGGGGAGATGAACCATGAGAGACGATGGACTCTGAAAAACAAACTGAGGGTTTTAGAGGGGAGGGGGGGTGGGAGGATGGGTTAGCCTGGTGATGGGTATTAAAGAGGGCACGTCCTGCATGGAGCACTGGGTGTTATACGCAAACAATGAATCATGGAACACTACATCAAAAACTAATGATGTTATGTATGGTGATTAACATAACAATAAAAAAGAACAATGTACCTAACAACTGCAGCAAAAAAACAATTTGTTTTAGAGCTAGAAAGTATTATGCTGAGTGAAATAAGTCAGAGAAAGACAAATACCTTATGATTTCACTCATATATGGGATTTAAGAAACAAAACAAATGAGCAAAGGGAAAAAAAGAGAGAGAGAGGCAAATCAAGAAACAGACTCTTAACTATAGAGAACAAACTGATGGTTACCAAAGGGGAGGTGGGTGGGGGGATGAGTCAAATAGATGATGGGGATTAAGGAGTGCACTTATGATGAGCACCAGGTATTGTACATAAGTGCTCAATCACTAAAAGGTACACTTGAAACTAATATTACACAGTATGCTAATTAATAGAATTTAAATAACTAAACTAAAAAACAAAAAACTAAACTACAAAACTACAAAACAAAAAACAACAAAAAAGAAGGATATAGTTAGAAAATATGATGGGGAATTTGGCATACTAAGGAATAATTGGAATTTCAAAACAAAAAAGTTGTCAGAAATCCAAGAAATTGACCCTATGTGGTTAAAGCAGAAAGAAGGGGAATATTCTTGAAGCAACAGGGCACTGAGTTTTCATGTGGAAGACAGTGTGGTCTAGTGGAGAAATTGAAATCAGATAGACATTGTGAGTTAGTCTCAACACATTTTTTCCAAATTGTGGGGATGTGGGGAAGAACCTATTCTTTCTTATAGTTTCAGCCATCCACATGTAAATTACTGTGAATAAAACTCCCATCTTCAACTGTACTTCTCTTTTGCTTACATGACACTTGAAATTATGTTTTTATCCTCACTAGAGTGAGGATCCATTAGGGACCTAATCAGATATTTTTCATTGTTTTATCCTTAATGCCCACCAGAGTATTTTATAGTTGATGATCAATTTAAAAAATACATGGATGAATGAATTACCTAGTCCAGAGTCTTGAATTAAGTAAGCCCTCAGGTAAATGAGAGTTTCCTATCCCCTAATTTCTAAGAGTATCTTGAGCTTGAATGGGTTGAATAATATCCTCATGACAAACTCTCTATCCTTAACAAGAATATATTCCTTCACAAATTAGTAAGAGAAAGATTGTAAAGGTTGAGAAATGTGTTTTTACAACTTCAATTAGCCTTGCCATAGGAAAATGCTACAGGAGGAGATTATGAACATAAGTTTGGTTTCAGACAGACTGGGAACTGAATCTTGTTCAAATACTTTAAGACTGTAGAGAATCTCAATTATCTATTTTTGAAATATTTCAACAGGAATAATAATTTTTATGTAATGTTTCCTATGTATGAGGGTTGTTTAAATATTTTACATAATCTCATTGTTTACCAATTAACAACCTTATGAGGTGTGGACTATTATTAATTCTCATTACTGATTAGAAAACTGAGGTGTGTATAGGTTAAGATATTTGCCCAAGATCTCATGGCTGGTAAGTGGTAGAGCTAGGATTGCAACTTTATAGTCTGTTAGCCCAAACACTAAGCTATACTGCCTTTCTTAGTACTAATAAAAAAGTGCTATTGTGAGTATGAAATGAACAAAAGCATGTAATAGAATGGTGTGTGTCATATAGTCATCACTCAATACAAATTAACTAGTACTTTATCATCATTACGCTCTCATAATCCTCAGACACTTTCTGTCCCTGGAGAAAGTGTCCTCTTTCCTTTTGATAATTTACATGTCCTCAATGAACTCTTCTTCTTCAGCCTAACCTTTGTAACAATAGGCTTAACTTCCCTCAGTAAGGGCCAGACCCCATCACACCATGAATACACTGTACACGGCATATTTGAAGCAAATATATAGTGGTGGCTTTAACAGTGTGAATTTAAATTCCAGTTATGACTTAATCTCTGACTGTTTTTAACTTTACCAGTGCAGATTATATATGTATATATGTTTATACTTATGTGAGTATAAATATATATAAAGATCATATAAATTTTTTTGAAAAACTTTTTAATTCAGCATGGTTTGCTGGCTGACTCTTCAGTGGAATAAATAGATAATGGAAGTGATAATTTCAAAAATGAATTCATAACAAATCAAATTTCTTTTTTTAAATTTAAATTCAATTAGCCAACATATAGTACATCATTAGTTTTTGATATAATGTCAATGATTCATGAACAAATCAAATTTCTTACAATCATTTTCATTTTCCTTCCAATTGGAGTATATGAACTAGGAAACACCTTTCTTTGAGAATAAGCTAATAAATTCAGAAAAGTGATAGTAGCAAGTTAATTTCTCTGTTACACCAATTATTGGCTTAATGTTGTTTCAGTGTCTTAAAGAATTCAAGAAACTAAAGACTACTTTTTAAAAAAATATGCTTCGGGCGCCTGGGTGGTTCAGCCGTTAAGCGTCTGCCTTCGGCTCAGGTCATGATCTCAGGGTCCTGGGATCGAGCCCCACATCGGGCTCCCTACTCGGTGGGAAGCCTGCTTCTCCCTCTCCCACTCCCCCTGCTTGTGTTCCCTCTCTCGCTGTGTCTCTCTCTCTGTCAAATAAATAAATAAAATCTTTAAAAAAATAAAAAAATAAAATAAAAAAAATAAAAAAATATGCTTCAATTCTAAGAGTTTTATTTTTAAATTTAAGTAATTCAGCAGACATAAATGAGGGATGTTGAGTTGTTTTGCTGTTTACTTTAAAACAAGACATTTTAAGAGTAATTAGGTTTCCTTAACTATACATTAAAAATTAGATGCTATCATTTTTATGTTGTTCTTTGTTATAATTAACATGGTAAATAAAATACACAAATGCCAGCACTGAGTTTGAGGGGCAGTTCTCAAATATAATGTGCTAACCTAGTTAAGTCTGAATATGCTTTACATGAATTATTTTAGATTATTACTGGAATGAAATTGCATTTTTAAATTCTAGTAGAGATGATTCTGAACCCCTGAGGCTAAGTTCACAGTTCCCTAGAGATGTATACATCTCAGTTTGTAAAATACTTCTTAATAACAAAGTTTTCAAACTAGTTTCCTTTTCTAAAACTTTGGCTTCCTTCTTTCTTCCCTCCCTCCCTCCTCCTCCTCCTCCTCCTCCTCCTCCCCCTCCTCCTCCTCCTCCCCCTCCTCCTCCTCCTCCTCCCCCTCCTCCTCCTCCCCCTCCTCCTCCTCCCCCTCCCCCTCCTCCTCCTCCCCCTCCTCCTCCTCCCCCTCCTCCCCCTCCTCCTCCTCCCCCTCCTCCTCATATATATATATATATATATATATATATATATATATATATACATACACACACACACACACATCTTATTTATTCATTCATCTATCAATGGACAGTTGGGTTGCTTCCATATCTTAGCTATTGTAAATAATGCTGCAATAATAGGGGTACATATATATTTTTGAATTAGTGTTTTTATTTTCCTTCAGTAAATACCCAGTAGTGGAATTCCTGGATCACTAAAAATTTTATTTTTAATTTTTGAGGAACCTCCATTCCGTTTTCCACAGTGGCTGCACCAATTTGCATTCCCACCAACAGTGTACGAGGGATCCTTATTCTCCACATCCTTGCCAACACTTGCTGACAACTTCTTGTCTTTTAGATTTCAGCCATTCTGACATGTAAGGTGTAAGGTGATATATCATTGTGGTTTTTTTAAACTTATTTTATCTAAATTCAATTAGTTAACATATAGTGTATCATTAGTTTCAGATGTAGAGTTCAGTAATTTCCTCAGTTGCACACAACACCCAGTACTCATTACATCACGTGCCCTCCTCAATGCCCATCACCCAGTTACCCCATCCCCTCACCCACCTCCTCTCCAGCAGCCCTCAGTTTGTTTCCTATAGTTAAGAGTCTCTTATGTTTTATGGTTTTGACTTGCATTTCCCTGATGATGAGTGATGTTGAGTACTTTTTCATGTGTCTTTTCTCTTGGTTATTTGCAACAACATGGATAGACCTAGAGGATATAATGCTAAGTGAAATAAGTCAGACAGAGAAAGACAAATACCTTATGATTTCACTTATATATGGAATTTAAGAAACAAAACACATGAACAAACAAAAAACCAGACTCCTAAATGCAGAGAACAAACTGGTGGTTTCCAGAGGGGAGGTGAATGGGCAGTTGGGTGAAATAAAGGGGATTAAGAGTACAGTTGCCATGATGAGCACTGAGTAATGTATAGAATTGTTGAATCGTTACATTGTACACCTGAAACTAATAAAACACTGTATGTTGATTATACTTCAATTTAAAAAGAAGACAGGCTAGTAAATAGCATTTAAAAAACTGTTAAAGAATAAGAAATCAAGCAGTATTGAAGGATTTTATTTTTGCAATATACATGAGGGAAAAGAAGAAAGTGCTGATGGTCCTCCTCTGTCTTAACAGAGCGATTTTAAATGTGTTTATATTGTTTAGAAACAGCAACCTTTCAATTTAAGTATTATTACTAAGGCGAGAAATTACTGGGACAACCAATCAGAGTTATGGGTTTCTCTTTAAAACTTACTTTCTCAGAATATGACAGCAATTTCTAAAGTCTTTGGAATTTAAAAAATCATTTTGTTCAAATTCTAATTGCAATAATATAATTCATATAAGTGAATTATAACAATATAAATTAATTACAACAAAATAGAACAAGTTGGTAACAGTGATAAATATTCAGGCAAATCTTTAACTTTGATGTTTTTGTGAAAGTTTTCAATCTAACACTTTACCAAATCAGATTCTTTGAATGGGTTTTATAATAAAGAATGTTATTTCTCCCACAGGTCATCAGGTTAAAGGCCATTTACATCATCTTTTTCTGAGATTCTCCTTGCTAATTATGAAAACTTAACTTTTAAGCCAGGCTTTGGAATTTCATTGACTAAGTTTGTAAAAATAAATCAGTCTCTGGAATGTGATGCAATCCTTGTTGTCAGAGATCACAGCATGGGGCTGAGTCCTTGCCACCCCCTAAATTCACTGGTTGAGCACTGTGTCTATTCTGCCTCATGTGTATTGCTAAGATAAAGCACCATTTAAGTTTGTGAGAGTATGTTTTATTATTAAAAAAAAAAACATTAACAATAAATTGATCCCCAGATTAGAATGTTTAATCAGCCTAGTAAAGAGATGGGAGAATGGATTAGCTAATTGATTGCAAAAACAAAGGAAATAAGGAGAAAATAATGCATTAATCCTCTCAATATTTAGTCTTGTTATAAGAGTTCTGTGTTGGAGAATGATAGACAAGGTAGGGCATTTCAATGGGCTCAGGAAATTAGGGTAAATGAGAGAAGGATAGTTACTGGCCATTCATCCAGCCAGTCTTTATTGAGTGCTTGCTTTCTGCCAGACATTGTGCTAAGGTACTGGATACAGATGTGAATTCATCACAGCCCCTTCCCTCCAGGAGCACATAGTCAAATGGAGGAAATGAACTATGAACAGTGCATCTTAGCAACATCTGAAAAACCTGAACTTATTTTGGTTGTAATACCTACAGTGATCATAGTAGTAGCTGTAGAAGCAGCTACAGTTGCAAATATCATTTAAATCTTTTACTGCACACCAGACACATACTCAGCACCTTATATATAATATTCTAAACCTTAAATCAATTATTTTTTTATTAAAGATTTTTATTTATTTATTTGACAGCGAGAGAGGGAACACAAGCAGGGGGATTGGAGAGGGAGAAGCAGGCTTCCTTCTGAGCAGGGAGCCTGATGCGGGGCTCGATCCCAGGACCCTGGGATCATGACCTGAGCTGAAGGCAGACGCTTAATGACTGAGCCACCCAGGTGCCCCTAAATCAATTATTTTAAAAAAGAATTAGATATTATTATAATTTTATAGATAAGGAAGTAAAACCTCAGAGAGGCTAAATAATTTGCCAAATCCACAGAACTTGCAAGTGGTATGTCCCAGAATTATACTCAGTTGTTGTTTAGTTTCAATGTTCTGGTCTTGGCCATTGCATAATACTTAATTATTATAGGGAAATAATAATATGATGATGGTGTAAATGACTGGGATAATGATA
The DNA here is from genome assembly GCF_964656455.1 of Halichoerus grypus. NCBI lineage: Eukaryota > Metazoa > Chordata > Mammalia > Carnivora > Phocidae > Halichoerus > Halichoerus grypus. The sequence goes on along the minus strand of NC_135725.1, from coordinate 82,113,600 downwards.
CACAGTGTCTGCCATTTGGGGTTGCCTGGGCATAGACAATGACCTTACGTCTCCCATTTGGAAGAGTGGAGTGGAGTTGTTGGGAGGAGCTTACAGTGCTTTTAACTTTCTCTTGAGATCGTGTCCACACTTTCTTGCTTTATGGGAGGCAGATGTTGTACTTGACCTTCCTCCAGGAGACTCTAGGGGAAAGGTCTCTGGGGCCCCACAGCCTCTAAATCTCATCCAACCTCACCAGCCCTGACTTCAGGTCCCATTCACCGATCTGTCCTTCAGCACCATGGCCAGATCCCTGGGTCGGCCAGTAGGCTGGAGCCACAAAGTCCAGAATTAGAGCAGTTCTTTCTTGACAGGTGAGTGTGAGGGTAGAACTAGCCTTCATTCTCCATTTTGTCTCTCCTTGACCCATTCTTGTATTTCTCTGTCTTTTAGATATCTCTCACTCTGAACCCATTTTGTTTAACATCATCCTTTGTGCTTTGTATCTTCACAGCCATTCCCCTCTCTCTCCATCCTGACAATCTTTTTTACCAGCTCGTCCTTCTGTTCCTATTCTTGATGGTCCGTTTCTCATACTTGCCTTCACTTTCCCTTTATATCCACCATTTCATGACACTCTCTATTCTTCTCTCCTTCTACCCTGTCCACATTATCACCCTCTTCTCACTCTTCATCCACATGCCTTTCTCCTTTCTTCTTAAAAAAAAAAAAAAAATCTTATTTCTGCTCATTATCTATGCCCTAGTCATTAAAAAAATTCCCACCCTTGGGGCGCCTGGGTGGCTCAGTTGTTAAGCGTCTGCCTCAGGTCATGATCCCAGGGTCCTGGGGTCGAGCCCTGCATTGGGCTCCCTGCTCCACGGGAGGCCTGCTTCTCCCTCTCCCACTCCCCCTGCTTGTGTTCCCTCTCTCGCTGTCTCTCTCTCTCTCTCTGTCAAATAAATAAATAAAATCTTTTAAAAAAAAATTCCCACCCTTAATTCTGCTCTTCTCACATCAAAATTCTTCCTATTTTTTCCTTATGTTTCTTTCATTCATCCATTCACTCTACTCCTTTTCCCATTGTGCGTTTCTCTTCTCTCTCTCTCCCCACCACTTTGCATTATTTCTTCATTATCTCTTTCCATTTGTCCTTTCCTCCACCATCTCCATTTCCATGTTTCTGACTCTCACTGTTCTTCCCAGTCGTCTCTGTGACAGCACACAATTATTTTTAGAAGCCTGAAACTTTAGGAAGTAAAGTTTAGGAGAAACTCTCAACTGAGAGTAAATTTCTGCTTTTCAAGAATTATTTTCTGAATTTTTGTCAGATACAGCTTATACACAACACACACACACGCACACACACAGTTATATAACATTCACATTATTCATTCAGAATGCCAGCAGCTCTCTGAGTAAAATGGAGGGCACTTTTGGCGTCAGCGAAGAGAATTTTTATGTGTTAACCCTCCTGTGATTTTGCTATCTCCCAGAAACCTTTTCATGCCCTCAGCCCATCCCTGATCTTACCTAAGGCTGAGATGGAACATTCTCCAAATAAGCTCCACAAACTCCTTTGCATATATTATCATATCACTTACCACACTGTTTTTCTTTTTTTTTTTTAATTTTAATTTTTATTTATTTGACAGAGACACAGCGAGTGAGGGAACACAACAGGGGGAGTGGGAGAGGGAGAAGCAGGCTTCCCACGGAGCAGGGAGCCTGATGCGGGGCTCCATCCCAGGACCCTGAGATCATGACCTGAGCCAAAGGCAGATGCTTAATGACTGAGCCCCCACACTGTTTTTCATCCAGTGTTTATCTTCCCCTCTTTCTCCACTGTGGCTTCCTTATGGCAGAACCACTGTGTGGTTTGTCTTAACGTACCATCATAGGTAAGAAATCAATACTTGTAGAACTGATGAATTAATCAACAAATGGATGGATAAATAAATGAATGATCTTCTGGACTGTGTGATTACCTTCTGCAGTTGATCTAGCTAAAATTATTTTTGAGGAACCATAAGCAAACTCAGGTATTTAGATTAATTTTTAGAAACTTCATCCCTTCTGTTGTTTCCTGTCAGATATTTCCTGAGGCACAGATTTCAGGGTTGCTAATCCCTGCTTGGAGTAACAAGTGTACTTTGAGAGCAAAATATCCTTTGGCAATTATTCTTATAAATTATTAAAAATCCCCAGTGTGAATGATTCATAGTGATTAGATCTACGTTTTGTTCCCCACTCCATACTCCACTTCCTTTCCTGCTTCTCTTTTGAGTGTCCTTCCATCTCCTTTTCTCTTCTGGTCCTCATATTCTCTCTATATCCTTCACCTATATTATTAACCCTCCCTGATATACTCTGATTCATTATGTGATTCATTTTTTACCAAAACTGTAGGATGAATCCTTCAGCCCTTTACTGTAGCAGTGAAGTTGGCCAGGTTTGAAGATGTTGATTTATGAATAATCAGCATTAAGTTGGTCAGTGAGGCTCTAGGACTGGATATGTTCTTCAGGTTTGGTCTTGAAGAGCCTGCACAGTGAAGGGAATGGGGGAAGAAGGGAGAAAAAAATATAGAAAAGAGCTAACCACTGAAAGGAGAATGAAATTCACAATTTTACAATATTCAGGAGATTGGAAAAAACCAAATATCAAGAATATGGGGGATAGTGATTAAGAATGCCATTGATAGAGAAGGAAAATCAAGGGTTGAAAGAAGCAGTGGCTGAGATGTTGACCATTCTCTGTGTTAAAATTCCAGTTCTGCCACTGACTTGCTGTGCAATATTAAGCAAGTTGCTTAATTTCTCTATGCCTCAGTTTCCCCATGTGTAAAATGAGAATAAAATAGTATTTACCTCATAGAGTACAGATTTAATAAAATCATGCATGTAGAGTGTTTTGTACTATTTGTCATGTAGCAAGGGGTCCACAAATGTTACCTATTTTATTATTACTACTACTATTACTATTACTACCACCATTACAGGTCATTGTATATAATGAGGACTGTCTATTGATAACCTTGGAAGCAAAATTTGAATAAATTACTTTATAAGCAAACTGTATTTAATTAAACTAACTATACAAGATGGAGCAAATGGTTAATAGATTATGAAATATGAAATATATATTTTTAAAATTTGAATATTCATTTTATTTCTTTTCCTTGTCATTACTTCATTGGCCAAGACTTACAAAGCAATGTTGAATAAGAGCTTTTGATAGTAGTCATCCTTGGCTTGTTCCTAAACTTCAGTGAAATTATTTTAGAGATGCACCAAGTATGACTTTCACTGTAGGTTAATACTAGATGAACTTTATTGGGTTATTCTTTTTATTTCCAGTATGCTAAGAGATTTTGGTTATGAATGGGTATCAAATTCTCTCAGATGCACTTTCTGCATCTTTTGAGGTGATCACATTTTTAAAATTTTGTAAACGGTAATAGGCATTTTATTTAATTCTTCTAACAACTTTGCAAAAATAGCTTCTATGTCAATCTTAGAAATCCATGACTCAGACAAGTCAAGAAACTTGCCCATATGAGAGAGTTAGTAACTTGGAGCACAGAAATATAAACTATGTCTGCTTTGACCCATACCCTGTAGCAGGAATAACTAAGCAACACAAATACATATCACAGAGATTGGATAAATACATTGTGGTATATTCATACAAGGGACTATTACGTAGCAATGAAAAATAAATAAGCGGCAGCTGTACCCAATAATATCATTGAATCTAAGTAGTATAATATTCAGACATAAAATTGAATAATCCCTAATTACTTAAATTTTATTACCCTTTTATAAATTTCAGATCATTTCAAACTTAACAATATTCTTCTTGGAATACCTATAGTAAATATATATCAAATATAAACATGTATTGATGAAAGAAAGGGAATGATTAACCCAAGATTCAAGAGGCTGGTTACCTTAGGCAGGAAGTGTCAGGGTGAGCTGATGTATACATAGATATGAATTATAATCAATGTTCTAGTTTCTGTGTTAAAATCAAGTTAATGGGTGTTTATAATAGTATTCAAAACTAAGGGAGCAAGCAAGCTGGTGATGCTTGGACTGATGAATAGGGTGTAGCATGAGTGAGGGATTATGATTAATCTAGTCCTGGGCTCCTGAGGCTGGAGAAATGTAGGCAGTTATGAGCCCTCCACCTTTGTCTATTATAGTCTTGCTGAAGATTTCTCCCTTCTATTCCAGAGTCCTGTCTAAACTTTGTCCCTGGCTGTAGATTTCTAGAGTCAGTCCCAAATGACTTCCATTAGAAACTTAATGTAGAATTTAATACAGCAAGACAGAGAAATAGGAATGGTAACTGGAAACAGGGAACATGCCTGGAGTTAGGGGAAGACAATTTAGAGAAATGTCTAGGCTCATTGGCTCATTATAGTTCTGATAGTTAACATTTCACATGTATTTTGACATCTTCCTCTCATCCACAAGATTTTAGAAAATTGTTTTGGAAATAAACCTCTGGTTCTCCCAGTTCTAAGATAGATAATACCTAATTCTGGATTCTCCATGAGTGTCCCAGTGTTGTGTGTGTACAGGGATTGAATTAACTGAGGTGGATGTTATTTTGAGCTAGAGTGGTATACTTAGTCTTATGAAGGAATAAATAATGAAAATATAAGAAAATTAAAGCTTCTATGTTTTTGTTTCTATTCTTACCTTTACTGTTTATATATTTTAGTAAGAAAAGTTTCATAATATAGAAAAATGTGTGGAAACCAAGACAATACATATAGTCAGCATCCAACTTTAAAAAATACTGAAGATTCACCTTTTTTGGTTTCAATTCTTTTTTTTTTCAATTCTTATTTTAAAAAAACTGGATGGCTACAGATACAGTTAAAACCCAAACTCCTGGGTGCTTGGGTGGTTCAGTTGGTTAAACGTCTGCCTTCAGCTCAGGTCATGATCCCAGGGTCTTGGGATCAAGCGTGCATCAAGCTCGCTGCTTAGCGGGGAGTCTGCTTCTCCCTCTGCCCCTACCCCCACTCGTGCTCTCTCTCTTTCTCTCTGTCTCTCTCTCTCTCTGCTCTCTCTCTCAAATAAATAAATAAAATCTTAAAAAAAACCCAGACTACTTCTCTCTCCTATCCTCTATCCTTTCCTCCTTCCCCAAAGGTAACCACTATCTCAAATAAAGCATTCATTATCCTATGCATGGTTTTAGTATATATATATGTATATATATGTATACACACACACATACACTATACAGTATAGTAGCTATACATACACTATACTATACATATACTATAATGGGGTTATATGTATATATTATACATATACTATATATGTGTATATACTATACATATACTGTATATATATTATACATATATATGTATATATACTACACAATATTTTTATGTGCTTTAAATCTTCATATATGTCATATTTTCCTGTCATTCTGAACTGGTATTTTTAAAGTTAATATTATGTTTTGGAGACTTATATTTATTGATGCATGTGGCTCTGCTTTCTACTGATGTATACTATGAGTAAACCATAGTATGTGGTACTACATTTGACTGAATAACCTCTCCTTCAAACACTGAGAAGGTCATCTCTATCATATATCGCAGTTTCTAGACATTGTGAGTTTGCTTTGGGGCTGCCATTTTCTGTATTCCACTTAACCACAGAGTGAGTCTCAAGAAGCTTGAGAACCAATCTCATACAGATTTCATTGTCAGGACATGATGTTTTTAAATTGGAACTCAATAATGAAAAGATAGTTTAAGAAAACATGTATGGAAACAAAATTACAACTCTAAGTATTATGTCAAGAAAATTTGAGTAAGGGAGCATGTGCATGGAGGACAATTGGAGAAGGCTGCCTCTACAGAACCCATTGGGATAAAGATGTATGAGGCCTTCTAGAGTCTATTGTTGCTGAGAAGTCTTCTGTCAGAAAGTCTAATCTTTCCTTTGTAGGTAATCTTTCCTTTCTCTCTGCTTGGTTTTAATATTTTATCTTTGTATGTAAGTGATGAATCACTAAATCCTACACTTTGATATTGCACTGTAGGTTAACTAACTGGAATTTAAATAAAACTTGGAAAAAATAAAATAAAATAATCAGTAAGGTAAAATATTTTATCTTTTTATTTGCTCTATAGCAATTTCTCTAATGTAGTGTCTGTGCAAGGATTTTTAAAAATTTATCTTGTTTGGGAGTCATTGTGATTCTTCAATCTGAGGCCTCATTTCTTTAATTAAGTCTGGAAAATTCTCAGTCTGTTTCTTCAATATTTCCTTTCCTCTATTTTCTCATTGATTTTTTTCTTGGATTTATTCAGTGTATAGTGGATCTCCTTATTTTTTTCCCCCCCAAAAGTCTTGACTCCTCTCCCCACATCTTGGTCACTTTGTACTGTCTTCTGGGTATTTTTCTCAGAACTTGCCTCTCTCTTCAGTCATTGTCCAAGCCATCCACTGAGTTTTTATTTTGAATGTGAATATTGTATTTTCTAGTAATTCATTTTCGGTCTTTCCAAAATCTGTTGTATTTTACTTTTATAAAATCTTATTTCTTACAGTCTTTATTCCTTCTTTTAGATACAAAGTATTTTAAACATAAATTATAATTCCTAACAGATTAGTTAATTTTATGATATTTAGGGGGAGGTAATTCTATCACTTGTTGATTGCTGATTATCTTCATAATAAATAGGTTTTGTGTTTGTTTAGTAATTTTGAATTGTGAACTCATCTTTTTGGTTGGTTTTTATTTGTGGGATTCCTATACAGTCTGGAGTCTGCAACTCCTTGTGGAGAAGTTTTATATTTGCTTCTAAAAGGTATCCCAAGGCTTTTACCAGTCTGGGAATGATTTTTATGTTAGTTTTTCAGTTTGAGGGGTCTAGGATCATATGTGTCTTGTAATTAAGCTTATCCATTCCATGTGCTGTATAGACCGATAACTGCATTCCCATGGGAGACATTTCCTCTCCAGGAAGTACAGGATGAGAGAGACGAGTTTTCTTTGGGTGACCTGTAGACACTGGTATATATACATTTTCCTGTTTGTGTATATTCTTTCATTGAAGGCTTACCCTTTAGAATGTCCTGAATTAATGTGGTGGTGTCTACCTTTTGCCTCACACAGGCCTCCACTCTCACCTCCTGTTCCACCATCGGGGTTATTTGTCTAGCTTCTGGACAATGAAGACTAATGGTATACCCCTCCCACCTACCTGTTACCACCACCACTATGCCATTGTGGACAGTTTATTGTATTTTATTTTTTGTTATGTTCAGTTAGCCAGCATATAGTACATCATTAGTTTTTGATGTAGTGTTCAATGATTCATTAGTTGTGTATAACACCTAGTGCTCATCACAACACATGCCCTCCTTGTGGACAGTTTAGAGATTAGTTTTTCATATCCCTCCTTGATTATCAACCCTTGTATTTCCTTTACATTCTTAAACACTCAGTTATGAATTTAAAAGGATGATTGTTATATTTTCTCAAAATTTATACCTATGTTAAGTGGGAAGGTGCTTAGTACCTCATATTTCAGCAAGCTGAAGCTTTCAAAATAACATGTGAAGATCTACAGAAATGTGAGAGCTTACCATGTTCAGAAAACTAAAAAAGAACTGTCTAGTTTTAAACATACTGGGTAGATGTCTCAGCACGAACTTGGTAAGATAGGTTAGTTATTGACAACAAAAGTTCTTTAAAAGCCAGATGAAGCTATTTGGATTCTATTCTGAAGGCCCTGACTCGTTAAATAGGGAATCACATGTTGAAAGTTTTCTTCTGGCATCGGTATGGAAGATCTATCAGGGGAGTAAGTAGAGAAACTAGTCATGAGGCTATGAAGTTAGCACTGGTAGGAGATGCTGAAGCTTAAACAGTGTGAGTGGATTAAGGACAAAGGATGAACGTAAGGATAAATGTGGAAGTCAAGGAGTGATTGAATATGAGGAGATGAGAGAGAGATTCCTCCAGCTTTTGCTTTGGACAACCAGATGGATGATTATGGTGATGCCATTAACCAACAAAATGGAATCAAGAGTAAAAACAAGTTACTTTATGACAACCTGAAGCAATTTCACTATAAAAACCAACTATTTATAATAAACCATTTCTTTATATGTTACATATTAAATGATACATTATGTTCCTTACAGGTTCGGAGAGAAGAAATCATGAGGATTACAGTGGGATGAAGTGTGAATTGAAGATGAAGAGTTAGAGCCAGTGAGTATAGGAATTTTTTCATGAAGTTTGCCATTGGAAGGAGATAAGCAGCAGTAGGATGAAAAGACACTATTGAATGAAGGGTTTATAACTGGCTGAGGGACTTTGTCAAGGTTTATAGATTATAGAAAATGAGCCACTAGAGTGGATGAAAAGGAAGTAGGAAAAAATGCTTTAATAAGTTACAGGAGTGAAGTCATAGACCTAGCAGAAGGGCCATGTGGTCAGTTGAATTTAAGTCATTAAGGAGCTTGAATAACATAAATAAATCAACTAGAACTATTATGATCCCCAGCCTACTACCTATGACTTGCTCTTTGATTCAAACTCTCTTTCAGGCAGGCTCATTGTCACTCATCATGGGCTGCACCCCTAATGCTTCACATTCTCCAGTCTTCTTGCTCCTTGGGTTCTCAAAAGCTAGAGTCTCCCCAGGTCTCCTTTTCTTCCTGTTCCTGGCTATTTACCTGGTCACCATAATAGGGAACGTGACTCTAATGCTGCTTATCTCCAGGGACTCCAGGCTCCACTCACCTATGTATTATCTGCTCCGTGGTCTCTCCATGATAGACATGGGGCTGTCCACAGTCACCCTGCCCCAGTTGTTGGCCCATCTGGTCTCTAATTACCCAGCCATTTCTGCTGCCCGCTGCTTGGCCCAGTTCTTTTTCTTCTATGCATTTGGAGTTACGGATACACTTGTTATTTCTGTCATGGCTCTAGATCGTTACGTGGCCATCTGTAATCCCCTACACTACCATTCAGTGATGAATCGCCAACTCTGTGCCTTCTTACTGGCCTTGAGCTGGGTGGTGTCCATAGTGCACACCATGCTACATGTGGGACTTCTCTTGCCTCTTTACTGGGCTGGGGATGCTGAGGGCAATGTTAAACTTCCCCACTTCTTTTGTGACCACCGACCACTTCTGCGAGCCTCTTGCTCTGACATACATTCCAATGAGCTGGCCATATTCTTGGAGGGTGGCTTCCTCATGCTAGGTCCCTGTGCCCTCATTGTACTCTCCTATGCTCACATTGGGGCCACCATCCTACGTTTGCCTTCCGCTGCTGGTCGCCACCGTGCAGTCTCCACCTGTGGATCCCACCTCACCATGGTTGGCTTCCTCTATGGCACCATCATTTGGGTCTACTTCCAGCCTCCTTCCCAGAACTCTCAGGAACAGGACATGGTGGCTGCTGTGATGTACACTGCCATTACACCTTTGGCCAACCCTTTTGTGTACAGCCTTCGCAACAAGGATGTCAAGAGTGCATTTCACAGGCTGCTTGGACGGGGGAGGGCGGACTCCTGATTAGCCTGCCGAAGAGCCATTTTGGTTAGTTAAGGAAAGCAGTGGGAAGGTTTGAGCATGGCTGGTTTTGGAGAGATGAGGGAAGGATGGCCTGGCTAACTTATGGAACTCCAGATTCAGCTCTTGATGTGGTGATCTGACAGAGCGGTGAATACATGCCACACGTGCTCAGGGCTCCTCATCAGCCTGCCTCGGGAACCCCTTCCCCAGACCGTTTATCTTCAGTTATCAAAGTGGATAATAATGAGTCACTAGGCCACAGTTTTGAAGAAATATGAGAATATTACTGTGAAATCTGAACTGAAGCAGAGACAGTAAAGTTAATTAGGTCACGTCTAACTTGATGCGCTTGCTTGTGGGAAGTGTGCTGGTGTATATCAGAAAGGGGAAGGGAACAGTTCAGGTAAATAGGGATGGCAATTTTACACCTGTTCCACTCAGCGAATATTGGCCCAAAAGTGAGTGTGAAAGGGGCCATGATTCTGCTATTCCACATCTTAGCCTTAGTTTCTATGGGCTTGTCATAGTGTGAGCATCTTATTCTGATGTGTGTAAATTCTATTTCATATATTTTAAATTAATTTTATTTACATTTTCCATAAGATATACAAAGAAAATGCAAAGCTAAGTACTCTGCTGCATAAGGAACTATAAAACAAGGAACAGTGAACTATTTCAACAATGAAGAAAACAAATTGGCTGTGCTTATTAGCTTCTTGGGAGCTGGACATTGACTTCTATTTTGCTAGCTCTTATGAGATTTACGGTGATAATTAAAAATACTTCTTGAGCTCCTTTTTTATTGAAGTATAATTGACACAAAATGTTACATTAGTTTGAGGTGTACAACATAGTGGTTTGATGACTATATGTTATGCTGTGCTCACACAAGTGTGGCTACCATCTGTCACCGTACAACACTGATAGTACCAGTAACTTTTTTTTTTACTAAGATATAATTGAAATATAACATTGCAGGTTTAAGGTGTACAATATGTTGATTTGATACATTTATGTGTTGCAATATTACAGTAGTTCCCCTTACCCTTGGGGGTTATATTCCAAAATCCCCAGTGGCTGCATGAAACAGCAGATAGTACTAAACCCTTTATATACTATGTTTTTTCCTATACATATGTAACTATGATAAAGTTTAATTTATAAATTAGGCAGAGTAAGAGATTAACAGTAATAAACAATAACAAAACAGAGAACAATTATAACAATATGCTGTAATAAAAGTTATGTGAATATAGTCTGTCTCTCTGAAAATATCTTTTGTACAGTACTCACCCTTCTTCTTGTGATGATGTGAGGTGATGAAATGCTTATGTGGTGAGATGAAGTGAGGTCAATGACGTAGACATTGTGATACAGGATTAGGCTGCTATTGACCTTCTGATAATACATCAGGAGGAGGATCATCTGCTTCTGGAATGCAGTTGACCGCAGGTAGCTGAAACTGCAGAAAAGGAAACCACAGATAAGAGGGGACTGCTGTTCCACCAGAGTGTGAGCTAACACTTCTACCAAGTCATGTAATTTTCATCTTTTTTGTGGTGGGAAAAATGAAGATCTAGTCTCTTAGCAATTTTGAAGTTTATAATACAATATTGTTGCCTATTATCACTACACTGTGCATTAGATCTCCAGGACTTATTTATCTACTAGTTGCAGGTTTGTACCCTTAAATAACATCTCCCCAACTCCCCTATTCCTCAGTCTCTGGACTACCATTAAACTCTGTTTTTATAAGTTCATCTGTTTTAAGTTCCACATATAAGTGAAATTGTCATTGTCTTTGGCTTATCTCACTGAGTATAACAGCCTCAAGATCCATCCATGTAGTCACACATGACAGGATTTCCTTTTTTCTCATGGCTGAATAATATTCAATTATATATATATATATAAAAGATATATATTATATATATTATATATAATAGATATATATTATTTATATATATATAAATCTCACATCTTTTTAATCCATTTTTTCTGTTGACGGACACTTAGGTTGTTTCCATATCTTGGCTATTGTGAATAATGCTATAATAAAAATGGGAGTGAGATATGTTTTTGATATCCTGCTTTCATTTCCTTTGGACATATATCCAGAAATGGTATTGCTGGTTCATATAATAGTTGTATTTTTAATTTTTTTTTTTTAGATAGAGAGCGAGAGTGTGAGGGGGTTGGGCAGAGGGAGAGGGAGAGAGAAAATCTTAAGCAGGCTCCTGGCTCAGTGTGGAGCCTGACACAGGGCTCAGTCTCACGACCCTGACATCATGACCTGAGTCGAAACCAAGAGTCAGACACTTAACCACCTGGGCCACCCAGACACCCTGTATTTTTTATTTTGGGGGGAACTTCCATACTGTTTTCCAGAGTGGCTGCACCAATTTACATTTTCACCATTAGTGCCCAAGGGTTCCCTTTTCTCCACAACTTGTCTTTTTGATAATAGCTATTCTAACAGATGTGAGGTGATATTTAATTGTAGTGTTGATTTGCATTTCACTGCTGATTTAGTGAAGTGGAGTACTTTTTCATATACCTGTTGGCTATTTGATTGTCTTTTTTTGAGAAATGTCTGTTCAAATCCCTTGCCAATTTCTTTCTTTTTTTTAAAGATTTTATTTATTTATTCATGAGAGACAGAGAGAGAGGCAGAGGCAGAGGGAGAAGCAGGCTCCCTGCGGAACAGGGAGCCCGATACGGGACTCGATCCTAGGATCCTGGATCACGAACTGAGCCGAAGGCAGACGCTTAACCGACTGAGCCACCCAGGCACCCTCCCTTGCACTGTTCTTAACTGGGTTATTTGTGGGTTTTAATTTTGCTGTTGAGTTGTATGAGTTCCTTATATATTTTGGATATTAACCCCTTATCAGATATTTGGTTTGCAAATATTTTCTCCCATTCCCTAGGTTGCTTTTTCATTGTCTCTTTTGCTATGCAGAAGCTTTTTAATTTGATATAGTCTCACTTGATTATGCTTTTGTTGTTTGTGTTTTTGGTGTCATAGCCAGAAAATCATTGCCCAGACCAATGTGAAAGAACTTCTTCCCCATTTTCTTCCAGAAGTTTTACATTATCAGGCCTTATGTTTCTGTCTTTAATCCATTTTGAACTAATTTTTGTGTATGGTATAAGATAGGGGTTCAGTTTCATTTTTCTCTATGTGGCTGTCCAGTTTCACCAACACCATTTGTTGAGGAGATTCTTCTTTCTTCATTGAGCATTCTTCATTTCCTTGTCAAAAGTCAATTGACAAAGTTAAATGGGTTTATTTCTGGACTCTCAGTTATATTGCATTGATCTATATATCTCTCCTTTTGCAAGTACCACATTCTTTTGACTCCTGTAGCTTTTTTAAAACTGTTTCCTTTTTTTAAAATTTATTATTATTTTTTATTTTTTTATTATTATGTTCAATTAGCCAGCATATAGTACATAATTAGTTTTTGATGTAGTGTTCAACGATTCATTAGTTGCCTATAACACCCAGTGCTTATCACCACACGTGCCCTCCTTAATACCCATCACCTGGTTACCCCATCCTCCCACACCCCTTCTTTCTGTAACCCTCAGTTTTTTTCATGGAGTCCAGAGTCTCTCATGTAAATGATTCTTTTAATTTCAAGTGTAGAACTTAGGGAGTCATCATTTACAACACCTAGTGCTCATCACAAGTGCCCTCCTTAATACTCATGAAAAAGAAAAAATAAATAAATTTAAGTTTCATACTAAAACAAATTATTTTAGGGCACCTGGGTGGCTCAGATGGTTAAACGTCTGCCTTTGGCTCAGGTCATGATCCCAGGATCCTGGGATCGAGCCCCGCATCAGGCTCCCTGCTCAGCAGGGAACCTGCTTCTCTCCCTCTTCCTCTATTGCTCCCCCTGCCCGTGCTCTCTCGCTCTGTCAAGTGAATAAATAAAATCTTTAAAAAGAAACAAATTATTTTAATACTATCAAATGGCCAGTCAGTGTTGAAATTTCCAGTTGTTTCATAAATATAATAAAATGTTTTTATAGTTTTTAAGAATTAGGACCCAAATAAGGTTTACATATTGTGACTGGTTATTTGGTCTTTTCAGTCTCTTTCTTCTCTCTTTCTTTCCTCCCTTCCCTTTTTTCTTCCTCTTTCCCCTGCTGTCCTCTATCTCTAGCAATTTACTTGTAGACGATACCATGTAATTTTCCTGTGGAATTCCCTATAGTCTGGATTTGTGTGAGTTCATCATTATATTGCAGTTTAATGTGTTCCTCTGTGCTCTGTATTTTCCATAAGTTGGAAGTTGGATGTAGAAGCTTTATCAGATTCATGTTTGACTTTTGGAAAGGAGAGATTACTCCATAGGTGGTGTGGGAGATGTAGTGTCTGGTTAGGTCACTTTTTGGTGAAATTAGCAGCTGTTGCTATTCAATGTCTAGATCTACTCATTAGAGCAATAATTAAAGCAGAGGTATATGTGTATGGAAGGGGTAAGAAATCAGGTGGAAGGAGGAAAGAACAGTCTAAAATCCAGACTGTCTGCTCAGAACGAGACTGATAGAAATGAATCACATCCATTTGACAATGCCATCAGCCTGTATCCACTGGGGAAATAAGTCACTTTCCCAAAGTAAGGAGGGCTTTTAGAAAGTCAAATAGATCCTCTGCAAACAAAAATAAATGTGTTACATTTTTTGAGGAAATTAATATTATTTTGATTGTTTAAAATCTCTTTGTTTCCACTGAATTCTGATCGTATTTGTCAGTTAATAATTTGTGGTGTTCTAGTTTGTAACTAAGCTGCTTCTGTGCAGGTTAATGGTGGACAGTACTGGTATGTATCCAATTTATAGTCATTTCCACAATATCTAATCTATATCAATAAGCCATATGTCGTTATTACTTTATAGTAGGACAAAGAATATCCCATTGGCATATAATGTCAGATTTTTCAGGGAGGTGCTCCACTTCCTGCTGCTGCTTTTATACTCAAAGGCTTGTTCAAATCAGGTATTCTGTGGATGATAGTTCTAAAATAGATAAGCAAAATGGGTAGATGAAATTCAGCAAAGGATGCAATTGGATGAGGACAGGAAATGCGGAAGTCATTGGAGAGGAGAATAGAAACGTAGCATTGGTCAGAGTTGTCCCACTGGTATTTCATAAAGCCTCATGCCTTGCAGCTAATTCAGCTGGGTTAAGCTGTTTGGATTAGTAACAAACACTCAATAACAGGAAGGATAGGTTGGGAAAACTGGCTTCTTGAAATGATGAAATAGAAATCAGTTTCCTCTTGGGGTTTTTTCTTGCTCAACTGTTGACATTATGCAAGGAAGGCTATGGTGTCCCTCAAAGGGTAGACCTTCCCTATAGACACAATTGTTTTCAGAAGCTCTATGGTGAGATCTAGGTATAAGGAAGGAGAAGGAGCAGACTCTGGAGCTATAGTCCCAGCTGATGGAGGAAGGTAGATGGGCTCAGCCCCTTGAATTAATATTTCATCTGAACACAGTTGGAGGCTCTTGGGGTTGGTAGAATGAGTCCGTGTAAGTGATGCTGCTTCTTTGGGATGAGCTACCGTATAGGAAGGCTTTTACGGAAAATGATGAAAAGGGAATCCTTAATTTTGTAAGAACGTGGTGAAGAAGGAGCACAGCTCTATTCATACTTTCTATCTTGAGTGTATGGTGTTAGATACAGAGAAAAGGTGAGAATAAGGTTATACTCTGCCCTCATGGTAAACAGAAAGGGCACAGAAAATAATCATAATCCTCTTTTAGAAAATGGTGTGATATTGGTGCCAAGAAGATCAAAGGATAGAATGAAGTACAAATATTATAGTCAAGGGAAGCAATGGGATAGAAGCATTGTCAATTATAACACAGAAAAAATAGGATTTTAAGTGAAAATATGAAGGCTTAGATGGAGAATATAGTCATGAAATCAGAGAGGGAATGGAAAGACATTTCACAGTTCTCCGGTGCAAGAAATGTGTGACAGAGGACCGAATTTATTTTGTGATAATTTGGAAGATACATTTTTGAGACAGAGAAAAGGAGGTTCTGATTTATACATCTCAGCTTCAAACTTTATGATTCATCAACACAGGGGAACAGACTAGAAATAGAATTTAGACCAAGAAGCATTTAATAGAGCATATTCCTAATATTTAGATATTGATAAAGCAGTGAATGATCTCATGTCTTTTGGTTCTTCCATCATGGAAGAAAGATGAGAATAAGCAGGATTAAGGCTTGACACCCTAGCTCTGTTCCTTCTCCATGATTTTAGATGTCCCCGAAGAACCAGGTGGAAATGAGGAAACCTGAGATCCTTTTCTGTTTCATACCAGGGATTCTTACTTTTTTTCTCTCTCTCTCCAATTTCAATTTAGTTTACTGTCTTAAGGTGTTCAAATCTGTATATGTGTATATCTTCATACCTTTCCTAAATGGACTACTCCTTTCTCTATCCCCCCCTAGCATCAGCATCCTTGATCCCTCAAAGTTGTCTAAACAGGACCTCCAGAACTTAGACTCTGATGAGACTATTGTTGAGATATTGGGAAATAGAAAGTATACAGAAATGAGTCTTTTTTTTTCCTTTTTTATGAAGATTTTATTTATTTATTTATTTATATTATTGAAATGAATCTTGAAGAAATCAGCCAACAAGAGCACTACCACTGCTTATTACTCTTTTTGCATATAATTAGTTTACAAATGCAGTTTTGCTTTTTTTGGAAGAAAATGGACTCTATGTTATTACATTCTTCCCATAATGGATAAATCTATACCCTTTGCTACTTTTTCCTTCTTGGAGATCTTTTTCTTTCACCCTTTACCTGTGAAGGGACTTATCCCATCTCTCTTCCTTCCCATCCTTTCTGTTCACCTTCATTTATATCTCCCTGTGGAAGTCTTTGTATGGCTGCTGCCTTGAATGAGTAATAGGATTGGAAGAGGGTATAGCTTGATCTATATCCACAGACATAGAGAAGGATACAGGAAGAAATAAATACTAAAAGGAAAATATAAGTTTTTGTTATCTTTTAAGCTCCTGTTTCATGATCTTTAGAGTAAAGAAAATCGCCAAGAGAGATGTCCTTAAAATAGTTTTGATTCTTTATCTGAATATTAGGAATACTCTCCTTTAGTGGGGTAGAACACTGAATTCATCAAAGAATAAATGCAACTGTAGCACATCATTTGGCTCTGCGTGAAAAATATTTATGTAGTTTAAACTAATGTAAATGTGGTCTACTAATTTTTAGCTTTTACCTGGAAAGTTAACTGTGGTTACAACTCAATTTATATGTCTTCAATTTTGACAATGTACAAGTCAAGATACAGCTTTCCAAAGGTTGGAAGGGTACAGGGATGAGGAAGAGAAGTGGAGTCTGAAGTTGATGGAATAAGGAATATAGATTTAAGTATACCATTTAAAAGCAGAAAAGCAACTAATTTAAGAACTAAAATAATCATCAAAAATTGGGGAAAGGATGAGAGAAGAATGGGGACAATGTAAACAAGGTAAAACTTCATCTTTCATAATAGAGAGCCAGAAGATAAATTGATAAAACTGGTACATAGATGCGTAAACAAGTGGTTTATGATTTAGAGGCATAGAGGTGTGAACCACTGGAAGAGATAAAACTAAACATGAAGTAAAGTTAGGGTTAGAGACTCTGCTTTTTATTGTATATTCTTTTTACTTTACTATTTTAACAATTTTTCTCTCATTCATGAAAAAAATATAGTATTTCACTGAAATATCCTTATCCATATAGTGGCCTCAAAATGTTACCTCTTTGGTGTACCATGTACATCTGCCTATAGGGAAACCTGAGCTGAAAGGAAACAAGACTCCCATCCATTGGCAGATTACATTATTTATTGAAAATTAATCATTGCAATGAGCACTGGGTATTATACACAAACAATGAATCATGGAACACTACATCAAAAACTAATGAAGTACTGTATGGTGACTAACATAACATAATAAAAAAATAAAAAAAGAAAATTGATCATTAATAAAATCAATGATGATGTTAATCATTTCTACTCTCATCCCAGGTAAGTTTAGTTGACTTAATGGAACAAGAATTCCCCTACAAAAGAACAGTAGCTTCTGGACATACAAAGTTAGGACCAGATCTTCACTCCAGTGCTCCATCAAAGATATAGAGACTTGGACATCTGCCTGGAGCCTTGACATAGTTCCCTTTTCTTTACAACTCTGACAATCAGCAAAATGTGGTGCTTATGTCTAATAAAACTATACAGGGTTGAGTCCAGGTTTTGCCTCTCAGAGCCAATAAGACCTTGAACAAAGTAGTCTCTTTGCTTTAGCTCTCTCATCTGTAATATAAAAGTAGTTTGTACCATATGGTATTGTTGTGACAATTAAACGTATGATATTTGGTATGCTCTTCAGTGCATAGCAAACAACAAA
This sequence comes from Halichoerus grypus, assembly GCF_964656455.1. Taxonomy (NCBI): domain Eukaryota; kingdom Metazoa; phylum Chordata; class Mammalia; order Carnivora; family Phocidae; genus Halichoerus; species Halichoerus grypus. The sequence goes on along the minus strand of NC_135725.1, from coordinate 82,095,591 downwards.
GAAATTCTGTATTTAATGATGACTTCTTTGTTATACAGGGACCATGTGTGATTTATCATACTACCCTTAATATATATCACATCAAGAGATTGTGGGGCGCCTGGGTGGCTCAGTCGGTTAAGCGGCTGCCTTCGGCTCAGGTCATGATCCCAGGGTCCTGGGATCGAGCCCCACATCAGGCTCCCTGCTCCGCGGGAGGCCTGCTTCTCCCTCTGCCACTGCCCCTGCTTGTGTTCCCTCTCTCGCTATGTTTCTCTCTGTCGAATAAATAAAATCTTTAAAAAAAAAAAAAAAAAAAAAAGAGATTGTAAGTGGTCAGTAAATGAGCCTGGAATAAACTAAAGAGTGTGGGTGGGTACTTGAGTGGATGGATAGAAAGATAATGACAAAGAGATGAAAGAAAAAGCTCTTTTGGAAACTAGGGACATCCATGCAAGAAAAGATGTTTCTTAAAGCTATCCTACAGTAAACTTGAGCATTATTTGATCCTAACACTTGGCTGTTTGCGGGTGATATTGATCATGTGTTATGGCCACTAGAAACAGGACAGAAGTAACTGAATTTGTCTTATTGGGCCTGTCCAGCTGGCCAGAGATGCAGCCAGTTATTTTCGGGATTGTCCTTGCCATGTACCTGGTGGCACTTCTGGGCAATGCCCTATTAGTAATTGTTGCCCTCACAGACCCCAAGCTTCAGACACCAATGTATTTCCTGCTCAGTCAGCTTTCCTCTATTGATACGTTTCTGACAACCATCACTGTTCCCCAACACAGCACACACTGTCTGTGAACAGAACCATCTCCTTTGATTGCTGCATGATCCAGCTGTTCTTTTTTATGGCTGTGGGCAGCATGGAAGGCCACTTGCTGGCTGCCATGGCCTGTGACCACTATGCTGCCATCTGTGACCCCTTAAGATACTCTGCCATCATCAGCCATCACCTCTGTCTACGCATAACCTTGACCTCATGGGTGGTCGTCAGCCTAACAACCTCCTTTATAGTGTGTTGGTCACCCGCTTACCCTTTTGCGACAACCAGGTCACCCACTTCTTCTGTGACATCACACCCTTGCTGAAGCTCTCCTGCACCCGACCAGTGGTCAATGAAATGCTAATATGTACTGAGGGTGTAGCGGTGGTGGTCAGCCCCTTCTTCTTCATTTTAGGCTCCCATGCCCGCATTAGCGTTGCCATAGCCCACATGCACTCAGTTGCTGCCCTGTGCAAAGCCCTGTCCACATGTAGCTCCCACATTCTGGTTGTGCTGCTCCTGTATGGCTCTGTGATCCGCATGTACCTCCGGCCATCTTCCAGCTATGACTTGGACCAGGATCGCCAAGTTGCCGTCTTTTACACAGTAGTTATCCCTATGCTAAACCCACTGATCTATAGCCTGAGGAACCAGGAAGTTAAGAGAGCTCTGCGAAGGCTTTTCAGGAAACTCTGCATCTCAGGAAACTTCCAACATGGTTCCTAGGTAAACAGGGGATGGCAGCACATCTCCTGAGCCCAAGGAGTTAAGATCTAACTAGAAAATGCCTCATATAGATGGGTTACATTCCTAATAACTGGTATGGTTCGCATTCCTGTGGAATAATTTTCCTTGTTGGCTCCCTCTTTTTTGGATTCGGGAAGAAGTGAGTTCATGAATAAATAGTTCTGGTCCCCATTGACTGACCTAGAATCTCATCATATTGGAACTGAACAGATGTTTTTATTGATTTATTTTTTAAAAAGATTTTATTTATTTATTAGAGAGAGAGAGAATGGGGGAGGGGCACAAGGAGGGGAAGGGAGAGAATCTCAAGCAGACTCCATGCTGAGCACAGAGCCTGACGTGGGGCTCCATCTCATGACCCTGAGATCATGACCTGAGCCGAAATCAAGAGTCAGATACTTAACTAACTGACCCACCTAGGCACCCCCTGGACGGATGTTTTTAGATCACCAAACCTGAACCTCTCATCTTTCAAAACTAATATGGGGCATAGGGGATTACTAAGCCAAATTATTATACATCAGTAAGGCCTGCAGAACTTTGATCATCTTAGTGATACTGTGGCATTCTGACAGGTGTAAGGTGATATCTCATTGTAGTTTTGATTTGCATTTCTCTGATGCTAAGTGGGGGATGATGAGTATCTTTTCATGTGTCTGTTGGCCATCTGTAGGTCTTTGGAGAAATGTCTGTTCATGTCTTCTGCCCATTTTTAATTGGATTATTTGTGGGTTTTTGGTGTTGAGTTGTGTAAGTTATTTACATATTTGGGATACTAAGCCCTTATCAGATATATCATTGGCAAATATCTTCTCCCATTTAGTAGGTTGTCTTTTTGTTTCATTGAGTGTTTCCTTTGCTGTGCAGAAGCTTTTTATTTTGATGTAGTTTCAATAGTTTATTTTTGCTTTTCTTTCCTTTGTCTCAGGGACATATCTAGAAAAATGTTGCTATGGCCAATGTCAGAAAAATTACTGCCTGTGCTCTCTTCTAGGATTTTTATGGTTTCCTGTCTTACATTTATGTCTTTAATCCTTTCTGAGTTTATTTTTGTGTATGGTACAAGAAAGTGGTCCAGTTTCATTGTTTTGCATGTAGCTGTCCAGCTATTCCCAACACCATTTGTTGAAGAGACTATCTTTTTCCCATTTCATATTCTTGCCTCTTTTGTCAAAGATTAATTGACCATATAATTGTGGGTTTATTTCTGGGCTCTTTATTCTGTTCCATTGATCTATGTGTCTATTTTTGTACCAGTACTATATATACTGTTTTGATTATTACAGCCTTGTAGTATATCTTGAAATCTGGGATTGTGATACCTCCACTTTTGTTCTTCTTTTTCAAGATTGCTTTGGTTATTCAGGGTCTTTAGTGGTTTCATACAAGTTTTAGGATTATTTGTTCTAGCTTGGTGAAAAATGCTGTTGGTATTTTGAGAAGGATTGCATTAAATCTGTAGATTGCTTTTGGTAGTATGAACATTTTAACAACATTTGTTCTCCCAATCTATGAGCATGGAATATCTTCGCATTTATTTGTGTAATCTCCAGTTTCTTTCATCAGCATTTTATAGTTTTCAGCGTATAGGTGTTTCACCCAGGAGAGTGATTTTTGAGTAGACCATAGAATAGCCTAAAACTCTTTTAAAATTGTAATAATTTTACAGTCTCCCGTTATTTTCAACTCACAGTAATAATAAGCAGTTCAGTACTTACAGTGACTGAATTATTCCATCTGAACTTTTATGTCACTCCATAAAAGACAGTATAGGTCACTGGTAATAGAGACTGGGAGAGAGAGTCTTCACAGTGGCTCTAACACCAGAAGTAGGTGGTCCCATTTGGGACATATGGCAAGTAGAGCTGTTTAAACACACTGATAGACTTGATGTAATATGTAAGGGGAAAAGAAGAATCAAGGATGGACTATGGAAATGGGTGGAACCATTTATTTATATGTGACAGTCTCTGTATTGTTGGTGTAAAGAAACATACCTTTGAGAGATAAAGGGGGCAGTATAATTATAATTACACTGAAACAATAGAAGTAAGTAGCTCTTCAGTGCAAACATGATTTTCCAGAAATTATTCTCTTTGAAGAGGTCAGAATGAAATAGAGTTCAGAAACCCAAGGGAAAATGCTAAGGGGTTTTGTTGAAGGTGGTGTAGGGTCATGTTCTGGGGGATGGACTGTGGAGCCAGATAACACAAATTAGAAACCCACTATTGTCTTTACTTGCCATGTGGTTTTTTTCTCAGGCTATTGGTAACCAGAGTTGTACCTGGACCTGCCCTTATAGTTATTATGATTTCAAGATAACCTCAGTGATAATCAGGAAACTTTGAAAAAAACAAGTTTTATTACTCTCAGGTCCTGGAAAGCATATTGCACACCTGGGGCCACACAATGAGGTCACAGGTAGAGAGAAAGCATGGGAGAGCATGGGCTTGGTGTTCTGCTTTTATTGAGGTTGAGGGAAGGGGCCTTGGGTTTCACAGGTTGATTCTATGGGTGGACTTAAAACATAAGAGCAGGAATTTGAAGTGTGGGAAGAGAAAAAACAAATAGTCCGTTAATATAAATCAACCAAGACTTCTGAAACAAATGAGCAGGGGGGCAGTGGCATAGGAGGTTGGAAGGTTCTGGCTCTTTACTAGTCAGTGTGGCTGGCAATGTATTTATTGAGATAGGCTTTTGATGCGGAACCCAAAATCAACCTCCAAAATCAAAGCTAAGTCAAGTACTTGGTCTACAAAAAGTAAAACCAACTGTAGGGCTTGCACTATAGTGATCTTTGACAATGATCCAACTACTCTGCCTCAGTTATCCATCTGTAAAGAAGAGAGAAACAGTATCTATAATTTAGGATTGTTAAAAGGATTTTATGAATAAAATCTATGTAAAGCACTCATAATAATAGACCAGCTCATGAGTACCATATGTGTGTATACTATTATTATTATTATTACTATCAATAGCCTACAGATGAAGAAATAATGAGAGAAAAGAACAAAGAGTTGGTGGGTAAAGGTTTAGATATCTGTATGTACCTAAAGGCTATTGATGAAATGAGAGTAAGGCCAGTAATTAATCTGCCTCATTTTTTTTATTGACTGAACAGCAGTTCATAATATGTGTGTATTGTTTTGGTTGAGATTTCCTTCAAAGTACTGAATCAGAGACAACCCCAAACCTCAGTGGCTTATAACAACAGACATTTATTTCTCAGTCAAAAGTCTGCAGGTGAGGGGCACCTGAGTGGCTTAGTCGTTAAACGTCTGCCTTCAGCTCAGGTCATGATCCCAGGGTCCTGGGATAGGGCCCCGCGTCAGGCTCCCTGCTCAATAGGAAGCCTGCTTCTCCCTCTCCCGCTCCCCCTGCTGTGTTCCTGCTCTCGCTCTCTCTCTATCAAATAAATAAAGTCTTATTAAAAATAAAATAAAATAAAATAAAGCATACCATTCAACATTTCTGGATGACAACTCAGCCTTATCTTTAAAAAAAAAAAAGTCTGCAGGTTGAAAGAGGGAACTGTGTTTCAGACCCTGGATCAAGTTCAGGTCTGGTCTATGTGTTTCTCATTCTGAGATTCAAGCTAAGGGGCCTTAGCTACATGAGATGAGCTTTTCTTCTCATGGTGAAGGCCAGAGCTCAAGAGGGCAAACCAAATGATCTGAACCCATTCAAATCTTTTTATTGGAAACAGCATTTGTTATGCCTGTTCATAAACTGCTAGCTAAAGCCAGCCCAAAGTCAATGGGATGGAGATGTGTATTCTGCCCCAGCAAAGCCATGGCAAAGACAGGAAAGTAAGGAAGAACTGTGAACAGATAACACTATCTATCTAACTACAAAACAAAATGAACCAGAATTCCATTAGCATGCATGAAGATGATTTCTAATTTTTCACTATCCTAGACAAAAGTGTATTGAACATAGAATATATGAGTGTATTTACATATATATATAATATATTCATTCCTTATATATATTAATCCTATGAGATAAACTCCTAGAAGTGGAAGTGTATCATCTAAATACAAAATTGTTTCATAGCATTTCCCAGTTGCTCTTCAATTATTAATATATTAATTTACTCTCCTGTCAGTTTCTTTACCTTAAGAAAGTTCTTTCAGTAGGGGCATTTGGGGCTAGTTAGAACAGGCTACAATGCTAACAGCTGAGGCAAATCATTTGGTAAAGTAGGTTCAGCCATGGAACTGACGCCTAAAGACACAGAAAGGAGGAAGGTGGACCAAGGAGGCAGGTACGAAAATAAGGGGAAACAGTGGAATCCAAAAGAAAAATATTGGGTATGTAAGATACTTTCTGGAAAATGTGAAGAACCAGAGTTAAGTAACCAAAAGTTGGTTTCATTGCCTTGTTATTATCATTTTATAAATGTTAGGCCCCCTTTATCTTGGAAGAATTTATTATCCTGATGCAGCCAAAAACTTAAGGAGTGTAGCTCCTCAAACCAGTTTTGATTGTGACCAAGGCTTACATATAGGTCCCAAGAAACCCTTCTTCTAGCTCATTACACAGATTTGCCACAGTTTTAGCTTCTTCTCAGTTCAGTGCCATTAACTGCTTATATCCTATAAAAGAAACTTTCTATTGTCAAATGGCCTATAAATCAGCCTGCACTTGCAACTTCTGCCTCATGTCCAGGGAGGTCCTTCTCACCTTTTCCTTTTGAAAAGGAAACTGGAAACACCCATGAAACTAAAGAATTGACATTTTAGTAGACATTTTGGCTCTTGGACCTATTTCTCATTTCCAGAACTGATTGATCAGCAGGCAAATACCCAGTGAAATAGTCAGGTTCCACATGTCAGCTACAGAGAAGATTAGGAGCATGCCGAGATAAAAGGAGTTAAGTTATCCTTGAATGGTGCAGCTAATGAAGGTTAAGAAAATGCAAGTTGGAGAGCCCTTTACATTATTTCACTGATACTGACTACTAAATTAACTCATACAAGTACAATAGATGCACAAGAATGACAGTGCTTAATTCTGCAACATCTGTAACTTCTGACCCTATACAGTAAACACTTGTCATCATGTCCCTCTTCCCATACTGGAGTAGTTCCACCATTTCATTTGTCTTGGTGGGAGGCAGAACCTCTCTCCCACTTATGGAAAATAAAAGCAGCAGTATTGCTTGCCCAGTTTCCCTGGGAACTAGAGCAGGGACATATGACCAAGTCTTGGCCAGCCGCATGGATCACCTTATTTTGAATCTAGATGTACTGGTGTAAAGAACAAGAAGTGGGCAATTTTTTTCTGGAGGTGGTCACATCTAGTTTTCAGGCCTCTGGGGGCTATGCGCAGTGACTATTGCTGATAGTATTGGTGGCGGTATAAGTGAAAAGAGTTTAGTGTCTACAGCAGTGACCTCATCAGACAATTCTGGGATATGATTTTGACTGTGGTTCTGACTATATGACCTTTCTTAGTCTTGTCCATTTTATTGAGCCTGGTTGCTTAGCCTTTGTGGAAATTCAGGAGTTCCACATACACTTTCAATAAACTTATTTCCTCTATGAATCAACCAGAATTATTTTCTGTTGCCTATATCTAAGTATGTTACAACCCTGTTGTTTAATGGCAGGCCCAGAGAACACTCAATTATAATTAAAGTCATGCTAGTGGCTTACGCTAAATACATGGTCTTATGTGCTTTGGTTTAAGGGATAGGTCAGGACAGTATTCAATGGGAAAATCCATAATATGTAACTAATTTAGATATTTCTGGGAAGTTCTAAAGGAAACAGATGTGTAAGGGACAAAACTGTTAACTAGGAACTGTGTTTTGGGGTTTTGTCTAAAGAAAGAAGTCCATATTCTGCTCACCCATTTTCTGAAGGCTCCCTTGACATCCCCATTCCTCAGGCTATAAATGAAGGGATTCAACATGGGGGTTACCACCGTGTACATGACTGTCAGGATGCGACCCTCAGTCACTGAATAGCTGGTAAGGGGCCTGAAGTAGACCCATGTGAGTGTGCCATAGAAGATAGCCACCACAGTGAGGTGGGAGCCACAGGTAGAAAAGGCTCTCCACTTGCTCTTGGCTGAGGGGCTCCGGAGGACCACTGAGATGATGTGGGCATAGGAGGTAATGATGAAGGCCAGAGCACCATTGATGACAATAACACCCTCTGTGTGAATCATCAGGGTGTTGAGGTAGGGGCTGGAACAGGAAATCTTCATCAGAGGGTAGAGGTCACAGAAGAAATGGGGGATCTTGTTATCTGCACAGAAGATCAATCGGCCGATGAGAAAAGTGTGCAGCAGGGCATGAAGATGGGAGAGGATATGGCACAGAGCCACCATCTGTGAACACAGCGTTCTGGTCAGGATCATAGGATAGCGGAAAGGGTAGCAGATGGCGATGTATCTGTCATAGGCCATCACAGCCAGAAGGAAGTTTTCCATGGCTGCAAAGCAAATGAAGAAATAAGTCTGGGCTAAGCATCCCATGTAGGAAATAGCCTTTGTAGGAGAGAAAATGTTCTGCAGCATCTTGGGGACTGTGGTAGAAGTGAAGCAGACATCTGCCAAAGCCAAGTTACTGAGGAAGATGTACATGGGGGTGTGGAGGCGTGGAGTATAGATAATCAGTGTGATGATGGCAAAGTTCCCAGAAATGTTGATTGCATACATCAGTAGAAAAAGAAGGAAGAGTGGAATCTGCTCTTCTGGGTGGGTAGAAATGCCCAAGAGAACAAAATGGGATACACTGGTCCAGTTGGTATTGACCATCTGTTGCCATAAGAATAAACAGGATTATCACTTTTTATTGAGGTATATAATTGCCATATAACATTATATTAGTTTCAGGTGTATACCATAATGATTCGATATTTGTATATATTGCAAAATGATTGCCACATTAACTCTAGTTAACATCCATCCCCATACATAATTACAAATTTTTTTCTTGTGATGAAGACTTTTAAGATATACTCTCTTAGCAACTTTTAAATATGTGATGCAGTATTATTAAGTATATTCACCGTGCTATACATTATATTCTCATGACTTATTTTATAACTGGAAGTTTGTACCTTTGAACTCCCTTCACCCATTTCACCACTCCCTGCCCTCTGCCTCTGGCAACATCAATCTGTTCTCTGCATCTATGAGTTTGTTTGTTTTTGTTTTTGTTTTTTTTAAGAGAGAGAGAGAGAGAGAGTGTGCGTGAGCAGCGGGGTAGGGGCAAAGGGAGAGGGAGAGAGAAAGAATCTTAAGCAGGCTTCACACCCAGCACAGAGCCCAATGTGGGGCTTGATCCCACGACCCTGAGATCATGACCTGAGCTGAAATCAAGAGTTGGATGCTTAATTGACTGAGCCACCCAGGCGCCCCAGAACCTTTTTTCCCCTTTAAATTCCTCATATAAGTGAGATCATATGGTATTTGTTTTTCTCTGATTTATTTCACTTAGCATAATGCCCTCAAGGTCCATTCGTGTTGTTGTAGATGGCAAGATTCCATTTTTTAAAATGGCTGGATGGTATTCCATTGTATATATATACTACATCTTCTTTATCCATTCATCCATAGTTGAACAGTTAGGTTGTTTCCATGTCGTGGCTATTGCAAATAATGCTGCAGTGAACATAAGTGAACATATATCTTTTTGAATTAGTGTTTTTGCTTTCTGTGAATAAATACCTAGAAGTGGAATTGCTGGATCATATGGTAGTTGTAGTTTTATTTTTTTTTTGAGGTAACTCCATTAGACATCTGAGCAGGCTGTTTGATTTCTATCACTTTTGTGCTCCGATATAAACTGCACACAGTGTTGATAATGGGATCAAGTACTTAATTATTTTCCAAAATAGTGAGGTATGGATTTTTCATTATCAACAGCATCATCACTATTACAAATTGTACAGATGCACCAGTATTATAAATTAGAAAACTAAGGCATGGAAAGTTTAACCTTTTTTTTGCCCATGAAGGGCAAAATCTGATCTTAAAGTCATGCTTATCAGGTTCCAAAGTCTATGCTAGTGACACTATATAGCATGACTCCTCAAATAAAACCAAGGCACCTTATTCATGGTAATAAGACCTCTTGATGGGCTATATAACCAGGTAATCTGCCTACTAAAAGGGATTTCAGAGGCTATTTGTATTATTCTATTTTGGGGAGTGCATACTCCTGGTGGTACCCAAAGACTTCTCAAAGAGTATACAGACACATCTTAGGAGAAACCGTTTCCAGACTCTCAGCTTCTATATTTCTCTTGAAATCATTTTGTCTTCAAGATATTGTGAACCTTATGCATTATTCTGTCTTCTGCTTAGCAAATGAAAGACATACTTTCATCCATCCGAAATCTTACTAGATGTACTGGCTCAGGATAGAAAAACCTCAAAGGAGTCTAATGAATGGACAATCAGAATATGAATAAAATGGATGACTTTAATAACCAATAATAAGTCCTTTCTTAGATAAGGGGTTTCCAATCTTTTGTTCTCAAAAAAGCCTTGGTTTCCTTATCTCTAAAGTGGGGGAATATTAATAACACATCACTCATGAAGTTGGTATGAGAATGAAATAAGAGTGCCTGGTCCATGGCGAGTGCTCAGTAAATGCTGGAAGTTATGCCTATCAGTTTTTCAGTCCTGTTCTACTCTTCTCCAGGTTTTTCTGGGAGTAAGTGTTTCTGCTATCCAGGTCTCTCTACAGTGAATCTGCTCCGCATTGTCACTGTCTTAATCTGAAACAAATAATACATTACATGTTAAAAAAAAAAGAAGAAGAAGATAGTAGGAAGGGAAAAAATGAAGGGGGAGAAATCGGAGGGAGAGACGAACCATGAGAGACTATGGACTTTGAGAAACAAACTGAGGGTTCTAGAGGGGAGGGGGTGGGGGGATGGGTTAGCCTGGTGATGGGTATTAAAGAGGGCACGTATTACATGGAGCACTGGGTGTTATACACAAACAATGAATCATGGAACACTACATCAAAAACTAATGATGTAATGTATGGTGATTAACATAACATAATAAAAAAAAAAGTAAAAAAAAAATGTGGTTCCCAAGAACTAAGCAAAGTTCTGTGAGTTCGGTCCTTCGTCACAGGGTCATAATGATCTGGGCTGGTCATAAATCATAGCCTTTTGGGGGAGATGAGAGTTGGCTGTGTCCATGGCTAACCCAAGATTTCTTTTTTTAAAAGATTTTATTTATTTATTTGAAAAAGAGAGAGAGCACAAGCAGGGGGAGCAGCAGACAGAGGGGGAGGGAGAAGCAGGCTCACTGAGCAGGGAGCCCAATGAGGGGCTCAATCCCAGGACCCTGGGATCATGACCTGAGCTGAAGGCAGACGCTTAATGACTGAGCCACCCAGGCGCCCCTAACCCAAGATTTCTTAAACTTTACAATTAGATCATTGGGGAAAAAAGTGCGAACAATTAAGAACAGCCTCTCTGTAAGGCACTTGCACATGCATTATCTCATATAATCATCAGCAATCCTGAAGATACTTCCAGCAGCAACAGTCACTCACTATTCTCATCTTCCAGATGAGGAACCAAAGCTTCGGGACATGAAGTGATTTGCTCAGCATAACTCAATGGCAAGTGGTCTGGCTGGGCTTCACCTTACAACTGGATACCTTGAGTTCTCTACATGGGCTACATCACACTGCCCATTTAGTTTACTTTAGCTCTTTCCCCATGGAAATGGATTTATCCATCACTGCTGGACTGTCTGCTTTTATATTTCAAACTAAAGGATGTCACCATGATACAACTCAAGAGAGTGAACGTGAGACTTTTCAATTACAAAGATCTGGAAATTTATAGTATGCTATTGAACTATTGATTTCAATATGGTATGATAATGAGTGAGATCTAAAAGTTGTAGCCACTCTTTTAATGAGCACTTTCTGTAAACCAGGAATTGTTCTAAGAGCTTTACCTATATGATTTTTATTTGGTGACCACAGAAATTATGTGACATAGGTATTATTATCTCTGTTTTATAGGTGAAGAAATTGAAGCTCAGAGGGGTTCTGTGACATGCTCAAAGTCACAGAGTTAGTAAGTAGTAGAACTAGAATTTGCATTCAGTTTCATTTAAGCCCAGAGTCTATGCTCTTTTTTTAAAAAATTTATTTATTTGAGAGAGAGAGAGAGTGTGTGTGTGCAAGAGTGAGAGAGAATGGAGGGAGGGGCAGAGGGAGAGAATCTTTAAGCAGACTCCCCGTTGAGCGTAGAGCCTGACATGGGGCTCAGTCTCATGACCCATGAGATCATGACCCTGAGCCAAAACCAAGAGTCACAGGGAAAGGGAGGGAAAACTGAATGGGAAGAAATCAGAGGGAGACAAACCATGAGAGACTCTGGACTCCGGGAAATGAACTGAAGGTTACAGAAGGAGGGGGGTGGAGGGATGGGGTAGCCGGATGATGAGTACTAAGGAAAGCACGTGTTGTGATGAGCACTGGGTGTTATATGCAACTAATGAATCATTGAACACTACGTCAGAAACTAATGACGTACTATATGTTGGCTAACCGAACATGAAAGAACAAACAAACAAACCAAGAGTCAGATGCTCAACCGACTGAGCCACCCAGACGCTCCTCAATGTCTATGTTCTTAACCAGTGGACTATGCCATGCCTTAAGCATTCCCTAACTATTCCAGTTCCTGCTTTACTCTATGTTTCTTGTTTTCCACTGTGCTATCTTGTGCCTTTGGCCAGTGATATGTGTCTATCACGTTTTTTCCTACTTTAATTCTCATTATAGAATTAGAGAGTAGATATTATCATTCCCATTTTCAGATTATTAAATTGAGAATCAGAGGGATGGATTAACTTCCCCAGAGGGATGGATTAACTTCCCCGCAGAGCATAGGGTTGGATCATAGAGCTAACTCAGAAGTGATGCTCCTTCTGTCCCAGCTCATCCATTTAGCACCTAATGTTTTATTCTTGTCCTGTGCTTCCTTCCCCTTACTAGTCTGTCATCGTAATTGGAGCCTCCAAATCAGAGCAGGGGGCCCTGAGTTTATTTAGAAAACATGAGATGTCTCCCCTCAGTTCTTAGGGTAGTTGTAAAAAGTTCTAAGAAGGGAATGTGCTATGGTGAGCCCTGTGAATTGTTTAAGACTGACGAATCACAGACCTGTACCCCTGGAACAAATAATACATTATATGTTAATAAAAAAAAAAAGAAGTGAATGACCTCTACCAGATAGTTTGCAGGCTATGGCTGCTCCCTGGGGCAATGCCCATCAAGCTTCTGTGACAAAGCTGCTCATAAGACTGGAGAAAGCCCCAGAAGTGCTTGGAGGGTGGGCTGCCTGGAACCTTGGAGTCCTCCTCATCTCCCTCATAGCTGCTGGAGATTACCCTACCTGACGCATAGTGCAGCATATCAGCTCCTTGTGGGTAAAGGAGAATAATGTGGTATGGGGCAAGGGCTGGGAAGCCAGGAATGGGGAACTACTAGAGAAGAGTCTTTATATAAGAATGTGGACAGAGAAAAAGTAGTGTGTTGTATGAGAATAGTTTTAATCCAAGAATGGTAAGATTTGGGCTTTGGTCTCAGATTGCCATGAAACTTTTCTTGGGGGCCTTAGGAAAATCTCTTCATTCTTGGGAGCCTCAGTTTCTTCTTTTGGGAAATGGGAAGAAGAACCCCTGCTTTCAATACAAGAGGCTTTGTAAAAAACAAAAACAAAACCCAAAAAACCCAAAAAGAGACTGTGGACTTAAAGGCCCTGTAACAAGTCTGTGAAACAGTGCAGGGTTGTTTGTTTTAAATTCCTGTAGGAACTTGGCTTCCCTATCACAGAATAGGTCCCCACAACTCCTGGCAGTCAGAGCCACACACTTCCCTGATAACAGAGTTGCCTCTTTCCAAAATGACCTTGATAAATAGAAGAGGCACTTGGATAACACAACTTAGTCTATTCTCTGGGTTTCTCAGTTTGATCACTAATTCCTAGAAGTGGAAAGAAAAGTCTGGGTCAGTTTTTAAGAAAGATGAAGTTGACAACTATGTCCAGGGGTTCATTTTAGAATCATCCAATCCTGATTACCCATGATACCTCCCCAAGTGATTGAAGCTTTCTGGGATTCCATCAGATATTTTCTCTTTGACTCAGGAAAATTTCCCTGAAAGGAAGCACTCTTGACTGTTTAAATCATTCAGTTTGTTTGTTTTTGGTTTTTGGTTTTGTGTGTGTGTGTGTGTGGCTAGGTTTTAATAAAGGGAGGGGAGAGTCCATGAAGACATAGCATGTCTGAGGGTGGCATAAGGAAGAGGCACTACGAAGGGAAAGAAAAGGAAAAAAAAAAAGAAAACTTAGGGAGTCAAAGACAAACTTCACAAAATGCACAATACTGTGCAAAGGAGCCAATTTGAGAAAGATGGTTATCCCTCCGGAAATTGCAGAGAGCAATTCTTGCGGGGGAATTACCTGACTGGCTCAGCAACTGCAGTGTGCTTGTGAAGCCCTGAGTGCAGAGACTCACCTTATTGTGGGTCTCCAACTGGACTGGAACGGGCTGGGCTGGGTACTTCCTCCCTCAGGCAGCATGTGTCATCATGTCTTCTTTTAACAGTAGCATAGAGCCAACCACTCTGGGAGGACAGAGGAAGTGGCCCAGCATCGCAGAAAGGAAGGCATCAGGAAGGAGTTAAAGGGAAAGGGCAGCCAGCCTCATGGGGGGAGGGGGTGTGGGGCTTCTGCTGGTCAGGGGCAGGAAGGCATGCCTGGGAAAGGCACTGGGAAATTTTATCACATGCTTCTGCATGATTCCATGGTTCTCACTAGCACAGAGCCCCAGGCGTGTCATTGTCCAAATCTGAGGCTGTCCCTGGGGAGTGGGGCCCAAGAGGCAGAGCTTCCAATATTAACATTAGTGACTGCCTGAGGCTTGGCAGGTGATCCCGGGAGTGGTCAGGACCTGGGAGATCAGCCTGGACATGGAGTTCTCTGACATGGGCTCCAAAATTTGACTCTGAGAGGTCCTTGAAGATTCGCCTCTTATTTTTACATTTCACTGAAGTTATACGCCCTTATTTAAAAATACTTAGCAGTGAAACATGTATCAAGTGAAAAGTGAGAGTCTGTTTCCCACCTTCCCCATTCCTCTCCAGGAGTAACTGCTGTTAACGTTTTGACATGTACTTACCCAGACACTTTTCTATGCATATATGTATATGGATAATTTTGTTTTTACAAAAAATGGGGTCATTTGTTCTGGAGCTTTCTTTGTTTCTCTCATCAATATATCACAGATCTCCTACGTCACAATCAGACCTACCTCGTTATTTTATTTTATTTTATTTTTTTTTAAAGATTTTATTTATTTGACAGAGAGAGACACAGCGAGAGAGGGAGCACAAGCAGGGGGAGTGGGAGAGGGAGAAGCAGGCTTCCCGCCGAGCAGGGAGCCCGATGCGGGGCTCGATCCCAGGACCCTGGGATCATGACCTGAGCCGAAGGCAGACGCTTAACGACTGAGCCACCCAGGCGCCCCTACCTCGTTATTTTAAAAGTAATGATTATCGGATGTTCTACAAGTTATAGAGATTCCTTCCTCAGGCCATGTATCTCCTTTTTTGGGGGGCTATCACAAAAGCAATGCTACATGGATATTATTTTTACAGATGTCTTTGTGTATATATATTTTTCTAGAAATGGAAATGCTATATGAAAGTATATGTGCATTTTTAATTTCAGTTGGCACCACCAGATTATCCTCCAAAAAATTGGAGTCAATTTATACAGCATCCAAGAGCATATAAGAGTGTCCTTTTCCACATGGCCTAACAGCACTGTTTGCAAACTCTTTTCTTTTTTTTTGCAAACTCTTTTCTATCTCTCAGTCTGATGATGGAAAAAGAAACTATACTTTATTACAGTTTTACTTTTTTTCCTAGTTGCTGGGGGAATTTTTTTGTATTTTTGACCATTTTAGTGTTTCCCTTCTTTGAATTTTCCAGCTAAATCCTTCCCCATTTTTTCTCTGTGGTTGCTCTGTTTTTATTATTACTTTGCAAGGGTTATAATGTGCTTAAGAAATATTCTGTTATGTTTTCCTTCTTGATCTGACTGATAACTCTCTGTTCTCAGTATGCAGCTTGAATAGATGTTTTCCTTTTTACTTATGCTCTCTTCATTCTGGGAACACAAATCATTCATCTCCCTAGAAAGAGAAATGGAACATTCTTATCAGCTCTCATGTCAATCTGCTCCCAAACATCTGAAACTTACATGGACACAGATGTCATGGAATGCACGTAGTTGGCAATCATAACAGGTTACATAAGTTGAGTGTTTACTATGAGTCAGGCCTTCTGTTTAAAGTGCTCAGATGCTTTCGTGTCATTTAATCCTCCCAGTGACCATATGAGCTACCCCCACGTTCATTGCAGCATTAGTCACTGTAGCCAAGATATGCAAACAACCTAAGTGCTGCCGACAGATGAATGGGTAAAAAAATGTGATATACACCCAATGGAATATTACTCAGCCATACAAAAGAAGGAAATCCTTCCATTTGTGACAACATGGATGAAGCTTGAGACTATTATGCTGAGTGAACAAAGTCAGATAGAGAACACAAATACTATATGATCTCGTTTATATGTGGAATCTAAAAAAGCCAAACTCATAGAAACCAAGAGTAGATGGTGGTTTCCAGGGGCTGGGGCAGGAAGTGGGTGAATGGAGAGCTTGGTCAAAAGTATATCCTTCAACTGTTATTAAGATGAGTAAGTTCTAGGGATGTAATGTACAGCATGGTGAGTGTAACTAACAATACTGTTGTGTATTTTAAAGTTGCTAAGAGCATAGATCTTAAATGTTCTCACCACACACACATACACACACACACACACACAGTAACTATGAGATAATGGATGTGTAAACTAACTTTACCGTGGTAATCATTCCACAGTATATATGTATACCAAGCCATCAAGTTCTACACCTTAAACTTACACAGTATTACAGGTCCATTTTATCTCAGTAAAGCTGGAAAAAACAAACAGTAAAAAAATTTTAAATGGGAAAAATTAAATTATACTGTTTGGGCACAGATGTGTATGTGGTAAAATTAAAAGGGATATCAAAGAAGTGATTAACATAAAACATAGAATAGTGGTACTTTCATGGGGGAGAGGGGAGTTGCAATTTGACAGAGGCACAAAGGCAGGTTCTGGGAAGCTGGCAATGATCTATTTCCTAAACAGGTGGTAGATGCGTAGGGTTTGCCTTGGGAGAAATCATCAAACCATAAAAACAAAAATTAGAAATTAAAATACATTTTTAAAAATTTCGAAAAAAATTTAAATAAATATTCCAAATAGAACTCACTCACTTATTCATTAATTTCTATATTGATTTCTTTATTCTTTTATTTAGCTAGATCCTCTGGGATATGGTAGTGGATAAGACAGAGCTCCTCCTTTCATAGAACTTAAAATAAAGCATAAGAGATGTTATACACTAGACTATAAGCTCCATGAAGTCAGGGGCAAGGTGTATTTTGTTCTTCATGGTAGCCCCAGTATCGAGTGTCAGGCACCTAATAGGAACTTAGTACATATTTGTAGAATGAATGGAAGAATAAGTAAAGTAGTTTCTTAGGCAATTACTTGTTAAAATATCATTGAGATAAGTGCATTGAAAGAGAAACACAGGGAGTTTGGAAAATGTGAATCACAAAGATCTAACCTAACCTTCCTGAGGAAATGATGCTTCAGCTGAGATCTGAGAAGAGGAGGAGAAGAAAGCGTTTTATTGTTATATGCAAACAATGAATCAGGGAACACTATATCAAAAACTAATGATGTACTGTATGGTGACTAACATAACAAAATTTAAAAAAGAAAAAAAAAAGAAGCATTTTAGGCAGAAGGAATTTTGGGGGAGGCACAAACATTCAAACTGTAGCAGTGTTGATCCAAATTATTATAAGGAAATAAGATTGCTGCTAATTAATGAGGGCAAGGAGGTATATGTCTGGAACTCGTGGGATTCACTGGGACACCAGCAGGTGCTTTCATGAATGGTTGTAATGAGTTAGACCTATAATGGGTAGTGTGGGCAGAGAACCCTGATTCTGATTGTTCACTGAGGACCCAAAGTTATGATATAGCACAGGTACAGTGTTTCAAAGTGATAAAATAAATATTACAGAAGAAGAAATCAGGGCATCACTAAGAGTGAATTGTTGTTAGATAAATAATTGGTAATAAAGCTCATGTGCTTGTGACACTCAGCTAAGGCTTCCAGGGGTGTCTTTTCCACACAACCTCTGCTTGAAATGCTTAGGGAGGATGTAATTTATACAGGGAAGATAAGAGAAACAACTCTTTTAATTGGGGGGCCCCCAGCATTACTGGAATTTAGATCCACTCCAATTCACAGATTTCCTTTGTCAAGTAATTGTACAAAGACCTTTAACATTGTAATAATGTTCTGCAACCACAGAGAACTGCACCAAGCACAGCTAACAAGGCCATGGAAAGCAGAATCAGAGAACCTAAAGTCAGACCTGAAAGACACCATTGGACAACCAACCTAGATCAGTAGAAGCACGGAACAAGTAGAAGGGAAATCTGGTGGAGGAGATGACATTTTAACTACAATCTTGAGGCAAACTGTAGCAGTGGGGACTACAGCTTGTCCTACTAACCCTCCTATTACCTTTTTTTAAAAGAAAAATGGCACTCAGCCACCACTTTAAAGGAGCAGTGACAGGGTGTAGTGAACTTAATGTAGGGTGCGAGAGGGTCTGAGCGGTGCAAGGGGTAAACAGCAGTAGACACTGTTGTTGCCTCATCCATGTACCCTCAAGTCTTATCATTGTCATGATACTGACAGGAAGTATGTGACTTTCCCCCACATACTTTCAGATAGCAGCATATCTGTCTACGTCTGAGAGCTATTTCTGGCAGCCGGATGTGTCCCAGGGGGTCCCATGAGTTCCAGATAGACATGCATAGCAGAGAAGAAGTGCTGAGGAATTAATGCTCCCTAGGAGCAGCCTTCAGTCTCAGCTGGTGGGAGTTGGGTGGGATAACTTAGATCCCTCGGGTAGGATAACTTAGAGGTATCTGTTCTGCACTGGTTCCAGAGTTCCCCAGCAATAGTAAGGGCTAGTTATGCACAGTGGTAACTCACGTGGTAGTGTCCCTTTATTGCCTACCTTCCCTTTTCTGTCTTGGTTCCCCACTCCCTCCTGTTGTTTCCTAGGATCACCTCCCAAAGGAACTGCTTGTATTCAAACTCTTGTCTCAGGACCTGTTTCTAAGTGAACCCAAATAGATTCCAATATTATGGCTTAAAAACACCTTGTAAAGGTCCCCCTCTCTTAGAAAGCACTGGGCCAGGACATGTCAAATCTCTCATTTCATGGTGGATGCTATTTGGCAATGAAATGGCCTAAAATATGCCTGCCAAATTCTGTATGTCTTCTTTTTAGTAAATGTGAAGAACTACAACCTTTAAAAAGCATATGATTCAATTGGCTGCCTGATTACTCAGCAGGGAGGGGTCAGGCTCACAAGACCTACAACAACGAGAAGAGCTGCTATGAAAACAGCAGCTGTTTTTTGGGTCCCTTCTACATGTCAGGGATCATGATAAGCACTTCAGTTATAGTTGTTCAGTTATTTACTGTTTTTTCAAAATTATAAAAACATATTGTTACCTCATTATTATGTACCAGGAGACTCAGAGATGCTAAATAACTTACTCTAGAGTCTCCCAGACTCTAGATATGTGCTGGGGCTATGATTTTCAGATTGTTGGGGGTGTTTGAGGGATCTCAATAAACAACACCCGCTTTCCCAGTTGGGTTCTAAATCAACTACTGAGTAAGACAAGGGCAAACAAAAGATGGGGGCCAAATTGCTACTTTACTCCTGATGATGTCTAGGTTGGAAACATGACTTGAGGTGAGAACCTAAATGTTTTTCTGACTGACCCCAGAAGCAACTATTGCTGGATTAGGGAGGGTTCCCAGGTGTGTATGAGTGGCCGATTTGCCCTTGGAGGTATATAGCAGAGCACATGCTCCCTGTGAACAGGCTGGTTCTCAATAAGAAACAGGGATGGTCTGGGCTGAGTGTGCCCAAATTTCTTTTCTGGGGCAGAGTGAGTAAGGGAACAAACTAGGGCAGTTATTACACGAATTGAATCTCCTCCACTTTGAGGTACAAGTCAAGCTGGGTGAAGAAATATTCTTCCCAACACTAGCACACTCTTCCACCTATATTAAATCAACCTTTGGTGACCCACGTGGAGCAAATATGGAGGAATTAAATAATCACTGGAAGAATTCTCCTTAACATGGTTTCTACCTCCATATTCAGAGACCTCCAAAATATTTACCAGAGAGAGCAATCACCTAGAAGAGCCTTCATAAATGACAAGAAGACTGGAAACAGGGCTTCCAGAGAGGGAGTGATTGAGGGTTGTCCCAACAGAGAGAGGGAAGTCCTAAGATTAAGATAAATAACAGAACCGAAGATTTAGATTCCATAAACATTTGTGGAGCACTAACTGTGACCCAAGTAAGCTTATATATTATTTATTATTCATTACTTTTATTATGTAGTTGTTTTTCCAGTTTTACAGATAAAGAAACCAGACCTCAAAATGGAATAATGTTCCCCAAATTACATAGTGTGAGAGTGGAGGGCTTTTGGTCCTGATTTGTAACTTCTGACTTCAAGTCTTTAGTTCTTGTCACTATAACACTAAATATTATTGGAACTGGGGTATATGCATGTAGGGTGTTAGACTAACATAATTCGATCACTTTATCTTATAAATGTTTCAGGAAACCAAGGCTCAGAGACAATCAAGTGATTATCCACTGTCACACAGTTCATTTCTGACAAAGTCCACCCTGGAACCCAGGGCTTAAACTAACGCCTCATTCTGATGTTTCAATAGAACACTGCCTGTTTAAATATAAAGTGTCAGGTTACTTCTTTTGTATTTATTGCTACCAGACATAATGAATCCTATATTCTTGGGCCAAGGACATCTTCCATAGTTCAGTTATAACTTGACCTAAACAAAAATTTGGACTTTCATTTTCATTTTCTTTGTATACAAGCCCCCCGCCCCCCACAGGCTTTGCTTAGAGACCAGTAAAAACAAGAGCCATTTTGAGAGTAGGTAGTAAACTACTCAGAGCGTGGGCATTTCACAGAGATGATCTGAGGTTACTGTTATCACTGGTCCCTCCCTGTCCTTAGATGTCAATCTGTACTTTGAAATATAAACCTAAGAAAAAAGAAGTCTCAAGTTCAGGGAAGCTACAGAGGTTAGGCTCTCAGGAGTCCAATTTCAACTCCCAGCTCTGAGTCCTGGAGTCAGCACTGTAAGGTCCTAGGAAAGGATGTTAGAGTGTTTTTCTTCTGAGTAGTTTTCCCAGAGCCCCCTTCATATCCCTGTTTCTTAGGCTGTAGATGAAGGGATTCAGCATAGGGGTCACCACTGTGTACATTACTGAGAAGACTCTGTCTTTTCCACCTGAGGAGGTTGACGGAGGACATAAATAGACCCCGATAGCAGTGCTATAAAACAGAGAGACCACAGAGAGCTGGGAGGTGCAGTTGGAAAAGGCCCTTTGCTTACCCTTTGTGGAACTGATTCTTAGAATAGCCAAAGCAATATAAAAGTAAGATGTAAGGATGCAGATGAAGGGTCCAATTAGCAATGTTCCTGCCACAAGGATGAGCACCAGCTCATTGACATAAGTACTGGAGCAGGCCAGATTCAGGAGTGGAACCAGATCACAGAAGAAATGGGGGATGATATTGGGGCCACAGAAAGAAAGCCTCATCACCAGGAGGGTATGCACTAGGGCAGGGAAGGTAGTGACCACCCAAGACCCAGTCACCAACAGGATACACCGTTGGGAGTTCATGGTCATGGCATAATGGAGGGGGTGGCTGATGGCCACATAGCGGTCAAGTGCCATCACAGCCAGGAGAAAGTTGTCCAGATCTGCAAATAGGCCAAAGAAATAAAGCTGTGTCAGACACCCACCATAAGAAATCAATTTACTTCCTGAGCCAATATTATCTAGCAGCTTGGGAATTATTGTGGAGATAAAACCAATGTCAGAAAAGGACAGGTTGGCTAGGAAGAGGTACATGGGGGTGTGAAGGTGTGGGTCAGAGGCAATGGCCAGGATGATGAGCAGGTCCCCACAATGGTGACCAGGTACATGCCCAGAAAAAGCCCAAACAGAAGAGGCTGCTTCTCTGGCCGCTCAGAGAAGCCAGTGAGAAGAAATTCATAGATGCTGGTCTGATTTCTTCTGTCCATGTCTGGAATTCTGTATGAAACAAATTTTTATTATAAGTAGCAAAAAAGTAAAATAATGCTGTGTATATCATATTCCTATTAGAAACCTCATGTGGTTTAGACAATTTTGTTTCGGCAAAGCTCAAATTTATAATTGTGTGTGTTAAAAAAGACCATTTGGATCAAACTCTTTGTAAAGTTATAGATTGCTGTCAGCACCTGACCAGCTCTCCAAGGCTCCTTCCAACTACTCCAGCTGTCCCCATGACACATGGCGGTACCTGGTGAAAAAACCAGTGTGCTCTCATCGCACACATCCCGTCAGTTTTTTTCATTGAAGAATAATATAATTAAGTAAATAATGTTGTACTTATATTTAACAATTAATTAAAATGAAATGAAAATAATTAACACTATATATAATAATTATAAATAATTATGTAATCAATTTAAGATTTTTTAAGGTAAAAATTCAGAACAACATATGTATTTATAATTCCATTTTTGTTAAAATTAAATTACTCCATTCAGTCCCTTTTTTAAAGTTCCCAGCTCTTTGGGGCACCTGGGTGGCTCAGTCAGTTAAGCCTCCGACTCGACTTCCGCTCAGGTCATGATCTCAGGGTCATGGGATCCAGCCCCATGTCCGGCTCCCGCTGGGTGTGGAGCCTGCTCAAGATTCTCTCTCTCCCTCTCTCTCTGCTCCTCCACCCCACTCATGCTCCCTCTCTCTCTCTCTCAAATGAATAAGTTTAAAAAATCTTTAAAAATAAATAAATTCATTTTTTCATTCATTCCAACTTTATCAAGATAAAATTAACAGATAAAACTCTATATATGCAAGGTATACAGTGTGATGTGTTAATATGCATACACATTGTAAAATGATGATCACAGCCAAATTAATTCACACATCTTTTGCCTTAGAGAATGTAAATACCCAATTTGGCAGATACAGTTCTCATGGCAAGTGAAGATTTTTTTTTTTTTTTTAAAGATTTTATTTGACAGAGAGAGACACAGTGAGAGAGGGAACACAAGCAGGGGGAGTGGCAGAGGGAGAGGGAGAAGCAAGCTTCCCGCCGAGCAGGGAGCCCGATGCGGGGCTCGATCCCAGGACCCTGGGATCACGACCTGAGCCGAAGGCAGACGCTTAACGACTGAGCCACCCAGGCGCCCCGGCAAGTGAAGATATTGATGTTCTTGACTTATGCATCTGTCTCTTGTGAGTGTGATTGACGTGAGTCAGTCCATTTCAGTTTAACCCAATGCTTGGATAAGATCCAGTTTCTATACTTGGCAAAGCTAATGGCCTCAGACCATGATTATTATTCTGAGAGGCTCAGACTCTTTTCTTGCTGGTATCTCTATCTCTTTCACCACCAACTGCAACCAAGTCCAGACTCAGGAGCTTAGCAAATAGCAGGAAGTACAGTGATATAATTCATTGTTTTCATTTAATCATGTCACCTTTACAGTCAGAATTAGAAATAAAGGAACATTTATTCCACTTTTTGCTTTTCTTGCTCAAAGGTAATTAACCTTCAGGAATCGAATTATTTACTAGAAGCGTACAGCCCATCAACAGTTCCATTGATTCCAAAGGAAAAATTTACAAAAACAAATTAATATTCTCAGAATTCTTCTGATATTCTGGGCAAATAAACTAATACAACCTAAAACAATTGACTTTTGGGAAAAAGATAGGTCCTTTGGTCTCCACTTTATTATGACAGATGGTCTAACACTATGGTTAGTGGTCCAAGCTGTGGGAGGTGTCAAAGCCACCTGGGGCATTTCCTATACTTCTCAAAATTGAATCCCCACTGTATCTATGTACTTACAACCGCTACATGAGACTCATTTATTTGTCTCCAAGGAGAGTATTTAGGTTACATAGCATAAAGGGAAAAATTTAGTTTGTACTCAGAAAATTTTGACTCACCTTCTCTATCAAACATTGTAATATGGCTTCGAATAATTCATTTAACCTCTCAAACTTTAGTTTCCCCCTCTGTGAAGAAGGGTAACTGATGTCATAGGCTGTTGTGGGTCTCCTTCTAACCATCAGAAAAATGTCCAGGCTCTTTCTTATCATGACATAATTAGCCCTTCTTGAGTCTGTCTCCATCTTTCTGTCCAGTGACACTTCCCCATCATGCTTCCCCCCCCCCCCCCCCACCTATGAAACTGCTCACGGTCGTCAGCTCACACATCCTGCCTGCGTGACTTTGGTAGTTAGCCCTTTCATCTTCCTAGATATTTCCTCCTCCTCTCCACCTGGCAAGAGCTCGGGTGTCAACATTGGACAGTACTTTACATTCTCCTTTTGGAATTCATTGCTTTACCCTCTGTGCTCCCACAACCCTGTATTCTGGTCTTGCTGGAACACTTGACATACTGCCTTATAATTAGTTGCTCATCCCTATTAGATGGTGTGTCCCTCAGTGCCAGGGACTCATTTTTCTTCATTTTGTTTCTTCTTGTGTATGTACTTCGTATGTACTGTTGAATAAGATAGTGGATGGATGGGCAGTAAAATGGCTTCTTAAGCTATGATGAAATTGTATGATGTTATCATTTAGCTACCAGCAGTGTACTGCCTTTTACACTATAAGTAAATTACAGTTAATGGAAAAGGTGTGTGAAGATCTTAGGTTGCCTAGCATGCATTCTTTTTTTTTTTAGCATGCATTCTAATACATTGAGGGTATTCAAAATTGTGAAAAATTTAAAAAGTATTGTGAATGTTGAATTAGTAAGTCTAATTGGTTGCGTATCTTCACAAGCACTGAATGTGTGGTTTATATTTTACATTTGAATTAAATATTGTTGGGTTTTAATTTAAAAATGCAGAGAAAATTGTTGCTTGGAATTCAGATTTAATAGGAACATATCTTCTCATAGGTCTGAATCCATTCCTTAGGTGCCCCTTCTGAGCGTTGAGGAATGTTCCCCCAAATCTCTTGCTTTTCCATATTGGAAAACAGTCAGTCTGACCTGACATGCTCCATCCACATGTCAAGTCCCTTTCAGGAATATATAGAGGTTTCAGGAATGTAGTTTCAGGTGCTAGAGGGTTAAATTCATAACCCAGTGAAATAGTCCTCTGGATCAAAGCTACCCTGCCACTCCACCCTTTAAGGACTAATGGATATTAAGCCATCTTATACAACTCAATTTTATGAATGAGTAAACAGAATCTCAAAGAGCTGCTGTAATCTGTCCAAGTTCAGCACCACAACTGATACCACAAACAGGATTCCTGAAGCAATTTCCAAAGGACCATTCTGCTTCTCTTGACTGACAGGGAAGGGGGAAAGCATGGCCAGTGACTTACGCTCAGTCCTGAGTTGGGCCCAAAAGAGTGCCTCATTTTTTCACGTTAAGGTAGAGATTTGACTCATCTGCTCTGGGTTCTCACTTGTCAAGAGTGGAGAAACCATATTTGATGACCAGATGAAAAGACAGCATCTTCCTCTATATTTAAAGCATAAGGGACTCCTGGGACATGGAACCCTCATCTACTCCAAGGATGGAGAAATGAGAGCAGGCCATCCTAGATCCTGAGTCAGCCAAACTGACTAGAAACCCAGAAGAAAAGAAGCTATCTACCTGCAGTTTCTGGAGCAATACCCAGAGCTCCCTGCTGGAAGTTGCAGAGACATCTGGGAACACCAGTATTCCCAGATGAAGTATTCACTGTGGGAACACCTTCGTCTGTTGCCGAGTCCTCAAACTCTAAATGAACTGCTCTGTGACTTCGGGAAGTTCACTTATCCTCTCTGGACTTTGATTTTCTCAGGTAAGTAAGTCAGAAAACAATGTTCTCTCACAATAGAAATCTTAGAGTTCTATTTTTAACTTTTTAGAGAACCTCCATAGCAATTGTACTACTACATATTTACCCAAAGGGTACAAAAACACTAAACCAAAGGGTACATACACCCTAATGTTTATAGCAGCATTATCTACAAAATCCAAATTATGGATGCAGCCCAAGTATCTATCCACTGATGAATGGATAAAGAAGATGTTGTACACACACACACACCACACACACACACACACACACACACACACACAGTGGTATATTACTCAGCCATAAACAAGAATGAAATCTTGCCATTTGCAGAAACAAGGTTGAAGCTAGAGAGTAGTATGCTAAGTGAAATAAGTCAGTCAGAGAAAGACAAATATCACGTGTTTCACTCATATGTGGAATTTAAGAAGCAAAACAAACAAGCAAAGGGAAAAAAAGAGGCAAACGAAGTAACAGACTCTTAACTGTAGGGAATATACTGATCTTTTCCAGAGGGAAGGTGGTTAGGGGGATGGGTCAAATAGTTGATGGGGACTAAGTAGTAGTCCACTTGTTGTGATAAGCACCAAGTGTTGTATGAAAGTGTTGAATCACTATATTGTATGCTAACTAACTGTATGCTAACACACTGTATGCTAACTAACTGAAATTTAAATAATAACAGAAAAATAAGAGCTGAACAAATAAAAAGGTCAATTTCATTCAGGCTAATTTCTATAGGGAGAACAACCAATATCTGAAAATTAAAATGTCTCACTTGAGTGGTTTTGCTTTGATTTTTATAGGGAAAGCAGAAAAGTTATAGATGGAGTGATTTAGTGTTGAGGTTTCAATCTGGGAAATTCTCAGTTGGCTAGCTGAACATTAAATGCTTCTCTATGTTTCTAGCTATTTTAAAGGAACAGAAAGTTCTAATCTTAGTATCATGTGAAATTATATATGTGTGTGTGTGTGTGTGTGTGTGTGTGTAGAAAAAAAATCTTAGAGTTCCCATTTTTGCCATCCTAAGTGTATGAAGTGGTAGCTCATTGTGCTTTTATTTCACATTTCCCCAATCCTTAATGATGCTGAGCATATTTTCTTGTGCTTATTGGCCATTCTTGTATCTTCTTTTTATGAAGAGTCTGCCCATTTTTTTTGGGTTAATTGTCTTTTGATAATGATTTGTAGGAATTTTAATTCTGATTTATAGTAGATATGCTTTCTCATTTTTCCTTTAGTTTAAGACTTAAAAAACCCCAAATTTTATCAAGATGTTTAACCATCCTTAATTTCCATACATCTTGCAGCATTTCCTAAAAATGTTCATCCTTTAAGGTGCCTCAGTTGGTTAAGCGGCTGACTCTGGATTTCGGTTCAGGTCATGATCTCAGGGTCCTGGGATCCAGCCCTGCATCAGGCTCCCCACTCAGCAGGGAGTCTGCTTGAGGATTCTCTCCCCAACACTCACACATGCTCTCTCTAAAATAAATAAATAAATAAATCTTTTTTTTAACATTTTACTCTTTTTTATTATTATGTTCAGTTAGCCATCATTAGTTTTTGATGTACTGTTCAACAATTCCTTAAAAAATGTTTATCTTTTAAGTGTTTCTTTTTTTTATTATGTTCAGTTAGCCACTGTATCATTAGTTTTTTTATTTTATTTTTTATTTTTTTAAAATTTTATTGTTATGTTAGTTACCATACAATACATCATTAGTTTTTGATGTAGTGATCCACGATCCATTGTTTTCATATAACACCCAGTGCTCCATGCAGTACGTGCCCTCCTTAATACCCATCACCGGGCTAACCAATCCCCCCTCCCCACTCCCCTCTAAAACCCTGTTTGTTTTTCAGGTCCATAGTCTCTCATGGTTCATCTCTCCCTCCAATTCCCCCCGCTCAGGGGCCAGACTCCTTAGTGTGCACCCAGAACTCAGACACCAACACTGTCTGCCATACTGAGAAAATTTGACTTGATTATTTGTTTTTTGGGTGTTGAGTTTGAGAAGTTCTTTATAGATTTTGGATACCAGCCCTTTATCTGTAGTGTCATTTGCAAATATCTTCTCCCATTCTGTGGGTTGCCTCTTTGTTTTGTTGACTGTTTCCTTTGCTGTGCAGAAGCTTTTTATCTTGATGAAGTCCCAAAAGTTCATTTTTGCTTTTGTTTCACTAGCTTTTGGAGATGTTATCTTGAAAGAAGTTGCTGTGGGCGATGACAAAGAGGTTACTGCCTATGTTCTCCTCTAGGATTTTCATGGATTCCTGCCTCACATTGAGGTCTTTCATCCACTTTGAATTTATCTTTGTGAATGGTGTTAGAGAATGGTCGAGTTTCATTCTTCTGCATATGGCTGTCCCATTTTCCCAGCACCATTTATTGAAGAGACTGTCTTTTTTCCATTGCATATTTTTTCCTGCTTTGTCAAAGATTATTTGACCATAGAGTTGAGGGTCCATATCTGGGTTCTCTATTCTGTTCCATTGGTCTGTATGTCTGTTTTTGTGCCAGTACCATGCTGTCTTGGTGATCACAGCTTTGTAATATAGCTTGAAATCAGGCAACGTGACGCCCCCAGCTTTGTTTTTCTTTTTCAACATCTCCTTGGCGATTCGGGGTCTTTTCTGATTCCATACAAATTTTAGGATTGTTTGTTCCAGCACTTTGAAAAATGTCATTGGAGTTTTGATCGGGATGGCATTGAAGGTATAGATTGCTCTGGGTAGCATAGACATTTTAATAATGTTTAGTCTTCCGATCCATGAGCATGGAATATTTTTCCATCTTTTTGTGTCTTCTTCAATTTCTTTCATGAGTGTTTTGTAGTTCCTAGAGTATAGACCCTTTACCTCTTCGGTTAGGTTTATTCCGAGGTATCTTATGGTTTTTGGTGCTATTGTAAATGGAATCGTTTCTCTAATTTCTCTTTCTACAGTTGCATTGTTAGTGTATAAGAAAGCAACTGATTTCTGTGCATTGATTTTGTATCCTGCCACATGACTGAATTGCTGGATGAGTTCTAGTAATTTGGGGGTGGAGTCTTTTGGGTTTTCCACATAAAGTATCATGTCGTCTGCGAAAAGAGAGAGTTTGACTTCTTCTTTGCCAATTTGAATACCTTTTATTTCTTTTTGTTGTCTGATTGCTGTTGCTAGGACTTCTAGTATTATGTTGAACAACAGTGGTGAGAGTGGGCACCCTTGACGTGTTCCTGATCTTAAGGGAAAGGCTCTCAGCTTTTCCCCATTGAGGATGATATTCGCTGTGGGTTTTTCATAGCTGGATTTTATGAGCTTGAGGAATGTTCCCTCTATCCCTATACTCTGGAGAGTTTTAATCAGGAAAGGATGCTGTATTTTGTCAAATGCTTTTTCTGCATCGAGAGGACCATATGGTTCTTCTCTCTCCTCTTATTAATGTGTTCTATCACATTGATTGATTTGCGAATGTTGAACCACCCTTGCATCCTGGGGATAAATCCCACTTGGTCGTGCTGGATGATCCTTTTAATGTATTGTTGGATCCTATTAGCTAGGATTTTGTTGAGGATTTTGGAATCCATATTCATCAGGGATATCGGTCTGAAATTCTCCTTTTTGTTGGGGTCTTTGCCTGGTTTGGGGATTAAGGTAATGCTGGCCTCATAGAATGAGTTTGGAAGTTTTCCTTCTGTTTCTATTTTTTGAAAGAGCTTCAGTAGAATAAGTATTATTTCTTCTTTGAATGTTTGGTAGAATTCCCCAGGGAATCCATCAGGCCCTGGACTCTTGTTTTTTGGGAGGTTTTTGATCACTGCTTCAATCTCATTACTGGTTATTGGCCTATTCAGGTTGCCAATTTCTTCCTGTTTCAGTCTTGGCAGCTTATAGGTTTCCAGGAAGGCCTCCATTTCATCCAGATTGCTCAGTTTATTGGCATATAGTTGTTGATAATAATTTCTAATAATTGTTTCTATTTCCTTGGTGTTAGTCGTGATCTCTCCCCTTTCATTCATAATTTTATTAATTTGGGTCCTTTCTCTTTTCTTTTGGATAAGTCTGGCCAGTGGTTTATCGATCTTATTAATTCTTGCAAAGAACCAACTTCTAGTTTCATTGATCTGATCTACTGTGTTTCTGGTTTCTAATTCATTGATTTCTGCTCTTATTTTAATTATTTCTCTTCTAATGCGTGGCTTAGGCGTCGTTTGTTGCTTTTTCTCTAGTTCTTTAAGGTGTAGAGTTAGTTGGTGAATTCGGGATTTTTCTATTTTTTTGAGTGAGGCTTGGATGGCTATGTATTTCCCCCTTAGGACCGCCTTTGCAGTATCCCATAGGTTTTGGACCGATGTGTCTTCGTTCTCATTGATTTCCATGAATTGTTTAAGTTCTTCTTTGATTTCCTGGTTGACCCAAACATTCTTGAGCAGAGTGGTCTTTAGCTTCCAAGTGTTTGAATTTCTGCCAAATTTTTTCTTGTGATTGAGTTCCAGTTTTAGAGCATCGTGGTCTGAGAATATGCAGGGAATAATCTCAATCTTTTGGTATCAGTTGAGACCTGATTTGTGACCCAGTATATGGTCTATTCTGGAGAAAGTTCCATGTGCGCTCGAGAAGAATGAGTATTCTATTGTTTTAGGGTGGAATGTTCTGTAAATATCTATGAGGTCCATCTGGTCCAATGTATCATTCAAAGCTCTTGTTTCCTTGTTGATTTTCTGCTTAGATGATCTGTCCGTTGCTCAGAGTGGAGTATTGAGGTCTCCTACAATTAACGTATTGTTATCAATATGACTCTTTATTTTGGTTAACAGTTGGCTTATGTAGATGGCTGCTCCCATGTTGGGGGCATAGATATTTACAATTGTTAGATCTTCTTGTTGGATAGACTCTTTAAGAATGATATAGTGTCCTTCTGTGTCTCTTATTACAGACTTTAGTTTAAAATCTAATTTGTCTGATATAAGAATTGCTACCCCAGCTTTCTTTTGAGGTCTGCTGGCATGGAAGATGGATCTCCATCCCTTCACTTTCAGTCTGGATGTATCTTTAGGTTCAAAATGAGTCTCTTGCAGACAGCATATGGATGGGTCCTGTCTTTTTATCCAATCTGCAATCCTGTGCCGTTTTATGGGAGCGTTTAGGCCATTCATGTTGAGAGTGATTATTGAAAGATATGAATTAATTGTCATCATGTTGCCTGTGAAGACGTTGTTTTTATAGATTGTCCCTGTAAATTTCTGTTGTATATCACTCTTGGGGTCTTTCTCCTTTTATAGAACCCCCCTTAATATTTCTTGCAGGGCTGGCTTAGTGGTCACATATTCTTTCAGTTTCTGCCGGTTGTGGAAGCTCTGCATCTCTCCATCCGTTCTAAATGAAAGCCTTGCCGGATAAAGTATTCTTGGCTGCATGTTCTTCTCGTTTAGTATCCTGAATATGTCTTGCCAGGCCTTTCTGGCTTGCCAGGTCTCTGTGGATAGGTCTGACATTATTCTGATGTTCCTCCCTCTGTACGTAAGGAATCTCTTCCCCCTAAGTGCCCTTAAGATGGTTTCCTTGGTTCTAAGATTTGCAAGTTTTACTATTACATGCCGGGGTGTTGGCCTGTTTTCCTTGATCTTAGGAGGGGTCCTCTCTGCCTCTAGGACTCGAATGTTTGTTTCATTCCCCAGATTAGGGAAGTTCTCAGCTACGATTTGCTCAAATACATCTTCTAGTCCTCTCTCTCTCTCCACTCCCTCCGGGATTCCAATTATTCTGACATTGGAACGCTTCATGGTGTCACTTATTTCTCTGATTCTATTTTCATGGATTCTGAGTTGTTTTTCCCTGGCCTCCTCTTTTCCCTTTTTATCTATTATATTGTCTTCCAGATCGCTTATTCTCTCTTCTGTCTCAGTTACCCTAGCTGTTAGATTATCTAGATTGGATTGGATCTCATTGATAGCATTTTTAAGTTCTGCCAATTCACCTTTTATTTCTGCCCTTAGAGACTCTATGTTGCCATTAATTGATTTCTCCATTGTAGCCATTGTCTTCCCAATTGCTAGCCTGAATTCCATCTCCGACATCTTGGTTATATCTGCATCCATTTGTAAATCTGCAGCATAAGTCATAATCTCTGAGTCTTTTCTATTTTGGGGGCTCCTCCTCCTAGTCATTCTGTTGATGGGTGTTTGAGGGAATGTATAGAGTCCAAATTATTGACCAGAACCCAAGCAAGATGCACCTGTTTTCTTGGGACCTTAGGGTTGCTGGCCTCTTGTTTTCCCAGCCTGTCTTCTGGGGGAGGGGCCTGCCGCACTGTTACTCAGGCAGCCCTGTTTGGGCGGAGTTGCCCTGCGCCCCTGTGGTGGGGGATGGGCTCAGTGGGAATCAGTCTTTGGGGCTTTTGTTCTCTGGCTGCTTTCCCTGGCGACTTTCCGCGTCTCTTCCGCGAGTCAGAGCAGAAGAGACCGTTTCCAACCCTCTACCTCAGAACAGAGAGACCTCAGTCTGTTCTTCAGTGAGCTCTCCAGGCCACACCGTCTCTGTTTCTGTCCCTGCTGCTATAAATTGCAGCGGCCTTGGCTGTGCGCCCCTCCACGGCACCCCCAGTCCTGCCTCCAGGTCCGGGCACGTCTCTGCCCTTTGTGCTTCTAAAACCGCCGGCCGCTCCCAGTTCGCGTGCACTTGGGGTTTCCACCCCGGGGGTTGCAGTTCACCGGCCCGACCCCAGCACACCGGGTTTCCGTCTCCAAGGCTGCAGTTCGCGTGCGTGCGACTGTTGCTCCGGTTTCTGTCCTGGGGGGGCTGCAGTTCGCGTGTGCGCGACCCCACCGGTCTGGTTTTCCACCCCGGGGGCTGCCCTAAAGTCCTTTCCCGCCGCTACCGGTCTGTGAGTCTGTGCCTGTCCCCAACACACGAGGCTGTCACTCACCGGCGGTGTAGGATCCCCACGGCCAGGCACCCTCCCGCTGCCCTTTATCCTCCGATATCTGCCCGCGGAATCACGGCTCTCCGCTTCCTACCTCAAAACCAACCGCCTACGATATTCTGTTTGTAGAGGTCCAGATCTTCTTACATCTCAGGCTGGTTTCGTGGGTGCTCAGAGCAGTCTGGTAGATATCCAGCTCAATTCCGGGGACCAGTTGAAATAGGGTCCCCTACTCCTCCGCCATCTTTCCCCCCTCCCATCATTAGTTTTTGATGTAGTGTTTCCTTCACAAATTTCAGTGAGGCAAACCTTCTGAAGCTTTATATAGATATATAAATTACCTTTATTTAGATATATAAGAATATTTGTAATATGTTTCTACATTTGAATGGCAACTTTGCTGGATATAAATTATTGATTTTAAAGCTGTATTCCTTTTATGCATTAAAAATATTTCAAATGAAAGGGGGGAAATTAGAGGGGGAGATAATCATGAGAGACTATGGACTCCGGGAAACAAACTGAGGGTTTTAGAGGGAAAGAGGGTGGGAGATAGGTAGCTTGGTGATGGGTATTAAGGAGGGCACGTATTGCATGGAGCACTGGGTGTTATACACAAACAATGAATCATGGAACACTACATCAAAAACTAATGATGTAATGTATGGTGATTAACATAACATAATAAAAAAATAAAAATATTTAATTGCTTTTTTACATCCAGTGTAGCTATTAAGAAGTCTGATATGAGTATGATTCCTGCAGGCAAACTTCCCTTTCTCTCAGAATTTTTCTTTGACTTTGAAATTCTTAAAATTTATTAAACCTATGAATGTGTGAGCTTTTCATTTTCTTTCCTCTTTATCACTCTCTAGACCCTTGAACTCTGAAGTCATTAATATTTAACTCTGAATAATTTGTCTCCATTATTTTTCTAAATATTTCTTCTCCAATTTTATTTTTTGTTCTTCTGAGATTCATATAATTTTTTTCATTAGTCCTTCTTTTATTTTGCTTAGGGGATAAATTGCATTGTTTGATTATTTTTTATTGTGCTAAAATACACATAAAATTTACCATTTTAACCATTTTAATGTGTACAACTCAGTAGCATTAAGTATATTCACAGTGGTGTGCAACCATCACCTCTATCTAGGCTTCCCTTTTAAGTTCACGAACAATATCACTTGTATTCAATGTTTACTGGAGGTTCTAGCTAGGGCAGTCAAGCAAAAAATAAAATAAAATAAAAGGCATCTAGATTGGAAAGGAAGGAGCAAAACTGTATTTTCTGATGATTTTGTATATACAGTTGATCCTTGAACAACTCAACTTTGAGCTGCATGGGTCCACTTATATGTGGATTTTTTTTTTATATAAATATAGGACAGTATGTAAATGTATTTTCTCTTCCTTATGATTTTCTTAATAATATTTTCTTCTCTCTAGCGTAGTTTGTTGTAAGAATACAGTATATGTAGTTTAAAATCAGCTTGTCATTACCTAGCTGTCTTCTTTGCAGAAATTGACAAGCTGATTTTAAACTATGCATGGAAATTCAAGGGATCCCAACTAAAAAAAACAATGTCAAAGAAATAGAACAAAGTGTCAGGATCCATATGTCCTGATTTCAAATCTTACTACAAAACTACACTAATCAAGATATTATGATATAGGCATGAAGATAGATATAGGCCAATGGAACAGAGCTGAAAATCCAGAAGTAATCCCTCAAATTTATATCCAGCTGAATTTTTATAAGATGCCAAGACAGATCAGTAGGGGAAAGAAATATCTTTTAAATAAATGGCTCTGGGAACACTGAATATCTACATGCAAAAGAATGAAATTGAACCTTTAGTTGTGTGTTAATTACACAAAATTAACTCAAAATAGACTGTTAATATATTGAAAAAGCAAGCCACATAATGAAAAAGTCCTCAATACATATATTTAACAAAGGACTCATACCTAGAATATATAAAGAATTTTTACAAATTAATGTTAAAAAGCAGACTACCCAATAAAACAGCAGTAAAGGATTGGGAGCAGGTCCTTTACAAGAGAAAATACCTAAATGATCAATAAGCATAGGCAAAAGAGATAAACTACATGAGTTATCAGAGAAGGCAAATAAAAACCACAACACATGATTTCTACAAACCCATAAGAATGTGTACATTGGAGAAGATGGACAGTATATTTGTTGTTGAGGAAGTGGACCACACTTTTTCATTTATTACAGGGATGAGTGTAATGGTACAAGCACTTTATCTAACTTTCTGATATTATCTATTAATGCTGAAAATATGAATACACTATGACCCATTCTCCAGTATATACACAGTCCCAAACTGGAAACAACCCAAATGTCAATCAAAACTAGAATGAATGAGGGTCACCTGGGTGGCTCAGTCACTTAAGCATCCAGCTTTTGATTTCAGATCAGGTCATCATCTTGGGTTGTGGGATTGAGCCCCACATCGGGCTCTGCACTGAACGTGGAGCCTCCTTTAGAGTCTCTCTTCTGAAGATATTTGCAAATGACATATCAGATAAAGGGCTAGTATCCAAAATCTATAAAGAACTTACCAAACTCAACACCCAAAGAACAAATAATCCAATCAAGAAATGGGCAGAAGACATGAACAGACATTTCTGCAAAGAAGACATCCAAATGGCCAACAGACACATGAAAAAGTGCTCCACATCACTTGGCATCAGGGAAATCCAAATCAAAAGCTCGATGAGATACCACCTCACACCAGTCAGAATGGCTAAAATTAACAAGTCAGGAAAGGACAGATGTTGGCGAGGGGCAGAGAAAGGGGAACCCTCCTACACTGTTGGTGGGAATGCAAGCTGGTGCAGCCACTCTGGAAAACAGTATGAAGGTTCCTCAAAAAGTCGAAAATAGAGCTACCCTATGACCAGCAATTGCACTACTGGGTATTTACCCCAAAGATACAAATGTAGTGATCCGAAGGGGCACATGCACCCCAATGTTTATAGCAGCAATGTCCACAATAGCCAAACTATGGAAAGAGCCTAGATGTGTCCATCAACAGATGAATGGATAAAGAAGATGTCATACACACACACACACACACACACACACACACACACACACACACAGGAATATTATGCAGCCATCAAAAATGAAATCTTGCCATTTGCAACGATGTGGATAGAACTAAAGGGTATTATGCTAAGCAAAATAAGTCAATCAGAGAAAGACAAGTATCATATGAGCTCACTGATATGAGGAATTTGAGAAACAAGACAGAGGATCATAGACGAAGGGAGGGAAAAATGAAACAAGACGAAACCAGAGGGGGAGACAAACCATAACAGCCTCTTAATCTCAGGAAACAAACTGAGGGTTGCTGGAGTGGAGGGAGGTGGGAGGAATGGGGTGGCTGGGTGATGGACATTGGGGAGGGTATGTACTATGGTGAGCACTGTGAATTGTATAAGACTGATGAATCACAGACCTGTACCCCTGAAACAAATAATACATGATATGTTAAAAGAAAAAACACCAAAACAAAAAGATTCTCTCCTTCTCCTTCTGCCCCACCCCGCTCACACATACTCTGTCTCTAAATTAAAAAAAAAAAAACAAAAACTAGAATGGATGAATAAATTAAGATGTATAGACACATTTGAAAACTATAAAGCCTTGAGAATGATTTAACCATAAGTATACTGAATAAAAATGGAATACAAAAGAGTATTTATTGTATGCTATATATAAGGATCAAAAATGTCCAGAGTGGTCAATGGTGTTGCAGACCAGGATAGTGGTGATAAAGTAATCTGGTTAAACAGATGGCTTTAAATCTCATGTCTGAGATTAAGTCTTAGGGCAGCTACTTACTTGATTTCTCTGGGCTTGCTAAATATGGAAAATATTAGTATCCTCATAAGAGGCTTGTACTGAGGATTAAATAAAATATGCAGTTAAATGGTTAATTAATACCAGCTGTGATAGACACCATTCAATACATAAAGCAGTTTGGTAACTTCTGAATTCTTCATGTATGAAATAAACAAAATTTGGTGGTATTAAGAAAATTCATATAAATATGTGTTGATATCAGTACCAGATAAAGAGAGTTATTGAAGAAAAAGATGGAGATAAGAAAACTTCTTAAAGCTCAGGGAAGTGGGCTCAAAAGTCTCAGACTTGCAGTGAACATCACAGGAGGGCTTGGGATTTCTCTGCAGAAACAGTAATACACAGAATTCAGAGAACAAGTAGGGACAAAAACCAATCAGGTGAAGAAAAACATGAGAAGAAATGTAAAATGAGACAACGTCAAGAATGGTGTCAGCAGTAAGAGCTGTCCAAGTCACAACTTTTTCCCAAGTTTTTTTTGTGTGTGTGTGCTTACAGGCATTTAATAAGAGAATAGAATTTCGCTCATATCTTTGCTTTAGTTACAATTGTAGAACAAAAATTTAGTGTAATATCCGTTCACTGTAATAAATGCTAATTGGCAGTTTTTCTCTAAGCATAGTGTACAATTTCTTTTTTTTTAAATTTTATTATGTTATGTTAGTCCCCCCAAGTTTTTATTTAAATTCCGGTTAGTTAACAGACAGTCTAATATTATTTTTAGGTATAGAATTTAGTGATTCATCACTCACACACAACACCTGGTGCTCATCACAACACGTGTACTCCTTAATACCCATCACCCATTTAACCCATCCTCTTGCCCTCCCAAGTCACAACTTTTTTTTTTTTTTTTTAAAGATTTTATTTATTTATTTGAGAGAGAGAATGAGAGAGAGAGAGCATGAGAGGGGGGAGGGTCAGAGGGAGAAGCAGACTCGCTGCCGAGCAGGGAGCCCGATGCGGGACTCGATCCTGGGACTCCAGGATCATGACCTGAGCTGAAGGCAGTCGCTTAACCAACTGAGCCACCCAGGCGCCCCCCAAGTCACAACTTTTAAAGGAAACATGTTTATAGCCCAATGAGTGCCCATGACAGCAGGGTTAAATTAATCACACCAAGGGGGAGTCTTTGGCTCTAAAAATTTTCTGAAGAGCATGTTTCATATCCTTATTCCTCAGGCTGTAGATGAAGGGATTCAGCATAGGAGTGACCACCATGTACATCACAGAAGCAATTATATTTTTGTTTTTGGAGTTGCCTGATGAAGGGAAAAAGTAAACACCGGCAATTGTCCCATAGTATAAAAACACCACAAAGAGGTGGGAGCCACATGTAGACAAGGCTTTGGAGATTCTTTTGAAAGAGGGGACCTTCAGAATGATGCCTGCCATGCGGATATATGAGGCCAAGATACCACTCAATGGCAGGGTGAAGACGAATCCTCCTTCAGTGAGGATAAGCAGCTCATTGAGGGAGGTGTCTGAGCAGGAGGACTTGAGCACAACAGCAAGATCACAAAAGAAGTGGGGGATGATAGTCCCGGCACAGAAGGACAACTGGTCCACGAGGAGGGTGTGCAACAGAGCTTGGACACAAGAGAACAACCAGGATCCAGCCACTAGGATAATACAAAGCCTGTCCTCCATGATGGTGGTGTAGTGGAGAGGGTGACAGACAGCCAAATACCTGTCATAGGCCATCACTGTGAGAAGAAGAGTGTCAAGGCAACCAAAAAATAAAAAGAAATACACCTGTGAAATGCACCCCACATAGGGGATGGATTGTTGCTGAGTCTGCATGTTCATCAACGTCTTTGGAACTGTGACAGATGAAAGGGAAATGTCAGAGAAGGCCAAGTGGCTGAGGAAGAAGTACATGGGGGTGTGGAGGCAAGAATCTAGCCTGATGAGCAGGATGATGAGCAGGTTCCCCAGCACCGTGGTCAGGTACATGCCCAGGAACAGGGCGAAGAACACACCCTGCTGCTCTGGCCGGATGGGGAGCCCCAGGAGGAGGAACTCGGACATGCTGCTCTGGTTCTTCAGACTCATGCTGTGCTTTTGCATGCTGGGGATAAAGAAGGGTTGGGAATAAAAGGGAAGAATGATAGGGATACAGTCCATACTGTAAATTTCTGAAAAGACAGTGCATTTTAAACTACATTCCTATTAATTTCTCACACCTGTGGATGCATGCATCTTCACTCTATCCCAGTCTGGTTCTGGGAAAACATTACAACCAAAAGCAGCCAACAAGATCTCATTGCACAGAAGCAAGAGGGTGTTCACTCTTTCATTTGACCATTATTTATTGAACATTGAGACTGAACCTGGCCCTCTACTAAGGACTGAGAATGCAGCAGCGAACAAGAAAAGCAGGGTCCCTTCCTTCTATGGGTATATTTTTTATGCACTTACTGGGATAATTCATGACACTGAGATAGAGTCAAAGCATAACAGTTCACTGTGGCAGAAATAGTAGATGACCCTTGGCAAATTGGTATCAGTTGTTTCTGCTATAAAGTGACATGCAGTGCCAGTGCTGAGGTGGCATTGTTGGAATATTGTCACATTCCTCTTGTGAATATGTATATCCATACATATAAAAGGGGATACATATACACACATACATATGCACAGAGATAACGATATTGTATACATAAGTATATTCCATCTCTATATTCCATCTATGCATATACATATACTTAGATGGAATATATATAAACATACACATGGAATGTACATATACATACACACACATATATGCAATATACAGGTAACCCTTAAATAACATGGGGGTTGGGGCACCGACTCTGCACACAGTTGAAAATCTACATATTACTTTTGACTCCTCCAAAACTTAACTACTAATAGCCTACTGTTGACCAGAAACCTTACCAATAACATAAACAGTTGATTAACACATACTTTGTATATGTATTATATACTATATTCTTACAATACAGTAATCTAGAAAAAAATGTCATCAAAAGACCGTAGGAAGAGAAAGCACACTTACTGTATGTTCTGTATTTATCGGAAGAAACCCATGTATAAGTGGACTTGTGCAGTTCAAACCCATGTTGTTCAAGGGTCAACTGTAATGTATGTATACATATATATATATATGCATATATATATATATTGAACTATAGTCTTGTATATATAATTGCCATTTTCTGTAGGCTAAAATGATCAAATAGTGGTCACTTCATGGAGTTCAACTTAATACTGTGTGATCAGTGCCCAGGCTTTTAACATGGAACTCTCCCACTTCATTGGTTGTAAATGCCAGACACACTATGTTATTTTAGGTTTGCAAGGAAACTGAAGTTGTCCAAAGTTTTCTTAGTGCCCCGTCTAGATATTTCCTTTCATATTTACATATTTTCCAACTGACAAAAGACTCTCACATACATTAACTTCTGTTCAAGCCATAAATACTTATTGAGGGCTTGTAAGCTTCCATTTTATAGATATGTAAACTGAGGCCAAAGAATTGAGTGATTTTCCCAAGGCCCTGCCACCATTTGGTGGGGCTTCTGTGCTCTAACTTCACTGGGCATGACAACTAACATTTCTTTGCCTGGTATGTTAGGTGAACGTGCAAGGGTTACAAAACTCTGAGCCACTCAGTCACACAGATCCTTTTTAGAAAACAGTCTCTTGGGGCACTGGTCATCTCCGTTTATTTTACCCCAGAAGGAGGTCACTTAAAGAACTATTTGAGGTCATGAGTGCAAATCAGAAGCCTCCAAACACACGTACAAACACCACACATGCGCACACACACACACGCATGCGTACACACACTGCTGATTTGAGGATTTCAGGCACCAGTGTTTGAGTCCCATTGTAAGGGAAAGAGAGCCAGTATTTGTTTCATTTCATAAATACTAATATACATACAAGTCATTTATAACACATAATATGCAATAATGTATCACACAGTATGCAATAATGTATCACCCACAAATACACTCACAATGCACCATTAACACACAAGCATAACATACCTGGTAAAATACACAACTCACATACAACATATCAGTAACTCATCATATACGTACATATCACCAAAAACACACAAGGCCACACACAATTTCAAAATCTCACAAGAAACATCCACCAAGAACACACATGCACAATTAATCACTCACTACAAGCAGCACACGCAGTCCCATTACTGAAAAGCATGCTTTGGCCCCTTCCCACTCAGAGAAGGTGTCATCATGGGTCAGGTAAGCCTGTTCAGTCACAGGCATGGTCATCAAACCACCATCTCCAACCCATGCACATGGTAACATACACATGGTAACAGACACACAGACAAAAGGAAACAATATACATTCCTGCTCTTACATACAAGTGTGTCACCCACAGACGAGCTCACACAAACACTAGCACACCCACTGAGAAAAGGTTTGAGCCCTCTCTGATCTCAGTTCCTTGATAAGTTTGGACATCTTTTCCCCCAGTGGTGGAGCTCTCATTGCTCAGCTGTGATGCCCCCACCCCAGTGAGGGAAATGCCCCCATCAAAACAACAGAGGCAAATATTTAAGATCACAGACACGAATCAGAAGTCCTTAATCACATGTTGGAGCTGACAACTTGGTCTGCATGCACTAAAAAAAAGCCCAGTTTGGGTTTAACTGAGGAAAAGAATCAGGCTGAGTGAGATATGTAGTACACACACACATGCAACTATCAAACAACATGTACACAAACATACACAATACATGCAGACAACACACACTCACAAACACAGAGATACTCATACACAAACCCATGAGCACATGGGCAGATCCATTGCCAAGTGCAGATTTCCAGCTCCTTCTTTTTTTTTTTTAATTTAAGTTCAATTAGCCAACATATAGTACTTCTCAAACTCAGCACGCAAAAAACAAATAATCCAGTCAAGAGATGGGCAGAAGACATGAACAGACATTTCTCCAAAGAAGACATACAAATGGTCAACAGACATATGAAAAAATGCTCCACATCATTAGCCATCAGGGAAATACAAATCAAAACCACAATGAGATACCACCTCACACCTGTCAGAATGGCTAAAATTAACAAGACAGGAAACAACAAAAGTTGGTGAGGATGCAGAGAAAGGGGAACCCTTTTATGCTGTTGGTGGGATTTCCAGCTCCTTCTGACCTGTGATCATCATCAGTGAATTCAGACACTTCTTCCAGACTTGCCAAATTCTCAGCTTCTCTTCATAGTAAGGGAGGAGCTTTTGTGGGTTAATTGGCCAATTTCTTACTGCCATTTGGAGAACAGTGTGACCAGGAACCAGAGGGGACTGGAGTCACAGGAGACAGTGTCCCTAAAGCCAGGGATGTCTTAGACTTCTTTCTTCTTGGGCATAGTTCCAAGCTCAAACTTTTTTGGGGCATGATTCCAGTTGGGATTCAATTTTTTTAAATTTATTTTTTTAATGATTTCATGCTTGGAGAAAAGTTGTAAGGATGATTGATGAATGACTTCCTGTATGCCCTTCACCCACACTTTACAAAGGCTAACATTTTGGCATGTTTGTGCATGTGCGTGTGTGTGTGTGTGCGTGCGCGCGCGTGCGTGTGTGTGTATTAAAGATTCGGGCTATAGATCTTTCATATACATGTCACAGCGCATATTATCAAGGGGCACATGCTTTGGTTCAGAGGTCAGGGGCTAATGACGCTTCACATAAGAAGAGAATTTAAGAGAAAGAATGAGCCACAAAGGACTCCTGGGAAAGCTGGCTGGGTATAAGCCACAAGTTGGCTTGGGCAAAGCAGAGGGAATGGGTTTGGGACTTTGTAGTAGTTGAGGGGTGGTAATGGGGGAAAATTTCTGCCAGAGAAACAGATCATGTGTTGTGCTTCCTGAGAAACTTTGCCCGTGTTGTTTAGCAGCATGCAGCAATAGGTACCCTTATG
Source organism: Halichoerus grypus (assembly GCF_964656455.1). Taxonomy (NCBI): domain Eukaryota; kingdom Metazoa; phylum Chordata; class Mammalia; order Carnivora; family Phocidae; genus Halichoerus; species Halichoerus grypus. The sequence continues at coordinate 82,053,221 of NC_135725.1, read as the reverse complement.
AGAACAAATGCCCTTTTGGCTGGCCAGCAGATAATCTAAGGCTAGGCAATTATTAGCAACCACAGCTGCCAGGGAGCATTGTCTCTCATTTAGGGCTTCCAGGGCTGTGGCAGTTTGAATCACATATATGGAAATTATTCTGGGCATTTCCTGATTGGCATTAATTATTTTATTATGTTGTGTAATATTGTGGCCTCCAAGGCAGCACCAGTGACCCCCATGGTGGTCAGCAGAATGAGGGCGGGTGACAAGAATATAACATACGTGGTGGTAAGGATAAGATTGGTGAGCTTTGTTTAGGAGCAGGAGCCACAAATGCAGATAGTACAAGTCAAATTATGAGGAGAAGCCTGTGTTAGAGGAATAAATTAGTGCAGGAGTGAGGGATATTGGGGAGGAAGAGAATAACCCTCATGGGCTAGAATCTTAGACATTTGGCATGGGCAGCCAAGAACTAATAAGTTGCCAGTAAGCATTTTGGTTAGGACATAATATGGGGATATTCTAGATAGTTGGAATTAATATTTTAAAGGGAAGACCAGGAGAAAATCCGAGGGTTAGGTTCAGAGATATGGCCCACCCAGATAGATGGATAGGGGCTGGGTTGTGTTATTTGAAGGTTTTTTAAAGATCATTTGGACAGACTACAGCATGGCCGGTCAGTTGAGAGGGTACCATATGGCATACCAACAATTTGTATCCTTTAAAACATGGCTGTTCACTCAGTAAGGCTTACATAAAAATTATTTTGTAATGCATCCTTCAGTGCTGGTTGTATATGAGATGGGGCCTAGAAGTGCAGACATTTGGGAAAGGAGCAGAAAGTACAAGGGTGGAAGGAGAGGGGAGAGTAGCTTGTGATGGTTGAGGTTGGATTGGGAAAGAAGAGATACCAAGAGCAGGAGGGGGCTTAGGGGGTGAAGGGAGCCTTGGATAGGAGACATATGAGGGACTCAGGATCATGGAAATTTCCACCTGGATCAGTCCAGTGGGTAGATCAAGGTCACCATTACGGATAAGTCCAGCTCTGGGTCTGATGTCATCATCAGGAATGAGTCCAACCATGGATCTGATGTCATCTGGTGGCCCATCAGGCCATCATGGTGTTGGTTGAAGGTGAGGTCACTGGGTTTACAATAATCTTGGGCTGACGTTAGGACTTTGAGGCATAAAGCCTTGTTGGTTGGGGATTCACAGGAATGTATAAATGTAGTTGGAAAATGAGGGACTCAATGAGCCAGAAAAGATGCTGCTATATTGGCATCATGTTGGAGATAAAATAATTTCAAAGGGGCTTGGGCATCCGTTGTGTTTTCAATAAATGTTCTGACATGTATTTTGAGAGATGAGATCTGGGCATAGGTAAAAAGCCTTCAGGACCACTTTTCATAATTGTTTGTGCCACAGGACATCATGGGTGTTTTCCTCATTTACCCTCAGGATCAGGGTCTTTTATGCCACAGAGTGGCAGTGGTATTTAAAGATCTGGTGAGATATCCTGACTGCTCTTAGGAATGAGGACTTCAAACACCATACAGTGCTTCTGTCTCTTTGTCTTCTCTCTCTCTCTCAAAATGATGGCTCATTTATGAGCAACCACCTGGTGGACTTGCATCTAGAATTACTTGAGTTATTTTATCTTCCCTTTCAGTCTGGTCATGTCATTTGAAATGTTAGGTTAATTCTTTTATTTTCATTCTATTTTGCTTTGTTCATTCCTGCTTATATAGTTATCTGAAAAGTTGAAAGATAACATGGTCAAAACTATACAAATAGGTATGCTCATCTCCACAACCATTCCCACCCACCCACTATAGCTAGCCAAACTCACTAGTTTATTATTTTTAATAAACATTTTATTTTGGAATAATCTTAGATGCCTAGAAAAGCTACAAAAATAGTACAGAGACTTTCTATACTCTTTACCCAGTTTCTCCTGTTTTAAGCATTTTACACACCCATGGTACATTCAGCAAAACTAAGACATTACCACTGGTAGATTACCACTAACTAAATTGCAAACTTTTTTTGGATTTTACCAGTTTTTCCACCAATGTCCTTTTTCTGTTCCAGGATTCAATTCAGGATGACACATTGCATTTAGACGCATCATCTTTTAAATAGGCTTTCTATATTTGAGAAAATACCCACATCTGCTAGTATCAGCTTCTCTGGTTTCTAACTAAAAGTTCTGATGGATAAGGGAAGAGTAGACTCAGAATGTCTAGGAGAGGTTCCTTGGTCATCATCTAGACAAGAGATGAGGGAGCCCACTCAAAAGATGGGGTGGGAAGTCAATTTCAAACTCATTAGTTTCTTGATTATTTGGTTTTTGGGTGTTGAGTTTGAGAAGTCTTTATAGATCTTGGATACCAGCCCTTTATCTGTAGTGTCATTTGCAAATATCTTCTCCCATTCTGTGGGTTGCCTCTTTGTTTTGTTGACTGTTTCCTTTGCTGTGCAGAAGCTTTTTATCTTGATGAAGTCCCAAAAGTTCATTTTTGCTTTTGTTTCACTAGCCTTTGGAGATGTATCTTGAAAGAAGTTGCTGTGGGTGATGTCAAAGAGGTTACTGCCTATGTTCTCCTCTAGGATTTTGACGGATTCCTGTCTCACATTGAGGTCTTTCATCCACTTTGAGTTTATCTTTGTGAATGGTGTTAGAGAATGGTCGAGTTTCATTCCCCTAGGAAAGATATGCTGTGGCAGGTATGTTAGTGCTGGGAAACTTGGAGAATGAGCCCACAGGGAAAGGCTCTCAAGGCATCTTCAGTCTCCCTTCTGTTCTAGGCTCTGCTTTAATCACATTTTGACATAAAGTAAACTCCAGAGAGGTTAAAAAAAGAGAGAAATTACTGGATCCAACCAGATCCAAACAGAAAGCCAAATGACTGGATGGCCTCTGAGAATTTGGGTAGAACTATCTCCTACACAAAAGGTTCCTGTTGGAGTCTACCCACCAGGTAACCCAAAGAAAATGGCTTTCTTCTCTTTGGTGATTATTATGAAATGCAAAGTGGGAAGAGACAGGACCTTTTTGGGGCAAGGTTTTAGTACTTTCTTGACAAACTTAGGTTTGGTTACATCAAATAAAAATAGTTTTCAAGGAAGAAAGAAAAGAAGGGGGGAAGGGAGGGAGGGAGGAAAAAATAACTCACAAAGAAAACAAACTTGTAAATCGGAAAAAATGTTGATACACACACAATCCAGAAAAATGGACTCAAAGTTTAAAAGCTTCTGAATTGTTGAACACTACATCAAAAACTAATGATGTACTATATGTTGGCTAACTGAACATAATTTAAAAATTAAAAAAAAATAAAGCTTCAGGTTCTTTGAAACTGCCCTTTGAAGAAAATGATCATTTACTGTGGCATTAGTCATTCTTTGGAATGAGATATATATGACAAAAAGAGGAGTATTTATACCTTGAGTTAATAATCTTTGAGGGTTTATTTTGGCCTTTTTAAAATTAACATATAATGTATTATTTGTTTCAGGGGTACAGGTTTGTGATTCATCAGTCTCACACAACACACAGCACTCACCACAACACATACCCTCCCCAATGTCCATCACCCAGCCACCCCACCCCTCCACCCCTCTCCCCTCCAGTATTTTGGACTTTTTGATATCTGGGTTTAGGAGGTGGTAGATAAAAGCAAAGCTTATAGCTGCGCAAGCTTTTTTTCTGGCTCCGATGACCCTGTATTACTGCCACAACTTCATGTACCCCAGAACAAAGGGACTCAGGAGACTGTTAACTCAGAATTGTTGATGACCAACAGCATTCTAGGTAAAAGCCAGAGAAAAAGTGACCAGAATATTGTTGAGTAGCAGCTTAGCAAACTCAAAGTGTGCCATAAGCTAGCTTGGCTAGGCACTGGACTCACTGGGAGGGACACAGCAGACACTTGGTGCACTGGGGAGGGAGAATCTATGGTGAGGCAAGTCAGTAGATTGAACAGACAGCAATACTTGAATACAGGATGTAGGGAGCTCAGATACTGGTATAGGAAGCTATATGGTATTGGTACCAACAGGAGTAGACTGCAAGGCACAGACAAAGCTATGTGAGGTGGGTTTGGACAGATTGAAATACAGGGAGTCAAAATGGAGACCCCTTAGATGAAAGTCTGATATGCTACAGACAGAAGAGAGACCTGTGGCAGGTAGCATGTCATAGAAGGCAACAGAGGAGCTTACACTTGGGTGGATGAAAGACAAAATTCTAGCCGGAAAGCAAGGGACAAGTTATTGCACATTTCACAGCACCTTGTAGGACTCTTCAGATTTTGGAGACAGCACATACCACACCTGGAATACTGCTTTAATTGATTTTTCAAATGACTTGATAGACTGCCAGTTTCAAATGGGATCTAAAGCAATAGAGGGCTTTGCAGCTGATTCAGGCTATGGTGCAAGGGAGCCTACTAATTGGATCATCTATGTTGCCAGAATCCATGGTGCTTGCTGGAGGTATCCATGGTAGTTAATGGCACCACATGGAGCCCCTGGCGAAGAGTTACAATGCGGTGTTTCTGGAGCCAGGGGCTACTGGCAAGCTCTTGGGCTTTAGTAGAGATGGATGCCTAACCATGGGCCATCATGTGACTGGAGGTGAGTACTGCCAGGCACAAAAAGTCACAAGGTCAGGTAGATACAACAGCAAATTTTGCATTAGAAAACAAAAGTAAATTTTAGAAACAGGTGGCCTGGATCCTCATTTCATCTATGTTGTGTTGATGTCTCTCCCTCAGTTCGTACCTATGGCCACCATCTTGAAACATCTGTAACAAGACAGGAGTGGATCTGAACAGTGTAGGAGGTGAATGTACAGTCCCCACTCATAACCATTTATTGGCCCATCTTAGTGCACTCTGGCTAGAACTTCAACTATCAGTATTTTTATGTCTTTGAGGGCTTTCTCTGGCCCCAGGAGCCCGGGCTGTCTATAAATGCAGCAGGCTGGAAGTGCCAGAAAATCAACACTCTCTGTTCTCCACAACCACATCCCAGAGGCCCCGGTTAAATACAGACAGGAGTTGGTACACAAATAGCCTAGCTCATTCTCCTCTAGGGTGGAAAAATCTGAGGTGTGTTGGAGTCTAGTGTTTTTGCAATGGAATTAGCTTCATTTGCCCAGGTGATAATTTTATTAAGAGATGTCCTTTGTTTATAGCCTACTTCCCCTGTCTTACTTTCTCACCCTCCTATTGCTGTCTCCTTTGATCCCCAATAAACTATTTGTCCTTAATTCTTATTTCAGAGTTGGCTTCCAGAGGAATCCAAGTGAAACAATCTTTTATAATATAATAGTGATTTTCTATTATAGACTGTTAGAAAACCACATTCTTATCTTCACTATGATTCGGTAAGCATTTTTAAAGTGGATCTAAAGGGCTGGTATCCAAGATCTGTAAAGAACTTCTCAAACTCAACACCCAAAAAACAAATAATCAAATCAAAAAATGGGCAGAAGAGATGAACAGACACTTCTCTGAAGAAGACATACAAATGGCTAACAGACACATGAAAAAATGTTCATCATCATTAGCCATCAGGGAAATCCAAATCAAAACCACATTGAGATACCACCTTACACCAGTTAGAATGGCAAAAATGGACAGGGAAAGAAACAACAAATGTTGGAGAGGTTGTGGAGAAAGGGGAACCCTCTTACACTGTTGGTGGGAACGCAAATTGGTACAGCCACTTTGGAAAACAGTGTGGAGGTGCCTCAAAAATTTAAAAATAGAGCTACCCTATGACCCAGCAATTGCACTCCTGGGTATTTACCCCAAAGACACAGATGTAGTGAAAAGAAGGGCCATATGCACCCCAATGTTCATAGCAGCAATGTCCGCAATAGCCAAACTGTGGAAAGAGCTGAGATGCCCTTCAACAGATGAATGGATAAAGAAGATGTGGTCCATATATACAATGGAATATTACTCAGCTATCAGAAAGGATGAATACCCAACTTTTACATCAACATGGATGGGACTGGAGGAGATTATGCTAAGTGAAATAAGTCAAGCAGAGAAAGTCAATTATCATATGGTTTCATTTATTAGTGGAACATAAGGAATAGCATGGAGGACATTAGGAGAAGGAGGTGAAAAATGAAGGGCGGGAAATTGGAGGGAGAGATGAACCATGAGAGACTATGGACTTTGAGAAACAAACAGGGTTTTAGAGGGGAGGGGGTAGGGGGGATTGGTTAGCCCTGTGATGGGTATTGAGGAGGGCACGTACTGCATGGAGCACTGGGTGTTATACGAAAACAATGGATCGTGGATCACCACATCAAAAACTAAAATAAATAAATAAATGAAAGAAAGAAAAAGAAAGAAAGAAAGAAGGAAGAAGGCAGAAAGAAAGAAAGGAAGAAGGAAAGAAAAGAAAGAAAGAAGGAAAGAAAGAAAGAAGAAAGGAAGAAGGAAAGAAAGAAAGAAAAGAAAGAAAGAAAGTGGATCTCTATGTGCCCAGTCCTAAGGAATAAAAATTCAGGGATAAATTCAACAAAGATCATGCTTTCTTCTCTCTCTGCACATGTATTTAGAAAGGCAGAGGCCCCATAAAGCAGTGGGATATAAACTATTTGCTAGTGGCAATAAGCATTTGCTTGTTGGCTGCAGGTTATTTTTAGGAGAGGGACTATTCCCTGAGGCTGCAGGAACTTGTCCTTTGAAGGTTTTATGCCTTGATTTTCAGAGCCTGTGTAATGAATGGGGGTGGGGAAAAGAGCAATCAGACACAGCAATGATGCCTATTAGGGGCAACTGCCTTTCTCTTCTCAAAGTTTGTCAACCCTTATACCTTTCTTCCTAGACCATGAAATTCAGCAACGGTTCACAAGACTCTGAAATTTTCTTTGCTTATAAAATAAATATATGATTATATAAATATTATGGCAGAGAAATATTTTTAAAATATATAAATGCCTCTATTCCCTATAAAATGTAGCTTCTGTTAACATTTCAGAGCACATCCTTCCAGGTTTTAAAAATATGATAATCTGGGGCAGCTGGGTGGCTCAGTCAGGTAAGCATCTGACTCTTGATTTTGGCTCAGGTCATGATCTCAGGGTGATGAAATCAAGCACCACAAAGGGCTCCATGCTCGGCATGGAGCCTGCTTAAGATTCTTTCTCTCCCTCTCCCTCTGCCCCTCTGCTTGCGCATGCATGCTCTCTCTCTCTCTCTTTCTCAAAAAAATAAAATAAAAATATGATAATCTGCATTTTCATATAGAGTTATAAGCATGCTTATATATAATTTTCTGTTATGTTCTTTCAAAAGTTATATCCTAAGTTTTTCATAAATATCATTAGTATGGCTATGTGATACTACTTCCAATGAGTGTACCATAGTTGCCTTCACACTTTCCTTATAGATTGAAACTAGGCTGTAACTCCTTATCTTTTTATATTATACTGTAATTAGATATCTTTCTAATCTAATTCTAAAGAAAACTTTTTCAAAGTACTTGAAAAGGTCTTGGGCAAAGAGTAGAAACTGTTATATGTCAAAGCCTACACCACCAACTATCAAACTCCAGTGACTCCTGTTTTGTGACAGATTTTGGCACCTGGATCAGTTTATTTCACCTCTACAAATTAACTATCAACTGGGTGCCTTCAGCATTTGCATGAATGAACCACTCAACAACCTGGCTTATATATTCTTTGATCTCATTTTCAATGACCTTGACCTCTATTGTACTTTAGCCATCTCTTCCCATGGCCATATTAGGAAGACTTGGAATTACTTTACCCATAAAATATTAAATTTGAATATTCAATTCTTTGCTCTCTTTCCCCTACACCCATTATGCAAAATCATTGGCCTCATAAATTTTCCAGTCTCTGATCCTATCCTTTTTCTCCCAAATTTCTTTTTTCTTCATTCTGTTAACCTCTCCAGGATTGATCTCATGTTTTATCACTCTATTACCAGTTTGCCCAAGGCTTTACCTCAGTGGCCTTCCAAACTACATATCTAGCAGAGCTTCATTGTTGGATCAGTCCAATTAGCCACCTTCTGGACTTCGCATTTTCATTTATTCTTCAGTCCACTGTAATCTAGATTCTGTTCCCTGCACTCACTGACATATTACATCACCAAAATCCTTCTTATTCCTCAATTCAATGGGTGGTTTTCAAAACTTACCCTTCTCTTCCCTTAGCTTCAGTGGTCCCACATTTTTTCCTTCTGTGTCTCTGTTGTTTGATGTCTTTTGGGGACACTCTTTCTTTGTCATTTTCTTGACTGTCAGTGTTCCTTATGGTCTGTATTCAGCCCTGTTCTCTTCCCTTCCCTTGCTTTTCTTTCCCTCTCTCCCTTCTCCCCCACTTATTCTCTCCTCTCTAATCTTGAACTTTTTTCTCAACTTTTCTTACTCATCTCATTTCTTTTTAGGCAATCTCATCCTCTTGTATATTGATGGTCCATGAATTTCTCTCTTCAAAATATATCTACCTGCCCCCTGACTTTCTTATGGATGACCCATAGTACTTCACACTAAGTTGTTAAAAACTTCTCAGGTCTGGGGCACCTGGGTGGCTCAGTCAGTTTTGTCTGCCTTCGGCTCAGGTCATTAAAACAGGGTCCTGGGATCAAGTCCCACATTGGGCTCAGTGGGGAGTCTGCTTCTCCCGCTTCTTCTGCCCCTCCCCCAGCTTGTGCTCCCTCTCACTCACTCGCTCTCAAATAAATAAATAAATAAAATCTTAAAAAAAAACCTTTCCAAGTCTGTTTTTATTTCTATGTCTCCTATCTCAGTAAATAGCTCAGCCATACAAACTGCTGTCCAACCCACACATTTAGAGAGATTTTAAATGCCTTCATTTTCTATAGTCTATCAAAATCAATTCATATCAAAATGACCACATTCTTTAGATTCTGACTCTGAAGGAGACTTGAATCCATATAGTTCTTTCCAACTCCATTGTCTCCTAGACAGACTTTATAACCTCCCACCTAACCAGCTGTGGCCACTTCCTAACAAGTCTCTTTGCTTCTTGCCTGGCATCCCATCACTCCATCCTTGCCCTTCCAACATCCCCTCCAGCTGCTGCTAACAAATGCTCATTATCCATTCTTCACCTACTGTGATAGTTTTTAATATGACACTGTCAATCTTCTGATCAAATCCTTCTATGGCTCTCTCTTTGCTTTTGGATAAAGTATAGATTGTTCATCATGTCTTCCAAGGTTCTGCATGATTCATTCCTGCTAATTTCTCTGGCCTCATATGAACCTCTTCCCCTGTTGAAGCGTACATTTCAGCCAATCTGATTTTCCTGATACTAGTTTCCCAAATTTGTCATCCTTCCTTTTCTCCAGGTCTTCTCCTATTCCTCTGGTTTTTTTTGCCTTCCCAATGCTCTGTCTCTATGCTGTCCGTGTCACTTTTTGCTTGTTTGAATTGTCTTGGGTCTCTGCTGACTTGTAACTTCCTAAAGCCTACCTTACTGGATCCCTTAATTTTGGGTCTGATACCCCTCCTCTGTGCTCTTATGGCAGTCAGCGCCCACCCTCACTACAACATTTGACACACTGTTCCTTTTGTCCCGCCTCCTAGATTGGGAGCTCTTGCAGAAAAAAAACAACAACAATAACAACTGTGTTTTCAAATCTTTACTCACTATACCTCATAATATTCTTGCCACATAGAAGTTACACAACATTTTGAGTAAATGAATGAGTAAATGAATGAATTATTGAAAAAAATAGTGAATGAAAATGCTATCTCCTCCACTTGATTCTATGTCTCTTCTCTAATTTTGCCAATCTGAATGGAGTAGGTTTCTGAAGGCTTCTCACACTCATGGTTAAAGAATATATATTGAAAAAAAAGAAGAATATATATTGAGCCCTGAGTGTGTGCAAACTATCATTATGTGTCATGACTGACTAAATAAATAAATAAATAAAAATCCTGCACACATTCAGGTGTTTCTAAAGGAAGAAAAAAATCCCTCTATTTTTGAGAAACAGAAGCCCAACTATTCCTCAATAAATGTTTTTATTTCCCAGAGACTAGTAGCAACTCTCTTCCCAGTTTCATATTAAATGTGAGAAGGATGTTCGTATGTTCATCCGAACATACGAACTCTGTTCATAATAACAGAGCCTGTTATTATGAGAGAGGCATCATGGTGCAGTGGAATTAGGCTTTAGGTTTGAAGTTACTGTGTTTGGGTTTCAGTCCTCATTTGGCATTTTTTTGAGCACTCTCAAATACAATAAAATGGGAGAAATGCTATATACCTCAGGAATTACTGGGAGGGTTAAATGAGTTTAATGATGTGAAAATTCTTTTTTTTTTAATTATTTATTTATTTATTTGACAGAGAGAGACACAGTGAGAGAGGGAATGAATACAGGCAGGGGGAGTGGGAGAGGGAGAAACAGGCTTCCCATGGAGCAGGGAGCCCAATGTGGGCCTTGATCCCAGGACGCTGGGATCATGACCTAAGCTGAAGGCAGACATTTAACGACTGAGCCACCCAGGTGCCCCCGGTTTGAAAATTCTTTACAAATAAGTGAATCTGCAAACGAGTCCTCATTTATATTCCCAAAGGAGTTGACTATCGTATATGGCAAAGACACATCTCCACTGGGAATGGTTAAGGGAAATGCAGTAATTATTTCCAAATTGTCCAACACCAGAAATTTGTGGCCTTGATCCCCTGGTTCCCAACCTAGCTGATAAAAATTGATACCTTTGTCATTGTCTTGGATCTGGTGAAAAAGAGAGTGTACCTCCTCTTCATTTGAGGGTTGAGCTTGTGACTTTTTTCCCTGTCCCAGATCTAAATAGTTCGGAGAGAAAATGAAAAATTATTTCCCATCCTAGAGCTGACAGTCCTTGAATTTATCATTACTGAGTTAGGTAAGAATAATGCTTATAGACTTCACTCAACAGTAAGTGTGTGTGTGTGTGTGTGTGTGTGTGTGTGTACACGTGTGTGAATGATCTGCTACAGAAATCTTGCATATGATTATACTTTTGCCAAACACTTATAATTTTGTTGTATCATCTCTAATAACTTTGGTGAACATAATAATTATAATTCCTTAAGGTTGGTATTTCCTTGTAGGAAAATGTTACCTCTTTTACAGTTTTGCTGAATATATGGCATGCATTCACACTATGAGAAAAACTTCCCAGGTTAAAAAATAATAATAATATAATCTGCATTGTTTTTGCAAATAGTTATAAATATGCCTACCTACAATTTTCTGTTATGAGAAGCTATCTTTGTAGATCCTATAGCTGGTATGCTAGTCTCTGTATTTGCTTTTGATCATTTGATTAAGGACTGAAGCCATGCAACCACCGAACTGCTTGGGGGAAATTACAGATCCCATCTTCTTCTCCTTACTGAGGAGCACATATCCAGATGTCTCTTTTCCATCAAACCATGCTCTGAGGCAGTATATCATGGTGGTTAGGAACATAGATTTGAAATCAGATAGATCTGGGATTGAATGATCTGTCCATAATTTTCATGCTGAATGATTTTAGGCAAATTACTCATACTCTCCGAGCCCTAGTTTCCAACTGGTTAAATGAAAAAAAAATGCCTTTTTTGTGGTCCTGTTAGGCTGAGATGATATAAAGTACATGTCACAGCAGCTGGCCTATATTATTCACACAATAAATATGTGATTAATGAATGATTTTTATTATAATGTTATTGTTATCATGATTATTAATATTACCTTCTAGGCACATATCTTGAAGGCACAGGTTTTCATTAATCCTCAAACTTCCTGATTTACTTCCTAAAATTCTTTTATTTTATTTTTTTAATTTAAATTCAATTAGCCAACACATAGTATACTTCCTAAAATTCTTGAGTGCTCTCAGGCAACAAGTTCTGTCTTATTTGAGGGTATAATTAATGAAGGCATGTAATATAGTGGGAACAAAACAGTCTTTGAAGACAGATAGACCTGGGATCAAATTCCAAATTTACCAGATACTAGTGCTATCTAACATTGGGCAAGTTTCATCACTGAGTTCCAGTGTTCTTGTCTCTAAAATGAGGATCTGGATGTCTATGTCGAAAGGTTGGGAAAGGAAATGAACAGTATTTGAAAAGCACCTGGCACAAATTAGGTGCTAAGTCAGATTTTATTAACAATGTGACTATTTTTAGCCTTATAGCAGCCCAACTGCAAAGATGGTGAATTTGTTTTTTGTCTGCAAGCTCTACTTTCACTCTGCCTGTAATCCCCAACCTTCTCTTGTCTTCACTTTGTCTGAGGAGGTCAGTGCCCTTGTTCTGCCATCCAAACCTGGTCCCCAAATATGAATGGCTCCCAGCCATCCCGTCTCAGTGAGAGGGTTGGCCATGGGAATTTCTCTTCCAGGAATATTTACTTTAGTTGGGAACTTAAAGCCTTTTTTTTCTTGCTGAATGAATTTCAAGTACCAGCAGCCTATTGAGTGTGATATTTTGGGTGGGGATGTGGAAGTTTCAGTGTTGTTCTGGAAATCACACTATATAGGCATCGTTCTGCATGTTCCCCCAAGAAAAACTGACCCAGATAATTTGAAGAATCTCAAGTAAATTAGAGAGAGTGTTCTGTCATTCATTTTCCACAATCCATGAAGATGTTGGGGTCAAGGTTGGGTCCAAAGTGCTGGAATCCTGTGCAGAAAGCTAGAGGCTTCTGCTTCTAGGACTAAGTAGAAAACTCCCTTTCACCTATTTCTGGGATACCTAATAGAAAACCATTCATAAATATTATGATTTGATATCTGGTTCCAGACATTATAGTGTGTGGCTCCCTTTGCTGTCGCCTTTGAAAGTTATTGTTCAACATGAATTTTCAACTACTAGATTAAAATGGATCATGATTACACTCTTCCTTTCACTCATTTGGGGGTGGGGGATCCAGGTCTGGTGGTACATGGTTGCCTTCCAGATCCAGTTGACAAAGCAATGGTGAGGCCAAGTCCTCATCATAAACACGTCTGTTCCTAGGCTCTCTGTTTTCCTCCATTGTTGTATTAGTTTATCTTTGTAAAGATACATTTTGTTGTAATCAATATACCTTTACAATAAGCTTTGATATGTTATAGTGAATCCCTGCCTTCTCTTTTAAAAAAACACGTAGATATTTTGATAAATATTGATTTAGGTTAGGAAATAAATCTCTTATAGGCTACTTTAGAGACACTGAAAAGATTAGAATTCCTTTTAAAAATCACATTTGGCTTTTATTTTATTTTATTTTTTTTTAAATTTTTTTATTGTTATGTTAATCCCCATACATTACATCATTAGTTTTAGATATAGTGTTCCATGATTCATTGTTTGTGCATAACACCCAGTGCTCCATGCAGAACGTGCCCTCCTCAATACCCATCACCAGGCTAACCCATCCTCCCACCCCCCTCCCCTCTAGAACCCTCAGTTTGTTTTTCAGAGTCCATCGTCTCTCATGGGTCTTCTCCCCCTCCGATTTCCCCCCCTTCATTCTTCCCCTCCTGCTACATTCTTCTTCTTCTTTTTTTCTTTCTTAACATCTATTGCATTATTTGTTTCAGAGGTACAGATCTGAGATTCAACAGTCTTGCACAATTCACAGCGCTTACCAGAGCACATACCCTCCCCAGTGTCCATCACCCAGTCACCCCATCCCTCCCACCCCACCCCCCACTCCAGCAACCCTCAGTTTGTTTCCTGAGATTAAGAATTCCTCATATCAGTGAGGTCATATGATACATGTCTTTCTCTGTTTGACTTATTTCGCTCAGAATAATACCCTCCAGTTCCATCCACGTCATTGCAAATGGCAAGATCTCATTCCTTTTGATGGCTGCATAATATTCCATTGTGTATATATACCACATCTTCTTTATCCATTCATCTGTTGATGGACATCTTGGCTCTTTCCACAGTTTGGCTATTGTGGACATTGCTGCTATAAACATCGGGGTGCACGTACCCTTTCGGATCCCTACTTTTGTACAAAGAAGAATCTTTTTAAGATAAAAACTTAGGGGAATATCTTCAATTTATTTTGGGAAATAAAAATTTCTTAAATCAGATATGAAGTTAGCCACATAGGAAAAAAATGTAATACATATGACTACATTAAGATATATAATCTTTTTTTTTAGGATTTTATTTATTTATTTGAGAATGAGTGAGAGAGAGAGGACGAGCAGGGTGAGGAGCAAGGGGAGAAGCAGGCTCTCTGCTGAGCAGGGGAGCCCTATGTGGAGCTTGATCCTGGGACTTGAGGATCATGACCTGAGCCGAAGGCACACGCTTAACGTACTGAGCCACCCAGGTGCTCCTAAGATATATAATCTTAATATATAATGACTACATTAAGATATATAATTCATCAAAAGACCCATAAAGATTATGGAAAAGGAAGCCGAAATGCTAAGCAAAATAAGTCAGTCAGAGAAAAGACAAATATCATATGATTTCACTCATATGTGGAATTTAAGAAACAAAAGGGATGAACAGGAAAGGAAGGGAAAATAAAATAAGATGAAAACAGAGAGGGTGGGGTGCCTGGGTGGCTCAGTCGTTAAGCGTCTGCCTTCAGCTCAGGTCATGATCCCAGGGTCCTGGGATCGAGCCCCCAGTTGGGCTCCCTGCTCAGCGGAGAGCCTGCTTCTCCCTCTCCCACTCCCCCTGCTTGTGTTCCCTCTCTTGCTGTCTCTCTCTATCAAACAAATAAATAAAACCTTAAAAAAAAGAAAGAAAACAGAGAGGGAGACAAACCATAAGAGACTCTTAACTATAGGAAACAAACAGGTTTGCTGGAGGGTAGGTGGATGGGGGGATGAATTGGGTGATGGGAATTAAGGAGGGCACTTGAAGTAATGAGCACTGGGTGTTGCATGCAACTGATGAGTCACTAAATTCTACCTCTGAAACTAAAAAAAAAGAAGAAAAAGCAACCCTTAAATCTTCAAATACTACATCAAGAACTAATGATGTACTATATGTTGGCTAATTGAACATAATAAAAAATAACTTGAAAAATTAAAAAAAAAAGAAAAAGCAAGCCACATTATAGAAGAATAAATTCTCAATTCATATATCCAGCAAAGGGTTTATATCCAGGAATATATATATACATGAAGAACTCCTAGAAACCAATAAGAAGAAACAGACTACCCAATAAAACAGCAGCAAATGACTAAAAACAGACCATTTACAAGAGAGGATACCCAAATTACCAATAAGCACAGGTAAAGGAGATAAACGACATGAGTTATCAGACAAATGCAAATTAAAACCATAACACATGACTTCTACAAACCCATAAGAATGTGTACAGTAGAAAAGATGGACAGTATAAATGTTGGTGAGTGAGTATATTACAGGGAGGAGCACTTTGTCTAACTTTTTAAAATATTATCCATGAATTAATTGAAATGGACATAAATTTTCATCCAAAAATTCCATTTTGAGGTATATACACAAGCCCCAAACTGGGAACTACCCAAATGTCAATCAGAACTAGAATGGAAGATAAATTAAGCAGTATAGACACAATTGGAAACTATAAAGCCACGAGAATGAGTTAACCATAACTATACAGAACAAAACAAAATGGGAACACAAAAGAGTACATACTCTATGCTTTATCTATAAAACAGCCAAACTGACCAATCATATATGATATCAAAATAATGGCAATAAAATAATATGGTTAAACACATGATTTTTTGAAGTCACACATGTCTGAGGTTAAATCTTGTGACAGCTACTCAGTTGCTATCCCTGGGTTTTAGTTTGGTTCTCTGTAAATATGAAAAATATTAACATCTTTATAAGAGAAATGTGCTCAGGAGTAAATAAATATACATTTAAATGCTTGATGAATGCCAGCTGCAATAGCTACTCTCATCTGTTTCATAGATACAGCAGTTTGGTGACTTCTGGATTTCTCACACATGGAATAAGTGAGCTCTAGTGGTATTGTGAAAACTCAGATAGATTTGTGTTGATATCAATACCAGATAGGGTTACAAAGAAAAAAATAAAGATTCTAAAACTTCCTAAAGCCCAGGGAAAGGGGCACCGAAGTTTCACAAGCTTGCAGAGAACTTCAGGGTACAGGAGGGCTTGTAGTTTCACTGCAGAACATTAATGCGCACAATCCAGACAGCAGGTAGAGAAAAAGAACAATCAGGTGAACATAAATATGAGAAGAAACATAAAATGAGACCAAGAAAAGAAAGTTAAGAGTTAAAAGTGTTGTTAATAAGACCTAGCCCTTCAACAGATGAATGGATAAAGAAGATGTGGTCCATATATACAATGGAATATTACGCAGCCATCAGAAAGGATGAATACCCACCATTTGCATTGACATGGATGGAAATGGAGGGGATTATGCTAAGTGAAATAAGTCAAGCAGAGAAAGTCAATTATCATATGGTTTCACTCATATGTGGAACATAAGGAATAGCACGGAGAACCATAGGGGAAGGGAGGGAAAACTGAAGGGGAAGAAATCAGAGAGGGAGACAAACCATGAGAGACTCTGGACTCCAGGAAACAAACAGGGTTACAGAAGGGGTAGCCGGATGATGGGTATTAGGGAGGGCGCATGTTGTGTTGAGCACTGGGTGTTATATGCAACTAATGAATAATTGAATGCTACATCAAAAACTAATGATGTACTGTATGTTGGCTAACTGAACATAATAAAAAAATTTTTTAAATAAATAAATAAATTCGTTAAAAAAAAGACCTAGCCAAGTTACAACTTTTAGAAGAAACACTTTTACAGCCCCCAAGAGTACCCATGACAGCAAGGTTGAATGAACAACACCAGGGACTCTTTAGAGTCCTTGGCTCTAAAGATTTTCTGAAGAACACGTTTCATGTCCTTATTCTTCAGGCTATAGATGAAGAGGTTCAGCATGGGGGTGACCACCGTGTACATCACAGAAGCAAGTACGTTGCCTGATGAAGGGAAAAAGTAAACACCAGCAATTGTCCCATAGTATAAAAACACTACAGAGAGGTGGGAACCACATGTAGACAAGGCTTTGAAGTTTCTTTTGAAGGAGAGGACCTTCAGAATGATACCTGCTGTGTGGATATATGAGCCCAAGATACCACTCAATGGCAGGATGAAGATCAGTCCTCCCTCAATGAGAATAAGCAGCTTATTGCAGGAGGTGTTGAGCAGGAGGACTTTAGCACAACAGCAAGATTACAAAAGTGGAGAACGATAGTTCCTGCACAGGACAACCAGTCCATGAAGAAGGCATGCAACAGAGCATGGGTACAAGATAAAAACCAGGACCTAGCCACTAGGATGATACAAAACTCATTCCTCAAGATGGTGGTATAATGGAGAGGGTAACAGATGGCCACATACCTGTCATAGGCCATCACTGTGAGAAGAAAGCTATCAATACAACTAAAATTAGTGAAGAAATACATTTGTGAAATACACCAAGCATAGGGGATGGACTGATCTCAAGCATCCATGTTTATCATCATCTTAGGAATAGTGACAGATGAAAAGGAGACATCTGTGAAGCCAAGTGGCTGAGGGAGAAGTATGGGGGTGTGGAGGCGAGAATCTAGCCTGATGAGCAGGTTCCCCAGCACTGTGGTCAGATATATGCCTAGGAACAGGGCAAAGAACATGACCTGTTGCTCCAGCCGGATGGGGGAGCCCAGGAGGAGGAACTTGGACATGCAGCTCTGGTTCTCTGACCTCATACTGCTTTTCTATATGCTAGGGGTGAAGAAGTTTTGGGAATCTCAGAAACCTAGAAAGAACTATCACATCTCATACTGTAATTTTTTTGGAAAACAATAAATTTTTAACTAAACGCATTAATTTCTCACACCTGTGAAGGCATGTACCTTCACTCTGTCCCATTCTGGCTCCAGGAAAACATCTCACCCAAGAGCAGCCAACAAGACCTCATTGCATAAAGTAAGAGGGTGTTTGCTGTTTTACTCAACCATTGTTCCACTGAACATTGAGTCTGTATCAGGACCTCTACTAAGGGATGAGAATGTAGACATAAACAAGAAAGGCAAAGACCTTGCCCTCTATGAGTATAGATCTTGATGAATGTAGAGGGATAATTTACTACACCAAGACACGGCCCAATTGTAATAGTTCACTATGGCAGAAATAGTTGATGACCCTTGGAAAACTGGTGTCAGTTGTTTCTGCCTTAAAATGACATGAGACTCCAGTGCTGAGGTGGCATTGTTGGGGTGTTGTCATGCTCCTCCTGTGAACCTGGCTCCATGATATCAGACTAGTGATTTTATACTTGATCAGTTGGTTAAAGTGGTGTCTGCTAGATTCTCTACTGTAAAGTTACTATTTTAATTTCTGTAATTAGTATCATTTGAGTAGATACTTTAAAATGATATAACCATAACTTTTTTCTTATTAAAATTTCACCCACTATGTTTAACACTTTTTTCCCTTTTGCTCTTTTGTTTTGTTTCTTAAATTCCACGTATGAGTGAGATCATATGGTATTTGTCTTTCTCTGACTTATTTCACTTAGAATAATACTCTCCAGCTCCATCCATGTTGTTGCAAATGGCAATATTTCATTCCTTTTGATAGCTGAGTATTATTCCATTGTATGTGTGTGTGTGTGTGTGTATACTACATCTTAGCGTGTGTGTGTGTGTGTGTGTGTACCACATCTTATTTTTTTTTCTCAGATCTAGGGTTAGGGTTAGGGCCAGGGTGAGAGTATGTGCCTGGTATCCTGTAGTTCGGACACTCTGGAAGACATATGGAGGTTCCTCAAAAAGTTAAAAATAGAGCTACCCTATGACTCAGCAATTGAACTACTAGGTTTTTACTCCAAAGATACAAATGTAGTGATCTGAAGGGACACCTGCACCCCAATGTTTATAGCAGCAATGTCCACAATAGCCAAACTATGAAAAGAGCCCAGATGTTCATAGACAGATGAATGGATAAATAAGAGGTGGTATATATATACAATGGAATAATACTCAGCCATCAAAAGGATGAAAACTTACTATTTACATCGACATGGATGGAACTGGAGGGTATTATACTGAGCAAAATAAGTCAATCAGAGAAAGACAATTATCATATGGTTTTACTCATATGTGGAATATAAGAAACAGGGCAGAGGACTGTAGAGGAAGGGAGGGAAAACAGAATGGGAAGAAATCAGAGGGAGACAAACCATGAAAGACTCTTAACTATAGAAATCAAACTGAGGGTTGCTGGAGGGGAGGTGGGTGGTGGGATGGAGTAATTGGGTGACAGGCATTAAGGAGGGCACATGATGTGATGAGCACTCAGTGTTATATGCAACTGATGAATTATTGAACTCTACACCTGAAACTAATGATATACTATATGTTGGCTATTTAAGTTTAAATAAAAATTTAAAAAAGAAAACATATAGTCATGTGAAAAACATAAATTCAAATATATCATATTAAATGTTACTAGATCAAATTCCCCAGAAATACAAGGATTATGAATCTATCTAAAAAGAACACAACCTAACTTCACAGTGCTAACAAGGAATGTCTCACAGATATAAGGACATAGAACAGTTTAAAGAAAATTGATGGAAAAGAAATACCATGTGGGTAGCCAGGTGATGGGTATTAAGGAGGGCACGTGTTGTGATGAGCACTGGGTGTTATACACAACTAATGAATTGTTGAACACTACATCAAAAACTGATGATGTACTATATGTTGGCTAACTGAACATAATAAAAAAAAGACATAACATGTAAACCTAACCAAAAGAAAGCTGACATAGCTCTACTAATAATCAGAAGAAGTAGATGAGAAGATGTTAAGGCAGGAGCTGCTGCTAGAGATAAAGAGAAATATCTCCTATTTATAAATGCAGTGGTATGATGTTAAATGAATAAAAATAGCTCTCAGAGAGGAGCCTTGCTTTGTAGCCTTTGCCAGTTACCATAGTGTAATTATTTCCAGTATGGCTGATTTCAGTCTACCAATGTGATATCATTGAATGTGGAGTCGAAAGAGATGTTCACATTCAACTTGAAGCCAATGTAAGCCAGCTTCAGCATACCACTGCTTTAAAGAATCAGTACACAGGAGCAGATCATGATGAATCTGCATGTCATCAATAACATAGCATATAAATTACATAAGCTATAACTGGGCATATCTAAAAGGGGAAAAAATAAATCCACAATTACAATTATGCAGCATGCTTCACAAGATTTTGCACATTTAAGAGATGATGAACAAGGAGGAAAAAATTAACGGTAAAGAATATTTAACAATCCAAGTAACAAACTTGACCTGGTGGACATATTAACAACACTATGACAGCAGAACGTATATTCGTTTTAAGTTACATAGAGTAGCCAACCATACAATAGTTTTAGGAGATATATCTCACTGTGCATGACTACAATAATCGGATTTAGTGATTGTCACTTAAAAGTTAGCCCTCTTGACAAATATTTCTAGGGCCTGTTTTATACCTTTGTTCCTCAGGCTATAGATAAAGGGATTCAGCATATGGGTAACTACAGTATACATGACCGAAGCAATTATGTCTTTGTCACTGCAGTCCCATGATGAGGAGAAAAAGTAAACACCTGCAAGTGTCCCATAGTATAAAGACACCACAAAAAGATGGGAGCCACAGGTAGAAAAGGCTTTAAAGAGTCCCTTAGTAGAGGGGATCCTCAGGACAGTTGTCCCTATACGGATATATGAGCCCAAGATACTACTCAAGGGCAGGATGAAAAACATTCCTCCTTCAGTAAAGATGACCAGTTCATTGAGAGAGATGTCTGAGCAGCTCATCTTCAGGAGCACAGTAAGGTCGCAGAAGAAGTGGGGGATGGTATTATCAGCACAGAAGGACAGTTGGACCAAGAGAAGGGTGTGCAACAGGGCATGGATGCAACAGAAGAACCAGGACCCAGCTACTAATGAGATACACAGCTCCTGCCTCATGACAGTGGTGTAGTGGAGTGGCTGACAGATGGCCACATACCTGTCATATGCCATCACTGCAAGAAGGAAGTTGTCAAGACAAACAAAAACTATGAAAAAATACATCTGAGAAATGCACCCCACATAAGGAATGGATTGTTGCTGAGTCTGCATGTTCATGAGCATCTTTGGAACTATAATAGATGAAAGGGAAATATCAGAGAAGGCCAAGTGGCTGAGGAAGAAGTACATGGGGGTGTGGAGGTGAGAGTCCAACCTGATGAGCAGGATGATGAGCAGGTTCCCCAGCACTGTGGTCAGGTACATGCCCAGGAACAGGGTGAAGAATACACCCTGCTGCTCTGGCTGGATGGGGAGCCCCAGGAGGAGGAACTCAGACACGCTGCTCTGGTTCTCCTTCCTCATGCTGTTTTCATCTCTTCTGGCAATTGGGGAAAATAGGGAATGTCAGTAAACATGTCATAACATTTATGTTTATTTCTCACAACTCTTGGTGCATGAGTTAATTTTTTTAACGGTTTATATATTTATTTATTTATTTATTTATTTATTTATTTATTTATTTATGCTATGTTGTGTTATGTTATGTTATGTTATGTCACCATACAATACATCATTGGTTTTTGATGTAGTGATCCATGATTCATTGTTTTTGTATAACACCCAGTGCTCCATGCAGTATGTGCCCTCCTTAATACCCATCACCAGGCTAACCCATCCCCCCACCCCCCTCCCCTCTAAAACCCTCAGATTGTTTCTCAGAGTCCATAGTCTCTCATGGTTCATCTCTCCCTCTGACTTCCCCCCCCTTCATTTTTCACCTCCTTCTCCTAATGTCCTCCATGCTATTCCTTATGTTCCACAAATAAGTGAAACCATATGATAATTGACTTTCTCTGCTTGACTTATTTCACTTAGCATAATCTCTTCCAGTCCCATCCATGTTGATGTAAAAGTTAAGAATTTCAGACCGATATCCCTGATGAATATGGATTCCAAAATTCTCAACAAAATCCTGGCTAATAGGATCCAACAATACATTAAAAGGATCATCCACCACGACCAAGTGGGATTTATCCCCAGGATGCAAGGGTGGTTCAACATTCGCAAATCAGTGTGATAGAACACATTAATATGAGGAGAGAGAAGAACCATATAGTCCTCTCAATTGATGCAGAAAAAGCATTTGACAAAATACAGCATCCTTTCCTGACTAAAACTCTTCAGAGTATAGGGATAGAGGGAACATTCCCCAAGTTCATAAAATCCATCTATGAAAAACCCACAGCGAATATCATCCTCAATGGGGAAAAGCTGTTCCTTTCGCTTAAGATCAGGAACATGTCAAGGATGCCCACTCTTGCCACTATTGTTCAACGTAGTACTAGAAGTCCTAGCAACAGCAATCAGACAACAAAAAGAAATAAAGGTATTCAAATTGGCAAAGAAGAAGTCAGACTCTCTCTTTTCACAGATGACATGATACTTTATGTGGAAAGCCCCAAATACTCCACCCCCAAATTACTAGAACTCATACAGCAATTTAGTAATGTGGCAGGATACAAAATCAATGCACAGAATCAGTTGCTTTCTTATATACTAACAGTGCATGAGTTAATTTGTCCATCTCTAGCTCTAATGATATATGAAACTGTCACATTAACCAGATTTTTTTCCCAAAACAACTAAAGGACATTTATTCTTTATCCAACAAATATTTATTTATTTATTTATTTTAAAGATTTTATTTATTTATTTGACAGAGAGAGACAAAGGGAGAGAAGGAACATAAGCAGGGGGAGTGGGAGAGGAAGAAGCAGGCTTCCTGCTGAGTAGGGAGCCCGATGCGGGACTCGATCCCTCAACAAATATTTATTGAACAAAAGCTTTGTCCCGTATTGAGTACATAGTAGTGAACAAGAAATAGGAAGTCTCTATGTTCAAGGAGTTTATATCTTTATATCAAGCCAGGTTCACAAACATCAGATTCGGGGAAAGATAATAAAAATTCCTCCTATTACCTATTATGTTACAGGCATGGTGCTGAATAATTTGTGTGCATTGCCTCATTTATCCTCAAAATAGCATGATGAAGTAAGAATAGTTACCTCTCCTTTGCCAGTGAAGAATCTGAGCCAGAGAGAGGAAGTCACTTCCTAAGATCATAAAACATATAAGAGCCAGACTGAACATTGGGCCCCAGTCTGCCATACTGCAGACACTGAGCTTACACTCATTAGTGTATAACACCTGCCCAGGACTGGAAATGCATGTGAACCTGCCTGCTTTATATATATATATATATATATATATATATATATATATATATATAGCTACTTTTGAAACACAGTTAAGGAAGTAGTTGAGTTCATAGGAAAGAACCAGAGGCCCCTAAGACAAGTACATGAAACATAAAACAACAACAACACACTCTAAACATTTGGAACCACATAAAATATGACTTATAAACAAAGTACAATATCACACATAATTACACACTGAGCTGACAGTTCAAGACCTCTTACCTATTTCTGGTCATGAGTAAATTCAGGAAACTTCTCCCCCAGACTGGGGAGCATATGTGTCTTTCTTCAGACTACACAATCTCATTTACTTAATTATGATGTCTGTCCAAGGATGAAAATGTGGGAGTTACGAAAGAGACGTGGGGCAAACACTTGAATTCAATGGGACTGATTAGGAGATCCCAGATCACACACACAAATGCCCTGCACTTGTTTAAAGGGGCAACACTTATTTAGACTTCTCTGCTCTTGTCTAAGAGAGGAAAAGAATAGGACTGGGGTCAATTACCCACACACACACGCACACACACACATACACAAACACACATGCACACACAAAGAAAATTCATGAAGAAAACATACTTATGTATCTGCATTGTACTGGCAAGGAAACACCACACAGACCCATACATATGTAGAATTCTAGACACAGAGACACACCTTGCCCACCTAGATTTCCCAGCTCACTCTGACCTGTGCCATTTTCCTGAGTCCTCAGCTTCTGTTGAGAACACCAGGAACAAAGAGTAAGAAGAAAGCCTCTGTGAACCCATGATCTCATGAGCTCTCTGTGTCTGTCCTTGAGCTCCAGGGCAACAGGCAGGAGATAACAATTTTACAAACCTCAGAGAGGACTCATGGAAAGTCTCTAAGCTCCTGGTTAAGGAAAGAATCAAGCAAACTAATGGCCACCAATTCCTATCAGACCTTCGGGAGGAGCCTGTGCGGGAACTGGAGGGACTGAGCTGTTAGATCCACCTGAGAGGGTGATCCAGATCTCAGGGACACTCTAGGCTCCTTTCTGCCTGTTCATAGTTCCAGGGGGGAAGTAGGAATGGCTTAGCCTCCATCACCAGTGTTGCCAATGCACTGGGTCAGCCCTCCCAACAGCACATTATGGTCCAGGAAGAATAAGTCTGGCTTCTGCAAACTTCCACACCACTTGCTACCATAAGCACTCAATCTAGCTTTAACTTCATATCCTGCAGGTCCCCTCTCTCCCTTGGGAGAGACTTCAGGGCGTGAAGGTGTACCTTTTCCAAGAGAGTGTAGAGGGAGTAGATTGAGTCCTTGGGCTCAGTTCTCAGAAGAACTGGGTCTGGGCTATGCCTCTCATTAATTGTTGGCCCTGAGCATATAAAGTAATCCCCGCAGCCCTGTTACATCACCTGTAAAGTGTGGATAAAAATACATTGTCCTCAGAAGTTATTCTTGAAATTAAATGAGATGTTTCATGCAAAAGCATATAATAAATGCACAATGGACATCAGCTCTTGTGATCATTATCTTTGTATCTTCCAAAAAAGATAATGATATCTAGAATCACTATTATTGCCATAGGATTGCTATTGAATGAATAATTGAATTAACTGATTAATTCTTCCAATCTAATAGTAAGAATTTATTCCTGCCCTAAGAGATTAAATGAGTTAAAACACATGAACTTAGAACTTTTTCTGGCATTTTCTAAGTCCTGAATAAACTTTGACTATTTTGTTGCTATGGTTTACAGACTCATTACCTTCAGCTGCTCACACATGCTCCCACATTTGTTTCATTAACATCTTAGTTATTGATAACTCCATGTTGTTCAAACCGAAATGTAGGAATCCTTTAGCTACCAGAGGAGAGCTGGGTGGGGGAATAGGTTCAGTAGGTGATGGGGATTAAGGAGCACCCTTGTTGTGATGAGCACTAGGTGTATGGATGTGTTGAATCACTATATTGTACACCTGACAATAATATTACTCTGTAAGTAAGCTAACTGGAATTTATTTATTTTTTTAAAGGTTTTATTTTAGTTATTTTATTTTGTGCAAATATCTTCATATCTTATTATCTCTCTTTTTTTAACTTAAATTTAATTAGCCAAGGTATAGTACATCATTAGTTTTTTATATAATGTTCAATGATTCATTAGTTGAATATAATACCCAGTGCTCATCATATTTTAATTTCCATCACCCAGTTACCCCATCCCCCCACCTACTTCCCTTTCCGCAACCCTCAGTTTGTTTCCCAGAGTCAAGAGTCTCATATGGTTTGTCTTCCTCTCTGATTTCTTCTCATTCAGTTTTCCCTCCCTTCCCCTAATGTCTCCTGCACTCTTCCTTATGTTCCACATATGAGTGAACCCATATGATAATTGTGTTTCTCTGATTGACTTATTTCACTTAGCATAATCCCTTCCAGTTCCATCCATGTCAATGTAAATGATGGAAATTCATCCTTTCTGATGGCTGAGTAATACTCCATTGTATATATGAACCACATCTTTATCCATTCATCTGTTGAAGGACATCTCCGTTCCTTCCACTGTTTGGGTTTTGTGGACATTGCTGCTGTGAACATTGGGGTGCAGGTGCCCCTTCTTTTCACTACATCTGTATCTTTGGGATAAATACCCAGTAGTGCAATTGCTGGGTCATAAGGTAGCTCTATTTTTAACGTCCTGAGTCCTCAGCTTCTGTTGAGAACACCAGGTTCCAGAGTGTTTGTACCAGCTTGCATTCCTACCAACAGTGTAAGAGGGTTCCCCTTTCTCCACATCCTCACCAACATTTTTTGTTCCCTGTGTTATTAATTTTAGCCATTCTGACTGGTGTAAGGTGTTATCTCATTGTGGTTTTGATTTGTATTTCCCTAATCACAAGTGATGTGGAGCATTTTTTCATGTGTGTGTTGGCCATTTGGATGTCTTCCTTGGAGAAGTGTCTGTTCATGTCTTCTGCCCATTTCTTGACTGGATTATTTGTTTTTGGATGTTGAGTTTGAAAAGTTCCTTATAGATCTTGGATACCAGCCCTTTATCTGTAATGTCATTTGCAAATATCTTCTCCCATTCCGTAGCTTGCCTTTTAGTTTTGTTGATTGTTTCCTTTGCTGTGCAGAAGCTTTTTATCTTGATGAAGTCCCAATAGTGCATTTTTGCTTTGGTTTCCCTTACCTATAGAGACATGTCTTGCAAAAAGTTTCTTTTTCCAAGGTTGAACAGGTTGCTGTCTATGTTCTCCTCTAGGATTTTGATGGATTCCTGTCTCACATTTAGATCTTTCATCCATTCTGAGTTTATCTTTGCATATGGTGTAAGAGAATGGTCCAGTTTCATTCTCCTGCATGTGGCTGTCCAGTTTCCCCAGCACCATTTATTGAAGAGAGTGTCTTTTTTCCATTGGATATTCTTTCCTGCTTTGTCGAAGATTAGTTGACCATAGAGTTGAGGGCCCATTTCTGGGCTCTCATTCTGTTCCATTGATCTATGTGTCTGTTTTTGTGCCAGTACCATGCTGTTGACCCTGGTAAGATTTTATTTATTTATTTATTTATTTGACAGAGAATAAGAGAGAGAGGACAAGCAGGGGGAGTGGTAGACAGAGGGAGAGGGAAAAGCAGGCTCCCCGCTGAGCAAGGAGCCCAATGCCGGGCTCGATCCCAGGACCCTGGGATTATGACCTGAGCTGAAGGCAAACACCTAACTGACTGAGCCACCCAACATCTCAACTAACTGGAATTTAAATAAAAACTTTTTTTTTTTTTTAATGTAGGAATCCTTGACTCCTACCTTTCTCTCACACTCCTCTCAATTCATCAGCAATTCTTGTCGGTTCCAACTTACAACCAAATACAGTATTCACCAAAATTTTACTACTTCCTCTGCTACCATTCCAGCCTATCATTTCTTAACTGTACTGTTGCAGTAGCTCTTAGGTGGTCCCCCTGCTTCCACACAGCCCCCTTCTCCAGCCAGAGTGATCCTTTTTAAAGCTGAATCATGTTACTCTTCTGCTGGGAAGCTTCCAAGTCTATACAAATAATTCACAGTAAAAATCAAATCATAAAGCCTAAAGGACCTAGGCCCTGTTGGCTTTAAAATTATCCGTCAAAAAAAAAAAAAAAACATATATATATATATATATCTCCTCCTGCTCTTCTACATGCTCACTCCCCTTCAGGGATGAATCTCATTTTTGTTGCTTGGACATAGCTGGCATTGTCACATCTCAGGATGTTACAGTTGCTGTACCTGCTCCCTGAAATACTTTTCCTGCAAATGCGCCAGTGGCTCTGTTCCCTGATGCCTTCAATTCTTTGTTCAAATATCACCTTCTGGGTGAGACCAGTTGTCATCACACCACTTAAAGTTGCAGCCTGTCCCCTGAATGCCTGATTTTTCCACAATACTACATTTTATATCACTTAAAAACCATGAAACTTACATATTAAGTTTATTTTCATTGTCTCCCCACTAGAATATAAGCTCCACAAAAGGAAAATATTTTTGTCTGATTTATTCACTTCTAGAAATTTCCATAAACAATAGACACATTTAGCTTTTTCTTTTCTAGAAATCAAGTCATGCTGTTTGTGAAGCAAAAGATAACTCATTTTCATAACCTAGATTAAGAAGGCATAAGTAAGCTGTCCCCACAAAGAAAGTTCTAGTTAAAAAAATATATACAGCCTACATTGGTTTAGGGAATTTGGAAATGAGATTTAATGCACTATGCTCCTCTGCTGGGTTTTTGTCACAGGCAAAAACTGATTTAAGGATAATAAAGCCAAAATCTTTGCAATATGTTTAGATTTTAGGAAACAATCAGACACAATGTGTAACTAGCAACTACATTACAAATGCAGCCATTCTCAACTTTATTACTCTAAGCACTTGCAGGCACACATACTCTTTATAACTACAGGACATGATAGACAAAAGGACAAAGAAACTAAAATGTTTATTGTTATCTCATTTACATAAATTGATACTATGAATTATCATTAAATTTCATATTAGCCATTTTTTATACAAACAATAACATTTATTTGCCATTTTTTATTTTAATTCCAGCATAGTTAACATAATGTTATATTGGTTTCAGGTGTACAATTTAGTGATTCAACAATTCTATATATTACTCAGTGTCACATTAGCCATTTTATTTATTTTATTTATTTTAAGATTTTATTTATTTATTTGATAGTGAGAGACACAGCAAGAGAAGGAACACAAGCAGGGGGAGTGGGAGAGGGAGAAGCAGGCTTCCCGCGGAGCAGGGAGCCCAATGCGGGATCATGACCTGAGCCGAAGGCAGACGCTCAATGACTGAGCCACCCAGGCACCCCCACATTAGCCATTTTAATGACTTTTTGTTAATCTAAAACCATGTTCCACAAACCTTCATACTAATTCAACTGTAATGGTCCATATGATAATTTTGTTCTAAAGACAAGTAGCAGATCACATTTGAGAATTCTTTTTTTTATTTTATTATGTTACATTAGTCACCATACAATACATCATTAGTTTTTGATGTGGTGATCCATGATTCATTGTTTTCGTATAACACCCTGTGCTCTTTGCAGTACATGACCTCCTTAATACCCATTACCAGGCTAACCCATCCCCCCTCCAAAACCCTCAGATTGTTTCTCAGAGTCCATAGTCTCTCATGGTTCATCTCTCCCTCTGATTTCCCCCCCTTCATTTTTCCGTTCCTTCTCCTAATGTCCTCCCTGCTATTCCTTATGTTCCACTAATAAGTGAAACCATATGATAATTGACTTTCTCTGCTTGACTTATTTCACTTAGCATAATCTCCTCCAGTCCCATCCATGTTGATGTAAAAGTTGGGTATTCATCCTTTCTGATGGCTGAGTAATAGTCCATTGTATATATGGACCACATCTTCTTTATCCATTCATCTATTGAAGGGCATCTCGGCTCTTTCCACAGTTTCGCTATTGTGGACATTGCTTCTATGAACATTGGGGTGCATATGGCCCTTCTTTTCACTACATCTGTGTCTTTGGGGTAAATACCCAGTAGTGCAATTGCTGGGTCATAGGGTAGCTCTATTTTTAATTTTTTGAGGCACCTCCACGCTGTTTTCCAAAGTGGCTGTACCAACTTGCATTCCCACCAACAGTGTAAGAGGGTTCCCCTTTCTCCACAATCTCTCCAACATTTATTGTTTCTTACCTTGTCAATTTTTGCCATTCTAACTGATGTAAGGTGGTATCTCAATGTGTTATCATCATTAGCCATCAGGGAAATTCAAATCAAAAGCACACTTGAGAATTCTTATCTTTTCAGCCTGGTATCAAGTGTTAAGGGGCAAGAAGGTATAACTTATACAAAATGCAATGTTATTCAGACCTCTAATCTTAGTCTAAAATTGTTTCTCTTCTTCAAGAGGAAACATAATGTGTAATCTTCCTTCAGAAAAAGAAGTTCATGTATTTTGATATCATG
Source organism: Halichoerus grypus (assembly GCF_964656455.1). Classification (NCBI taxonomy): domain Eukaryota; kingdom Metazoa; phylum Chordata; class Mammalia; order Carnivora; family Phocidae; genus Halichoerus; species Halichoerus grypus. The sequence goes on along the minus strand of NC_135725.1, from coordinate 82,023,457 downwards.
GCAAGTCATTCTTATCTCTTCAGATGGATAAGGAAGTACCTTAAGATGTTGACTTTGCAAAAATGAGAGTTGCTGATAATGCCACATACCAAGGGTTATGTGAAAATAACGAGGACATGAAGAGATATAGCTAAAGCTAAGGCAATAGGTTATGGAGATCATAACCTGAATATTTTTATTTCAGTGGGTTCTAGAAAAATAGGCAGGGAATACAACCAGGCAGGGGTCCAAAAAGGGGAAGAGACCATTGAAATCAAGGAAAATGTGGAGGGCACCAGAAACAAGGACAGTCACTGTACAGTTAGCTTTTGCTGCGTAACAAACCATTCCAAAACTTAGTGACTTAAACAACAACCATTGTTTATATGACAATTCCATGGGCTGACAATTTGGGCTGGGAATGTGCTCAGCTGGATGGGGCTTCTTGTCTGGGTTTGGTTCTGTTGATCTCAACAAGGGCTCACTCATGCCTCTGCTGATACCTACCAGGCAGGTCACCTGGGAGCTGGTTGATTGTTAGCTGGAGAATCTTGGTTCTCCTCCATGTGGCCCCCATCTTCACACAGCCTAACTTGGACTAGTTGACATGGTGGTCTCAAGGTTCCAAGAGTAGCAGCAACAGAGTCTATGTAGGCTTGGAAATCTCACACCACTTTCACTGACTCTATTAGTCAAAGTCAACCACAAGTCCTGCCCAAAAGACTCAGTGGGTAGGGAAAAAACCACACTTGCAAGGAGGGGCTGCAAAGTAACTTGGCCATTTTTGCCACTTCCACAATTTTTCAAGGTGATGTCCCTGGAGACATCACTAGGAAAATTAAGAACATGGTATTAAGGAGGGTACGTGTTGTGATGAGCACTGGGTGCTATATGCAACAGATGAATCATTGAACACTACAAATAATAATAATAATAATAAAAATAAATAAACTTTATTTTTTTCTGATCCAACTTTAATCTTTTTTTTATTATGTTCAGTTAGCCACTGTATAGTACATAATTAGTTTTAATGTAGTGTTCAAGGATTCATCAGTTAAGTATAAATAAATAAACTTTAAAAATTAAAAAAATAAAAAATAAAACTTTAAAATTTAAATAGCAAAAAAGGATTAAGTAATGAGAAGTGAGTAAACAACTCAATATTGTGCATGACAAAGTTTAAAAAAGTGATTATGCTTTTCTATAAAAAAATTAAAGTTAAAAAAAGAACATGAGTGAGTAACGGCTACTTGGCAAAAATAATTTTCCTCCTATAGGGGCGCCTGGGTGGCTCAGTTGTTAAGTGTCTGCCTTTGGCTCAGGTCATGATCCCAGCGTCCTGGGATCGAGCCCCGCATCAGGCTCCCTGCTCTGTGGGAAACCTGCTTCTCCCTCTCCCACTCCCCCTGCTTGTGTTCCCTCTCTCACTGTGTCTCTCTCTGTCAAATAAATAAATAAAATCTTCAAAAAAAATTTAAAAAATAATAATTTTCCTCCTATAAAGTATCCCCAGAGCTAATTTCATGTCCCTGTTCCTCAGGGTATAGATAAAGGGATTTAACATGGATGTCACCACTGTATACATAACTGAAGCAATTATGTCTTTGACTTTGGAATTGTTTGATGAAGGAATGAAGTAAATCATGCAAGAGTCCCATAGTACAAAAACACCATGAGGAGGTGGGAGCCACAGGTGGACAAGGCTTTGCAGATCCTCTTGATGGAGGGGACTCTCAGGATGGTTGCCCCAATGCAGATATAGGAGCCCAAAATAGCACAAAATGGCAGGAAGGCAAACACTCCCCACTCAGTGAAGATAACTAGCTCATTGAGGGAAGTGTCTGAGCAGGTCAACTTCAAAAGGGTAGTGAGATCACAAAAGAAATGAGGGATGGTATTGTCAGTGCAGAAGGACAGGTGGGACAGGAGAGTATGCAACAGGGCATCGGGCACACGAGAAAAGCCAGGATCCAGCCAACAGTAAGATACACAGCTCCTCCCTCATGACAGTGATGTAGTGGAGTGGCTGACAGATGGCCACATACCTGTCATATGCCATCACAGCAAGAAGGAAATTGTCAAGACAAAAAGTATGAAAAAATACATCTGAGAAATGCACCGCACATAGGGGATGGATAAGTGTTGAGTCTGCATGTTCCTGAGCATCTTTGGGACAGTGACAGATGAGAAAGAGACATCAGAGAAGGCCAAGTGGCCAAGGAAGAAGTACATGGGCATGTGGAGGCAAGGGTCCAGCCTGATGAGAAGGATGATGAGCAGGTTCCCCAGCACTGTGGTCAGGTACATGCCCAGGAACAGGGTGAAGAACATGCCCTGCTGCTCTGACTGGATGGGGAGCCCCAGGAGGAGGAACTCAGACACTCTGCTCTTGTTCTCCCTCTTCATTGTCTCCTTAATCTCTGCTGGGATAAAAGGAATAGGAAATATCAGGGACTGAGATACGGTGGTTATCATAACCGTGTGTACATTACAGCCCCATGCTTTTTTTCCTGGAGACTGTGTCAAAATTGAGATATTTTGCTGTCTGAATCTTCTGTCTGCCCCCTTCTGGTCGCAGAATGCATCAGATTTCCAACAGCAAGCAAGATTTCCTTCAAAAGAGACCAGCATAAATTTCTTCACTTATTGAGCCATGTTCCAGATGCTTTCTTGGCACTGAGAATAAAACAGAAAATAAAACATTCAATCCTCTTCCTCCTTGGAGTTCACAATGATTGAGCACATTTTAGAGTATTGATCAAGAGCTAGGGCTTTGTAGCCAAAAATCTTGAATTGAATTCCAACCTCAACAATTTACTACCTGAGTGGCCTTGGGCACTTTCTCTATGTCACTGTGATGAGAGATCCTACTCTTCACCATTCTGCTGTTCCTGCCCTTCATTCATTTGGCAGAAAATCCTGGGCCATGTTTGGAATTGTTTCAGGGCTTCAAAATTACCCCAGCTACCTATATTCATACATATGATGACCCTATATTTTATTATCCAAGCCAGGACATTTTAAGAGTGAAAAGAGAATTACATAATAATTATACCAGAACAACAAGTCTACACCAAGATGTTCCTGGGCAAACCAGAATGTACAGTCACCTACTTATACCACACTTTCTAATTTGCAAAGGGCTTCCGCATGTACTTACTTACATTAATTAGTAAACATTTATTGTGTGCCTGTAAAGCAGGCATTCCAACAGTTCTTTCATGTTACTATTATGGAAACAGGGGTGAAGTCACATACTCCAGCATGTATACTCATTGATGGACCCTGATCTAAAGCATAGGACTTCTGATAGTCTTTACACTAGGGGCCAGGCAACTCCTTCACTGGGAGTTAAATCAGAGTTAGAGGCCACATACAGAAGCCCTAGAATGGAACCTAGTGAGACAGTATCATTCTAAGGCACAGGGATCTGATAGGAGAGCCTCTTCAAAGAACAGAGATGAACTCAGTCATCTCTGAGCTCATCTCAGTCAGTGGGACTGGAAGGAAGGCAGAGACTTAAACCTTTTGCTGATATGTGGCTGCCCGGTGACATTTATTGGATAAGACTTCTCTTTGGAACTCAGGTATTTGGGGGTGAGATCCAAAAGTTTCGTGTCAAGTAGGATCTTCACATTCAGTGATTGGATCAGGAAGAATAGAACTCTGACGTAAGCCACCCCCATGTGAAAGAAATAGCTGGCTACATGCCCAGGAAGGAGGAAGGGAAGCTGTCAGCTGGCTCTTTGGATGTTTCCTCTGCCTTTGCACAAAATACTCTATAAACAGTCAAGAAATGACTAGCGAGTTTAAAAATCTCATGCATTTAGGGAATAATCAGATGCTAGCACCCATTTAGTGTATGCTTATAATATGCCACATATTGTGCTGAATACTCCCATCATATTTTACAGTTCAGACTTCTTAGCCTTATAGAGATTGAGCCCAAAGTCCAAAATGAAGTTTTGAAAATAGGATATTCACTTTCTGTTCAGGAGACCCGGTATTCAAAGAACAAGTTCTTATGACCTAGGGACCTTTTGAATGTTTCATCCCTGTTTTTGAATGGCAGAAAAATGGGCAAGAAGATCTCCATTCAACAACAAGATTAATACCCAAAGGGAGACAGTATGAGCTTCTGATGAGAGAAGGAGCCTATGTGGGCTAATTCCCCAACTTCCTGCCTTCCCCTTGGGAGGTAACCTATGAAGGGACTAGAGGGGCTGAGCCACAAGTCCAAGGAGAAGGTGTCCTAGATGTCGATGTTGATGACATGGGAAGCAGAAGTGACCATGGCCTCCTTGGCTTCTGAAATAGCTACAGCACAGGGTCAGCCTTTCTATACCTCGCAGAATGGCCAAGACAGGGTAAGGCCTGGTCCTTGCAGACTCCCACATCTCAGACCTAGCTTCCATTAGAGCAAGTGTTCCACTGCCCCCTGAGGGCTTGCAGGTCTTCCCATTCCCCTGAGGTACTCTGCAGGCCAGGGGCTGAGACTTGTTCAGGAAGCAGTCAAGTGGTGAGATTGATCCCAGGGCATTAGACACAGACTGACCTGAGATCAGTACCAGCTCTGCCACTGGGTGTCCTAAAAAAGGGACTTAAGTTCTGCTCCCTCAGATCTACGGCAGGTGGTAACAGTACCTTGCCTGCAAGGCTATTGTGAGAGTCAAAGGAGATACTGTGTGCAAAAGCACTAAACCCAGCCAGATTCCTAAAGACCAGTTGGCCTAAGGGACTAATATTGTAATGAATTTGCCAAATGTAACATTCACTTTAATAACTGTTCCAGTGCGTAACACACCAACCCAAGTCTTCATTTAATTTTAAATTATGATAGTAATAACTAAAAGCAGACTGTCAATGGGAAACAGGAACACAAGACTTTACTTTTCATTTTCTACTTTTGATAAATCAGACTAATGGTAAGATATGGCACCACAGAAATATATATATATAAGAAAGAGGGAGATTTTAACAATTGGCTTATGCAACTGGGTGTTATACAAATACAATGAATCATGGATCACTACATCAAAAACTAATGTTGTTTGGTGACTAACATAACATAATAAAATAAAATAAAATAAAACAATTGGCTTATGCAAGGGGAAGGAGTTAAGATGGCAGAGGAGTAGGGGACCCTAAGTTCGTCTGGTCCCTGGAATTCAGCTAGATAGTTATCAAATCATTCTGAACACCTGCAAAATCAATCAGAGATCTGAGAAAATAAATGCTGCAATTCTACAAATAGAAAAGTGACCACTTTTTGGAAGGTAGGAGGCGTGGAGACTTGAATCTGGAGTGATATGTCGGAGGATAGGTCAGTGGGAAGAAGGTTGGCTTAAGAAGGCTACACAAAGTATTATAAGTAGCAGAGCACAAAATTGGAACTTTTAGAAGTCTGCTACAGTGGAGGATGTCCCTGACTTAAAGGTGCTCATGTGGCGAAGCGGTCAGAATCCCAGGTGGGACAGCATGGTCTCAGGATCCCCGGGGTCACAAGAAGAACAGGAGTGCCTGAGTGTGGCAGAGTTCCCAGGCATCACAGTGGGGAAGCTGGCTGAAAACAGTGAGTCTCACCACCAGCTTTCCGCTTAGTGTTGCCATAAACTGTGAACTGCTGCATGGTCTCACAACTGCTCTCCAAGCCCAGCAAGAGGCAGAAGTATGGGGGGTGAGACCTCCCCTTCTTACCCCAGGGGTAATGGCTGGAGTCCACACCACTGGAGTCTACAAAATTTAGCAAATCTGAAACTCAGTTGCATGCCTGGGATAAAAATACTCAGTCACAGGCTGGACAAACACAGAGTTCTGATGGAAAACAGCGAGACAAGAGTGATTAACTGCTTTCTGTGAGGGCTCACTGAAGAGTGGGGGGTGCGAATTTTCAGCTCTGGGGCTAGAGATCAGGGAGTTGCCATTTTCATCCCTCCATCTGTGCTGAAAGCCTTCAGGGAGCAAAACAGCACCACATAGTGCAATCTGGAGCTGCTTACACTGAGCCTGGCCCCCTGGCAAGGGAGGAGCATTTCCACAAATGCAGGGGCACCTGAGAATCAGCACAACAGGTCCCTCCCCCAGAGGACCAGCAAGAACAACTGGTTAGCACCAAGTATACCAATCATAGAGAACTGCAAAACTTCAGCTCTTGGGGAAAACAGTATATAGCATTCATGGGATTTCTTTTTCTTTAGTCTTTCAGTTTTATTATTTTCAGCTATTTTCTTATTTTTTCAATTCTTTCTTATTCTTTTTAATTTTTATTTTCATATATGTTAATATATATTTTATTTTTGGTTTCCATTCTTTGTATTTATATATATATATATATATATATATATATATATATATATATATAGTGTATACTGCTGTATATATGGTATATATAGATATATATAGATATAGATATACTAAAACTTATATATAAGCTTTTCTTTCTTTCCTATTTGGGGATCTAGTTTTTTTTTTTATTATTATTGTTATGTTTTTTTTAACAAGCTGACCAAAATATACCCAGAATATAGTTTTCTAAGAGAAAAGAAATAATAAAGATTAGAGCAGAAATCAATGACATAGAAAGAAAGAAAGAAAGAAAGAAAGAAAGAAAGAAAGAAAAAAAGTAGAATTGATCAACAAAACCAGGAGCTGGTTCTTTGAAAGAATTAATAAGATCAATAAACCCCTAGCCAGACTTATCAAAGAGAAAAGAGAAAGGACCCAAGTAAATAAAAACATGAATGAAAGAGGAGAGATCACACCAACACCAAAGAAATACAAACAACTATAAGACAATATTATGAGCAATTTTATGCCAACAAATTAGGCAATCTGGAAGAAATGGATGCATTCCTAGAAACATATAAACTACCAAAACTGAAACAAGAAGAAATAGAAAATCTGAACAGACCCAAAACCAGCAAGAAAATTGAAGCAGTAATCAAAAATTTCCCAAAAAACCAGAGTCCAGGCCAGATGGCTTCCCAGGGGAATTCTACCAAACATTTAAAGAAGAAATCATACCTATTCTACTGAAACTGTTTCAAAAAATAGAAATGGAAGGAAAACTTCCAAACTCCTTCTATGATGCCAACATTACCTTGATCCAAAAACCAGACAAAGACCACATCAAAAAGGAGAATTACAGACCAATATCCCTGATGAACATGGATGCCAAAATTCTCACCAAGTTACTGGCTAATAGGATCCAACATTACATTAAAAGGATTATTCACCACGACCAAGTGGGATTTATTCCTGACCTGCAAGGGTGGTTCAACATCCACAAATCAATCAATGTGATACATCACATTAACAAACAAACAGAAAAAGGACAAGAACCATATGATCCTCTCAAATGATGCAGAAAAAGCATTTGACAAAATGCAGCATTCTCCTTGAAAAAAACTCTCTGCAGTGTAGGGATAGAAGGAACATACCTCAATATCATAAAAGCCACATATGAAAAACCCACCGTGAATATCATTCTCAATGGGGAAAAACTGAGAGCTTTTTTCCCTAAGGTCAGGAACATGACAGGGAGGTCCACTCCCACCACTGCTGCTCAACATAGTACCGGAAGTCCTAGCTTCAGCAATTAGACTACAAAAAGAAATAAAAGGCATCCAAATCAGCAAAGAAGAAATCAAACTTTCGCTCTTCACAGATGACATGATACTCTATGTAGAAAACCCAAAGACTCTGGCAAAAAATTGTTAGAACTGATACAGGAGTTCAGCACAGTGGCAGGATATAAAATCAATGCACAGAAGTCAGTTGCATTTCTATACACTAACAATGAAGCAGAAAAAAGAGAAATCAAGGAATCAATCCCATTTACAATTGCACCAAAAACCATAAGATACCTAGGAATAAGCCTAACCAAAGAGGTAAAGGATCTGTACTCTGAAAACTATAGAACACTTATGAAAGAAATTGAGGAAAACACAAAGAAATGGAAAACCATTCCATGCTCATGGATTGGAAGAGTAAATATTGTTAAAATGTCTGTGCAACCCAAAGCATCTACACATTCAATGCAATCCCTATCAAAATGCCATCAGCATTTTTCACAGAGCTGGAACAAATAATCCTAAAATTTGTATGGAACCAGAAAAGACCCCAAATAGCCAGAGGAATGTTGAAAAAGAAAACCAAAGCTGGAGGCATCACAATTCCGGACTTCAAACTGTATTACAAAGCTGTAATCATCAAGACAGTATGGTACTGGCACAAAAACAGACACATAGATCAGTGGAACAGAATAGAGAACCCAAAAATGGACCCTCAATTCTATGATCAACTAATCTTCGACAAAGCAGGAAAGAATATCCAGTGGAAAAAAGACAGTCTCTTCAACAAATGTTGGGAGAATTGGACAGCCACATGCAGAAGAACGAAATTAGACCATTCTCTTACACCATTCACAAAGATAAACTCAAAATGGATGAAAGTCCTAAATGTGACAGGAATCCATCAAAATCCTAGAGGAGAACACAGGCAGCAACCTCTTTGACCTCGGCCGCAGCAACTTCTTCCTAGAAATGTCTCCAAAGGCAAGAGAAACAAAAGCAAAATGAACTATTGGGACTTCATCAAGATAAAAAGCTTTTGCACAGCAAAGGAAACAATCAATAAAACTAAAAGGCAACCTATTGAATGGGAGAAGATATTTGCAAATGGTATATCTGATAAAGGGTTAGTATCCAAAATCTATAAAAAACTTATCAAGGGCACCTGGGTGGGCTCAGTCAGTTAAGCATCTGCCTTTGGCTCAGGTCATGATCCCAGGGTCCCATGATTTCTTCCACATCTAAATTAGAATTTGGTTAACTAGGTACTGTAGCCCCAGCCATCTTGACACAGAAAATTAACCTTCAGAAGTGGTGAGGTCAGAGTGCCAGTCAAGGAATCCTCACCAGGGAAGAATTATGGAGATGGAGTTGCTAGGGGAAAATAGATCAGCAACCAATAAGGGATATTTCTCCATCTCTATGAACAAAGGAAATCAAGGATTTATGAGGAGACTGAATATTCAATAAAACATTCTAGTCCCTTGCTTGGTTTTTAGACCTCTTTCATCCATGATTGAGTCCCACATTGGGCTCTCTGCTCACTGGGGAGTCTGCTTCTCCCTCTCCCTCTGTCCCTCCCCCTGCTCATGTTCTCTCTCTCTCTCTCTTTCTTGCTCTCTCTCTCGTTCTGAAATATATAAATAAAATCTTTAAAAAAAACTTTGAAAAAATAAATGAACTTATCAAACTCAACACCCAAAAAACAAATAGTCCAGTTAAGAAATGGGCAGAAGACATGAACAGACATTTCTCCAAAGAAGACATCCAAATGGCCAACAGACACATGAAAAAATGCTCCACATCACTTGACATCAGGGAAAAACAAATCAAAACCACAATGAGATACCACTTCATACCAGTCAGAATGACTTAAATTAACAAGTCAGGAAACAACAGATGTTGGCAAGGATGCCCAGAAAGGGGAACCCTCCCCCACTGTTGGTGGGAATGCAAACTGGTACACCACTCTGGAAAACAGTAAGGACATTCCTCAAAAAGTTAAAAAGAGAGCTACCCAATGCCCCAGCAATGGCACTACTAGGTATTTATCCAAAGGATACAAACATAGTGATTTGAAAGGGCACATGTACTCCAATGTTTATAGCAGCAATGTCCACAATAGCCAAACTGTGGAAAGAGCTGAGATGTCCATCGACAGATGACTGGATAAAGAAGATATGGTATATATAGACAGTGGAATATTACTTGGCCATCAAAAAGAATGAAATCTAGCCATTTGCAATGATGTGGATGGAACTAGAGGGTATTATGCTAAGTGAAATAAGTCAGTCAGAAAAAGACAAATATCAGATGATTTCACTCATGTGGAATTTAAGAAGCAAAACAGATAGAGCACCTGGGTGGCTCAGTCTGTTAAGTGTCTGCCTTCAGTTCAAGTCATGATCCCATGGTCCTGGGATCGAGCCCCACATCAGGCTCCTTGCCTAGTGGGGAGCCAGCTTCTCCCCCTCTCTCTGCCTGCTGCTCCCCCTGCTTGTGCTCTCTCTCTCTCTGTCAAATAAATAAATAAAATCTTAAAAAAAAAAAAAGAAACAAAACAGATGAACATAGGGGAAGGGAAGGAAAAATAAAATAAGATGAAAATTGAAAGGGAGACAAACCATAAGAGATGCTGAGCTCTAGGAAACAAACTGAGGGTTGCTAGAGGGGAGGTGAATGGGGGAAGGGATAATTGGGTGATGGGCATTAAGGAGGGCACTTGATGTAATAAGCATTGGGTGTTATATGCAACTGATAAATCACTAAATTCTACCTCTGAAACTAATAAAAAATACATAAAATAAATCAAAAGAATTGGCTTATGCAGTTGTGGGAGCTGGCAAGTCCAAAATCCACAAATGCAGACAGACCTGCAGGCTGGAAATTCAGGCACTCTTGAACCAGAGTCTCTTCTCCAGGAAACCTCAGTTTTTGCTTATATTCTTAAGGCCTTCAACTGATTAAATAAGAGTAATCTCCTTTACTTAACATTATTCTATTTTACTTACATATTTTTCCTTTATAAAATATTTTACTTTATTTACTTAAATTGTGTTCCTTTACTTAAAGTCAACTGATTGTAGATGTCAGTCTTATCTACAAAATACCTCCATAGCAACATCTAAATTAGAATTTGGTTAACTAGGTACTGTAGCCCCAGCCATCTTGACACAGAAAATTAACCTTCAGAAGTGGTGAGGTCAGAGTGCCAGTCAAGGAATCCTCACCAGGGAAGAATTATGGAGATGGAGTTGCTAGGGGAAAATAGATCAGCAACCAATAAGGGATATTTCTCCATCTCTATGAACAAAGGAAATCAAGGATTTATGAGGAGACTGAATATTCAATAAAACATTCTAGTCCCTTGCTTGGTTTTTAGACCTGAGTCACTTTTCAGTCCCAGAATCCACTCACTGATGGAGAGGCCACATCCCAAGGAGGAAGAGCCATGCAACACTATAGGGAGAATACCCATGATGATTCTCCCTGTCTTTCCCCAGGGGTACCTATAGCCATTTACTTGGGCAGCTTTAAAAGCGGAAATGTCATCATGGTTTCGTTGTTAGAGAGGATGCATATGGGGACAAGGTTTTAAATGGAGTACTGGTCCAAATCACTTATACAGTGGGTCCACTTAATCTGCAGACCCACTGTGTGATTTCACTAGTCTCCTAATATATAATTACAAAGATACACTTGGCAGTTGGCACATACCCCACATTGGATCCCTGGCCTGTGGGAAGCTCCTGAAACTGCCCATCGCAAGTCAGGGTAATAAATAAAAAATAATATATCCCAGGGGAATGGCAGAGAAAGCATGCCAGGGTGAATGTCCATTATTTCTCTCCTTAATTCACCACTTGAGTCCCTACAAAAACCAGACAGACCCTGGAAGGTGACAATGGACTATTGCAAACTCAACCAAGTAGTAGCCTCAATCTCAGCCATCCTACCAGATTGGTATATTTGCCACCGAAGACTAGGATGTGGCCTCAGGCACATGATTTGCAGCCACTGATCTGGTGGATGCATTATTTTCCACCCCTAACACATAAAAGGATCAGAAACAGTTTGCATGCGCTTTGAATGGAAATGGTATATGTTTTTCCTCAGGGCTCTGTTAACTCTTTTGAATTCTGTCATAGTAGAGTCCAAAAACATGCAGACAATCTGGATATCCCATAGAACATCACACTACTCCACTGTATCAATGACACCATGGTAATTGGACCAGATAACCAAGAAGTTGCTAGCAAGTTGGAGCCTTAGCGAGACACAGTCTTGAGGGTAGAAGATAAGCACTGTAAAGATGCAGGGGATCCATGATATCAGTATCCTTTATAGGAACTAGGTTATCTAGGAGAGGGATTGGAAAGCTATGGCTGCATAGAATATGCCCTATAACCAGCTGACAGAGGAGGGAAATGCCTGAACATGGCTCACAAGTGGGTCAGCTCACTCTGTAAGTGCAGGTCAAAGATGGATAATGAATGTACTATAGCTCATCAAGGGTAGCCTTGTAAGATAGTCCTCAGCTTTAAGCTCTCTTTGGGGATGACCTCGGCTGAAAGAAACTGCTACACCCGAACATCCTTCCTTCCAGGGCCAGCCTACACCCATGATCAACATGGGGATATAAAGAGCTGTCCTTCTTGACATCTTAGCTCCAGAGCTCCCAGTAGGGTCAGCTGAGACCTTCATGAGGACTGTATCACAACCCACCTTCTCCCTCTGTCCAGCTCTGCTTCCTTCTCTCCCTTCCACAGTTGTGGATCCCTAGAGCACACTGTAATAAATATCCTGCAGGCTAATCTCCATCTGAAAGTCTGCTTCCTGGAGAACCCAAACTATAACACTCCCTACCTACCAAATACACACACACACACACACACACACACACACACACATGTGCATATACTATCACCTTTGATTACCCTACACTTGAGGACACTAAAGCATGCCCTGGAGATGTTATGGTAAGTTTAAAAGGCTCTGGAAATAGTCAAAATCTTTAGAAGGTGGCCCAGGAGTTCATGGTCCCCCTGAGAGCAGCTCCACTCATTTCTGTGGCCATTGTGATTTCTGTCAGAGCAAACTCTCTTGAGGAGTCGGGTTGGAATGAGCACACCAAGCACCCTCAGCCCAACAAGGACCCAAAGGAGTCCAGGAGAGCAGAGGCAAACCCATGAGAAGCCCACAGGGTTTCCCTGACCAGGAGAGTTCCTGCTACAGTGAGTCTGGGCATCTCTGCCTTCTACAGTGGGGAGCAGAGAAAAACTGAATGATGCTGAGAGACAGAGGATGAGAAATAGACAGGAATTGAGGCAGAATCAGGAAAATACTATTTCCCTCTGGAATCTAGAGCAATCTATCTGCTTTTTTCCTTCTTCCCAACCGTTCTTGCTCATCACTGGCTAGAAAGTCAAAAGGTCAGCTTTGACTGGTAGGTAAACATAACCAATTTGGGAAAGTGATTCAGGAGAGAGAAAAGATTTTTTTAAACTGGGAACAGTGAGAAGATATCTGGATATAGAAAGTGAACACCAGCACACTGGCTGCCCACCTGACCATCCACCTCACCTGGGTACTTATTTCAGCCTCCTTTTGGCTCCTTTGGCTCCAAAAATCATATGGACACAATATATCAGATTTCAGCCTAACATTTAAGTCTGGCTTTATATTTTATGACCACCCTCTTTGATCTCTGGGCCAGTGTATATCATTATCCTATGGTTTTGAGGAACCAGATTATCAGTAAGTGGATAAGGGGAGTTTAGTAGAAAAGACACACACACACACACACACACACACACACACACACAAGTCCTCTTCCCTGACACATCCCAGACTTTTAGAACGATTCCCTTAGATTTTCACTTCCAAAACTTCCTTCCATTTTTGCCAAGTACTCAACCCAGATGAGACACAGGGGTATCCAACCTCACTTGATCACTTTAAATCTTCATCTCACGCTCCCCAGGCATTCCCTTCACAAATAACTTATTTTTGCTGATGTATATTTTACAAGCTGTACTTATATGTCATGTTTCATTAGCTCTTTAGAATACCTAAAATCACTCAGTGCACAGGTGATAGAGGTCAAGTACACACCTCCACTTTGTGCTTCCAAGTCCAGTGCACTTTCTACCACCCTTGACTCAATACACACATAATGCACCGGCCACCCAAGACCAAACTGCCCCTTTTTGTTGCCAATCGATCATGTATACTAGAATTTTCAAATTCTGCAATCTGTTCAACACAGAAAAAATAGATTTCCCATTGTAACAGCAAAGGTCTGTTTTTAATGTGGGACAAAAAACATTTAAGGAAAAAATGTGTGGGACATGTGTGTCTGTTAAAATAGAAAACGATCAAGTTGGAAAAAAATAGATCCTGTGCATGATTGTTTCAGATATATTTTATAGTTTTACAAAAATCTGAGAAGACACATAGTGGTTAAACCTTGAAATTCAGAATAGACCTGGGTTTGAAACCTGTTTCTGCCATTTACTTGATGTGTGAGTTTAGCAAATTATTGTTACTCTCTCTATCTGTTTCCTCATCAGAAAAAAGTGGGAATAATAATAGTTTATTTCTCATAAGTTTACAGTGAGGATTAAACAAATTTCCACCTGTATGAGATAAGAGCTTAATTATTGATTCACTCTCAGATTATTCAAAGCATGGACAAATACACCTTCTAGAAAAGCTTTGTAAATTCATATTAAGGTCAATTTGACCATTAGAGCATTAAAGTATGTGGGCTAGGGTTATTTTACTATTCAGATTCATTACTTTTGATAACATGTATAAATACCTAGTTGGGGAAAAAATCATTGGCACCAATGGTGATGGGGAAGAAAATACATCAAATATTTACTCTGTGGCATCAAATATTTACTCTGTTCCTGGAACCATTCTAAGTACTTTAAGCACATTATAACATGAAAACCTCAAAAAATATTACGGGAAAAATGTTAGTATAGCTATTCACAGATAAAACACTGAAATTTAAAGATATTTAATTACTTGCCTGATATTAACCAACTGGAAACTAGCCATTTAATTGTATGAACAAATTAATAAATAGCCATTCTTTGAAATGTTATTAAAAACATGCCTATCCAATGTGCCCATTCTCAATGTCTGGATGAATAATTTAAAACACTTTGTAGGCATGAGGATATCTGAATCTATGTTGTTCATGGCAGCAAAGATTTAGAGGACATTTAGGGAAACAGTAAGTCAAGTGAGCCACATGCATACAATGGAAAGAGTTAGAAGAAAAGAATCAGAACATTGAAAGATATCCAAAGAATTATATAGAGACAGGAAAAAAAAACCAGAATGCGATATATGCCACGTATTATTGCAGTAATTATTGAAGTAAATGGAAGTAAAACATACCTAAACAAAACAATAATATCTTTTTCAACAATATATACATAACTAAATAAACAAATGGATGCTGGCATGGAAGGACATAAGCTTGCTTAATGGTTGGATATCCAAGATGTAGGAACATGATCTGACTTAGGAAACCAGAGGAAAAATAGGTAGAAAGTAAATTTAAGACAAGGATTTATATGGACTGATACTGATAGGTTGACGTTCACTAAGGAATATGAGCTTCTAAATAAGTACCTCTAAAGATAAACCAAGTATGACAGTAAAACTTTGTTGACCTGGGTTCATTATTCCTCTGATTTCCTTGTTGAATATTTCATCAAATCTCCTTTTTTGGAAAGGAGGTTCAAAGATAAAGCTTAGCATGACATAACTGAAAATTTGTTTTGATATAGACAAAAATGAAACCATCTAATCTAAGATAAATTCCCAACCCTACCTTTGTCAGTCTCTATCCTCTTACGTGGTTTATTTTTCTTTATAGAAGGTAGAACTATCTGATGATAGATAGATGATGATGATAGATACATGATAGATAGATAGATAGATAGATAGATAGATAGATAGATAGATAGATATAGATAGATAAAAGATCAATCCTCCATGCCAGGTTTGTCTCTGCTTTTTTCATAATGGTGTCCCTACTCCCAGAGAGTATTTTTCACAAAGTAGGTACTCAGTAAACAATTATTTTTAAGATTTAATATTAAGCTGAATTAGTTAAGCTTTGTTTCTAAAAGAAAATTCTTCTTCCAGAAGTCCATGCTGTCAACACCAGAAACATGTGAAGTCAGCAAGCTGAGAAGGGAGGGCAGCACCAAGGACCACAAATTTGACAACTTGTCCACATGGTAGCTAAGGAGTGGAAAGTAAAGGAAAGCTTTATGGGTGGAAAGTAAAGGTAGGTAGAAACATACTTATTGGCTTGTTTGTGATTACAGTTATGAAAGCAATGTGTGTGTGTTAAATGGTAAGATTCTCTGTTTAGTTGGCTCTGTGACCATGGAAAAAGTCAACCAAACCAGTAGTGTCTCTGAGTTCATCCTCTTGGGACTCTCCTCCCGGCCTGAAGACCAGAAGCCACTCTTTATCCTCTTCCTCACCATATACCTGGTCACCATAATAGGGAACCTACTCATCATCCTGGCCATCCACTCTGACTCCCAGCTCCAGAACCCCATGTATTTCTTCTTGAGTTTCCTGTCCTTCACTGACATTTGCTTTACAACAACCATTGTCCCCAGGATGTTAGTGAACTTCCTGTCAGAGAAGACCATCTCCTATGCTGGGTGTCTGACACAGATGTATTTCATTTATGCTCTGGGCAACACTGACAGCGGCCTTCTGGTGGTCATGGCTTTTGACCGCTATGTGGCCATCTGTGACCCCTTCCACTATGTCACCACCATGAACCACCACCGCTGTGTCCTGCTGGTGGCCTTTTCCTGTTCATTTTCTCACCTCCACTCACTCCTACATACACTGCTACTGAATCGTCTCGATTTCTGTGACTCCAGTGTTATCCATCATTTCCTCTGTGACATCAACCCTCTGCTAAAATTGTCCTGCTCTTCCACATTTGTCAATGAAATTGTGATAATGTCAGAAGGTTCTGTTGTTTTGGTGACCCCCTTTCTGTGCATTACTTTCTCTTACATACGAATTTTCATCACAGTTCTCAAGATACCCTCAGCTGCTGGGAAACGCAAAGCCTTTTCCACCTGTGGGTCTCACCTCACTATGGTAACACTCTTTTATGGAAGCATCTTTTATGTCTATTTACAGCCCTTGTCCACCTACACTGTTAGAGATCACGTGGCAACACTTGCCTACACAGTTCTGTCCTCCATGCTAAATCCTTTTATCTACAGTCTGAGAAACAAAGACATGGAAAGGGGCCTGAGGAAGCTGATGGCCAGGAGGAAGTCCTAGCCAGAACCTCTGGGAGCGTGTTCATGAGGATCTCTGCTCCTCTGGACCCTGTTTCTGCTGGTCAGCAGGTGTAATCCTATCTGTCATGGATGTTGGGTTGTATCAATGTTGTTACAGTTGCAGCCATCAACCACTGAGACTATTATGATTCAGTAATTGGCTCAAGGTCAACCAAGTTCCTGGGTTCGAGTTTTCACATATCTACCTCTCTCTTCTTCCTCTTCTCCAGGAAACCACATCTTTTTCATTCCCTCAACTGCTGTTGAAACCTCTGTTTTCCACAAAAATTTGTGGAACTAATTCATATCTATTCAACGACTTTGATTCCCTTAGTATCCTTCTTACTTTAATGAACTTTTGTAATCAGTTTTGCTAGCTTTTTGGAAGTCATTACAGTAATTTAGGAAGAGAAAGAGAGACAGAGACACAAAGATTGAGAGTTTCCTAAATTTGAAACTTCCACCAAAGAAAACAATGTGTCTGGCCTGTCAGTTTATACAGGGATCATGCCTCTTCCTTCTTCTCTATTACTGACAGCAGGATATTCTGGGCTCTGTAGTGAACACAAGCCCAACTCTTAGCCCTGATTAGCTAAGTGACTGAAATTCAACACACAACTGAACCTATGAACAGGCCAGTGTGCAAGGGCCGGAGTTGCCTCTGGGTCCTTACCCGGTCATCTGGTGTTTGTCCTTCATAGGCAATTGCTCCTCTTCTGCCCTCTCTTAGCTTCAACTCCCCTTAGTGATCCCTCAATTTCTACCATCCCTACCGCTCTGAGGTCTGTCTGCTTCCCAGGGAAAGATTTATTGTAGGTACTTAGAATTATTCTCAGTATCTTTTGAAGAGAGAGTTAAAGCCCATATGTGAATGTTGAAGGCAGATATAACTAGGAGCTTCCAGAACCATAGAGGCTCTGGGATGTAGAGTCATCCAGTACTACTGGCCAGGACTTGTTTCTGTTTGCTTTTGTTTTCATTCTTTATTTTCTATTACTCTCTCAGGTATTTTAGACTTTGCTGTATTTTCTATCTTAATATTTTTGCCACTTACTATTCTGTATCATTTCCAGAGATATTACTCAGCAGCTCTCACATGGGGCCTGTGAACCTGAATTTTAATAAACACCTCCCCCCCCAGAGAAAACTAACATGGCCTTACATGAGAAGCTGAATGTTTGAAAATTTCTGATCATTCCTTATCTCAATGTTTGTATTTCTAGGACTCATGCCCTAAAGTAACAGTATATCAAATTATCAAACTGCATGTACACAGACACTTATTGATTACAGCATTGTTTGTAATAGTGAAAAATTAGAAACAGTCTAAATGCCCATCAATCAGTAAGATAAATGATGGTTCAATTTTTCCATAAAAATAAATAATATGTGGTCATTATAAATAATGAGGCGTATCTCTATCACTGCCCTGAAAAGCCATTATGCAAGTTGCAAAATAAAATGCTTAAGAATAAACCTGGGTGCTACATGCAACTAATGAATCATTGAACACTACATCAAAAACTAATGATGTACTATATGGTGGCTAACTGAATATAATAAAAGAAAAGAATAAGCCTATTTTTAAAAAGAATAAGCCTATTAATAAATGATAAGATACTTAATAATAAATCTGTATTTTAACTGTGTATGTGTATATAATGATTAAGTGATATTATATATTCAGTAAAAAAATCTCCCATTGAAAATGGTTAATTCTAGGGGATAACATGGAATAAGAAAGGAGATGATGTTTGCTTTTTAGCCTCTACATATCTGGAATATTTTAATTTGTTAAAATGGGACATATATTTTTTGTAGAACTAATCACTAAGTAAAATGTAACATAATTTATTGCTCTGTTATTCATATCATTGAATAACATGGAGTTTGCTGGGGATTCTCTCACCCTCTGCTCCTCCCCCTGCTCTCTCTCCCTCCCTCTCTCTCTCTCAAATAAATAAAATCTTTTTTAAAAAGTAACAGTATTATGTCGTGGTAGGAAAAGGTTGATATAAAGGTGGTCAGATCACCAAATGGACCCTCTATTCAATGTCCTAATTCTTATTTTGGAGAAGCAGATAAAGAGGAGACACTCCATGTCTGAAGCATCTCACCTCCAATCTATAGTTGCCTTTTATTACTATCAACACTTTGGCCTTGGAAGAGAAAATTTGATCATTTTTTTCCAAGAATGGGCATGGCCATAGACCTCTGACAATGTCCCTTGAATAAGTCTGGGTGAGGTCCAATGATTTGCATTTCTAACAAGTCCCCAGGTAATGCTTATGTGCTGATTTAGAAACAATGCTTAATATCTAACAACCAGATATCAAGATCTCCTATGGACCTATGGTAACTAAAACTATATGGATATTGCTGAAGGACTAGACAAACAAGACAAATGCCATGGGTAGAGAGCCCAGAAACATATTCACAGACTGGTATACACTTGATTTATGAATGAGGCACTGGAGAGTATCTTTTCATAAATGGAGCTCAGACATTTGAGAGGTCACACAGAAAAACTATTTGGATCCCTATGAACACCATATGGAAAAACTAACCCCAGATGAATTCTAAACTTGCAGATGAAAACCAAAAACTATACCTTTATATAAAAGAATTAGAAGAGTATCTTTGTCTCCTTGAAGTAGAAAAGTAATTCTTAAACAAGACATAGAAAGAATTCACCATTAAAAAAAAGAATAGCAAATTGGACTGTGTTAAAATTAAATACTGATGTCTGTTTATCAAAAGATATTATAGAATAAAAAGACAAAAGATATTTGAAATTCATAAAACAAACAAAACACTCAAATTAAGAATATATAAAGATCCCTGAAAATCAATAAGGAAAAAGAAGTGAGGGGGGAAACTATGAAAAGGAAGTAAATAAACTTTTCACATATACATACACACATATACACACACACACAAAAGGAAATCCAAATGACCAAATGTGATTACATTAAAAGATACTGAGTTTCATTCAAATTAAATCATAATGGGATCCTACTGCATACCCACCAGACAGACAAAAATTACAATTCAGACATTAAATATCAGAGAGGAGGGAAGATGGCAGAAGAGTAGGGCCCCCTTGTTTCATCTGGTCCCTTGAATTCAGCTAGATATCTATCAGATCATTCTGAACACCTGTGAATTCAACCTGAGATCTAAGAAAAGAATTACTGCAATTCTACAAATAGAAAAGCGACCACTGGGGTGCCTGGGTGGCTCAGTCGTTAAGCGTCTGCCTTTGGCCCAGGTCATGATCCCAGGGTCCTGGGATCGAGCCCTGCATCGGGCTCCCTGCTCAGCGGGAAGCCTGCTTCTCCCTCTCCCACTCCCCCTGCTTGTGATTCCTCTCTCGCTATGTCTCTGTCTGTCAAATAAATAAATAAAATCTTTAAAAAAAAGAAAAAGAAAAGTGACCACTTTTTGAAAGGTAGGAGGTGCACTGATGTGAATCTGAGGGGATACATTGGAAGACAAACCACAGTGGGAGGGAGCCTCTGTAAGCCTGTTTCCGGCTACCAGAAAGTGACTTAGCAGTGGAGCTCAAAATTGGAACTTTTAGAAGTGTGCTCCAGTGACAGATGTCCCTGCCTAAAAGGTGCTCAGGTGGTGATGTGGGGCAGAATCCTAGGTGGGACAGTGTGGTCTCAGGATCCCTGGGGTCACAGAAAGAACAGGGGTCCCTAAGGGCAGCATTCCTAAGCATTGGAGAGGAGGAAGCTGGCTACAGTCAGTGAGCCTGGGAGTGGGCTCTCAGCTCGGTGTTGCCATAAACCACAAACTATGACATGATTGGGCAACCACTCTCCAAGCAGGGTCCAGCAAGTGACAACTGCTGTGAGACCCTCCTCCTTCCCCCAGGAGGAGGACCGCAGGTGTGTGCATGATCGGCGATTGCTCCAAGAGCAGGGGCCCAGCAAGCAGCAGAACTGTGGTGAGAACTCCCTCCTTCCATGGGGAAGATCCACATTGGTGTGCACCACAGGAGTCTGCAGAGTTTGGCACACACAAAAGTGATTGACTGCTTTTTCCTGAGGGGGCCCTGAAGAGTGGGGGCCTATATCTTTCAGCTCCAGGGCTGGAGAATGGGGCGCCACCATTTGTATGTATGTATGTATGTATGTATGTATGTATGTATGTATTTATTTATTTTCATCCTTTAAAGGGGCACAAAAAGCCTTCAGGGCACAAAAGCCGCATATAGCAACCAGAAGCAGCTTATGCTGAGCTTGGTCCCCTGGCAAGGGGTCGTGCAACTCTGCCTAGGCAAAGACACTTGAGAATCAGTGCAACAGGCCCCCCTCTCAGAAGACCAGCAGGAACATCAGTTGAATACCAAGTTTAAGGATCACACAGGGGGCACCTGAGTGGCTCAGTTGGTTAAGCGACTGCCTTCGGCTCAGGTCATGATCCTGGAGTCCCGGGATTGAGTCCCACATCGGGCTCCCTGCTCAGCAGGGAGTCTGCTTCTCCCTCTGACCCTCCCCCTCTCATGCTCTCTCTCTCTCTCTCATTCTCTCTCTCAAATAAATAAATAAAAATCTTTAAAAATAAAAAAATTAAAAATAAAAAAAATTAAAAATAAAAAAGGATCACACAGAACTGAAAAACTCCTGCATTAGGGGAAAATAGTATGTAGAATTCGAGGGTTTTTTCTCATGATTCTTTAGTCTTTCAGTTTAAAATTTTCTTTTTCATTTTTTTCTTTTTTTACTTTTCAACTACTTATTTTATCAACTCTTTTTTAAATCTTTTTTTAGTTTTTGTTTTTACATTTACATTTTATAGATATATTCTTCATTTTTGGGTTCCTTTCATTGTATTTAGTTTTATTCATATGTTTTTCTTTCATTACATTTTGGGATCTAGTGTCTTCTAACAGACCAAAATACACCCAGGACAAAGTGTGTGATCCTGTTTTGTCCACCTGTGAGATTATATTCTCTCTTTTTTCACTTTTTTTTTTCTTTTTTGGTTTCTGATCTCTTTGGATTTGTCTAGTGTATATTTTGCTAGAGTCATGGTTGATATTTTTTATTTTGTTCTCTCATTCATCTATTCTTCTCTGGACAAAATGACCTGAAGGAGAATTTCACAACAAAAGAAAGAACCAGAGGTAATCTCTGCCATAGATTTAATTGATATGGATATAAGTAAGATGTCAGAACTAGAATTCAGAATAAGATTATAAAGATACTAGCTGAGCTTGAGAAAAAGCATAAAAGACACTAGAGAATCCCTTAGTGCAGAGATAAAAGAACTAAAATCTAATCAGGTGGAAATTAAAAATGCTTTAACTGAGATGCTCTGTAAAATGGACACTCTAACTGCTAGGGTAAATGAGGCAGAGAGAGTCAGTGACATAGTAGACAAAACGATGGAAAGTAAGGAAGCTGAGGAAAAGAGAAAAACAACTAATGGATCATGAGGTGAGGCTTCAAGAAATCAGCGATACCATAAGCGAAATAATATTAGAATAATTGGGTTCCCAGAGGAAGAAGAAAGAGAGAGGGGGACAGAATGTATATTTGAGCAAATCATAGCTGAAAACTTCCCTAATCTGGGGAAGGAAATAGACATTCAAGTCCAGCGGATACAGAGAACCCCCCTCAAAATCAATAAAAATAGATCCCCATCACGACATATAATAGTGAAGCTTGCAAATTTCAGAGATAAAGAGAAAATTCTGAAAGCAGCTTGAGACAAGAGGTCCTTAACATACAAGGGTAGAAACATTAGACTGGCAGCAGACCTATCCACAGAGAACCAGCAGTTCAGAAAGGGCTGGCATGATATACTCAGGGTACTAAATGAGAAAAACATGCAGCCAAGAAGACTTTATCCAGGAAAGCTGTCATTCAGAATAGAAGGAGAGATAAAGAGCTTCCAGGACAAACAGAAACTAAAAGAACTCATCATCACTAAACCAGCCCTGCAAGAAATATTAAAGGGGATCCTGTAAGTGAAGACAGAGCCCAAAAGTAACATAGACCAGAAAGAAACAGAGACAATATACAGACACAGTGACTTTACAGGAAATACATTGGCATTAAATTTATATATTTCAGTAATTACTCTGAATGTAAATGGGCTAAATGCTCCAATGAAAAGACACAAGGTATCAGACTGGATAAAAAAGTAAGACCCATCCATACACTGTCTACAACAGACTCATTTTGGACCCGAAGACACCTCCAGGTTGAAAGTGAGGGGGTGGAGAACAATGTATCATGCTAATGGACAGCAAAAGAAGGCTGTGGTGGCAATCCTTATATCAGACAAATTAGATTTTAAGCAAAAGACTGTAGTAAGGGATGAAGAGGGACATTATATCATACTTAAAGGTTCTATCCAATAAGAAGATCTAATAATTGAAGAGTTTTAATCAGGAAAGGATGTTGTATTTTGTCAAATGCTTTTTCTGCATCAATTGAGAGGATCATATGGCTCTTGTCCTTTCTTTTATTAATGTGCTCTATCACATTGATTGATTTCCAAATGTTGAACCACCCTTGCATCCCAGGAATAAATCCCACCTGGTCATGGTGAATAATCCTTTTACTGTAGTGTTGGATGCTATTGGCTAGGATCTCGTTGAGTTTTGGCATCCATGTTCATCAGGGATATTGGTCTGTAATTCTCCTTTTTGATGGGGTCTTTGTTTGGGATCAGGGTAATGCTGGCCTCATAGAATGAGTTTGGAAGTTTTCCTTCTGTTTCTATTTTTGAAACAGCTTCAGTAGAATAGGTGTTATTTCTTCTTGAAATGTTTGGTAGAATTCCCCTGGGAAGCCATCTGGCCCTGGACTCTTGTTTTTGGGGAGGTTTTTGATTACTCCTTCAGTTTTGTTACTGGTTATTGGTCTATTCAGATTGTTGATTTCTTCCTGTTTCAGTCTTGGTAGTTTATAAGTTCCCAGGAATGCATCCATTTCTTCCAGATTGCTTAATTTGTTGGCATATAGTTGCTGGTAATAATTTCTAAAAATTGTTTCTATTTCCTTGGTGTGAGTCATGATCTCTCACCTTTCATTCATGATTTTATTGATTTGGGTCCTTTCCCTTTTCCTTTGGATAAGTCTGGCCAGAGGTTTATTGATCTTATTAATTCTTTCAAAGAACCAGCTTCTAGTTTCATTGATCTAGTCTACTGTTTTTCTGGTTTCTATTTCATTGATTTCTGCTCTAATCTTTATTATTTATCTTCTTCTGCTTGGTTTAGACTTTATTTGCTGTTCTTTCTCCAGGTCCTTTAGGTGCAAGGTTAGCTTGTGCATCAAAAACTAATGATGTACTATATGATGGCTAACTGAACATAATAATAATAATAAAAAGAAGATCTAACAGTTGTAAATATTTATGCTTCTTACTTGGGAGCAGCCAATTATATAAACCAATTAATAACAAAATTAAAGAAACACATTGACAATAATACAATAATAATAGAGGACTTTAACACCCCTCACAGCAATGGACAGGTCATCTAAGCAGAAGATCAAAAAGGAAACAAGGGCTTTGAATGACACACTTAACCAGATGGACTTCACAGAAATATAGAGAGCCTTCCATCCTAAACAACAGAATACACATTCTTCTCGAGTGCACATGGAACATTCTCCAGAATAGATCACACACTGGGTCACAAATCAGGTCTCAACTGGTACAAAAAGACTGGGATTATTCCCTGCATATTTTCAGACCACAGTGCTTTGAAACTTGAACTCAATCACAAGAGGAAATTTAGAAGGAACTCAAACACTTGGAGGTTAAAGAGCATCCTACTAAAGAATGAATGGGTCTACCAGGAAATTAAAGAAGAACTAGAAAAAATTCATGGAAACAAATGAAAATGAAAATACAACTATTCAAAACCTCTGGGATACAGCAAAAGCAGTTCTAAGAGGGAAGTACATAGCAATACAAGCCTTTCCCAAAGAATTAGAAAAG
The DNA here is from genome assembly GCF_964656455.1 of Halichoerus grypus. Taxonomy (NCBI): domain Eukaryota; kingdom Metazoa; phylum Chordata; class Mammalia; order Carnivora; family Phocidae; genus Halichoerus; species Halichoerus grypus. The sequence goes on along the minus strand of NC_135725.1, from coordinate 81,998,595 downwards.
TCTCAAATACACAAGGTAACCTTACACCTGAAGGTGGTTGCACTGAGGTTAAGAAGCTCTGGGATGAGTCCCCACACCAAAACAGGAAGCCTCAGGGCTCCCTTTTCCCCTGGAGTCAGCCCTGCTAGGTGTGATTCCCAGTCTGCTGACTCTGCTTAGAGTGATCACAGGACCAGCTCCCTTGAGAGGTCATCAAACCACAACTTCTTCAGCCTAACAAGGACCCTGGAGGCCAACAGAGCAAAGCTCAGACTCAGGAGATGCTGCCTGGGCTTTCACAATCAAGAGGGTCCTTGTCCCTTGAGTCAGGGCATCTCTGTCTTCTGAGATGGGGAGCTAGGAAAGCAGCAGCATGCTGGGGACAAGACATGAGGGGTTGGAGGCCAGTGAGGGGAAACGTGCTATCTTTTCCAAGTAGCATATCAGTTCCTCTGTCTTTCCTGTTCCTCTCCTTGTTCATCAGCCAGAATGTTGTAGGAGAAACACGAGGGGGCTGTGCTTGGCTGAGAAGCAGACTGGCAGCTGAGTAGCAGGTGTGGTGTAGACCAGCTTCTGGAGACAGTGGGAAGGAAAGAAGAGCATCTGGATCTGGAGGTGAGCTTCAGTAAGCTGGCCACCTGCTTGGCTCCTCCAAGCTCTAACACCTGAGAGTTTCAAATCTTTCATGGATTAAGGAGTCATAGGGTACAACTAAAACCTCCATCTGGCTTTTAGTTTGACCTCTAGGCAGTCTACACTGTGGAATTTGGTGGAAGGAAAACACCATCAGTTTAAAAAAAAAAGAAAGAAAACTATTGTATTCTCAGCCTTACCCTCTCACCTTGTACTTTGAAGACTGTTCTTCCTGGTTCTCAGTCTCAAAACCTTCCCTTTTCCTAGTCATCAGAATAGGTGATCCTCAGTCTATGACCTGGATCACCCAACCTCATTAATTAACCCAAACCTCCACTGATTTCTTATTTCCACAAGCAGCCTTTTCACAAATGGCTCCTTGTTTATTATTGACTTTTGTTTGACAAATTATTTTGCAGACATGGTATCTCACTTGCTATTCATAAAACATCAGGAATCAGCTTATGAGCAAGTGACAGAGGAAAAATCAAACCCCATCTTTTGTCTTAAGTCCAGGACACTGCCCAGCACTGACCACAACTCCACATGACAGACATGCCCCAGCCATGCATGGCCAATTTTTTCCACCTGATTTTGGCCAGTTAATCATGGGGGTTCAAAACTTCAAATCCTCCATCTGTATAAGACAGAAAGATAGGTCATCTCCCTAGCCACTACAAGGATAGATTCTGAATACTGGAGAGGAAAGCTTGTCAGTTAAGGGGGTAGAAGGAATGGTCATGTAGGAAATGACCACCATGAGGCAAACAGTGCCTGTGTATGATTGTGACACACAATATACACACCAAATCATGAGGAGGTGTAGTCTAAGGGTTAAGAGCAAGGGCTTCAGAGTGATTCAGCTTGGGGTTCAAATCCTGATTGCTATTCACTTCTTTGGTGACCTTGAGCAAACCACTTCACCTCTAAGCTTCAGGTGCCTGATAAGAACACATGCCTCATGGTCCTTCATCGTGGGATTTGTGAGGTACTTAGCACAAGCTTGACAGGGAGTAAATTTTCAATAATATTGGCTATTGTTATTAACTTTAACTACTGGTTCACTCAAATCATTCCGTGCTAAACTAAGATTTCTTCTGTAAGATCTTGCAAAATCATATTAGTCTGACAACTTGGCAGTGAGGAGTATATTTTAAGCATGTGAGTTAATTGATTTTGAGAACAACCAGTAATAGCAGATAAGGGAAGGTGACACTGAGACTGATGAAGATGAAGAGTTTCTCTTGAGTCAGAACACCTGGGCAGCTCAGTTGGTTAGGCATCTGACTCTTGATTTTGGCTCAGGTCAAGATATTGGGGTTTTGGGATTGAGCCCCACTTCAGGCTCCATACTGGGCATAGAACCTGCTTAAGATTCTCTCTCTCCTTCTGCCTCTGCCCCTCCCCAGCTCACACTGTCTATCCAAACACACACACTCTCTCTCTCTAAAAGAAAAATAAAATAAAATAAAATAAAATATAAGCATTCTTTTACAATTTGTTTTCTTAGCAAACTCCAAATATGCAATAAAGTATTATTAACCATAATCACCGTTATGCACATGACATCATTTAATTGTTAACATAATTACTGCATTTGTTAAATTAATTAATATATTAATATTTCAATGTTAAATGAATTAACATATTAGAATAACAGTATTTAATCCATAAAAATTCCAATGTAAAAAGATCATTGAAAAGGTGTGAAAGTATATAGTGCTTCTAAAGAAATTATTTCAAACACGTTGGTGATTTAAGTATGTTCATTGTAGAGATTTTTATGGTAAGTAGGAGTATATAAATAACCATTATCTCAAACCATTTGAAAATCTCTATGTAATATGTCCAGTAATGAGGTATGGGTGGCTATACTGACTCTAAAAAGTTGATTTAACACACTTCACTTATATAAGATCTCTCATCGCAGAGTTTTTTGTAGTAGCAAGAAAATGGAGACCATCTTGATATCAATAGCCAGGTAACTGGATAAGACTGAAAAAAAAGCATATGTATATCAACACTTAATATATAAAAAATTAATGTGTTCTCATAAGTATTTTTGCGTACACATATGACTGGTGAATTATAAAGCATGAATTGAATACTCAACAATGGATGCCCATCCTGTACAAACATGATTTAGGACAAAATATTAAAGAAAGGAAAAATAATTTACAGAAAAAGGGAGATTGCACAGACTGTCCTCAGAGGAGAAAAAGCCCATTTTGTTGAAATGGGATCAACATTCCCCTTAGATTTTCCCTGTTGGTTATTTTGGCAGACTCATCCCCCAACCATTTCCATCCCTTATGCACTGCTTGATGTTGTTGATGATCTGTCTCCCCATCTAGAACATGAGCTACACAATACATGGATCTGCCTGTTTTTAGTTGCTAAATCTCCAGCAAGGGAACAGTGCTTTCACAGAATAGGAATAGTGAACTGGAATCAGTGAGGTCCATCTCTGATGGTTTCCTTCTTTTTTTTTTTTTTAATTAAGTTCAATTAGCCAACATATAATACATCATTAGTTTTTGATGTAGTGTTAATGATTCATTAGTTGTGTATAACACCCAATGCAACTCTGATGGTTTCTAAAGGAAAACTCTTCTTCTGTCCCTCCAGCCTTCACTATAAGGCCTTATGATGCCATGGATTTGGGAAGGGAGGGCCACATCAAGGGAGATTGACAAGCTGTCCCTGTATAGCAGCTAACTGTGACGAAACAGAGAAAACAAAGACTTTCTGGGTTGTGGACTTGGAGTAAGGTAAATAACAAAAGATCGTTTATATAACTAGACCCACGTCAATGGCAGTAGTCAACCAAACCAGCAGTGTCTCTGAGTTCATCCTCTTGGGTCTCTCCTCCCGGCCTGAAGACCAGAAGCCACTCTTTATCCTCTTCCTCACCATATACCTGGTCACCATAATAGGGAACCTACTCATCATCCTGGCCATCCACTCTGACTCCCAGCTCCAGAACCCCATGTATTTCTTCTTGAGTTTCCTGTCCTTCACTGACATTTGCTTTACAACAACCATTGTCCCCAGGATGCTAGTGAACTTCCTGTCAGAGAAGACCATCTCCTATGCTGGGTGTCTGACACAGATGTATTTCATTTATGCTCTGGGCAACACTGACAGCGGCCTTCTGGTGGTCATGGCCTTTGACCGCTATGTGGCCATCTGTGACCCCTTCCACTATGTCACCACCATGAACCACCACCGCTGTGTCCTGCTGGTGGCCTTTTCCTGCTCACTTCCTCACCTCCACTCACTCCTACACACACTGCTACTGAATCACCTCATCTTCTGTGACTCCAGTGTTATACATCACTTCCTCTGTGACCTCAGTCCCCTGATGAAATTGTCCTGCTCTTCCACATTTGTCAATGAAATTGTGATAATGTCAGAAGGTTCTGTTCTTTTGGTGACCCCATTTCTCTGCATTACTTTCTCTTACCTACGAATCTTCATCTCAGTTCTCAAGATCCCCTCAGCTGCTGGGAAACGCAAAGCCTTCTCCACCTGTGGGTCTCACCTCACTGTGGTAACACTGTTTTATGGAAGCATCTTCTCTGTCTATTTACAGCCCCTGTCCACCTACACAGCCAGGGACCACATAGCAACACTTGCCTACACAGTTCTTTCCTCCATGCTAAACCCTTTTATCTACAGTCTGAGAAACAAAGACCTGAAACAGGGTCTGAGGAAGCTATGGGCAGGAGAAAGTCCCAGGCAGAACCCTCTTGACAAACCCACAAGTGGGATCTGCTCCACTTAAATCTGGTCCCTAGTAGATCTTGGTGAAAATTGGAAGTTAGTTTTTTTAACCCATGCGACAAGGCTATTGTGGGCGCTCACATCCATTGATGTCAGCCAACCAATTGTCCCTGCCTCTGCTGAAATCATCACACTTTTCCTCACTATTCCTCCATTTTCCCACAAAGATTTATCATGTTCTTATCCTCCAAATACTGCTTTAAACTAATCATTTTCCAACACATATATCCTGAACAAATTGCTATCCTTTTAGTAAGACTTACCCTCCAAAACCCTTCACGTTTCAGTATGTTGGTGAAAACAGTCACCTAATTTACAGCTGTTTAATACCTTTGCAAACATTTCAAGAGAAAAAGAATGGAGGGAGGGGGGGAGGGGAGGAGAAGAATTACATTTTAGCTACTTTTCTCATTATGAGGATTTTTATAATTCCTTATTTTCTCTTTCATAAAACTTTTTTCTTGCTTAAAAATTAAGTTTTTGCCTTTACTCTTATCACTGAGGCTTTATTTCTTTTTAATTTCCTCTTATTTTTTTTTTTACCATACAATTTAAAAATGGTAATGGCTAGAAAGAACAAGAACCAAGGATGATTACATGAAAGTTATCCATTCCACAATGGGGAGGTTGGAACCTCTAAAGCTATGTGTTTAAAAATATATGATTTAATATTTTTTTAAAGATTTTATTCATTTATTTGACAGAGAGAGACAGCGGGAGAGGGAGAAGCTGGCTTCACGCAGAGCAGGGAGCCCAAATCGGGACTCGATCCCAGGACCCTGGGATCCTGACCTGAGCTGAAGGCAGCTGCTTAACAACTGAGCCACCCAGGTGCCCCCCTGATTTAATATTTTATTCTAGAAATTCCCACTCTTAGGATTCTAACCTATGGAAATACTATCATAAATGTATATTGGATATTGAGATACATTTTTTAGTGAGTCCAGGTTTATGAAGAAAGTTTAAGGATATATCTGCATTGTCCTACTGCATCAAGTGTTTTCATTGAAAAACAAGAGGTCATTGTGATTAGTGTTCCTTTGTGACCTCCTCCCCTAACCACAGTCAATAGATACCCTACACCAAATTTGGCCAGGCTGTCAATGTGGGCTGTGGGAGAGCAAATGCTGATTCTACCCACTTTACTCCAAGTCTGAGCACAGGAACCTGGTCATTGTCCTTGGAAATTGACAAGCCCATTTTAAAATTTAAATGAAAATGAAAATACCCTAGAATAACCAAGACAATCTTGAAGAAAAATCACAAAGTTGGAGGAAACACATTACCAAATTTCAAGACTTCAACAAAGCTAAAGTAATTAATATAGTGTAATATTTTTTAAGAATAATAGATGGATCACGGTAACAGAATGGAGAACACAGAAATAAATCCTTATTTATATAATCACTTGATTTTTGGCCAAGTGCGAATGCAATTTAGTGGAGAAAGGAAGACCCACTCAATACATTATGCTGAAACAACTAGATATGCACACAGAAAACAATTAGGCTTGACCCCGTACTCCACACCATACACAAAAATGAATTCAAAGTGGTTCATAGACTTAAATGTGAGGGTTAAAACTATTTTAAAAATTGTGTTTTAAACCAAAAATAATATAAAAATACATTTGTGATCTTGACATCAGTGAAGATTTCTCGCTCAAGAAACAAAAGGACTAACCACAAAAGAAAAATTATTGAATGGATTTCACCAAATTCAAAATTTCTGCTCATCAAAAGTCACCTTAAGAAAGTGAAAACAACACCCAAAGAACAAATAATCCAATCAAGAAATGGGCAGAAGACATGAACAGACATTTTTCCAAAAAGACATCCAAATGGCCAACAGACACATGAAAAAGTGCTCAACATCACTCAGCATCAGGGAAATCCAAATCAAAACCTCAATGAGATACCACCTTACACCAGTCAGAATGGCTAAAATTAACAAGTCAGGAAACGACAGATGTTGGCGAGCATGCAGAGAAAGGGGAACCCTCCTACACTGTTGGTGGGAATGCAAGCTGGTGCAGCCACTCTGGAAAACAGTATGGAGGTTCCTCAAAAAGTTGAAAATGGAGCTATCCTACGACCCTGCAATTGCAATACTGGGTATTTACCCCAAAGATACAAATGTAGTGATCCGAAGGGGTACATGCACCCCAATGTTTATAGCAGGAATGTCCACAATAGCCAAACTATGGAAAGAGCCAAGATGTCCATCAACAGATGAATGGATAAAGAAGATGTGGTATATATATACAATGGAATGTTATGCAGCCATCAAAAGGAACGAAATCTTGCCATTTGCAATGACGTGGATGGAACTGGAGAGTATTATGCTGAGTGAAATAAGTCAATCAGAGAAAGACAAGTATCATATGATCTCACTGATATGAGGAATTCTTAATCTCAGGAAACAAACTGAGGGTTGCTGGAGTGGTGGGGGGTAGGAGGGATGGGGTGGCTAGGTGATAGACACTGAGGAGGGTATGTGCTATGGTGAGCACTGTGAATTGTGTAAGCAGACCTGTACCTCTGAAACAAATAATACATTATATGTTAAACAAAAAAAAAGAAGAAGAAAAAGAAAAAGAAGATAGTAGGAAGGGAAAAATGAAGGGGGGAAATCAGAGGGGGAGACGAACCATGAGAGACTATGGACTCTGAGAAACAAACTGAGGGTTGTAGAGGGGAGGGGGGTGGGGGGATGGGTTAGCCTGGGGATGGGTATTAAGGAGGGCACGTATTGAATGGAGCACTGGGTGTTATACGCAAACAATGAATCGTGGAACACTACATCAAAAACTAATGATATAATGTTTGGTGACTAACATAACATAATAAAATAAAAATAAATAAATAAATAAAACAGTTATTTCCCAGCATAAGAAGAACTAAATCAATTCTTTGCTATGTCAGTTTATATAGATTTTTTTAGGAGAGGCCTAGTCAATACAAAATATTATGTCATGACTGGAAATAAAAAAGTCTTGATACATTTCTAAAAAAAAAAAAAGTGAAAACAGGGGGCGCCTGGGTGGCTCAGTCGTTAAGCATCTACCTTCGGCTCAGGTCATGGTCCCAGGGTCCTGGGATCCAGCCCTGCATCGGGCTCCCTGCTCCGCGGGAAGCCTGCTTCTCCCTCTCTTACCCGCCCTGCTTGTGTTCCCTCTCTCGCTGTGTCTCTCTGTCAAGTAAATAAATAAAATCTTTAAAAAAAAAAAAAAAGTGAAAACAGGAAAAATATTCGCACTACATATATCTGACAAAAAGTAAAAGCATACAATCTAATTTTTATTTTTTTAAGATTTTATTTATTTATTTGACAAGGAGAGAACACAATCAGGGGGAGCAGCAGGCAGAGGGAGAGGGAGATGTAGGCTCCCCGCTGAGCAGAAAGCCCACGGGGTTCAATCCCAGGACCCCGGGATCATGACCTGAGCCGAAGGAAGACACTTTTTTTTTTTAAAGATTTTATTTATTTATTTGAGAGCGAGAACGAGAGAGAGAGAATGAGAGAGAGAACACGAGAGGGGGTAAGGTCAGAGGGAGAAGCAGACTCCCTGCTGAGCAGGGAGCCTGTTGCGGGACTCGATCCTGGGACTCCAGGATCATGACCTGAGCCGAAGGCAGTCGCTTAACCAACTGAGCCACCCAGGCGCCCCGAAGGCAGACACTTAACTGACTGAGCCACCCAGGCATCCCCAATCTAATTTTTTAAAAGTGGACAAAAATTTAAAAAAATAAAACAAGATATAATCAGAAAGGGAGACAAACCACAAGAGACTCTTAACCATAGGAAACAAACTGAGGGTTGCTAGAGGGGAGAGGGGTGGGGAATGGGGTAACTGGGTGATGGGCATTAAGGAGGGCATGTGATGTAATGATCACTGGGTATTATATACAACTGATGAATCACTGAACTCTACCTCTGAAATGAATAATATACTATATGTTAATTGAATTTAAATTTTTAAAAAGTGGACAAAATTTGAGCAGACACTTTAAAAAGAAGATATTCAAATGGCCAATACCACGTGTGAAAGACGCTCAACATCATTACTTATCAGGGAAATGTAAGTTAAAGTCACAATGTGATACCACTGAACACTCAATAGATTGACTACAATTAAGAAGATATTACAAAATTTTTGTAGGATTTGGAGCAACTGAAACTCTCAAATATTGATGTGGGAATGCAAAATTATATAATCACTTTGGAAAACAGTTTGACAATTCTTAATAAAATTAAACATAAACAACCATATGTCTATAAAAAAATCTTGTGCAAAATATTCATAGCAGCTTTATTCGTAATAGAATAAACTAAAAACAACTCCAGTGTTCATCAACAGGAATTAGACAAATCATCAGTAAAAGGCTACACACTTAGATTTGCATTATTTTTCTATACGTAAACTATACTTCAATTTTATTTTTTTCTCTTTTAATCTTATTATGTTATGTTAGTCACCATACAATACGTCATTGGGTTTTGATGTGGTGATCCACAATCCATTGTTTTCGTATAACACCCAGTGCTCCATGCAGTACGTGCCCTCCTTAATACCCATCACAGGGCTAACCAATCCCCCCTCCCCCCTCCCCTCTAAAACCCTGTTTGTTTCTCAGAGTCCATAGTCTCTCATGGTTCAACTATACTTCAATTTTAAAAGAAGTTGGATGACCTAGAGATAATGAGCAGAGACTTTGGGACTATCAGCACTGGTGCACAGTATAGATTAATACCAGGCAAATGTGTGCTTCATCTGAAATTAAGGGACAGTATAAGAAGAGTATCTTTGGAAATTTGGGGAGGTGCAGAGGTGGGAATGAGAGGGACAGGGATGATGCTACCTATCACCTCACAAAAATTATCTCCACCTTACAAAATGTCTGTGTCTTGTGAATCCAACTGACGTGAGTCCAAGACAACATCTGCATGTCCAGACAGAAGGAGACATTGCTGCTCAGAATTCTACTTACATTCGTCTAAATTTGACTGTGTGTATTCCTAAAGGAAAAATGGACTGAATAGTGACTTCACTTAGTGGCGCTAAATTAAGACTGACATAGGTGATGACTTCCTCTTTCCTGGTAGAGATTGGCCCATCATCCTTTGCCATTCTACTCCTTCCTAGAAATGAACAAAAGCGGCAACTCCGGAGAGCCTAATCCTGCCACATGCCTCTAGAGGGCAGTATAGCTGAACCAGTGAAGCCCAGTCTGGGGTAAAACAGGCAGTAACTGGAAAAATCGGGAGAACTGTGGCAGTTGAAAAGAGGTCATGTAATGGGAAATAATGGCAGGAAAGGGAGTTATCATTCTTTCCTTAAAAACCACCTCAGCACATGAGAGTAATAGTCTTAGCTGTTCCTCTCATATGTGGTGTTGAGTCCTCTCATATGTGGTGTTGAGTCATGGCCAATACAAGATACCCTTGGACTCATTTTCCCTTAAGAAGGACAACTGGATCAAAGCCATGCTACAACAGTTTACTGAGACCTTATATATACAATCTGAAGAGAAGACATCACTCAGAGTTCCTTGATGAAATACCTAGATCATCATAGATTGGAATTAGCATTTTAGTCACATGTTACATTTATCATTTTGATTCCTGCCTTTGAACCTCACTGGGCATACTGTGACTGTCAGCTAACAACTGCTACATTATGTTTCTGTAAACCAGGATGACACCCTGGTTAAAGCAAGTACCTGGGTGTGAGACACCAGATATGAATATGGATGGAAAACTATACCAACAGGCACTCAAGGAATTACAATGATGGCCAAGAAGGGAAGGTTTTTTTAAAAGATTTTATTTATTTATTTTTAATTTTCTTTTTTTTATTAGTTTCAGAGGTAGAATTTAGTGATTCACCAGTTGCATATAACACCCAGTTTACATAAAGTAATGCCCATCCTTAATGCCCATCACCCAATTATCCCTTCCCCCCAAACCCTCAGTTTGTTTCCTAGAGTTCAGTGTCTCTTATGGTTTGCCTCCCTCTCTATTTTCATCTTATTTTATTTTTCCTTCCTTTCCCCTATGTTCATCTGTTTTGTTTCTTAAATTCCACATATGAGTGAAATTATGTAGTATTTGTCTTTCTCTGACTGACTTATTTTGCTTAGCATAATATCCTCTAGTTCCATCCACATTGTTGCAAATGGCAAGATTTCATTCTTTTTGATGGCTGAGCAATATTCCATTATATATATATATATATATATATATATATATATATATATATACACACACACACACCACCTCTTCTTTATCCATTCATCTGTCAATGGACATCAGGCTCTTTCCATATATTGTCTATTGTGGACATTGCTGCTATAAACATTGGGGTGCATTGTACCCCTTTGAATCACTATGTTTGTATTCTTTGGATAAATACCTCGTAGTGCAATTGCTGGGTCGTAGGGTAGCTCTATTTTTAACTTTTTGAGGACGCTCCATACTGTTTTCCAGAGTGGCAGCACCAGTTTGCATTCCCACCAACAGTGTAAGAGGGTTCCCCTTTGTCTGCATCCTTGCCAACATCTGTTGTTTCCTGGGTGGTTCATTTTAGCCATTCTGACCAGTGTGAAGTGGTATCTCATTGGTTTTGATTTGTATTTCCCAGATGCAGAGTAGTGTTGAGCATTTTTTCATGTGTCTGTTGGCCATTTATATGTCTTCTTTGGAGAAGTGTCTGTTCATGTCTTCTGCCTATTTCTCTCTCTCTTTTTTTATTTATTTACTTGAGAGAGAGAGAGAAAACACAAGTGGGCGAGGGGCAGAGGGAGAGAGAGAAGCAGGCTCAGCAACTCGGGGCTTGATCTCAGGACCCTGGGATCATGAGATGCTTAACTGACTGAGCCATCCAGGTGCCCCTCCTGCTCATTTCTTGACTGGACTTTTTGTTTTTTGGGTGTTGAGTTTGATAAGTCCTTTATAGATTTTGGATACTAGTCCTTTATCTGATAAGACATTTGGAAATATCTTCTCCCCTTCCGTAAGTTGCTTTTTAGTTTTGTTGACTGTTCCCTTTGCTGTGCAAAAGTTTTTTATCTTGATAAAGGTCCCAATGTTCATTTTTGCTTTTGTTTCCCTTGCCTCTGAGATGTGTCTAGCAAGAAGTTGCTGTGGCTGAGGTCAAAGAGGTTGCTGCCTGTGTTCTCCACTAGGAATGTTGTTTAAAATATTTTAATCCCAGGGGCTCCTGGGTGACTCAGTCGTTAAGCGTCTGCCTTTGGCTCAGGTCATGATCCCAGGGTCCTAGGATCGAGCCCTGCACCGGGCTCCCTGCTCCATGGGAAGCCTCCTTCTCCCTCTCCCACTCCCCCTGCTTGTGTTCCCTCTCTCGCTGTGTCTCTCTCTGTCAAATAAACAAATAAAATCTTTTTAAAAAATATTTTAATCCCATATTAAGGCTAAGTTTTAAGGATATGAAAAAGAATGGAAGGAAGAACAAGGAAAGAAGAGACCTAAGAACAAGAGGGGAATGTTGACATGGCAGAGTTGTCACATATCAATGATGATTTCACTCTGGAACTTCCAAAAAAATGAAAAAAGGATTGTGAAAAGGCTTTGGATATTTGAACTGAACTGCACCTGCTGCATGAATATGATCACCTGGCAATCCCTTGAGGAACACAACACTTTTTGGTGAACGTGTACTTGAATTAGTCTTGTGCCACAAATACTCATGGCCACAACACTTGTGATCACACAACATTGGCTCTGAGAACTAAGAGGGAGTTAAGGAGCCAGGAGCTCGGTTCAGTGTGTGGACTCAAGGAAATTACTGTTCTCAAGACTCACCATTACAGTCTAAATGGTCACTAGAGGGGAGTCTTCTTCTAGGAAACTGGCTGAACTTGACATTTGGCCCAGAAATATGATGAAGCAATATTTAAATGGATTATGCATTTACTAAACTGACTCAGCATCTTGCTTATTGATAACTATGGGAAAGAACACATACCCTCCTCATCCAGGAAGGAACAATTGCCATGTTGACAGTAATACCATCTGATATTAACAGCAGTGGCCAGGCCCAGACGAGAAGAGGTTCATTTGTGGGAACAGTATGGCCAGCCTAAACCATGGCAAGATTTAACTCCTTAGCATGGTGTTTACTGACCCTCCTAAAAAGGAACTTTGGCTTTCTGTGATACAGTTGGTAATGTTAAACAGGTGAAGGATCAATCTTGGATCATCCCCACGGGAGACAAATGTGTGGTGCTCCACAATGATACATAAGTCCTAAGTCAATATAAAACTTGTTTTTTGGTGAATGAAGTATATTTATGCCCAGACCAGATAGAACCTAGAGTTTGCTTAGCAATTATCTTTAGTAATTATACCAGTTACAGAACATGTATGGGATATGAGAACATGGTATTTTTTCTGGAAAGGTTAGGAAAGTGGCATTGTTACAGTAACTAATGAGGTCATATTAAGCATTATTTAATCTCTCTACCACAGCTATATAACTTTATATAGTAAAGAACTGTTAGATCAAGTTATAAAAATAAATGGAAATGGAATACAGGTATAAAATGTTTGCCAGAATTAAAAGCTCTTTTAGGAAGCCACACCAAAATTTCCAATTGATGCAATACCCATGAAGACTTACTGGCCAGAAAAAAAAAAGTGCATTTACCTCTACAAAAGTGATTTATGTAACTGAATGCCTCTGTTGAAGCCTATAAAAAATATAAGTTATTGTTGGGGGGGGAGGGAAAGAAATAGTCCAGCTGAAAAAGGTATATCGGAAATCATGTGAAAAAAAAAAAAAAGAAATCGTGTGAAGTAATATAGTCATGGTTTGATGTGATTACTGGGAAGGAATACCACCTCTTCATTGAATAATACAAGTCCTAGTGCTGTAGAGTTTTAAAACATCTATTTTTATACATCAAATATATGGAAATTACTGTATTAAGAATTTTTTAATACCTAGGAAATATATAGCAAGAAAGTATTGATAATTGTCAGAGGTTAATTGGAAGGAAAGAATTAACAGGTAGACTATACCATTTCTTCATCCTCCGGAAAACCTGAGGATTTGGTTCTTATTTCCACATCTTACAGCAATAATTCAAAGAATGTGTAAGAATATACCAGCTCTAAGATAAATTAAGATCCTGCTATGTAGTAAAACAGTATGCTGTGCCTCTTTGTCAAGATTGCCTATTGGGTAGCCAGTAATGGACAAGAGGCAGCTACACAGAAAAATAGGAGCTAGAAACACATCCCACCTTTTGCCTCATTTCATCTGAGAGAGCAAGATGGGTCTCCAACAACTCTCCAGGAGCCATCAGAGAAAATCTGGCCAGGGTTCTTGTTCTCGCTGCATCTGCTCAAACCAACATGGACTGATCCAGATATATGGCCTCGATATGTGCCACCAGTGTTTCCATCAGTACAGGATGGATATAGGCTTCATTATATTGGATTAAGTGAACTTCCTTGAATGGGTCATCCAAGATACCCAGCTTAACAGCAGATATCTAAGATACCTACTTTAATGCCAACTCATTGTACATAAAATAAAAATACTTCAATTAAAAAAAGACAGAAACACATCCCAGAGAGGACTACATGATCATCAAGATATAAAAGCCAAAGAGACCCCAGATCTGGTGCAATTCTTAATCTGAGGTGGTCTGGCTCATCTCTTATGACCATTCACATTCTAGTGTGAAATTATTGTGGACATAGAGAGATGCACAAAGGATAAACAGGACTTCTACGGTGCTGTTGCAGTGCATGATGTATTGCCCATCATTTATCCTATTGTAAAGCTATGTCAGTTTGATGCTGGGTGAAGCTTGTTGTGGTTCACAAATTTGATTGTCAGTCCCTACCCAAGACCCAGCCTTAGTAATCATGCAGAATAGACACTGCAATACTTAAAAGGTTGTTACAAGAAAAGAAAAATTAGAGCCCAATATCACTTCTGAACATCCTAAACAAAACATTTAGTAAAAGAAATGCAATATACTGTATAAAAATTAAAATGACATATCTGACAAAGGGTTAGTATCCAAAATCTATAAAGAACTTACCAAACTCAACAGCCAAAAAACAAACAAACAAAAAAACAGTGAAGTAATGGGCAGAAGACATGAATAGACATTTTTCCAAAGAAGACATACAGATGACTAACAGACACATGAACAGATGCTCAACATCAGTCATCATCAGGGAAATACAAATCAAAACCACAATGAGATACCACCTCACACCTATCAGAATGGCAAAAATTAACAACACAGGAAACAACAGGTGTTGGCGAGGATGTGGAGAAAGGGGAACCCTCTTGCACTACTGGTGGGAATGGAAACTGGTGAAGCCACTCTGGAAAACAGTATGGAGTTTCCTCAAAAAGTTAAAAATAGAACTGCCCTATGACCCAGCAATTGCACTACTAGGTATTTACCCAGAGGATACAAAAATACAGATTTGAAGGGGTACATGCACCTCGATGTTTATAATAGCATTATCAACAATAGCCAAATTATGGAGAGAGCCCAAATGTCCAACAACTGATGAATGGATTAAAAAAAAGGCAAGATATAGATATAGTTATATAGATATATAGATATATCTATATAGATATATATAATGGAATATTGCTCAGCCATCAAAAAGAATGAAATCTTGCCATTTGCACAATGTGGTTGGAGCTAGAGGGTATTATGCTAAGCGAAATAAGTCAGTCAGAGAAAGACAAATACCATATGATTTCACTCATATGTGGAATTTAAGAAACAAAACAGATGAAGATAGGGGAAGGGAAAAAAAGAGAGAGGGAAGCAACCCCTAAGAGACTCTTAACAATAGAGAACAAACTGAGGGTTGATGAAGGGAGGTGGGCAGGGGGTGAGCTAAGTGGGTGATGGGTATTAAGGAAGGCACTTGTAATAATGAGCGCTGGGTGTTATATGTAAGTGATGAATCCCTAAATTCTATACCTGAAATCAATTTTACCATATATTTAACTAACTAGAATTTCAATAAAAATTTGAAATAAAAAAATTGATTGTATTTCTATAAAGCTACAAAAATGAATGAGTTTATTTAAATAAGCATTAAAAATCAAATACACAGAGATAAATCAAATGATGATGTGGAGGACCTCCACGCCGAAAATTATAAAGCATGATTGGGTAAAATTTAATAAGACATAAGTGAATGGCAAGACATACACAAGTTCACAGATTAGAACACAGACTATTTCAATGATGCCATTCTCTCCAAATTAAACAATAGATTCAGTAAAATCCCATTCAAAACCCAAGCAGGGGGGCACCTAGGTGGCTCAGTCGGTTAAGTGTCTGACTCTTGATTTTGGCACAGGTCATGATCTCAGGGTCCTCAGATGGAGCCCCCCGCCTGGCTCCATGCTCAGAGGAGTCTGCTTCTCTATCTCTCTCTCCCTCTCTCCCTCTGCCCCTCCCCATTTGTGCTCTCTCTCTCTCTCAAGTAAAAAAAATAAATCTTAAAAAAAACCAAAAAACCCAAACAGGTATTTTTGATAGGCTGATTTGTAAACTTATATGGAAGGGCAAGAAGCCAAGATTAGCTACAAATGACCTTGAAAAAGAGTAACAAGGTGGAAAATGTATTCCACAAGATATCAAGACTTATAAAATGACAATCATTAAATTAGAGCGACATTGGCTCAAAGGTAGTCAAGTAGACCAAAAGATAAAATAGAGACACCCAAAACAGACCCTCACATTTATGGTTGGTCATGACAGAGGTGGCCCTGCAAAGCAATTGTAAGAAGCTATTTTTCCAAGAAACAGTTCCGGGTTACTTGCGTATACATGTAGTAGGGGAAACCCCTATCTCACACCATATAATATAATTAATTCACACATGTAAACTTAAGTGTGAAAGATAAAACAACAAATTTTATAGAAAATACCACAAAAGAGTGTCTTTATGACTTTGGAATAGGGAATTTTTTTCTTAAGATAGAAAATGAAATAACCACAAAGGGGGAAAAATGATAAATTACATTAAAATTGAGAATTTCAATTCATCAAAAGAAATCACTGAGAAAATGAAAAAGCAAGCCACTGGCTGGAAGAAATTATTTGCATTACCTATAACTACATGGATATATCTTATCCATAATACATTTTTTAAATGCCTTGAATTAGTAAAAATAATAATAATAATAATAATAATAATAATAATAATAATAACAGGCCACCCAGTAGGAGGGTGAACAATAGACTTGAGCAGGCGCTTTACAAGAGGATTTGCATTGGCCAGGAAACAAATGAAACAGGGCTCAATCTCATTAGTCCTCAGAAAAGTAGAAAATGAAACCACACATGTTGGTGGAGAGAGAGCACTAGAACACATACAGTACTGTTGGGAGGTAAGTTGCAACAAGCACACTGGAAAAATGATTTAGCAGTATCTATTATAATTGAATATATGCATATCCTATTATCCTGGTATATGCCCGACAGAAAGATGTGTAAATGTGTTCCAAATCTTTACAAGAATATTTATAGCAACAAATATTCTATGCTTATGGTCAGAAGAACCAAGAACCCAAAGCAACCCAAATGTCCATTAACAGCAAAATTATGAATTAAATTGAAATATAACAATACAAAAGAATAATATAAAACAATGAAAATGAGCTAGCTACAGCTACACCAAACAAAAATCTCTGGGGAAAAAAAAAACTCTGCTTTTAAAAATCTCTGAAACATAATCTTGAACAAAAGAGGCCAGGCACAAAAGAATACATATGATATGATTCCATTTGTATAAAAGTCAAAAATAGGAAAACCTGATCTATAGTGCTAGAAGTCAAGAGAGGGGTTATCTTTGGGAGGAGGAAAGAGGGAAGGATAGTGATAAGCAGGGGGCATGGGAAAAAGGAGCTTCTGGGGTGCTGATAAGAGTTCAGTAGCAGTTAAGTGGGTGTTTTCATTTCATGATAAATCTCTTATGACTTGCATAATTTTTGGTATGTGTATCACACTTCCATAAAATATTTTTCAATCAATTCATAAAATACTTTTAAATCAACAAGTTACTTGGAAATTATTAAAATAATTTGACAAACTCTTTGCCCTTCAGCTTGCAATGATCTCTTAAGCAATGCTATAATATTTATCAGGATTCAGCGAACTTTTCTGTAAAAGGCCAGATAGTAAATACTTTGCAAGTTACACAGTCTCTGTCACAACTATTCAACACCACCACTGTAGTGTGAAAGCAGTCACAGACAATATGTGTAGCAAATGACTGTGCTGTGTTCCAATAAAACTTTATTACAAACACAGGTGGTAGACATAATCTGGCCAGTAGGCCATAATTCAGGGACCCTTGATGTATACAGTTCGGTTGAGTTAGACACTAAATGGAATATATTTTTTATATTTATAAATTAATTTATATCAGTGGTCTAGTTGTTAGATATCTTTAATATCAATGCTGTTTATAGGAACTGATAGAATATTCCATGGGGGGAAGAAGTTGCAGAACAATACAAATAGCAAGGCTTTGTGTGTATATACGTGTTTGTGTATAAAAGGAAGAGCTCGATTGGGATTGGAAGGGGAGACTCTTCACTTTCACTAACTAAACTTCTAAATTATTTGAGTATTTTACAGTGAGCGCAAACTACTTCTGAAATTTAAAAACAGAGCTACAAAAGGAAAGTTCCAGCCTAAAACTATGGTGCTCTTGGCACAAAAATGTGGTGACCGTGATCATTGTGTTAGAGCAGATTCCAGAATCCTCTTTACGGGAGGCTTGGATTTACCAGGGGAACTTGCCGGGCTCACATCCAAGCAGAGGTGAGTTAACCTCCTAAACAGATGGGGTGTACTGTCCTGCTCCGCAGGATGCCAGTCACATTTGCTAGAATGTGCAAAGGCCCCTGTCCTCATTAGGCTTCTTAACCTCAGCAAGCGCATCTCAGTCCTAGCCCGGCATGGCTGACAGTGAAAGCTGATTTCTTGGCCCTCACCAGACACTCAGAGGAGTGACCCTCTGGGTACCTGCTAATCCAGAGCTCATCACCACTAACACAACTATCAAAACCTAATGGAGGTAAACGACGTTCATGGAGGACTTCCTAAGCACCAGTCCTCTGCATAGAAGGCTCAATCTATTTTAGGTCAAGGATCCATGTGAGAATCTAATGATAACAGTGTAAATCATCCCCAGAAAGGAAAAAAAACCCACATTTCTACATACATAGGAAACATACACACCATGTTAGATGGTGCACGGTCTCTTGTAGCCCATCTAACAACGCTCTGGGAGAGTCAGGCATGTCTCTACATTAAGAACCACCACCCTTAAGTAAAGACTAACATTGAAGCAAGCCAGACCATCAGGGAGCTGCATACCTGCCTACAGTACAGGTCCCCTGAGGATCACTTTGCCTAGATTGGATCTTGGCAGGATGCCCCCTAAGCCTCCACTGAGGCTTCTTAGAAGAATTCGCTGTTTCCTCTAACGGTGTTGTGGAGGTTTTCTTTGCAGTACACAGTAATCTCTTCATGAAAAGCCACAAGAGATACTTCTCTCAGATTAGAGCCAGAATTGGTAATGTGTCTCCTATATAACTGATCTGTTTTTATCTCTTGGATACTGAAAGTCATATAAATGACCTTCTCACCCTCTCCACTTTGGTCATCAGCAGGCTCAGAGCCAAATGAGCTTCCAGAAAGGATATCAGTGCTTGCTGCTGATTTTGTGTTGTCCCTCACACTACCATCTTCTACACCTTACTTTTTTGCTTCTTGTCCCTTGGCTATTTTTTATTTATTTTCTAATTAAATATTTAGTTATTAAATATATTTATTTTCTTTATGTTTATTGTATCTATCTTTCTAAACAACCCCATCCTTTTCAGGAGAGGATGAAGTAGGAAAATAAAAAAAAAAGTGAAGGAAAGGAGAGAGCAAGCAAGGAAGGGAGGCAAGCACTTAGCTAGTTTTTTTTTTTTTCATGTGACTCTCGAGTACTGCAGAGGGTAACTTTCAGGAACCCCAACATATAGATTAACGGAAAATCTAGTCTCTCTCCTGAACATGTCCCCACCTCCTCTGATCTGTACAGAAATTCTTGAGGATGTTTCTCATCATCCAAAGAGCCATGCCTGCACACTCTTCCTTAACCCAAGAGCCAGAGGTGCTCCCAGGAATACAGGTGACTCCAATCAGCTGGTATGACTCCAGCTGAAACTGGAACAAATCTAAGAGCTTTTGCAATGGACAAACCATGTCAAATGTTACTCTGACTCCATACTGGAAATCCAACACTTAGGAGCCCCTGACATCTTCAACACCCCCTGAAACCAAAGAACCTGATATTACCTTATAAACCAACATCAGACTTTAATCTATCTTCATCACTTGTCCTTTGATGAGCACAAGCACACACACACACATGTGCTCACGTGCACACATACACACACCTTTCCATTGTCTGAAAACTGTTGGCCCCCCTAACTATCTATACGATGCCCCCCCAAAATAAAAATACCAAGTCACCTCCATTGATATCCCCATCTTCCAAAATACCCATCATTGCTCCTCAACCCTTAGTCACCTACAAACAGGGAAGCTGAGTCACACCTATGAGACCTGACTATGACTCTGAGTAGGCTCTGGGAATAATCTCAACACCAAGTAGGAGGCCCCAGACGTTCTCCATCCCCTTGGGCTGTGCTTTGCTTTCTAAACTTGGAGAAGGCACAGAGCAGACTTGCCCGAGGGAATAGCAGGCAGAGAGAATACCCTGTTTCCTCAGAGCACCAGGGGCCCCAAGGAGGCCTGGTGAGGGGAGGCCAAACCATTACAGGCTGGGAGAGGTCTCTGGACACATGAGTCCTCAGCTCGGTGACTCTGGGTAACGGTCTTCTGAAGTGAGAAGTCAGGCTGGGGCTGGGGATAAGAGGTGGGGATGAGAAAGAAATTTGAAACCATGTTGGGGAAACCTGCTGACCATGTGTGCTGCCCCTCTTTGTTCTCCTTGGTTTCCTATAGCAGAGGTGAAGGGAGAGTGTAAGGAGGCTGGGAGCTTGAACTGAAGTGCGGATTCTAAATAAATTTGCAGACATGGCACAGAAATGTCATCTGCATCTGGAGAGGTTGCAGTGGAGAGAAAACATTTGAATGTAGCAAACAGCCAAGTTCACAGTCTACACTTACCAGGCATGCCTTCCTCGTTGCCCGCCATCTGAGAATGGTGAGTTCCAAAGTGTCTCTGTCAAAATCACTGTGAGTGCTTTGATAAGATATCAGTGAATCAGGAAAGGGTTATCCATGTGTTTTTGTCAAAATGAGCCCAACCAAATCGAGCGCTATCTGTGTGTGCACAAAGGAGCGGGTAGTCCCCATGACTAAAGCCTCTGGCTTTCGCATGTTTGGTTAACCTAAGTGCAGAATAGGCAGCCTTCCAGAATTTGACCATGCCTGGTTATTTTCTTTATCAAAATATTTACCCCTGTCTTGGAGTCTAAATTGGTAACTCTGGGGGCAGAGCTGCTGCCCTCTGCTGGGCACTGTGCTTTTACGTGTTCACTGAGCCAACAATGCTGTGAGACAGGTTTTCCTATTAGCCCCACTTCACAGATGGAGAAACTGTCACAGAGAGGTTAAGTAACTTGCCCTAGACCGCTTACCTGACAAGGACAAGACCCCGTACCTAGAAAGTGGGCCTGAGCCCACACGTGCAGCGTGACCCCTGCCACAGGCGAGGCATTTTCTCTCCTCAGGGAAAAGCCAGGGAGCCTGCATCCTACTCTTGGTTCTAGCAATTCAAATATCATGATGATAAAGGTCCTTCCTCCCAGCAGGCCTCAATTTCCCTCTTCCTTAAAATGGGGGGGTCAGACTACATGATCTCTAAGAGTTTCTCTGGCGCAGATTCCCTACGAGTCTGTTTCAAAGTTGAAGCAATAAGACACCAAGGAGCACCTTCCAGGAGAGAAGGTTCCTCTCATTCCTGTCCAGTATCGGCCCCACCGGCCGTGAATTACACAGAGTGCTGTTCTCTAGACAGCCAAGTGAGGGCCACTGCATTTCTTCCTTCCATCTGTTCAGAATCCAAAATGACCTTCCAGGCATTCTTTCATTCCACAAATATTTATCAAGGGACTATTATGTTCCAGGCACCATGCCAGGTGGTGGCGGGGGGGGGGGGGGAATGTAACAAACAACCAGACATGGGCTTCATACTTGGGCAGCTTGCAGTCTAGAGGGGGAGACAGTGTTGTAAATACTAAGATTCCGTTCCAGTCCATAGTGTGTGGGCAGGAGGGACACCAGGGTCTGAAAGAACATACTATTGGAGGCTGGAGGCTGGAGGCTGGAGGGTGAGGACCTACCACCAGGGGGTAACAGACAGGGATAATGGGAGATTCAGGCGGGTGGAAGAGTAAGTCCATAAGGCAAGAAGAAGCAAAAACTGCCTTAAAACTGGAGCGTAAAATTCGAGAGGGCAGGGAGGGAGGCAGGAGATGAGCCACAGAGCCTGCAGAAGCCACCTCACCGGAAGCTCAGTAAGCCACAGGAAGGAGTTGGCCCTCAGTCTGTGGGTAACGGGGAGTCTTATGCAACAAGAAAAGTGCCTGTTATGGGTTGGGTCCCTCAAAAAAGATACACTGGAGTCCTAATCTCCAATACCTCAGAATGTGACCTTATTTGGAGATAGGGTCTTTCCAGAGGTAATCAGGTTAAAATGAAGTCATTAGAATGGATCTTAATCCAACATGACTGATGTCCTCATGACAAGGGGAAGTTTGGACACAGAAACACACATGCATCAGGGAAGACAATGTGAAGAGACCAAGAGAGAAGACCAGCATCTACAAGCCAAGGAGAGAGGCACGGGACAGACCCCTCACAGCCCCCAGAAGGAACCAACCCTGCCAACTCCTCTAGACTTGAAAGAAAATACATTTCTATTGTTGTAAACCACCTGGTGTGTGGTACTTTGTTACGGCAGCCTAGGACACCAACCCAGACTTTAATCTGATGAGTTAGGTGATCACGTTTTTATTGTTAAAAGAACGCTGTGGCTTCGGTGCAGAGAATGGATGGTAGAGAGGGTGTCCAGAGGGGCTACGGGAACCAAATACATCACTGGGACAATACTGCAATAATCTAGGTGGGAATGATGGCTTTCACCAGAGTGCCAGTGGGGAGATGAAAAGGTCTACAAGATTCAATAGATGTTTAGGAGGTAAAAACAGGGAGATCCCTGGAGAACCAAAGTCCATGTTGATGGGCACTAGACAGAAGAAATGGGAAAATGACTCTGATCCTGGCAACACCAGCCCCCTGCATGCTTCTAGCTGAGCCCCCTCTGCTCTCAAAGCCAGAAGCCTGGCCCCCTGCCCCTGCGTTTGGTCCAGCCTTGCCTCCCCTTCCCGGCCGCCAGCTTCTTCTTTATCAGACATTCCCCAGTTACCCCCAGAATGTATATTGTGCTTGTGGCTTACAAACTGCTTCCACATACATGTTCCTCACATTTCTCTGGAGAGCAGGCTTTATTTCATCTTATGTATGAGGAAAGCGAAGCCCTAAGGAAGGGATTTTGCCAAAGACACATTGTGAGTAGCGGAGCCAGGATTCGAACCCACAGCTTCTGTCTCCGCAGCCCAAGTGTTTTCCTGTGCCCTGCAACAGCTCCATGAACACAGCCCCCAGTCAACACAGGGCTTGAGAGAGGTCCTATCTCTAGCAATTACAGCAAAGGAGTCCATACAACATTGATTTTGAAAGCTTGTCAGTTACTGGAATAAGGATGTTAAGGTAGAAGATTTCCACAGTGAAAAGTAACACTCCTGCACATTTGTTTCTGGCACAAACTTGTTGAAGCTTTACTAAAGTGTGAGGAGGTACTGTTTTGTGTTTAAGACCATCCTAGCTGGTACCAGGCACTGAACCTTGTGGGCTGCATGATCTTGAGAAAAGTATTCAGCATTTTTAACCTCAATTTTCTTTTTTCTTTTTTTCATTAATTTAAATTCAATTAGCCAACATACAGTACATCATCAGTTTCTGATATAATGTTCAATGATTATCAGTTGTGTAACTGATAACACCCAGTGCTCATCACATCACATGCCCTCCTTAATGCCCATTCCCTAGTTACCCCATCCCCCCCCACCTCCCCTTTTGCAACCCTCATTTTGTTTCCCAGAGTTAAATGCCTCTCATGGTTTGTCTCCCTCTCTGATTTCTTCCCATTCAGTTTTCCCTCCCTTCCCCTATGATCCTCTGCACTATTTCTTATATTCCACCTATGAATGGAGCCATATGATAATTGTCTTTCTCTGATTGACTTATTTCACTTAGCATAATACCCTCCAGTTCCATCCACATCAATATAAATGGTAGGTTTTCATCCTTTCTGATGGCTGAGTAATATTCCACTGTATATATGAACCATATCTTCTTTATCCATTCGTCTGTTTTGTTTTTTGTTTTTTGTTTTTTTTTTTAAAGATTTTATTTATTTATTTGACAGAGAGAGAGACAGCGAGAGGGGGAACACAAGCAGGGGGAGTGGGAGAGGGAGAAGCAGGCTTCCCGCAGAGCAGGGAGCCCGATGTGGGGCTCGATCCCAGGACCCTGGGATCATGACCTGAGCCGAAGGCAGACGCTTAACGACTGAGCCACCCAGGCGCCCCAATCCATTCGTCTGTTGAAGGACATCTCCTTCCACAGTTTGGCTATTGTGGACATTGCTGCTATGAACACTGGGGTGCATGTGGCCCTTCTTTTCACTACATCTGTATCTTTGGAGTAAATACCCGGTAGTGCAATTGCTGGGTCATAGGGTAGCTCTATTTTTAACTTCTTGAGGAACCTCCATACTGTTTTCCAGAGTGGCTGCACCAGCTTGCATTCCCATCAACAGTGTAAGAGGGTTCCCCTTTCTCCACATCCTCACCAACATTTGTTGTTTCCTGTCTTGTTAATTTTAGCCATTTTAACTGGTGTAAGGTGGTATGTCAATTTTCTTATCTTTTAAAAGGGAATGCTGTTCAGAGCCAGATCAGAGTTGTTTGGAGTAATATACATTAAGTATTTAGCTCAGTGCCTGATACATAGTAAGGACTCAATATGTCTTAGGTATAACTGTTATTATCTACCTTAATTTCATACTCATTTCCAAATCCTGAAAGCACACAAAAATACTTCTTTCTCAAAGTCTCACAAATTTAGGTGCAGGGTGGTCAAACAATGAAAAATCTAAAGGCTATGAGATTTTGCAAAGAAATACAGAATAATTGCTTTCAAGAGCATCCCAGAACGACGGAGAAGAGGATTTGGGCAGGAAGGTGAGGAAGAAATAAAGCAAGTGGTAAAGAAGAAGTAGAGGTGGAGTGAGAAAGTATTTACTATTCCCATGTCATAGAGGAGAACACCATGAATCAAAGATACTAGGTAATCGGTCCAAGACCACACAGCCAGAAAATGAAAGAGTTGATTTCAAAATGTGTGCTCTTAGCAAAGACATCACACTAAGCTCTTTGCTTTCCAGGGCATCTCTCACTACACCTGTAGCATTTCATTGTGCTTATTTGTTTAAAAATTTCTTCCCCACTAGACTCTAACCACCTTAAGAACAGGAATCAAGTGCGCTTGGGTGGCTCAGTCGTTAAGCATCTGTCTTCGGCTCAGGTCATGATCCCAGGGTCCTGGGATCGAGCCCCACATCGGGCTCCCTGCTCTGCGGGAAGCCTGCTTCTCCCTCTCCCACTCCCCCTGCTTGTGTTCCTGCTCTCGCTATGTCTCTCTCTGTCAAATAAATAAATAAAATCTTTAAAAAAAAAAAAAAAAGAACAGGAATCAAGAATGACTCATCTTCCTAATCTCAGTGTTGGGTTCCCAATGAGCATTTAATTCAACAGTGTTGAATAATTGTGAAGGCACAAATCCCCGATGTCTAAGAGTGTTTGAATAAATAGGTTCATATATAATAGAGGTTTTTTGCCAGCTTTTAATGAAATGTTGGCTCTGAAAGGGTGACTATAAAAACTGTGCGCCTAGTTGGCACTCATCTTACTTACCTGATTCACTTAGGTGTTCAGTTTTTTTGTTTATTTGCTTTGTTTGCAAGGATAGTAGAGAGATGAGCCTCAACCTGACATACCTGAATAAATATTTATGGGGACCTAGAGACATATGCATCACTTAGGTCCACCTGGGATTATTTCTGAAAGGAAATCCTCTCTCTGATATCCCTGCATTTAACACAGGTTAAACTTTTGTATTGTTCAACTTCTTGTGGACTGCGGAAGGGAAGACAGAATCGTGGACGATTTATAGGAATCCTAGGAGAGATAGGAATAAATTGAAACTTGTTGAATTGAAAATTCTAGGATTTTCCATATTCATTGGCACATGCAGGATTACGGAGAGGGTCAACCAAACCAGCAGTGTCTCTGAGTTCATCCTCCTGGGACTGTCCTCCCAGCCAGAGGACCAGAAGCCACTCTTTGCCCTGTTCTTCATCATGTACATGGTCACACTGGTGGGAAACCTGCTCATCATCCTGGCCATCTGCTCTGACACTCAGCTCCAGACACCTATGTATTTTTTCCCCAGCATCTTATTCTCCATTGATGTTTGCTACACAACAACCATCGTTCCCAAGATGCTGGTGAGCTTCCTGTCAGAGAAGAAGTCCATCTCCTATGCTGAGTGTATGACCCAGATATATTTCTTCTTGGCTTTTGCCAACACAGAAAGCTACCTCCTGGCGGCCATGGCCATTGACCATTTTGTGTCCATCTGTGACCCCTTCCACTATGTCACCATCATGAGCCACCGCCACTGTGTCTTGCTGCTGGTCTTCTCCTGCTCCATCTCTGACCTCCATTCCCTCTTACTAGTTCTCCTGATAAATCGTCTCACCTTCTGTGACTCCAATGTTATCCCCCACTTCCTCTGTGACATGAACCCTCTGCTGAAATTGTCCTGTTCCTCCACACTCATCAGTGATGTTGTAATTAACACAGAAGGATTGATAACCCTGGTGACCCCCTTTATGTGCGTTATCATCTCTTACTTCCGGATCCTCATTGCTGTTCTTAAGATCCCCTCAGCTGCTGGGAAACATAAAGCTTTCTCTACCTGTGGCTCCCACCTCACCATGGTGACCCTCTTTTATGGAAATATTATTTACGTTTATTTCCGACCCCTGTCCAGCTACACCATCAAGGACAGGGTGGCAACAGTCATCTACAAGATTCTGTCCTCCATGCTGAACCCTTTTATCTACAGCCTGAGGAACAAAGACATGAAGCAGGGCGTGAGGAAGCTGACGGGCAGGAGGAGGTCCCAGGCAGCACCTTCGTGAGCACACTCAGGAGTGAGTCTTCTCCTTTGAACCCTCATTTCTGCTGATTCCTGGTAAACATATCAAGCTACTAGAGGTTAGCATACCTAAGCCAAGCGTTCATGGGAAATTGTGTAAGTGACCAGACTAGAATATTGTGCCCATTCTTATATATTCATAATATCTTATATTTATCTTATAGTGTAATAAATATATATACATACATATAAATGTGTGTGTGTGTGTGTGTGTGTGTGTGTATGTATCCACCAATCAAAGCCACCTCATCAGGGCCCATTTCTTTACACCCATTTCTCATTCCCACTCCCATTTCCTTTTCCTATTCACTCCTTTCAAATGTAGCTGAAAACTTATTAATTTTTCTTGACCAAATTTCTCCCTGTTCAATAACTCTGAGTTCCCAGTATCCTTATGTAATTTAAGAAACATCTTCAATTAGATGTGGTACATATATGAAATGGAATGTTACTCAGCCATCAAAAAGAATGAAATCTTGCCATTTGCACAATGTGGATGGAGCTAGAGTATTATGCTAAGCAAAATAAGTCAGAGAAAGACAAATACCATATGATTTCACTCATATGTGGAATTGAAGAAACAAAATGAACAAGCAAAGAGAAATAGAGAGAGGCAAACCAAGAAACAGACTCTTAACTATGGAGAACAAACTGACAGTTACCAGAGGGGAGGTGGGTGGGGGGGATGGGGGAAATAAGTGATAGGGATTAAGGAGGGCACTTGTGATGAGCACTAGGTGTCGTAGGGAAGTGTTGAATCACTACGTTGTACACCTGAAACTAATGTTACACTTGATTTTAACTGGAATTTAAATAAAAACTTTTAAAAAAGAAACATCTTCAATTAGTTATTCAATTTGCAGCAATTTCAATGTCCCTGAAATTACTTAAAGTAGTTTTGTGTGTGTGTGTGTGTGTGTGTGTGTGTGTAGGTACATGCACATGTTATCTTCCCCATAAGATTAGGACCTCCCCAACAGCAGAGACCGTTTTTGCACACCAGACAGAGAATAGATGATGTCTCCTCCATTTTGGGAATCTCTCTCAGCACAATATCCTAGGTCCTGAACACAGTGTAGAATCAAGAGTTGGCCCTAAGGAGCTGGTTGACTTAGCAACTTAGGTCCAGCAGTCCAGGTGACCTGGTCTAATTCTGTGTGTCTTCCCTGGCATTTTTCCCTTTGTCTTCTGACAGCTTTTGGTCCATCCCCTCTTCCTGAGCATCTTTTTGGTGTCATTCACCCTGGAAGTGTCTGTATTTTTGACATCATCACTAACCATCGGTCTATTTTCTAAGGTGAGAAGACCATTTCTCTGTAATGAAGTTTATTGTGAGTGGCTTTTGAAGATAGAACTAGACCCAATATTTTTAAGAATTGGGAAAGTAATTCCCGACACAGTATAGGGAAGAAATTCAAAAGTCAGAGTTATTGAAAAGTGACATCCACCCTCACTGGAGAAGGGTCTTGCAAAGACAGCTCATATATCAGACTGGAGTTGAGCTAGATGATATTCAAGGTCACTTCCAATTCAGAGAAATTATTTAATATTAAAGAGTTTCAGATTCCTCATTTTCAAAACCGACAACAGTAGTATTTTATAATAAGGTGTCTGTCCAAGTAAAACTGACTCTAGAAAATGTCCTAGCTTTAGATATTTTGTTATAATTTTATTAGGCCATAGGGCTTAAAAGAAATGTTACACTCTCGGTTATCTTGGGAAGATATTATTCCAGTGCCAACAAATGAACATTTGAATGGGTTAGAAAATTTGATATTATAAGTGACCATCTAAGAGTAGAAAGGTTAAGCTTCATTGCCTGAGTCAACACTTCTTTCCTAATCTCAATCTTTTCTTCCACGTAAAGAGAGTTTAGTTAATGTACCACCTCACTTTTTTTTTCACCCTATTTCTCTTTCTGTCCCAGGGAAGTTGAGTGTCTTATCTGACTGGTAAATGTGAGAAGCTTATGTTTGGCATGTATCAAAGCAAAAATAGCACCAGGCAAAGTCAAAGAGGGAAGGAAGACTTTATTCAAGGCTCTCACAGTAGGAGGAGAGAGCAGAACTCAGTCTGAAAGGAAAGGTGGCGGGTTTGTAAGCTCTGGGCTGAGGTAGAGGAAAAGTACTAGAGGCCGTTAAGGGAGTCATACACCATCTGTGTTTGTTAACTGGCTTTATCCAAAGGGAAAATAAACTTCCCGTTTCTTGGCGACAGAAGGCAGTTTTGCAACTTGGCACGAGGCACCAAGACATTGGGAGATGGGGTACTATCTTCTTTCATGATTACATTTCAGAGGGATGGCTCCAGGTCCTTGAGAGATAATCCTGGGTTGCAAAACTGGCAAGAGGCTTTTAAAAAGATTTATTACCTCATAGAGTCAGAGAAAGAATTTACAGCTACAAATTTTCTATGAAAAGGAAGGTCAGGGCCCCAGAGTCAGGAAGAAGGCTACCATTGAGTCAAGCTGAGGGCAATGGTGAGACCATCTTGGTCACCTGCTTGGCTCAGTCCTCACCTGCAGGGGGAAGAAATTCCGTGCTTCTCTGAGCCTGTGGATGAGACAACCTCATTTTCCCTCTCTTCCCTCCTGACCTTTGTCAGTATAAAGGTGGCCTCTGCCTGCCACCTCCTCATCCTATGTCTCAGGCCTCCTCAGAGAACCCCACAATCACATCCAGTTTTGGAGAGCTTCTTGCAGATTGGTCCTTGAGACAGAAACAGTTTCCCAAGCCTGTCTGTTTGGTGCTGGTCTCAGCCAATCAATAGCAATGCTATCAACTAGAAATATCTGTGACACTCACCTGGGCCCCAGTGAGCTTCCCATAGACATCCCCCCGTTTCCAAACCAGTGTTATGACTGGACCAACCCTTGTGGTCCTTACTATGATTGCAAGACACCTTGCAGCAAAAATCATCAGGAAACACTGAAAAAATAAAGGCTTATTACTTACAAGACCTGGAAATCACACAGCACGCCTGGGGCCCACAGCAAGGCAGCAGGCAGAGAGTGAAAGACAAAGAGAAACACAGGGCTGGGGTTCTGCTTTCACTGGGGCAGAGGGAGGGGGCCTAGGGCTTCAGTGGGCTCACTCTTGGTTGGTGAATTTAAAACATAAGAGCAGGAATTTAAAGCAAGGGAAGAGAAAAGACAAGTGGCCCAAATGGCCCGTTTATCGAAATCAGCCAAGACATCTAAAACGAAGGAGCCTCTGCCGGGGGAGGTGCCCTGTCTCTTTATCTGGTCCTGTGGCTGGCAGTATGTTTATCTGAGGTGGATGTTTCTTTGAAATGGGTGCCAGGGTGATCCAATCTTAAGTCACGCACTTGCTCCAAAAACAGAAAAAAAAAAAAAAAAAAAAAACCCATCAGGGCTTACGTTACACTCCCTCAAGGGGCTTCTCAAAGCCCAGCTACCCAGGCAATGAACTTTCTCAGTTGTTTACTAGAACCCTATTTCAATTCTAGAATATGCATTTTGGCCTGCGGTTCTGATAATTTATTAAATTTCTAGTCATGTGTTCAGATACATTTTTAAAAATTCTAATGATGCCTTTTGAAACTCTTAGTTGTTCATGATCTGTGCGTTGCAGGCTCTCTGGAGAGTTACCTATATTAGCCACTCATCCTTTCTTCTGAATTGTAAAAACTGATTATAGATGGCTGAGCACACGGGGGCTGTGGGACAAGACACACGTGAGGGGAACACCTTGTCCTTCTAGGGGTCTTCACAGCCATTTCAGTTCTGACCCCGAGGCATGACAAGGCCTCTGTCTCAGGGATGTGGGGCGTGAAATGTTTTTGTCCCAGTTGAGACAGGAAGCCCCTGTCCTGATGAGAGTTCCTAGGGGAATTTGGGGCCTGGCCCATACTTGTAAGGTCGTCTCTGTGGTGTCATTCTCTTTCAGCTTTCTTGAACCATCAGTAAAATGTCATGCACAGGTGTAGCCTTTTCTTTACTGTGCTCTGGCCACCTAGGAAAGCTTCCATACCCATGGAGATGGAGCAGGATACAGCCGGGTTTCCTTCCTTCTGGCCAGACGGGAGGTAGCAGCAAAAGTCTCGGGTCAGATGCCTCCGTGCTGCAAACCCACAAGGGGCAGCCTCATGACTTGGAGGCCTGAGCACAAGAGCACGTCCCTATTTGATGAGGCAGTTCCTGGGGAAACTCTCAGAAAGATCTAGAAAACAGAGAAATGCAGCCTTCGGGGTCGCATCCCCGACCAGCTGACCCAGACTAGAATCTCCAGAAAGAGGCCCAGGGATTTTAACAGACTTCTCAGGTGATCTGAGGCAACAGACTCTGTACTATGTTGTGCAACAGCATTTAGGAATGACCCCTCCATGCCAGGATGTGTCCAGCTACATGCGCCAGGGGAGAGACTCTGTAAGAGACAGGAAATAGAATGTGCCAGAGTTGAGCAGCTTTAACTCCACACTAATTGCCCCAACAGGCCCCTGATTGCTGTTACCATATATCATCAGTAGACTTGGGGACAAGGATCAGCACCCTGGTGACATTTCCAGCTCCTTCTCCCACTTCCCTTCCCAAACCTACTGACTACATTGTGATTCCTTCTCCTCGGATTTGCTCTTTACCTCTACCCACTTCCCACTGGGCCTATTCGTTTGTAGCGCGAAATGCCCAAAGACCACACTCTATTATACCCCAAAGAAAGATGGGTCTTTATAAAGGCCATGACCCATCATTAAAGTCAAATTATATTTAACATCTGCTCTTTTAGAAGGAAGAAAAATGTATAAATCATTTTAGAAAGATCGTTTACAAAAAGACGGTTTATGCTCACCCTCAGGTCAGGAATAATTAGGAAAACACGTATCAAAACCACAGTGAGATGATATTGCACACGCAACAGATTGGCAAGGAAAAAAAAAATATGTCTGGCAGTCCTGAGTGTGGGTCAGTATAGGGAACAATGAATGACTTTGACAGTGCCCATAGGAGAATAATTTAGCTTACTTTGGGGAACAATTTGGCATGTTTCCTCCATACTAAAACTGAATGTGTACATACCAGGGAAGCACCAATTGGCTCAGGGTACAGAATAGTTTCACTGCCCTAAAAATGCTCTGTATTTCCCCTATTCATCTCCTCCCTTCACCAAACAAACAAAACCTGCAACCACTGATCTTTGTAAGTTTCTCTATAGTTTTGCTTTTTCCAGGAAAGTCATATAGTTATAATCATAGAGTATGTGGCCTTTTCAGACTGGCTTCTTTCCCTTAGCAATATGTATCTAAGGTTCCTCTTTCTCTTTTCATGACTTGATAATTCATTTCTTTTTGTTACTCAATAATAGTCCATTGTATGGATGTACCGAAGTTTGTTTATCCACTCAACTACTGGTAGTTTCCATTTGGGGCAATTATGAATAAAGCTGTCTAAACATTCACGTGTAAGAAGTTTTTGTTTTAAATTGTCAAAAACTGGAAACAGCTCAACTGTCCATCAGCAGACAAATGGATATAAAAATTGTGGTATATCTATTTATAGGAAATATTCAGGATCTTATCTTACTATGATTGTGAATGGGATCATTTCTTCCACTTAAATCCATACCCATTGTACAATGTGAGGCACTGTTTCAAGCCCTTATATAGCAAGTAGCCTGAAACTTACTGAAAGCAAGCTGGCCTTGCTTTATAAAGCTGGAGGTGAGCCACCTAGGGATTAGCTGAGATCTGGCCTCTGTGAATTCATGCACCAAGTTCATGTCTCAGATAATGTAGTGACTGAACGCTTACGTCCTCCCAAAATTCATATGTTGAAATCCGATAGGATTTCATTGGGGTACCCCAATGTGATGGTATTTGGAGGTGGAGCCTTGGGAGGTGATTAGGTCATGAGGGTGAAACCCTCTTTTTTTTTTTTTTTTTAGATTTTATTTATTTATTTGAGAGAGAATGAGAGACAGAGGGAGCATGAGAGGGGGGAGGTTGAAAGGGAGAAGCAGACTCCCCACTGAGCAGGGATCCTGATGCGGGACTCGATTCTGGGACTCCAGGATCATGACCTGAGCCGAAGGCAGTTGCTTAACCAACTGAGCCACCCAGGCGCCCAAGGGTGAAAACCTCTTGAATGAGATTAGTGCCCTTATGAAAGAGCCCAGAGAGTTCCCTTGCCCCTTCTACCATGTGGGGATACAACAAAGAGACAGCCATCTGTGAACCAGGAAACCAGCCTTTGATCTTGGACTTCCCAGCCTCCAGAGCTATGAGAAATAAATGTTTGTTGTTTAAGCCATCCAGGCTATGGTACTTTTGTTATAGCAGCCCAGATGAACTAAGACAGGTAATTATCTCTACAATATATTCAAGTACAATATTTCTGTCGAGGCTGAAAAGAGACTGAAAAGCTGAGAGAGACCCCCCCACACACTGGAGAACCATGAAAGCTTCATCATGGACCAACACTGGTCTACAAGCTAATATCTGAGAAGCACTGGTGTGGAATACACTGGAACCTGGGAGGTAGTTTAAAATTTAAGTAGTCCTGGGCACCTGGGTGGCTCAGATGGTTCAGCGTCTGCCTTCAGCTCAGGTCATGATCCCAGGGTCCTGGGATTGAGTCCCGCATTGGGCTCCCTGCCCTGCTTCTCCCTCTGCCTCTCTGTCTGTCTCTGTCTCTTATGAATAAATAAATAAAATCTTTTTAAAAAAATGAAATTTGGGGCACCTGGGTGGCTCAGTCGTTAAGCGTCTGCCTTCAACTCAGGTCATGATCCCGGGGTCCTGGGATCGAGGCCCGCATCGGGCTCCCTGCTCCAAGGGAAGCCTGCTTCTCCCTCTCACACTCCCCCTGCTTGTGTTCCCTCTCTTGCTGTGTCTCTCTCTGTCAAATAAATAAATAAAATCTTTAAAAAAAAATTTTTAAATTTAAAAAAAATGAAAAAATGAAATTTAAGTAGTCCAAGGTTGAGATTTACTTGGGTCCTAGATTATATCTGGTGGGTGCTACCTCAGCTCACCTGGAAGCAGAGGTCTGATAGCATTCTTTTGTAAGCACAAGTCCTTGTTATGTCCCTCAGCTAAAAAAAGGGATAATAATAATAATAACTATCATTTATTGAACACTTACTCTGTACTAGTTATTGTGTTAAATACTTTACATGTATTATCTTATTTAGTTTCCACAAGAACCCAAAAAGGTAGATACTACTATTATCCCCTGACACTTGGTCCACTGTTTTATAACTTGTTTATGGCCACACGGTTACTATAGTTAGGGAGTTGGGCTTTGGAACATCTGTCTGACCCCAAGCCCAGGTCTCGGTACTACAATGTGTTACTTGATTGCCAACTCTGAATAGGACTCACCAATACTCAAGTTATTATTAAACACCAGCCATAGCTCAGGCACCAACCAGGGGATACTATTGAGAGCTCACTGACACTTAGTGTCATTTTTAAATTTTAAAGGAAAAATCATTCAGGGAAGATTGCTCAGAGGATACGCAGCCCATCCAGACTTCCCTCCAAATCTAAAATTAGACTCTTGCCAGCCTGGATCACTGGAGACCTGAATATCTAGACAGTATTATTTTTGCCTCCAAATTATTGCCTATGTGAATTTTTATGCACCAATGTAACTTGCCAAAAGCCGATTCTGAGGCTGATTAAAAGAAAGCCCATGCAATGTGTCTGTTCTTAGAATACAGATGTTAGTATTTCACGTAAGCAACTGGCTTATTTTTATCTTTGGTCACTGTGAACTCGGTGACTGACCAGAAGCTTGGAGCCAAAAGTGAGGCCTTCCCCTGACAAGAGTCATTGCAATCTGTGTTTTCACAGTCATCCCTGGCCCAGTTTTATGTCCCCACCCTTGTTTATTCCTTCTTTGATTGCATCTCACATCATTTTCAGTTTATCCTGTCTTGTATTTTATATATTCTTCAAACCTGCCTTACGCTCTTCAGAAAGAAGACTTGGTATAAATAATAAATAAGTTTAAATCAGAGAAGGAAATCCACCAAAATGTAGAAACAATGGTTATCTCTGGGTAGCGGAAGTATAGATTTTTAAAATTTGCTTCTTCATAAAAGGTCCCGATTCTGACCATAAACATTATTTCTTTTATAAATACAAATATATATTTTTACATATACACTATAAATTACATGTAAATTATAGATTGTATATATATTACAGACAAAATGTAAAATTCTATTTATTTTTTGTTTTTAATAGCGGTAACAGTATTGTCCATTAATAGAGGTTGAAGGTGAAGATGGGGACATTTGAGAGGAAGGGAACTATGATAGTTAATTTTTTGTGTTAACTTGGCTGAGCCCCGGTACCCAGATATTTGATCTAACATTGTTCTGGATGTTTCTGTGAAGGCATTTTTTGGATGAGATTAACATTTAGATCAGTGGACTTCGGGTAAAGCAGATTATCCTCCATAGTGTGGGTGGGTCTCACCCAATCAGTTGAGGATATTAATAAAACAAAGACTGACCTCCCCAGAGCAGGAAGTCTGTCTGCAGACTGCCTTTGGACTTGAACTACAACTCTTCCCTCAGTCTCCAGCCTTAGCCAATTCCTTTTAAACAAACGAATAAATAAATCATACAGATGGCAAATAAGCACATGAAAAGACGTTCAGCATTATTAGTCATTCAGGAAATGCAAATTAAAACCACAAGGAGATATCAATACACATCCATTAAAGCGGCTAAAATTGAAAACACTATCAATACCAAGTTCTGGTAAGGGGATCATCCGGAAATCTTATCCATTGCAAAATGGAACAGCCACTTTCTATTTTGGCAGCTACTTAAGTGGTTTCACAGTTTCTTAAAACATTTAACATACACCTACTATACAGCCTGGTAATCCCATTCCTAGGTATTTCCCCAAGAGCAATGAAACATGTTTATACAAGGAACCGGAGCAGCCTTACAGTAGCCAAAAATTGGAGACATTCTAGTGAGTGATGAATAGATAAACAAGTGGTACCTCTATTCATGGAATATTATGAATATTACTCAGCAGTACAAAGGAATGACCTACTGATACGGGCAACAACTTGGATGAATCTCAAAGCAGTATGCAAAGTGAAAAAAGCTAAACAAACAAAAAGGCTACATATTGTGTAATTTTGTTTATCTGACATTCAGGAAAAGGAAACAGAAAATGAGATCAGTGTTTGCCTAGAACCAGGAGTGGGAGAAGAGTAATCACTACAGAAGGGCAGGAGAGAAACTTACAGGGTGATGGAAATGTTCTGTGTCTTGGTTGTAATTATCACATAACTAGCATACATTTGTCAAAACTCATCCAACAGAATACTAATATGGATACATTTTATTATGCATAAATTGTATTTTATGTATCATAAAACCTGACTTTAAAAAACACAACACTTTGTAGAAAATAAAGGTAGTTATATTTTAGACCTTGGGCTAGGGGGATGTTTCTTAAATAAGATCAAAATGCGTTGACAACAAAATATTGATAAAACTGGCTCATCATTAAAACCAAAACCTTTGCAATGATCTACAAGGTCCTATGTGAACTGGCCCTCTGACCTCTCTGGCCTCATTTCCTTCCTCTCTGTGCTCGTTCAGTCCAGTCCACTGCCCTTTTATTATTCCTCAAACACATCAGGCACATTTCTGCCTCAGGGCTTTCATCAATCCCGTCTGGCAATCATACGCCTCCTTCAATGCAAACAGATACCTCCTTCAATGCAAAGGAAATTACAAGGGATGACTGTGGCCACGCAAGGCCCACCTTCCAACCTGATGTCTCAATTCCAAGTGTAATTCCAGACCAGACCCAGTTAGTTATGCCCTGCTTGTCTGACTGGGAGGGGGGCAGATGAGGCTGAGAAAGAGCCTCTGTTCCTGCCACTTTGAGTCAGTAATAGCCAAAGGCTATGTTTCCAGTAAAAAGACTGATCCACTGAAAGACCAAGCTTAATTCCTAATCACAGCTCACTTAGAAGCCAAACTTTTAACCACAGATGTCAATTAAACCACAAAGAACTTCTCTAAGTGGCTAATTAGTGCCAAAGCCAGGTAGCCAGCAGATTCTCAAATGGAGTTTCTCTGGGGCTTTAGTTAACAAGTTTATAGAATAGACCAGGTCCCACAGAGGCAGCTCCAAGAGCACTGAAATTTTTCTGATATTTCATTACCAAAGCCTCATGGGCTCCCCAAGGGGTTACAGTCACTGATGCCATCATTAAAACATGGTCCCAGCCCGGGTCTGGCCTAACTCCCCAGCCTCTTTTCTCTTCATGACCTATAATCACCCCATTCCCAGAATAACAGGGAGGTTTCATCTCTTATGCCACCACTATTTAATTAAGAGTAGCTGCCTGGAGTGCTAATTTGAGAATGATTCAAAACCTCTGCTCAATCCCAGTGAGAAACAATGCTCTGTGATAGATTGGCAATGTCTGCCATGGATATGGAAGGGGGAGATTGTAGCATGTAAGCTGTGTATTCACCATGCAGGCCCTATACTAAACTCTGAACCATGCTGCACCACCAAACACTTAATGCTTTTTCACACCTCCATGTTTCCATGATTATAATATCTTTACTTCCATTCTCCACTTAGTTAATGCCTAGTTGCCATCCTTTGAGACCTGAGTTCTCCCTGATAGCTTTCCCTAAGCACTCTTCTTCTCCTTGGGTCCAAATGGGATTAATAATTCTCTTTGCTATATTCTCAACATCAGCTTATTGTTGCAAGTATTGCACTGATGTAGGTAATTGGGGTGCTGTGCAAGAATAACTTGCAGAGAGAAGTTCTTGGTTGATGGGCTGAGAAGACTGGCCACCAAGGAAAGTAGTAGTGACTTCTTGGTGGGAAGAGGAAAACAAAAAGAGTAGAGATCTTTGTAGGGGGGGAAAGGAAGACATAAAATAGAACCTATAAGAAAAACCAAAATAAACAATTGAGAGATACTCCCAGGTAAAGATACCAGTGAGGGGCTAGTCAGAGAACAGCCAGGATATTGAAAGCAGAGTGAGTAATCAAGGAAGAGAAGAGCATGACCATATGCTTCTGGAAGGCCCACAATAAAGGGAGAGGAAAATGATCCCAGATGGAAGTACAAAATGCCAAGAGGAAATAAAATGAGGTGGGAAGGGTAAAAATAGGAATACATTCAAATGAATTTCACCTGTTTAAATCAATAAGAAAGGTGTCTTATGAAGTTTAAAATACATGTAGAATTAAAATACTATATGGTAGTTAACTGAACATACTATAATAAATAAATAAATAAATAAATAAATAAATAAATAAATAATACATTACAATTATAACTCAAAAGTCAAGAAGGAGGAGCGCCTGGATGGTTCAGTCAGTTAAGCGTTCAACTATTGGTTTCCACTCAGGTCATGCATTGAGCCCAGCATAGGGTTCTATGCTCAGCATGGAGTCTGCTTGGGATTCTCTCTCTCCCTCTCCTTCTGCCCCTCACCCCTGCTCACTCTCTGTCTCTCAAATAAATAAATAAATAATCTAAAAAAGTCAAGCGGGAAGACATAGAGTTCAAGTGTTTACACTTAAATGTAAACATTTACATTTACATAAAAAATGTTAATACATATTGGACTTTAAGGGACGTATATTGTAATGTTTAAGGTAAACACTAAGAGAATAGTTTAAAATCTATAACTAACAAATGGGGTACCTGGCTGGCTCAGTTGGCAGAGCATGAGACTCTTGATCTCAGGGTTGTGAGTTTGAGCCCCACATTGGGCATAGAGATACTTAAAAAAATAAAATCTATAACTAACAAGCTAATCGAAGGACAAATATTAAATAATAAAAAATAATCCAAAGAAGATAAGAAGAGAGGAGGGAAAGGAAGAAAAAACATGAAGAACAAATAGAAAATAAATAGCAAGATGGTGGAGTTCTGATTTGCCATTATTGGCAATCATTATTGGCTTGTCTCAGACTGACCCTCCCATATTAATAATTTTAAATTATTGGGAAGAAAGCTCTAGGGGAAGATATTTGTGTGAAGGCTTTAGAGTGTAAGCAAAAGCAGGTAGAAAATGGAAATTAACCTTGCAATAAAGGACCACACTGGGCGAGATTCATGTCACGTGAGCTTTTCTCCTGAGAGCACTCTCCCAATTGCACAAGGCAGGGTGGCTAAAGCTCAAACAAAAAGCCAATATGTCAATATCCAGAATGACAGAAGGAACATTACTACATGTACTACAGACATTAGAAGCATAATGAAGGAATATTATGAACAACTTTATGCTGATAAATTCAACAACCCATGGACAAATTCCTTGAAAGACACAAATTAGGAAAACAAACTCAAGGAAAAAAAAGAAAATCGAAATAATTCAAGATATCTCTTAAAAATTAAATTCATAATTTAAAACTTCCCCCAAAACAAAACTTCCAAGACCAAATGGCTTCATTGGTGACTTCTATCAAAAATTTAAAGAATAGGGCGCCTGGGTGGCTCAGTTGGTTAAGCGACTGCCTTCGGCTCAGGTCATGATCCTGGAGTCCCGGGATCGAGTCCCACATCGGGCTCCCTGCTCAGCAGGGGGTCTACTTCTCCCTCTGCCCTCTTCCCTCTCGTGCTCTCTGTCTCTCATTCTCTCTCTCGCAAAATAAATAAATAAAAAATCTAATAAAAAAAAAAAAAAAAAAAAAAAAAAAAAAAAAAATTTAAAGAATAAATAATACCAACTTTATGAAAGCTCTCTCAAAAAATAGAGGTTTAACCACTTCCCAATCTACTCTATGAGACCAGCATTACCCTGAATCAAAAACCAAAGATATTAACAAGAAGAGAAATCTGCAGACCAATAACGCTCATGAACATAGACACAAAAATCCATTTTAAATATTATCAAATTGAATCCAACACTATATAAAAAAGATAAGGCTTCATGACCAAAGGTGGCTTCTCCCAGGAATGCAAAGTTGGTTCAGCATTTAAAAATCAACCGGGGCACCTGGGTGGCTCAGTCATTAAGCGTCTGCCTTCAGCTCAGGTCATGATCTCAGGGTCCTAGAATCGAGCCCCACATTGGGCTCCCTGCTCTGCGGGAAGCCTGCTTCTCCCTCTCCCACTCCCTCTGCTTGTGTTCCCTCCCTCGCTGTGTCTCTCTCTGTCAAATAAAATTTAATTAATTAATTAATTAATTAATTTAAAAAATAAAAAATAAAAATCAATCAATGTTGGGAATGCAAACTGATGTTGCCACTCTGGAAAATAGCGTAGAGGTTCCTCAGAAAGTTAAAAATAGAATTACCACACAATACAGCAATTGCACTACTAGGTATTTACCCGAAGGATACAAAAATACAGATTCGAAGGGGTACATGCACCCCAAAGTTTCTAGCAGCATTATGAACAATAGCCAAACTATGGAGAGAGCCCAAATGTCCAACAACGGATGAATGGATAAAGATGTGGTATAGGGGTGCCTGGGTGGCTCAGTTGGTTAAGCCTCCAACTCTTGGTTTTGGCTCAGGTCATGATCTCAGGGTCATGAGACTGAGTCCCACATTAGGTTCTGCACTCAGTGAAGAATCTGCTTGAGACTCTCTGCCTCTCCTTCTGCCCCTCCCCACTGCTCACTCTCTCTCTCTCTCAAATAAGTAAATAAAATCTTTAAAAAAGAGAGATGTGGTATAAACACACACACACACACACTAGAATATTACTCAGCCATCAAAAAGAATGAAACTTTGCCATTTGCAATGACATGGATGGAGCTAGAGTGTATTATGCTATGTGAAATAAGTCAGTCAGAGAAAGACAAATACCAAATTGTTTCATATGCAGAATTTAAGAAACAAAACATGAACATAGGGGAAGGGAAGGAAAAATAATATAAAATGAAAATAGGGAGTCAAACCATAAGAAACTCTTAACTGTAGGAAACAAACTGAGGGTTGCTGGAGGGGCAGTGGATGGGGGGATGGGGTAATTGGGTGATGGGCATTAAGGAGGGCACTTGATGTAATGACCACTGGGTGTTTTATGCAGCTGATGAATCACTAAATTTTACCCCTGAAACTAATAATACAGTATGTGCTACCTAAATTGAATTTAAATTTTTTTTTAAAAAGTGTCCAAAATCGATTGTATTTCTTTATATCTACTAGCAAAAAAAAAAAAAAAAAATCAAGCCATGCTTTTTTATTCTCCTAATGGTATTATATGATGGCAGAAATTCTTAATTTTGGGGCGCCTGGGTGGCTCAGTTGGTTAAGCGTCTGCCTTCGGCTCAGGTCATGATCCTGGAGTCCCGAGATCAATCCCCACATTGGGCTCCCTGCTCAGTGGGGAGTCTTCTTCTCCCTCTCCCTCTGCTCCTCCCCCTGCCCCCCGCTCCTGCTCTCTCTCTTGCTCACTCTCTCAAATAAATAAATAAAATCTTAAAAAAAAAAGAAAATCTTAATTTTAATGCAGCCCAATTCACCAATCTTTGTCTTGTGGTTAATGCTTTTGATATTCTGGTTAAGATATTCTTATTCAAAGCTGTATTGATTTACCTTTCCTTTTTATCTATTTATTTATTTATTTATTTATTTTATTATGTTAATCACCATACATTACATCATTAGTTTTTGATGTAGTGTTCCATGATTCATTGTTTGCGTATAACACCCAGTGCTCCATTCAATATGTGCCCTCTTTAATACCCATCACCAGGCTAACCCATCCCCCCACCCCCTCCCCTCTAGAACTCTCAGTTTGTTTCTCAGAGTCCATAGTCTCTTATGGTTTGTCTCCCTCTCCGATTCCCCCCCTTCATTTTTCCCTTCCTACTATCTTCTCTTTTTTTTTTTTTTTAACATGTAATGTATTATTTATTTCAGAGTTACCTTTCCTTTTTAGATCTATAGTCTACCTGGATTTTGTTTGGTGTGAGGGAGGGAAATTTTTTTATTTTTTCCATATGAATATTCAGTTGTATATTAGGCCCAATATCATTTATCAAAAATACTGCCTTATTACCACTACTGTATAGAACTATCTTTGTCATGAATAAAACATACATGCATGGGGGAAAAGATCCAAGCAAATTAAATTTAAAAACAATTCCATTTACAATATCATCAAAAACCTGAAATACTTCCTGGTTGAATTTAACAAAATCATAACAATGCTGAGAGAAATTAAAGAAGATCTAAATAAATGAAGAGATACATCATGCTTCTGAGTTGAAGGCTCTTAATAGATGTCAGTTCTTCTCAATTTGATCTCTAGATTCAACATGGTCCCTATCAAGAATCACAGCAGGTTTTTTAATAGAAATTGAGAAGATGATTCCAAGATTTGTATGGAAATATCAAGAACCTAGGAAAGCAAAAATAATCTTAGGAAGAAAAACAAAGGGGGAGGACTTGCACTAAACAATTTCAAGGCTTAATAAAAAGCTACATACTATAGGGGCGCCTGGGTGGCTCAGTTGGTTAAGCGACTGCCTTCGGCTCAGGTCATGATCCTGGAGTCCAGGGATTGAGTCCCACATCGGGCTCCCTGCTCAGTGGGGGGTTGGCTTCTCCCTCTGACCCTCTTCCCTCTCGTGCTCTCTCTCTCTCATTCTCTCTCTCTCTAATAAATAAATAAAATCTTTTAAAAAAAAAAAAAGCTACATACTATAAAGCTACACCCGGGTATGGTAGTGTGCTAAGGATAAGTAGATCAGTGAAACATGACAGAGAGTCCAGAAATAGAGCCACACACATGCAGTCACTTAATTCTTTACAAAGATGCCAGTGCAATTCATTAGAAGAAAGAATGGTCTATTCCACAAATGATGCTAGAGCAACTAGATGTCTAAATGTATGAAGTAAACCTTGATCCTATCTCACATGTTTCCCCAAAATTAAGTTAAAATGGATTTTAGACCTAAAATGTATAAAGCTTCTAGCAAAAAATAAGTCTTAATGACTTTGCAGTAAGTAAACTTTCTTGGATCCAAAAACAACAAAACAAAACAAAGGAAACCCCACTAATCATTAGGGAAAATTAAAAAAAAATTTTTTTTAAACCACTAATCATGAGGGCTTTATCAAAATGCTTAAATTATGTTCTTCAAAATTATATTAAGAAAATGAAAGGGCAAGCCACAGAATAGGGGAAAATATTTGCAACACCTGTAACAATGGTAATAAGAAGACAAACAACACAATTAAAAGTGGCCAAAATATCTGAACAGGCACATCATAAAAGAAGATCTGCAAATGACCAGTGATCCTCAACATCATTAGGTGTCAGGGAAATGAAAATTAAAAGTACAGTAAGATACCACTTAATACCCACCAGGAGAGTGTCTGAAATTAAAAAAACAATTTGTAATAGCCAAGTATTGCAGAGGTTGCAAAACAACTGGAATCCTCATACATTGCTGATGAGAGCACGACATGGTACAACCACTTCAAAAAACTATTTAGCAGTTTCCTATAAAGCTAAATATACACTCACCATATGATCCAGAAATTCTTCTCCAGATATCTATCCAAAAAACCCAAAGATGTACATCCACAAATGACTTGTACCAAATG
The DNA here is from genome assembly GCF_964656455.1 of Halichoerus grypus. Lineage (NCBI taxonomy): Eukaryota > Metazoa > Chordata > Mammalia > Carnivora > Phocidae > Halichoerus > Halichoerus grypus. The sequence goes on along the minus strand of NC_135725.1, from coordinate 81,955,264 downwards.
TTCATAGTAGTTGTATTCATAATAGCCCGAACTAGAAACAATCCAAACGTCCATCAACAAGTCAAAGGATAAACAAATTGCTGTATATTTACACAATGGAATGGTATCCAGAATTAACAAAGAACAAACTATGATAAACACAGAAACATGGTTAATCCTACAAGACATTCCACTGAGAAAAGGAAGCAAGAAACAAGAGTACATACATATGATACCATTCATATGAAGTTCAAGAATAATAGTTCAGGGCGCCTGGGTGGCTCAGTTGGTTAAGCGACTGCCTTCGGCTCAGGTCATGATCCTGGAGTCCCGGGATCGAGTCCCACATCGGGCTCCCTGCTCAGCGGGGGGGGTCTGCTTCTCCCTCTGACCCTCTTCCCTCTCATGCTCTCTGTGTCTCATTCTCTCTCTCTCAAATAAATAAATAAAATCTTAAAAAAAAAAAAAAGAATAATAGTTCATAAGAAAAGTTACCTCAAGATTAAAAAAAGAGTTCAAGCTATACACTTAAGATTTGTGGATTTAAATGTAGGTATACACAACTAATGAATTGTCGAACACTACATCAAAAACTAATCATGTACTACATGCTGGCTAACTGAACATAATAAAAAAAGAAAAAAATAAGCAGAAAAAATAAATGTGCCTCAATTATGTACTATAAAATAATTTTTAAACCACCGTGCTGTTATGTCTTTGATGATTTATCTGTCCCCATTCCATTAACAAGGTTATGCCCTTAGGTACCCCTATAATTTTCCAAGTTTTACACTTTTTGAAGTCCATTCAGTGGTGAGATTCCCTATATTCTCCCTCACTTGACAGAAATTAGAAATGCCCAGACCAAGGAAATATTTGCAAATGTCTTATCAGATAAAGAGCTAGTACCCAAAATCAATAAAGAATTTATCAAACTCAACACCAAAAAACAAAAAAATCCAGTCAAGAAATGGGCAGAAGACATGAACAGATATTTCTCCAAAGAAGACATACAGATGGCCAACGGACATGAAAAAAGGCTCAACAGCATTTGGCATCAGGGAAATCCAAATCAAAACCACAATGAGATACCACCTTACACCTGTCAGAATGGCTAAAATGAACAACTCAGGAAATGACAGATGTTGGCAAGGATGCGGAGAAAGGGGAACCCTCTTACACTGTTGGTGGGAATGCAAACTGGTGCAGCCACTCTGGAAAACAGTATGTAGGTTCCTCAAAAAGTTAAAAATAGCACTACCCTATGACCCAGCAATTGCACTACTAGGTATTTATCCAAAGGATACAAACACAGTGATTCAAAAGGGCATATGCACCCCAATGTCCATAGCAGCAATGTCCACAATAGCCAAAATATGGAAAGAGCCCAGATGTCCATCGACTGATGAATGGTTAAAGAAGAGGTGGTATGTATATACAATGGAATATTACTCAGCCATCAAAAAGAATGAAATCTTGCCATTTGCAATGACACGGGTGGAACTAGAGGGTATTATGCTAAGCGAAATAAGTCAGAGAAAGACAAATACCATATGATTTCACTCATATGTGGAATTTAAGAAACAAAACAGCTGAACAGAGGGGAAGGGAAGGAAAAATAAGATGAAAATAGAAAGGGAGGCAAATCATAAGAGACTCTTAACTCTAGAAAACAAACTGAGGGTTGCTGGAGGGGAGGGTGTGGGGAATGGGGTACCTGGGTGACAGTCATTAAGGAGGGCATGTGATGTGATGAGCACTGGGTGTCGTATGCAACTGATGAATCACTAAATTCTACCTCTGAGGGGCCCGTGGATAGTTCAGTTGATTAAGCGGCTGCCTTCAACTCGGGTCATGATCTCAGGCTCCTGGGATCGAGCCCTGCATGGGGCTCCCTGCTCAGCAGGAAGTCAGCTTCTCACTCTTCCTCTGCCCCTCCTCCTTGCTTGTGCGCGCTCTCTCTCTCAAATAAATAAATAAAATATTTTTTAAAAAATGCTACCTCTGGGCGCCTGGGTGGCTCAGTTGGTTAAGCGACTGCCTTCGGCTCAGGTCATGATCCTGGGTCCCGGGATCGAGTCCCACATCGGGCTCCCTGCTCGGCGGGGAGTCTCCTTCTCCCTCTGACCCTCTCATGCTCTCTCTGTCTCATTCTCTCTCTCAAATAAATAAATAAAATCTTTAAAAAAAAAAAAAATGCTACCTCTGAAACTAATAATGCAGCATGTGTTAATTAAATTGAATTTCAATAAAAAAATATTGAATTAAGAAAAAAAAGTGCCCAGACCAGCTAATGTGTAAGACACAGCTGCTGTTTTGAATGCCAGTTCAGCTGTATTTATAAAGCAAGATATGTAAAAATATCTCATTGGAGACACTTAGTTGGGGGAACTTGTGTTTATATCTTTCCAGATCAGCAGAGAACTCACCTCTGATTTTTGTCTGGCTACATGATAAGGATGTTCAAACTCAGACCATGAGGAGAATGCCATCCAACAGTGACGATGCAGGGTTCCAGAGGGACGTGCAGAGCCAGGCCCTTAAATAAACGCGTGGGTGATGCGTCTGACGGTCACGGAGCTTCTCAAGGGCTTATGGAATTATTTAAGATTTGGAAGAAAGAATGTATTGTCCAAAATGTTAGAATAAAACGATAAAATTATAAAGGTGTAATTAAATGTTTACACAATGTAATATGTTAACTAGTCAAGCAAAACCCACTTCAACATATATGTAAATTATATTAAATGTGGTATATGGATGCACTTTAATATGTTTGGTATGATGTAGGATGAATTAGCCAAAATAGATTTGCCTTAATAGCACAAAGGCCAGGAAAATATTGCCTTGATTATGTGACATATTGTAACTTTTCTGTTAAGTCTGATAACCCCCACTTCATTTTTGTGCACAAGTAGAAGACTGTGACTGCTTCTTTCATTTCTGGAACCACAAAAGAAGTCAGTCTACATGGTTCTGGGCACCAGGAGCCCAAGGTCTTGAAGACAAATCCCTAAATGACCAATGGACAAGAACCAGACATCTGGCATTTGTTGGAACCACTTCATGAGACCCCTCAGCCTCGTATTCTGCTGCCCTTCATGCCATCTCAAGATCTGTGCGGGCGGGGCGCCTGGGTGGCTCAGTCGGTTAAGCATCTGCCTTTGGCTCAGGTCATGATCCCAGGGTCCTGGGACCGAGCCCCACATCGGGCTCCCTGCTCAGCGCTTCTCAGAGCTTCTCCCTCTGCCCTTCCCCTCGGCTGGTGCTCCCTCTCTGGCTCTCTCTCCTTCCCTCTCAAATAAATAAATAAAATCTTAAAAAAAAAAAAGATCTGTGAGGGCAACTGATCCGGTGCCTTGGGCCACATTATCTGGGATAAAAGCAGCTATCCTCCAGCTACTTCCCTCAACCCAGCATCCCGGATCCTGGAAAATCCCCAAAGCCTAAGTCATTTGAATGTGGGCTGACCACATTTTTTGTTACCTCTGACCTTCAGAATGGAAAGAATATGGGCTTAGGAGTCACCCAGGCCTATGCCTTAGTCATCAATTGTCAGGTTGGACACAGCCCTTGGCTGGAGGTTCTGGTCCAGGCTCTGCCATTTATAGGCTCTATGACTTCACAGTAATCGCTTCTCTGAACCCCATCATCTCATCTGGAAATGCAAGAAAGAACCCCAGTTTCCAGAGCTGCTTTCATGATAGTTAATGTCTAAAGTGGGGGCGCCTGGGTGGCTCAGTCGGTTAAGCATCTGCCTCTTGATCTCAGCTCAGGTCTTGCTCTCAGCTCAGGTTTTGATCTCAGCTCAGGTCTTGATCTCAGGGTCATGAGTTCAAGCCCCATGTTGGGCTCCACACTGGGTGTGAAGCCTACTTAAAAAAATAAAATAAAACTTCTGAAGTGGCCAACCTTATGTTATGTAGACCCCCTTCCTCACCCCATAGGGTGAGTGAGAAGGAAGAAGAAACTAGGATCTGTCTTGAGTCCCTCCCATGGAGGCAAGAACTGAGAACAAGACCAGAGCAGGCACTTGAGTATCCCGTGGTGGGGGAAGGGCAGAGCTCAGGATTGGAGCTGCACAACTGTGGCTGGAAGGGAGGGGTGGGGGCAGTCAGCAGTGATGGGGAGATTAATGGGCACAGCTCTTCAGACTTCAGGGAACCGGTTTCCAGTGATCATCATCGTGCTGTACAAAGTGCAAGTCATAGATCCAAAAAGAGAAAACAAGCCTGGAAAAAGTGAGTCATGGGGAAAAGAAAGGAAACGTTGCCCATCTAAAGAGGAAAAGAATGACCAAGAGCCCACATGATGTGGTGGAGAGGTCTCCATCTGAGGCTTATTAACAGAATCATCTGGAAGTGTATTATCATCACCAGTGCCCACCACATCACTGCACCCTACACCCTCTATTCCCTCATCTCCACTGTGATTCTGGTTCTAGAAGTCTTGATGGGTCACATGGTGGAAATCAGGCCACACATCAGAACTTCACTGCTGCCTCCCACCCCTTTGCAGCTGTAGGAGTGTGGACAAGTCACCTTATTTCTCTGCGTCTCGGTGTCCTCCTTCGTGAAACAGGAAAACGTACTCGTGGGGCTAATAGTTAATGAAGTGGACAGGGAAAGTACATGCCACAGAGCAGGCTCTTAATTAATTTATATTTCCTTTCCCCTTCTCTATTGGGGCATATCACACTAGTGAATCTATTTTCTCTTTCCATCAAGCTGTAAAGCAGAAGACACGGCAGGGGATTTTGAGGAGAGAACAAGAACCATTTCCCGTAATAAATGTGATAAAAGATGACATTTTAAATAGACATTTCGTTATAAGTTAAAATCTGCCACCGAGGCAGCTTTATTCATACTAGTCAAAAAATGCAAACAACCCCAGTGTCCATCAACAGTAGACTAGATAAATCCTTTGTGGTACACATTACTTCAAAGCAATTTAAAAAATATCAAACTGCTTATAGACACAACAACATGGATGTCAACAGAAATCTTGAGCAAAAGAAGCCAGACACACACAAAAATACATACTTGTATGACTCTATTCAAATGAAATTTAGAAGCATACGAAACTAACCAGTGGGGATGGAAGTCAGAAGAGTGGTTACATTTTGTAGGTTTTTGACCAGGAAAGGGCACAAAAGAGGCTATAGTGCTGGAAATGTTCTGTGTCTTGGATTTTTGGTGGTTGCTTGAGTTTATGTAAAAATTCACTGAGGTATGCACTTAAGATTAGCGCACTTTGTTGTATGTATGTTATACTCCCAGGTGACAGGGGCGGGGGGGTGGGGCAGGAGAGAACCCACCACAGAAGTCCACAAGAATGTATTGCCACGTTGTCCTAAAACCCAAAATACCAAGCCCGAAGTTGTGCTTCAGAGGTTCAAAAGTGGGTTCAAAAGTCCTTTTGACTAAAAGTAGAAAGATAGAGAGAGGGAAAAAAAAATTTTTTTTTAGACCCAACCTGGGAGGAAACCAACTCTGAATGAATGAAACACGAATAACAACTAAAATCAAGATCATGAGGCAAGCGCTTTATTGGAGTTCCCTCAAGAGTGCTCTATAAAAGTGTCACTGAAGTTTTAATATTCTTTACTGTCATTCACACAAAGCTATTTTAAAGTCCATTTTTTTTAAAGATTTTATTTATTTATTTGAGAGAGAGAATGAGATAGAGAGAGAGAGCATGAGATGGGGGAGGGTCAGAGGGAGAAGCAGACTCCCTGCTGAGCAGGGAGCCCGATGCGGGACTCGATCCTGGGACTCCAGGATCATGACCTGAGCTGAAGGCAGTCGCTTAACCAGCTGAGCCACCCAGGAGCCCCTTAAAGTCCATTTTTATAGGAAAAGCATGCTTAAGCCGGAAAGTCGGTCATAGGCATGTCTGACATTTTTGACACTTTCTACTCAAACGTTATTAGAAAAAGTGGGCTATGTGTACTCGACTGTCTTTGCACCTCTACTGTTCTGTACTTCTGAAATTTCACTTCTTACGTTCTTTGCTTGCAATTACTTTGAGCTGCTGCAGGATCAACAACGGTGCCATTGCGATGCTCTTTGCGGTGTTCCAAGGCTAGGGCCCACAGAGGCAAAACTGACCCAGGAATACTCTGATCCACTGAGGTGACCTTCCCTGTCCCTCAGTCCCTTTGAACATCCTTCTTATGTATGAATTTCCCGCATTATGGGTCCCTCTCCCAAAGGGTGCAAGCCAGAAAACTCTGTCCCTCCCCCCTCTCTTGGAGCTAGAGCGCAGGCATGGGGCTAGGCTCCACTAATCGGACATGAACTAAAAATGACTTTAATTCTAAGTAGAGAAAAGCGGGGAAGCAGGCACCATGCAGAATGAACCCACTTTCTGGCAGGGGTGGCCGGAGAAGCCGCCAGGTCTCATTTTGGCAGCAGGGGTGCCGTCTGATACGTGGCAGGAGCGGAGGCCTCTTTACTGGACCAGGGGCTGCTGTTTCTGGCCACAAAGCCTCCGAGCCTAATTCTCTGGTCCTGGCAATGGTTCCATGAGCTGCGCAGTGTCCCTAATAAATTCCTTCCTGCTTAAACGGGCTGGAGGGAGTTCTGTTGTTTGCACTGAGAGCCCTGAGCGTCACCCACTGTGTCAGTCAGGGTTCTCTAGAGAAACAGAACCAATAGGAGGTGATAGAGAGATAGATAGATGATGATAGATAGATAGATAGATGATAGATCGATAGATCGATAGATAGATGGTAGATCGATAGATCGATAGATGATAGATCAATAGATGATAGATGATAGATTGATAGATGATCGATAGATGATTGATAGATCAATAGATGATAGATAGATGCTAGATGCTAGATGATAGATCGATAGATATAGATAGATGATAGATTGATAGATGATAAATAGATGATAGATAGATGAACGGCTCCATTTTTAGGAACTGGCTCATACTTCATCAGGGCTGACAAATCTAAAATCCATATGGCAGGCTGGAAACTCAAGCAGGAGTTGAGGCTGTAGTCTCGAGGCAGAATTTCCTCCTCTCTTGGAGAATCTCAGTTTTTACTCTTAAGTCCTCTCCACTAATTAGATGAGGCCCAGCCATGTTATCAGGGTAATCTTTGCTTAAAGTCAACAGATTATAGATGTTCACCATGTCTGCCAAATACCTTCACAGCCATACCTAGATTTGTGTTTGATTAAATTACCAAGTACTGTAGCCCAGCCAAGTTGACACATAAAACTAACTGTCATACCTGCCAGATCAAGATTCCAGGAATGAGCAATCATTTTATGAGCAGTCAGAGCCTTTACTCTGAAGAAGCCTTCTTGGTGCATTGGACATAAGTTTCTATGTGAAAAAAAAATTTTCATATACAGTTGTCCATACAAAACAAAATCCGCCTCAGCTAGGCACAGCATTCAAGAGAAGATGATCCTTGGAATCCATCCCATCGTCCCATCCCCACAGCCGTCCACCTGGCTCCAATTGCTGTTGCCTCTCAGCTGGACCACGGCCACAGCCTCCTCACCATTCTGCCAACCTTCAGTCCTTCTTGCTCTATCCTGTTGTCCACCAGCCCCCCCCCCCAGTGCTCTTTCTTAAAACACTAGCCTAATTGTGTCTCCCTTGATTAAAATTCCTTCCAGATCATCATAGTTCTCTGTCATCTCAGGCCAACAGCCATTAAGGCACCAACTCTGACCAACTTAAGTGAAAGAGGAATTCATGGAGCAGCCCCAAGGAAGGAAGGAAAAGCTGAGGTCTTGAGAAGGGCAGGAACCCAGGCTTCCCCAGTGACCTTAGAAACGGGAACTAAGGGACAATCTTTTCAGAAATCAGCTGTGGGGATGAATCAGTCGGTCATTTCAATCTCCATGCAACTCCACTCAGCGGCCAGTTTAAAAGGAGAGGGTGTCTGATTGGCCAGGATTGATTCAGAGACGCACCCCTTGGCCATGATAGGGCCCCTGATGGAACCACCAAGAGTGGAATTAATGACAAGGGGAGGATTCTCAGGCCAAGTCGGAGTACTAGCAAAGAGGGGAAATCGATACCAGGTAAGCAAGGACAAGACAGGCGCTCTGTGCCCACTCTCAGCAGCCGAAGGATCCCTGATCAGCAGAGCAATTGGGGAGCTGAGAAAGATTGCATTCTCTGCATTCAACAGGGCCAGGAAGGAATGGCAGAAGCAGTCCCCAGCCAACTAAGGAGAAACAAGGGCTTTCTGGACTGTAAGACAGGAACCCCAGCCCCAGGGACCCTCAGCCTGGACCCCATTTTCCCTCATTGTTTCTGGGCCATTATTCTTCTTAAGGAAATCTAAGCCCAAAGTAGGGAGCATGAAGGAACTTTCCCAACCTCTTACCTTTCCCCTCTGACCTCCTTGGCTGGCTATGGGGGGCAGGGATGGGCTGGGGGTGGCCTATGTGGCTGAGATAGGGTCTCAGGTCTCAGGAGCCAAACAGGAGGAGGGCAGAGCAGTATGGGTTAGAAGGGAAAGCACACTCACCCTGCCTTTGTCTTATTTCATTGTTGTCTTGTTTCCCGTCTGCTCTACCCACACTGGAACGTGAGCTCCGCACAGACAAAAAAAAAGCCTTGTCTGTCTTGATCACTCACTGCTATAGCCCCAAGCCTGTAACAGTGACTGGTGTATAGTAAGCACTTAGCAAAATAAATATTTGTGACTGAAAGAATAGCATGTAAGAGTCACACCCCATCTTCTGCCTCTGACCCTGAGCCAGAGAGGCAAGATCAGGCCTGGAACTGAGTCAAATCAGGAAGCAAGAGGAAGCCGGAGCGGGGAAGAGCAGAGCCCCAGATTCAGCCATACCCAGGTCCTGGCCTGGCTTTGGCACCTTGTGGGGCCTGGTACTGGACCATCTTGGATCTCAGTTCCCTTGTTTTTGAAACAAGGATTATACCACATACTTCATGCTCTTGGGTGAGAATAAATGAGAATTAAATGTGGAAAATTGGCACACAGTAAGGCCCTCCTTCCCAGATACCCTTCATCTCTGCCCGCGTATGCTTTGTAAGGGAAGAAATTGCTTTAACCAGATGGTGGGAACTGAGTGCTCTGTCCCCTGGGGCTGGGCAGTTGTATATTTTAGGAGAGCAGCCTGTGAAGGGCAATGCCTGACCCACAGCCGAAAATGGGGCATCATTGGTAGAAGAGCTAGGCAATAACAGGCTCCAAGGGCAGTGGAAGGTCTTATGCTGCTACCTCTAGCACATCAAGCTTGCAGCTAGGAGAGAGGCCACTCCAGTGTCGCCTCTGCTTCTGGAATGGGATGAAAAGCAATACATAGCAGGCAGTTTGGAAAAAGAATTTTATTAGCTTCATGTGAAACAGCTGCCATGAGTCAAGACAAAGATGGCGACAGAGCTCTGGTGTCGTCCAACCAATGGCCTGGGAAAAGCCCACCTGTTCTCTCTACCTCCTTGGACCAGGGTCTAAGTCAGGGTCCCAAGAACACCCGGCATCTTGCCCCCTCGGTGCAGGCACAGAAGTGGGCAATGCATTCTTGTTAGACCATAGGTTCTCCTGCTTTGTAGATATCTCACTGAACAGGAAAATGAATCAAATTACCATTTTAGGCATTCAGATCAAGACTGAGCTGACATACCAGCCACCGTCCTGGATCAGGTACCAGGAGTACAACATTCTGAGCTGCCAGTCAGAAAATCAACATTCTGGAGGGCCGCCCAGAATTCTAGAATGCAAAATAAGAATCCCCTCCCTTTCTAGATGGTTTCCTCAGGAGCTCCACATTTTAGAATGCCTGTGTTCCAAGTCAACCAGAAATCTGATATTCTAGGTTGTCAGCCAGGAACCCAGTATTCTGGCATGCCAAAGAAGAATCCCTCCTAACATTCTAGATGGTCAAGCAGGAATTCAGCATTCTAGAATAACAAACAAGACCACGATATTCCAGGTAATGCGTGAGAGACACAAAGTTCTAAATGTCGACCTTGATGCTCTTGATGCCAAACCCAAGACCCAACATTTGAGGCTATCAACCCTGGACTCAGCTTTCTGGGATGACAAACACAAAACCCACCCTCCAGCTGCTGCTCCACCCACTCAGAGCTCTGTGGATGGCCGCTCCATACCACGCCCGCCATCCTGGTGAGGGTTGGGCACGTGGAAGGAGACGTATGGACAAGTCTTGGTGTTGAGGCAGACCAGCTTCTTCAGCGTGGCTGTCTTGACCATATTGAAGCCCATCTCACCACCGAATGTGCTCGGCTTCCAGTACTCTGGAGAGCAGATGGGATTCCCTAGGAGGCCCTTGAGGGAAAAGGGAGCCCCAATTTCTATCATACTCTCCCCAAAGATGGAGTTTGGATGGCACTTCTCCAGAAGCAGCCCCGGGTAGAACTCCAAGGCATCGATGTGTCCATACAGCTCCTCCAACTCGGCTGCGATCTCCTTCTCCCCTGAAAGGGGGGGAAGCTAGAGTCAGAGACGTGGTGCCATTAAGGTCAATGAGGGGAGGGAAGCTTCTAAGCCTACTTTTTCTGGGGAGAATATGGGACTTCAGAAGAGCAATTGAACAATTGAGCACATGCCCTAACATCTGGCCTGGCTGACCAGCCCTTCTCCAGGGCTGCATCTAGGGAAGAAATTTGCTGCTAAAGAAGGAATCTAGAGCCTGGATCGGCCACCAGACAGCATGTGGCCTTGAGCAACTCATCTCTCTTCTCGGTGCCCTAACTGCCTGATGGTGACTACAGGGAGATGCCATCCATCTTGCTTCACAGGCTCATTGCAAGGACGTATGCTGGTGCAAGTCCCTTCATTCTGCTGGAGCTCAGAGATGTAATATAACCTGTCCCAGCTCACAGAGAGATTTAGTTACAGTGTTCTTTTCCCCCTCTGGACTGTCACAGGAGATTAGAGTGACAGAATTATGGGGAACTCACTCCCCACTCAGTGAGGCCCACACATTCATAGATAGTGACCAAAGGGGACAGATGCAGAGCTTCCCTAGCCACTTCCTCAAACCCACACTCTATAAGGCACTAGGGTCATGTCACACACTGGTCAAACCCTCCCACTGTTTGTGACAAGGGTTCCCAAACTCTTGGCTGCCCAACAGCTGGAATCTTAAAAAAAGAAGAAGAAGAAGAAAGTATATATATTATACACACACACAGACAGACTCTTGCGCACCATGCAGGCCTACTGAATCAGAATCTCGGGGAGAGAGATCTGGATTTGGTATTTTTAATCAGTTTTCTAAGTGATTCTTAGGCAGCTGGTCCATAAGTATGTATTTAGGAACCACTAGGTAGAGTAAAACCCAAATTCTTTCACATAGAATCCACAATTTGGCCCCAAGCTCCCATCCCTAACCCCCGCCCTCCCCACACATAAGCACCTTGCTCCAGCCGCACCCCCCACTGTCCTCCCCAACAGGCTCATTCTTTATGACCTCTGTGCCTTTGTACTTTCTGTTCCTCCATGTAGAATGCTTTTCCCCCCATTCTCCATCCAGAAAATCCCTATTTATCTCCTTCAAACCCAGCTGAGAAGCCACTTTCTTTCCCTTCACTCCCTTCACCGCCCCCCAGCACCGTGCTCACACACCTCTCATGACCCCAACAGTCATAGCGTTGGGGGCTAACACCCCATTCTGTTTCCACAATGTCCTCCTCACTTTACTGAAAATCCCTGAGGGCAGGGCCCGGGTCCAGGAAACAGCTGCTCACCTGTGAGCTCCTGGAAGGACGTGTAGGGCCTCATGCCAAACCTCTTGCGGTACTCATTGAAGGGCTGCAGCCGCAGCTCTCGGGATTCCTTGATGGCCTCCACAGCCACGTGCAGGACGTGGTGGTCTATGTTTCTACCCCCGCCAATCTGCCAAGACATAAACATAGCTGCAGTCTGAGAGCCAGGCCACGCTGTCCTGGAGGAGGAGTTCAGGTCAGGAGCTCTTCCCAAGCGCGGACAGAGCACGGCTGCGCCCAGCAGCCACCATGCTGGGGACCTGGCCCCACTCTGCTGCTGTCATGCTCTCTCGGAGACACCTTTGAGTCTTTGTTTCCTCATCATTAAAGTGGCAGTGGGCCAAGAGGACCTCTCCAGTGGCTCACCAGCCACACCACTCCCCAACCCTTTGCATCTAGGTGAGATCCCAATATTCCATTACAGAAGGTTCTGCAACTATTAGTTTTAGCAACTAGGACTCCATAAAGATGGCCAGTATGGCACCAGCCAGGAGCTCAAGCAGAGGGGAAGGGCATTCTGGCTCTGGAAATGAAATTTGGAGGGGCAGAGGGGTTTCTGAGACAGCAAATGAGAAACAAAAGGATGGACGGATATTAGTTTTGGGGGCTGAAACTTTTATGGCATTCTTCAAACCCATTCTTATCAAAGAATACAGATACTTCATCTTTCAAGGGGGTCCTGCTAAGGAGTGTTTTTCTATTGGTTTTCATTCCCTGTGTCATAGCATTGAGAGTCAACAAAAATTTAATAATTAAAAAGTGAACCACTATTAACCAACCACCATTAGGAAAGAGAAACTCAGAGCCGGATGGTAGGATCACACAGTATCATGTCACTCCATTCATTCCAGATAAAGCCACTCATGGGAACATAGGTGACTAAGTCTGTTGGTTCTCCTTCCTTCTGCCAAGTCTCTAGGGTGGGGAGCGGTCATAAGCTAGCAGGGAGGGAGCTAAAATCTTGCCATGAAAACTACAGTGTATACACACAAAGCTTAAATAAACAGCTCTGCCAGTTACAAGCTGTGGGACCATTGTGGGTTGATTTGTGTCCCCCAAAGAGATATGGTGAAGTCTTAACCCCCAGCACCTGTGAATGTGACCTTATTTGGAAATAGATGTCATCAAGTGAAGAGGAGGTCATAGTCCATTACGGGGATCCTGATCCAATGACTGGTATCCTAATAAAGAAAACAGAGCCTCAGGGAGACTCCATGTTGGAGTGATGTGTCTAAGAGGATTGCCAGTAGCCAGCAGGAGCTAAGACAATGGCATGGAACAGATTCTTGCCGGGAGCCTTCAGAGAGAGCGTGGCCCTGCCCACACCTTCTAACCTCCAGGAATGTGAAATAATAAAATAAACTCAGTTTGTGGTCCTTTGTTATGGCAGCCCTGGGAAAGTCAGCCAGGGACCTTAGGCAAATTACTTGTTTCAGTTTCATCATATGCAAAAATGGGGAAGGTAAGAGCACCCATCTGATATGGTTGTGGGGAATGAGCAAGATAAAGTATGCAAAGCAGTTACCACAGCGTTGGTCCCATCGTAACCCCCAAGATGGCAGCCATGTGTGGCAATGATCAGGAGAAGCCCTGTTTTACTACTTCTCACGCTCTCTCGAATATCCTGAGAGCCGACACACTTCTGTCACCCTTCCGCCTTGGGCCTAGTACAACACCAGGGCTTTTCACACAGAGTGATGGCCGTTCCTTGAAAATGCTTTGCAGTCCATATAGCCCAACATAAATCTACTGTCTCTGTTCATGTCTGTGTCCCCACAGAGAACAGAGGCCATAAACCAGCCAGCAGCTGCCCATTGGTGGCAGCGCATGCTAATTCCAGTCCAATTACCAGTGGTAACCTAAATGCACATGGTGTCACGATGTCACGATAGGGCTTGGGAACAAGGATCAGAGAGAAGCAGGGCTGAGGGGAGCTGAGACAGAGGAGACAGGGGCTTCCAAGCATGGGGGGAGGGGAGATTTAGGAGGGAGCTGGTTAGAAATTCCAGGGAAAGGGCCATATTAGTTTGCCAGGGCGGCCATAACAAAGTATCACAGCCTGGGTAGCTTAAACAACGGAAATTTATTTCATCACAGTCTGGAGGCCAGAAGTCCAAGATCAAGATGTCAGCAAGGTGGGTTTCATTCTGAGGTCTCTGTCCTTGGCTCATCTTCTCCCTAAGTCTTCCCACTCTGCACATCTGCATCCTAATCTCTTCTTCCCATAAGGACACCAGTCACAGTAGGGGCCCACCCTTGGACCTCATTTAACCTTAATTACCTCTGTAAAGGCCCTGTCTCCAAACACAGTCACATTCTGACGCACTGCTTGTTAGGACTTCAACATATGAGTAGGGGGGTGGGGACAATTCAGCCCATCACGGAGGCCTGTAATTCAATAAAGACCTGCTATGTGAAGACACTTTCACATATATTACCATACCCTGAATGTTCTCATGGTCCTCAAATTGCCATGCCCTCTGACCTCCAGGCCCTTGCCTTGCTGTCCCCTCCCCCAGAGCACGATCATCCCCTGCCATTAACACTACCTCTTTCCCTGGGAGAGCTCTATCCACCCTCTGGATCTCTGCTCAGACAACATCTCCTTATCTACAGCTCTCAACTCTGGGTCCCAAGCCCCTTTCCAAGTGCCCAGGGCACCAAGGTCTTTCTGGATTGTGGCTCTTAACATGCCCTTATAGTTCTGCTAACATCAGAAAGCACCTGGCCCAGTGCCTGACACAAAGCAAGTGCTCACATGATGTTAGCTGTTATATGACAATGGTTCCTCACTAGGGTGTCAGTGCCAAGGGGACAAGGACCCAAGAACCACGTCTGATCTTGCTCGCCACTCTATCCCCAGCACCTGGTACTGTGGAATGAACAAAAGAGCAAGAGGAGGAATGAAGGAATGGTGGAAGGAATGTCAGAGGGACACTCGCCCCGTGGAACAGAAAACAACACTGGGATTTGGGTCCAGGCCTGTCACCTCCCAGAGCCCACCTGCCCTCCCCGCGCTCTCCGCAGAGGCTTACCCGGCCAGCACTCTGGCGAGAGAAGGCGTCCACCAGGGCCTCGACCCCATAGTCCACGAGCATGGAGGTGTTGAACAGGAACTGCTTGTAGCTGTACTCCTGGGAGCCCAGCTTGAAGGAGTCGGGCATGAGCGGGTGCCAGTGGTAGAGCTGGTTGAACTCCATGGCGATGCGGTTGCGGTACTGGAACTGGGCGCCGAACAGCAGTTCCGGGTCAAACTTCAGCCGCAGGAAGTAGCCGCTCAACTGCTGCACGTACTCCTCAATCACAATCTTGATGGTCTCCCCTGGGAGGGAGGATTGGGACAAGTGTCAGGGAAACACAGGGACCCAGCCACCGGGCTCGGGAAGCAGGCCGGTCCGTGGAAAGTGCTTGCTTGCTCTTGGCTTCTTTGATGTTACTGTTGCTGTTGAATTGGGGGGGGGGGGCGCTTTCACTTTGTCTTTTTGTTGGGGGGGTTGGTGAAAATGGAGCCTTCTGTCTCAGGCTGGACCGGTGTCCCAAGACAAGCCACCGGGCTACTCCCACGTTCCACAGGGAGGCTGTCGGCCCAGCTAAGCAGGACATGGAAAAGAAGAACCCGAAAGCGGGAAAGTGGAGATTGGCTTCGTGGGAGCCCTCAGCCTGCTGACACCCTCCGGGGGTGAGGGAGGCTTCAGAGAGAGCTCTCAGAGCTGCCACAGCAGCAAAAGAGGGAGGCTGAGGATATAAGATGACTCTAGTCCCACGTGCAGTTCTCGTATGTTCTTACATATCAGAATTCTCATAAATACCTTTTCTCTGCCCTCTCAGTAACCAGAGCAAAGAGCCAGGGAAGAAACACACTGAACATTCCGTAACAGAATCAAAACTGGTTATCTAGATAGGAAAAGAAACTGATGATTTTGGCCAATTAGCTCCAAGACAAACTGGCTTCTAGCAAATTGATCTGGAGCCGTGAGACTTGCCATCAGCAAGCTCCAGAGCCTGGCGTCACCATTTCTAGTCACCCCCGAGCTTGGGCTGTGTCACTTCAGCTCTCTGAACCTCACCTTCCTGATCTGTAAAATGTGTGTGACAATGCTACGGATGGGGCTATTGGGAAGTGGACAGCAGCTGCGTGGCCCAGGGCCCGGCATAATTGGGACTATGACCACATGCAAGCAGGAAGGAGGAGTGCTAAGTGTAGGCGTGCGGGGAACCCCTCGCCACTCAGGAAAGAGCTCCCTTTGGGACGTGGCAGCTGGGCCCAGCTCAAATCTCCCTCTGCTGAGAGGCCTTGGAGATTTCACTTAACCTCTCTGAATCTTAATTTTTACAACAAGGGCAATCATATCTGGTTAGTAAAGTTGTTGGGGAGGATTAACCAAAGCACTGGATTTATAGCTTCATCACCTTTGGTCACAGCTTCGATACCAGGCAATATGCTGGGCAGCCTTCAGCCACAGCCTTGCCCTCTTTGGTCAAAGTGTCCAAAATGCTGGGACTTCAGAACCAGCCCCCTCTCCTTCTTTAGGCTGTTCCTATCCTTGATGCCTGGCTCTTCCAGGCTCTAGTGAATCAGGCAATATAATTGCGACCAGTCATGCCCAGTGATGCCCAGAGGCAGGGGAAAGGGATCACTGGTGACTCAGAGTGAACACGGTCTGGACAGTGGTGTCAGGGACCAAGCTCCCAGGCAGGAAACCATCTGACATTTTAGGCTGCTGACTCGCCCCCGTAGGGGACACAAAAATATCCTGTCCCTGAGGCACCCAGAAGCTACCAAACTCCAGGAAGGCAGATACACGCAGGGCAGAAACATGAGGATTCCGGAAGGCTGAACAGGCTGGAGTCTGACCTGCACAAGCTGGGGATGTCACTATGTGCCTCTGGGGCAGTAGATAGGGAAACAGATCGGGGTAGCTAATCAAATCTGCCGCAAGTTACCCAGCTAATGATCGACCATCACGGCCATCCATTTTCCGAAGGCCTACTATGTGCTAAGTGCTTGTCATCATCTCAACAAATCCTTACAACCATCATTATCCCCACTACCCAGATTTGGAAACTGAAGCTCACATAGTGGAAGGGACCTGCTCAAGGTCTTATCTAGCAAGCAGAGGAGCTAGGGTCCTAATCCCAGCTCTCTCTCTCTCCCCCAGCCCCCCAACACCTGCTTTTCAGGACAGAGGACATGACCTTCCAGGACAGGGCTGGTCTGGAGTCCTCACCGATGAGGATGAGGCGGGCCGTCTGGAAGAGTTGCTCATCACCCCACGTGGGGTGCTCAGCCTTCAGCAGGTCACACACGCGGTTGTGCTCGCGAAGCCAGAGCGTGGCATAGAGCATGAGCCCGGGAAGCAGCCCAAACACCTCCTGGCCCACGGCCATCTGGCTCTGGGGCAGAATGCCCGGCGGGTAGTGCATCAACACGGGCGCCTCCTCCACCGAAGGGGGGTACATCTCTCCGTCCAGCACCTGCGGGATGGGACCGCCTGGCAACCTGGGGCCAGGGTGGGTGCCTGCACCTGCCACAGCCGACGCCCTCCCTACTTACAGCTGCCGCATCCCCCAGAGTGACTGCCCATCCTCCCTAACCAAGGCCTGCTGGTTCTAACTGATCTAAGTCTTTCTTAGAACGGGTCCCTTCCTCTCGATCCCCACTGCCACCACCTGCTTCTCGCCCACCCTTATCTTCCACACTGACCCCTCTCGTCAGCAGCTCCCTATGTCGACCCGCGCCCCCAGACGGTCCATTCTCAGCACCGCGCAGCCAGAGTAACCCTTTAAAAAACCCAAATTTAGTATCGTGCCCTGGCTTCAAACCCTTCCAAGTTCTCTCTCGGCTCTTGGTAGAAACTGGAAATCCTAAACACGCCCCAGAGGTGTTCTCCACCCTCGCCGGCAGTCATTCAGGGGCCAGCCAGCCCTGCTTCCCTGAATTCCTTCACTCCCTCTGAGCCTTCTCCTCTCCAAGTCCAGGCACTAGCCGCCTGCAAAGCCCATCCCCCGCTCTGGGCCTCCTGAACTCCGCCTCATCCTCCCTGCAGCTCTTACTTTCTCTGACCTTCCTAGGGAAGCCTGCCCCATCCTGGGAGCTGTCTCATGGCTTCTCCCTAGTGGGTGAGAAGTCTCCAAATATGGCAGCTTTTTCATTCAGTCAATCAATACGCTACTACCTGCCAAGTACTGGTCTTCGCCTTAAAGCTTCAGCAGAGCACGTTTTGCTTGGGTTTTGGTTTGTTTAGATTTGTGAGGTCCGATATGGTAGCCGCTAGTCACCTACAGCTGCTGAGCACTAGAAACGTGGCTGGTGTGAATGAAGAACTGAATCTGTAACGTTATTTACTGTAGATTTCAATTTGAAAACTGATCCTTCAGCAACTGGAAAATCTTTAAGTATGCTCAGAACAACCTGGGCACGTGAGTCTACTTTTCAGCTGTAACTTTATGAAATCTGAACACAGATCGGATATCCCCAGTGAAAAGTTGGCATCCAAAGTGAAATGTGCTGTGAATATAAAATATAGATCAGATTTCAAAGATCTAGCATGGAAAAAAAAGAATGTGAGATATTTTATTCATAATTTCTGTATTGATTCCACATTGAAATGATAATCTGGCTAAACATGGCGTTAAATAAAATAAATTATTAAAATCCATTGCACCTGTTTCTTTTTACCTTTCTTAATGTGGCCACCAGAGAAATTTTAATGACGTATGTGGTTCACGTTATATTTCTAGTGCTAGTGCAGACAGAAGCTGGCACCCTAGTGTTTGGGTGTGGCCCCTGATGGGCTGTGAGTTCCCGTGAGGTCAGGGCTCATTAACTATCATGGTCACTGCTCAGTCACCTGCGCCAGGCACATCATAGTGTCCAAATGATATGGAGGGAAATTCAGTGTATATATGCAGACTGGAACTGTCCATCTCCTATCAAGCCCCAAAGTCCACCTCCCAGGAGAACATGAGAGGCCATGTCTGCTCCTGGCCTGGCACCTTCTCCCAGGGTTCATTGTCTCTCCTCCTCTGCCAGGGAAGACCACGGGAGGCCTCCCCCACTGCCCCATCCGCAAGCCCAGCGCTACCTGGTACTTGAGTTTCCCATCCTTAAAGAGCCGCAGCTGATACTGACGTTCCAGGTTGTCCCCATAAATGTGGCCAAGATCTACCTGAGGACAGAAAGAGGGTCCACTCAGATCACCAGGTGTTGCCTCAGCGGCGATGACCTGCACGTGCTAAGTTAGGTCCAGAGAAGTCCTGAGCCCCTCCTAGGTACTCACCCCATGGCCCAAGGCCTTGGTGAAGCCAGGACCCATCTTGCCAGAAGTTTTGAAGAACTGATGGGTGAAGTGTTGTGCAAAGAAGGCGAACATGAGGTTGGAGCCTTGGGGGTCAGGTATGAACTTCCTCCTGAGCAGGAAGCGACGGCCCAGGAGCTGGGCATCTGGCAACTGCTTCTTCCCTGGTTGGGGAGGTGGGAAGGGGCAGTAGCTGCCTCCTGCCTCAGTCTCCCTGCCCCAGGGCCTTCTGGGCTCACCAGACCAAACAGGTCCACACAGGAAGCCCAGAACAGCCTTCCCTCCTACCGGATGGCCCCTTGCACCTTCTCTACCAAAAGACCCTAGAACTATTTACGGGTGAAATGGCATGATATTTGGAATTTGCTTTAAAATACTCCATAAAAAATAAGAGGGGTAGATGAAATGAGATTGGCAAATTATGGGTAGTGTTGAAGAGATGGATACATCTCAACTGCTGTGTGTGTTTGCAACTTTGAAAAGGTTAACCCAAAAGAAAGAAGAAAGAAAAGTAAATAAACCAAGACGAAAGAAAGAAAGAAAAAAAAAGAAAGAACTTGGACTCCCTGGCCCTGGAGCAAGGTACCCTGTGTTTGAAACTGGGTGCGCCCCCTGCTGACTGTGTGAACATAGAGAACTTGTTTCATCTCTCTGAGCTTCAGTGTCTTCATCTGTAAAATGGGCACATGATACCTATTTGATGCACCATTTTGAGGAGTGCATGAGATAATGTGAGCATGACTGAGAACTGGTGAGATGGGGTCTTGTAAATCAAAGATCAGCAGACTTCAAACTTCTTCTCTAAGAAGCCAGATTGTCAATATTTTAGGCTTTGCCAACATACGAGCTCTGTCACCATCTACTCTGCTTTGCTGTTGTAACAGGAAAACAGTCATAGATGAGACCTAAACAAATGAGTGTGACTAAGTTCTAATAAAACTTTATTCACAAAACAGGGAGTGGACTGGATTTGGGCTGTGGGCTGGAGTTTGTCAACCTGTTTTAAATGATGCCAGTCTTTCTGCCTGGGGTAAAGACAATAGGTCATCTGGAAGCAGGTGTCTGTCATCATGAGAATAAGTATTAAGAGACTTCCCTGGGACACCTGGGTGGCTCAGGTCAGTTAAGCGTCTGCCTTTGGCTCAGGTCATGATCGTGAGGTCCTGGGAGTGAGCCCCCATGTTGGGCTCCCTGCTCAATGGGGAGTCTGCTTCTCCCTCTCCTTCTGCCCCTCCCCCACCACTTGTGCTCAGTCTCACTCACACACTCTCTCTCTCTCTCAAATAAGTAAATAAAATCTTAAAAAAAAAAAAGAGCCTTCCTTAATTATGTTAATGTCAGATGAGTCAGTATCCAATGCTCACACAGAAAGGAATAACTGAATTTTTGTGTTTTGGTAAGGACATCCTTTCATAATACCTCAAGTAAGGCCCCGTGTTGAAGGTTCAAGATCAACAGAACTTCCCTGGATTGAGATGGCCAACTGGTTTCCTCTGGCAGGCAAGGAGATCAAGCACCCCAAAGGAAACTCACCAAAAGGGAAGTTGGAGGGAGTGGTCTGCACCCTATAACCTGGAATCATCCCTCAGGTTGACATTGAGCAAGGACTGGTTCCCGCAAAGTGCTGGCAGAGTCCAGAAACTCTGCAAGACCCAGCTATCTGGTGGAATAGTCATGCTTTAGGTATAGTCTCTAAACATGGGAGTGCAAACCATCAGAGTAGTTAGTGCCTTCGAGACCCAAGGAAGGACGTCAATACAAATGCAAGGTTCTGAGCAGGCAAAAACTCAACAACCACAGGGCTGCACCCGACAGCTGTTCAACAGTGACATCACGTGGCAGGAACAGAAGTGATGGCAGTGGTGGATCAGTGTCTCTCTTGTCCCCTCTATACTTGAAGCGGATTTCGTGGCTCTGAACTGAGTAAACCCCTGGGTTTTGGGGCAATCAAGGGTGGAGCGGGAAGAGGGACTAGGGAGGAAAGACTCCTCCCAATGAGACCAAGTGAGGTCTTAGGCAACTAAAGAAAAAAACTCTGACTTTATGTGTAAGCTACACTGAGGAAGCGGGGTAAACTATTTACATCAGTAAAGAACCAAACACGGAGTTAGCACCCAACAAATAGCATACTACTTCTTCTTTCCTACATTTCAACTTTGAGGTCACCCCCATTCCGGCAGGATCCCACCAGTTCAGGAGACAAGGTTCAAGCAAAGAGGCACCCTGGAAATACAGAAGCACCAGTCTGACTCTGCTCTGACTTTCTAGGTGATGTCAGCAAGAGTCTCTACCACCCTTTCCTGTCCTCCTTCCCCAACCCTGTCCTTGTCTGTGGTTCTGGATAAGTCATATGTCTTGCCTTGGCCCACCCGTCCGGGAAATGGGTCAATAATTGCTCTTCCGCCTGCTTTTTTCCCAAAGAGAACAGAGCATCTCCTGTGACCCCCAGGCCCAGCCCTCTAACCCCATCTCCATTACCTTTGGTCCCCATGGGCGTGGGGCAGTCTTGGGGCACAGAGGGCAGAACACGAGTGTAATAGCTCACATTGGAGAAGGACTCCCAGCTGATGTAGTCATGCGCTATGTTGTAGGTGGGGGGGCTGGGGATAAGGTTGGAACGCACTGCAGGGAAGGGGTGAAAATAGTGGTGACAAGGGGGCTCCCATCCCCAGTCCCACCTCCTTCCTGGCCTCCTCTTGGGTTGGGCTTGTTGAATCTGGCATCATAGTCTCACCACCCACTGTCCTTATCAGATGCCAAGAATTCCAAGAGCTGGCAAGATGTCTTGCTCCCCAGATTTGGGGGGGCCCTGCCCTCCACCCACCTGTGAGTACCAGGCGCATGAGCATGTCACGGATGAAGGAGGCATTGATGAACTCCCAGAACCAGCGCCCATGCGTCAGCAGGAAGTGGAGGAAAGAGGGGCTGGGTCGCAGCGAATTCCGGAGCCAGGTCCACAGCTCGGCTGCAGGGGCAGTGGGAGCCAATCAGTCAGGGCCTCCTGGAAGGACCAGAAGTAGCCGGAGTGGAAGATGGGGACTGGAGACAAGGCCAAGATGGAACCAGGTGGAACATAGAGAGCAGGGTAAAGATGGAAGCTCGGGGGAGATGACACATGACAGAGCCAGAAGCAGATGTGAGGGCAGAGGACAGGGCCAGGCTGTGAGGTGGGCCAGGAGGAGAGGGTCAGAGCTCAAAGCCAGGTGAGGAAGGAGGAGCGAGCAATGGCCAGGGGCGAGGGCAGGAAGTCGGGGGGGGGCGGGTCTCGGGACAAGCCCAGGGGAGCAAGGGGGCCAGGACAGGAGTGGGGGCAGGAGGCCCGGCTCACGGATGGTGCAGTTGGGGCCAGAATAGCCCGTGCGGGTGCAGTCACACTGGTAGCGGTCAAGGCCGAAGCGGACACAGACCCCCTGGTGCTGGCATGGGTAGTAACAGCAGGGGTTCACTGCAGGGGAGAAGCAGAGATCAGAGACCACTCTAGAGCCACCCCCAAGCCCCGTCCTGCCCCTGATGGGGAAGTGTGGGGCCACAAG
Source organism: Halichoerus grypus (assembly GCF_964656455.1). Classification (NCBI taxonomy): domain Eukaryota; kingdom Metazoa; phylum Chordata; class Mammalia; order Carnivora; family Phocidae; genus Halichoerus; species Halichoerus grypus. Next base: position 81,932,724 of record NC_135725.1, on the reverse strand, counting down.
TCACAGCTTTGTCCTAACTCACTCAGGGGCCCTCTCTGGACTTCAGTGTTCACCTTAGGGTCCTCTCTGTTCCCCGAGTTATGCACGGAAGCCCCCGCGGCCCTGCCCTGTTCAGGCCCTGCTCTGGTCTCCAGCCCGTTCCCCCTCCTCCCTGCTGCCATCAGAGTCAGGCAGGGGAAGAGTCCAGACCTCAACTGTGACACCAAAGGTTCAGAAACAGCTGATAAGATGCTGCAAGCACAGGCTTCTAGAGCGCTCACTTCCTGTCAGGTCAGAGCCCAGCACCAAGGGCAGGGTTTCTGGAGTTCAGAAAAGGGATAAGGAAGACAGGGTTCTCTCAAACCAGCTACCTGGACACTAGGAAGACAGGATCGCCCACCTTCCCTCTATTTTTGCAGAAGTGGGGTAGAGCGGGAATCATAATGCCCACTTGCAGATGGGAAATTGAGGCCAGACAAGGAGAACGCCACACAGGTCACCCAGCAAGTCACACCAGACCAACTGCCCTTCACTTCCACCCCACGGCCCCCAGACTTGACAGTCAAGACCAAGGAAAGAAGTTTCCCAGATCCTTGCAGACAAATGGTGGGTTTGAGGGGAGTCCCAGCTGCCTCAGCCCCTGTTCTTGATAGGCCCAGCCTGGGCCCATGTCAGAGTGGATTCTGGGCTCTAGGATCTTGAGGAAGGTCAGGGAAAAGGAAACAGGAGAGCTAGGGCTGGAAAAATCTCCTAAGGAGGTGCGTGGAGCTCTGGCATCAGCCCTCCTGCCTCCTGGAGAAATCCCACCAGTAAAGTCCCTCCTGGTGTCTACTCCAGGTCTTGCTGACCACAGCCCCTTTGCTCAAATCCACACTGCTTTAGTGATTCTTCAACAGCAGAGTTAGAGACTTCTCAGAGCTCATTCGGTGTTCATTACAGCTCAGCAAGGGAAACTGAGGCTCAGGGAGAGGTGGAGGCTTGGCCAAGGACAGAGAACAGAGCTGGGCCTCCTGCAGACCCAGGTCTCCTGGATCCTGGCAGGGACTGCTTCCCTGGCCTCACACAGAAAACACCAGATTCCCTTGAGCAAACACATTTCCTCATCTAAGCTCAGAGCCAACATTACAGGGAACTCCTATCCTTTGTACAACTGATTATTGGGGGCCGAGAGGGTAACAACAGACAGCAGAAGGGTGTTGTGACCAGAGGGCATGACCCCGGGCAAGGACTAACAGCAGCACCACATGCCCAACACACACACACACACACACACACACACACACACAGAGGCATGCCAGCAAGCAAGAAGAGAACCACAGAAATCATGCAAATAGTTTTGCTTAAGCCCTGGCAACTCCCCACGGCCTCACAATGGCATCTATGTGGAACCTTGTAGGGATGCAGGAGGAAAGGGCCGACGGGAAGAGGCCTGGACAAAAGGGTCTTATCAAGCTGACACAGGCAGCCCCGGCAGGCAGGACTCAGCCTCCCCTCCCACAGCCACAGGTCCAGAAATGCCAAGGAGCGTGAGTGGATAATCCCCCCCAGTTGGCTCAGGGCTCTGGAACTCTCCTCATTGATGCCTCCTGCTCAGGACACGCTGCCCATCTGCCTACCTCACCTGCCAAGGAGCCCCCGGAGCCCCCGCTGCCTGGCTCCCAACCCTGGTGCACAAGGCTAAAAGCCCAGCCCTTCTCTGGGCTGTTTTCCCATCCCTACCACAGCAGGGCTCTCCAAAGGACCTCAAGGGGTGTGGCAGCCCCAAGCCTTAGCCCCGAAGCCAAAAGCTCTTCTTCCTTTGCCCAGACTGCTGCTCTTCCTTAACAAACCCCTCCAGGACCACCTGACCCTCCCAGTGGGCTCACGCCTTGCTCACGCCTTGCCTCCTCCAGAAAACCTCCCCTGAATGTCCTTTGCCCTGCTCCATGTTCCCACCCTGATTGTCCATCACCCCGCTCCACGTTCCCACTCAACCTGCTCTTCTCCACCATGAGCTCCCAGGAGAGCGGGCCATACCTCCCCCAGTTTCTCCTCCCTAACACAGGCCACGCATACACGGGGGCTCAACCCAAGTCCTGGAGAGATCCAGCTGCCCAGGGGATGCAGATGTGCTGGCCACAGCTCGACACATGTTTGTGGAGTCAATAAAATGAAGCCAAGAGAATGGTGACCCCAAGCTTGGCCAAAGACACCTCTCATCTTCCCAGCCCTGGAAGCTGGCTCCGAGGACTAGCCTGGAAGCTTCCCACTTCCTGCCCTAGAGTTCTGCCCGGGCTCCTGCCCACGTCCCTCTCCTGCCAAGAGAGGCTGTGTCCAGCGGAGGCTCCTCCCTCCCGGACCTGCTGTCCAACTTTCCCTCCCTCCTCCTCCAATATCTTTCTATAAACACCAGCTGCCCTAGGCAGGAAAAACTCTCCCCAGTGAGGACAATGGCTTCCACTGGGGCCCCAGGGGGTCCGGGTGGGCAGAGAGGAGCCTGAGTGCCTCTTCCCCGGCATGAGCCTGACCACACTGGACCGTCACGGTGGCCAGGAAATCCGGGGCTCTAGCAACCACTCCACAGCTTGCACCCCCCCACACTCTTTATCTGCCCAGCACTCCCCAGGAGGGTGGATGAGACTCCCTGTGGCACAAAGGAGGGATGTGAGGCTCACTCACAGGAGACTGGCCGCAAGCCCCACAGCTTTGAAGTTGCAAAGCCAAGACTTGGACTCCTTTCTCTTTCCCCCGCTTCTTCCCCCTGGAGGTTCTTAGGCCTGGATTTGGGAAGAGGATGGGGTTGGATCCACGAACTGGGAGTGACCTCAGAGGGATCACCATCCCCTGCCGCAACTAGAGCTCTGGAACTACTCACAAAGAAAGGCTTTCCTTCAGTCTAACTTAAATCTGGCATGCTTTCATGCCAGCTCAGTGCTGGGCTCAGTGGAGGACACCCTGTATAATAAACCATCCAGAAGGAAAACTGGGGAGATGCAGGCTCCGGATCAACCAAGTTCCCGGCACGGGGCCAGGTACCAAGTAGGTGCTGGGGAAATGTATGGAGAGAGTGGCTGCCCTTTACTGGGTGTATGTCTCTGGGCAAAGTGCCTTCCACCCTCTGGGCCTCATTTTTCCTATGTTTCCCAAAAAGGGGATGGAGCAGGCGGGCTCTAAGATGCCTCCTTTTCTGCCTCCCCTTCTTCTCTACTCTGGGTCAAGCATATTGGATCTCCAAATATCTCCATTATTTGCATCACTCTGAATCCCCCACCCCATCAGCAGAGAACCTTGCAACTTGCTCTCACTGAATCCTCAAGGCACCCCAGAGGTGGAGTTAGCTGATCAGCCCACTCATCCTGCACACATTCCCACAGATGAGGGCTATCCAGTACTGCCCGGTTCCAGAACTTTCTGAGGATTCAGGCAAGGAAATGTTCCCCAGCCCAGGAGTTAGGGCTCTGGGCACAGTAGGGGAACACGATGTCCTTCAGGATGCCGACCCACCGGGTAGCAAGAGGTTGAGCTGAAATTTCCTAAGAAGAATATTTAGAGAAGCTGCAGGGGCTTGGCAGCCAAAGAGGAAAAAAAGGGGGGGGGGTGCCCTGACTAGCCAGACCTGGACCCCAGCCCCTACACCCAGCCGAGTCAGCAGCCAGAGGCCAGCCGCCACCACCCCAGGCCCCGACAGCTGGGCCCACAGCTGGAAGAGGCGGCTGGAGAGGAAGCCCCCTCCTGGCCCACAAGCCCAGCTGGTGCTGCAGATACGAGGTGGCAGGCAGTGGGCAGCGGGGAGGCCTGGAACAGCCTGGGGTCCCCCGCCATGTGCCAGGGCTAACTGCCTCAGGACCCTCTTCCTGGCACAGAGCTCTGATTGCCAGGGCATGCCGTATCCCTAGCCCAGGAGAGAACACTAAGCCAAGACCAGGGGCTGGATGAACTTGAGCATTAAGACTCCCCTGGCATGGCCTTGCCCTCCAAGCCAGACTCAATCTCCTTCCGCACACGAGAAGCCAGCTGCCCCCAGAGGAGTCTGCAGCCCTCATCCCCCCGGGGGCCGGCTCTGCTGTACCTCTGAGGGCACGAACAGGCTCTGGCTTCCTGGGGCAGATGCCCGGGCATCGTGCACCTCAGTTCCCTCACAGACTTGAAGGACAAAGTACAGGCCCTGCACCCAGTTCGTCATCGCTCTTCCCTTTGACCTTGCAGCAGCCCTCCTTAAAGGCTTCCTGGCCTCCAGTCTCAGCCCCAAGTCACCTGTCCGACCCACTGAGTCCTGGCTCCTCACCCACATTCCGAGGCCATTGCCAGCCAGCACCTGCCTCTTGCCCTACTGCTCCCCATGCTCCCCTCTGCCTCCTGAGGTCCAGAGCTTTAGGCTTCAGCTCTGCCGTTGCTTCCATCAGAAAGCCCTTACAGAGTCTCATACTAAAGCCTCACTTCCCGCCACTCACCACCTCCTTCAGGGTCCAAGCAAACATCAGCACATCCGGGAAGCCCCCCTGGGTTCCTCGCACTGGAGAGGGACCTGCTCCCTCCCCCGAGCCTCACATACCCCCCGTGTGTCCCTCAGTCATGGCCCTGACCCCCTCGGAGAACAGTCTCTTAGCATTTCTGACTCCCTGAGAGATGGTGGGCCCCTCCCAGTGCCGTGCCTCCAAGTCCAGCCAAAAACTTAAGTCAAGCCCTTGGGAATGTTTGTGGAGTGAAAAGAATAATTCCACTTAAACACTTATGATATAAAGATAAGTCCAAAAGACAAAAACAAAAGGGCACAGACCAGGGCTCACTGGGCGTTCATGAACACACAGGAAGCCAGGCGGGCCAGCCCTTCGTACCCTGGGGGGAGGGGGTCATGGATGGGGCCCCAGAGGAAGTGCTGTGCCGATCCAGGGGCTGACAAGTCCAGTCACTGGGGCAACCTGATCAGCCCCGGGCTCTGCTGCTGGGGTCTCAGATACATGGGCCCTCCCCTCTGGGCCTCAGCTCTCCTTCTCTAGAATGGGGGTGACACATCTCCCTGGCAGGGCTGCTATGAGCACCAAGAAGTGGAGGCCCATAGCGGGGCTTTGTAAACTGTAAAGTGCTGGCCACACGAGCCCTCTTTCTCTTCTTCCCACCCACTGGTCCTTTCCTCCTACCCAAACTCTGGAGCACCTTCCACCTTCTTCCTGGCTTCACCAAATGCCACCCATTCAAACCCTTTCCTCTAGGAAACCTGGTCTGATTCACATCTTTCTTCTCTCCTCTGAGCACCAAATCCCTACCGCAACACAACAGAAAGCTCAGACCCCTCTCCCCACCCCACCCCAGTCCTCTCTTGCCACCATTTTACAGATAGGAAGTGGAGACCCAGAGAGGGATGGATCATACAGCCAGGTGGCGGAGGAAGCTATGTCCAGGCCTTGCATACCTGCACGCGTGCACACACACACACACACACACATGCCGGCGGTAAGCTGGGGGAGGGAGGCTGGCTGAGAGGGTGGAGCTGAGTTCCTCCACCTGGAACCTGGTACATGCATGGTGGGGGGCAGGAGTGGTGGAATTTTGCAGGATCTGACTTTCCCCATCATCTTCTGGGTGATGAAACCAGGGTCCACGGAGGGGAGTGACACGGGGTGGGGGGGGGTGCTCTCTATGGAAAGACCTTGCAAAGCCTAGAGTAAGACAGATCAAGTTCAAACCCTTAGCCCACCATGTGCTGTGCAAGCTAGAGAGAATTATGGCGCCTACCCGAGCCTAAATAACCTGCCCGGGGGAGGGGGGACCTCAGAGCTGAGGATTTAAACCTCAGGGGAAGCAACCCAGCTCTGTAAATATATTTCCACCTCGATTCTTTGCCAGAATGGCTGGTGTCCCCAGGACCCTCATCAAGGGAGATCTTCTCCCCTGGGGCTGAGAATCCCTACGGGGCCCCAGAAAGTTAGAGGCTGGAGAGACAGAACTTGCCAGAGGGTTTTCCCCCTGGTGCCTGCAGCTTCCCGGGAAAGAGTCCCCCCCTCCGCCCTCCGCCCCGCAGAAAACAGCGGGGTTGTTGGTGGCGGGGGGAGGAAGGGGCTTGTACAGCTTGGGGCCCAGAACAGGTGAGGGAGCTGGAGAGGGGCTGTCCCTTCTCACAAGAGCCCAGTCTGCCCTCTCCCCAGAAAACACCCTGTAGCGCCCTAGGCAAGGCCACACACACCCGGGGGCGGGGGTGGTCTTCAGAGAGCCCCTCTCCCACCAGCAGCCTCAGCGCCCTCCCCCAGCCCGGGCACGGAGAGCAGAAGGGGGAAGCTGGGTCGGCCCCACGGCAGAGCAGGGGGAGGCGCCAGGCGAGGGCGCAGGGCTGGGGGCTGCCCGGGGGCAAGGAGGGGGCCGCCTACCCGGCGCGGGCGTCCGGGGGTCCGCGGGCAGGACGTGGGGCGGCGGCAGCAGCAGCAGCAGGAGCAGCGGGAACCGGAGCGAGCGACTCCCCCCTGCCGAGTGAGAGAGATTAGCGCGGAGCCTGGCCGTCGAGGCTCCACCCGGAGGCAAAGAGGTTTCCCCGGGGGCATCAGGGTCGGACTCACGGCTCATAGTTCGAGGAGGCTGGTGCGTGTGGGATGCAGGCGGCCGGCTCCTGGGGTGTGTCTCTGCCGGGGAGCTCCGGCCCGTCCCCCCCCCCCCCCCCCGACCCCATTCCCTGGCTCCACCTCTCCAGGCCGCTGTCACCTCGGCAGCGCCGCCGCCCACTTCCTCCGCTCCCGCCCTAGCCAAAACAGTTTATTAATTATTCTGATTGCAGCGAAAGCGGGTTTTCACCCGAGATCCTTGAGGCACTTGTGTGTCCATTTTGGTAGACAGGAAACCGAGGCCCAGAGATGATGTGCAACGCTGAGGTCACCCAAGGCTCCAAGGCAGATCCGAGAGTATCTCCGGCTTGAAGCGGGGGCCTGAACCACACACCTCGGCCCCCAGAGAGGAAAGGGGGCTCGACAAGGAGCAGTCCAGGCTGGCCTGCGCATTGTTTCTGGATGGGAAACCCACTACCCCCGACAGATCTAGGGGCTCTGCCCTCTGAGGCCACATGTCTGCCTAAACCTCTGCTGCCAGAAATGAACAGGATAGGCTCCCAGTGCAGGAGACTTGAGCTCAAATCCAGACTCACAGCTTACTAGCTGTGTCACCTTGGACCGGGTGTTTACCCTTTCTGGTCTTCAGTATTCTCATCTGCGGAGCGGGGATAATCATAAGCAGCATCCTCGAGGATTGATCTAAGATGCAGTGAGATCATGCACACAAGTCTACTGACGCAATGATGGGTTATTAGGAGGCATTGTTTTCAGAGATCTCCCAACTCCGATTTCATGGCTGGCCAGAGTTGGCACTCTAGCCGGACTCACATCTACCTGCGGAGTTTCCAGAACACCAATATCCGGTACCTCGATTTTATAGCTGGGGCAACAGATCCTAGCAGGGGGGCGGGATGGGGCGCTAGGACACACAGAGTCTCCTGGTCCCCATACCCACAAGTTTTCTCCCTCAGTCTCCCCAGCACACTGAACCGTCCCGTGGGCTCCACTTCTGAGTCCTTGTGCCGGTTCCCAGGGTGGGAGGGTGAGAGCCACAGGTGCGGGGTGGGAACCATGCCAGGTGGGAGAGGTGAGATGTGCTGGGAAACCCCTCCTATGTCCCCACCCGAGCTGTTCCCATGCTCCGCTGGGACAAAAGCCAGCTGCCCCAGGGGGACAGAGCAAGCCAGGGCAGACCTGGGGAGGGAGTGGGGCAGAGAGAGGGCCTAGGGCCCTGGGGTGCTGGGACAGGCTTCAGCTTCCCCCCACCCACACCCCCATCCCCAACCACAGATCCAGGGCCCCCTGGCGAGGAGCCGTTAAGTCATGGATAATCAGCAAAAGGGATGGGGTCTGGGGAGAGATTTGGGGGTCCAAGTACCAAAGAAAAGGGGGCTTTCTGGTGCTAAAGAAAGGAGAGAAGAGCTTGAATGAGACCCATTTCTGCTACCAGGTCCTCCCTCCCTTAAGGCTCTGGGCCCAGCAAGTTCCCTGCCTGGCCTTTCTGCTGACTCCTTATTCCCAAACCAGCTACTAGACTCAAAGGGACAAACGCTTGGGTGGTCCTAGCCTTGGGAAAAAAGCCTGAGGCTGGGAGTCAGGAGACCTGAATTCAAAGCTCAGTTCTTCCAGGGCCTGACTTTAGACACGTCTCTGCCCCACTCCAGGCGGCCGCTTCCCTGTCCGAACAATATAAAGGTCAAATCAGATGGTCTCTGAGAACGGTCTGGCATGGAGTGACTGGGCCCTCACTGTGGCCAGACTCTATGACTGGTGCTGGAGATACCCAGATGGATGCGATGAAGGAGAGGACAGAGGTGAGACAGTGGGCAGTCCTCCAGGGACAGGGTCATACTGACATATGGGGGAGGGGAAAGCGAGAGTAATGATGGCAGAAGAGGCGTCAGGGCTTGGTGACCGATTGGCACCTGAAGGAAAGAGAGGTGCTGAGGAGGGCACCTAGGTTTCTGGCTTCATGCTGGCAATCATACCCAGGGACGGAATCAGGGAGGGGAGCAGGCTGGGGGACATGGCATTTGAATTTGGACTCATTCTGTTGGGTCCATCTGGGCAGCAAGGTCCAGCATGCAACCGGAAACACAAAGGAGAGGTCCGGGCCGGCCTTTGCCCCAGGCCCCGGGAAAGGCCACCACACAGTGTCACTTTTCCTTGTCCCTCTAGTCCAAAGCCTGTGGCCTCAACATCTGGGGAGTTTTCCCAGTACTCGGGTTGGTGAGCTTCCACTGGCTGGGCAAGGCCCAACTCCAGTGTCCCCTGGCACACCGCCTCCTCCTCTCTGTGTCCTCCCAGGAAATTCCTGTGACTTCTCTGCCCACAGCAGGCTTCACGGCACGCTGGATCATGCTGAGTGGCGGGAGACTTGGTCACCCTTGTATCCCCAGGACCAAACACAAGCTCTGGCCTACAGAAAATGCCTGCAAAGTTTGTTTGATTGAATAAAATACGAGTGATTGAATGAATGAAAAGATATAGACCTTCTACAAGTGGGTGAGGGTCCAAGGCCAGCTTCATCAGGTGACCGCCAACCCATCCATCTGCGGTGACCACCCCCAGAAAAGGAAGAGCCCGGCCTCAAGGTTCCCTGTCTTCCCCGGCGGGGCCCATTGGCCAGCACCCCCAACACTCACAGGGCCAGCTCCACCTGGGCCCTGATCCCCTCCCAGCTGCAGCAGCACCCTCTTCCCTCTTTCCTGTACCCCGCTGGCAATGTGGGTCAGGGTTTCTCCCTCTCTGCCTACTCCTACCTCGGGCTCCTGGCAACCCTCCCAGAGGCTCCAGCTAGGGCCTAGATTTCAATGCCCCTGGAGAAGTCTCGCCCCTGCTGGGTCCCACCCACTGTTTGGAAATCCAGAGCTGACTCCTACCTGAATCACACAGGGACCCAGCCCCACCCAGCCCCACCTCTGGAGGCAGCTTCTCAGACAGGCAGGAAAGCTCTGGAATCAACCCAACAGCTCTCCAAATCCCACCTCCCCTGCCCCCACCCAAACTCCTGATCAGCTCTAAGCCCTCAACCGTAGGCAGCCGACTGCCCCTCTTGGGCCTCAGTTTCCCCATCTGTAAAATGGGGTTAATAATTCTCCTCTTGCAAGAGTTACTGTGAGAACAAAATAAGATGGTCTATGTGAGCATCCCCAACCTCCCATAGGAGCTCAATGGAAATGCTTTACCTGCTTCCCCTTTTGTTCCTCATGCGAGCTGGAGGGTTTCATGCAAACTTCTCCTTCTCCTTCGTACCTAATTTACCAGTGCCAGGCCATGGCTGGGCATTGGCGGTAATAATAAAAATTGCTGGTGCTTCTCGAGTACCTACTCGGTGGCAGGCGGAGTGCCAGGTACCTTGCCTCCACCATCAGCTGTCATTTCTTCAACAGCCTTATAGAGTCTGATCACCTCCCGTTTTACACAGACAAGAAACTGGGGCCCAGAGAGCTGAAATGACTTGTCCAAGGTTGCATAACTGGTAAAGGCTAGGTGTCAAGGTCCAGTTCCTGTGTTCTGGAAGAGCAGGTATGGGACACCTCAGCCCCAGCAGAGCCAGCCAGCGTGTGGAGTTAGTGAAGAAGAAGCAGAAATGGGGTGGGGATGGTGGGGGGCTCTTTACCTCCCTTTCTCACTGAAGTCCTCACAACAGCTCCAAGAGAAAGGTATCATTAGCTCCATTGCAAAAGAGGAAACTGAGGCTCAAGGACTTCCTTAGTTCTTACAGCGAGGAGGAGGAGAAAGAGGACGAGGAAGAATTATAACCGAGGCCGGAACACATGCTGTGGAGCACACATTATGCTGAGGGGTCCTGGCACACACATCTCCTCTCTAACTCACAACAGCTCCATGAGATAAGTTTTGTTCTTGTCCCCACTTTTGTAAACGGGAAAAATAACTTGCTAAAGGCCACAGGCCAGGAGGTGGTGGAGGGAGGCTCTGAGCTCTGGTCGGCCTGATGTTGACATCCGCAAGCTTCATTCCCCGCTACACTCCATCCCTGGCTTTCTTGGATCCTAAACCCTGAATCTTTAAAACAAACACCCAAATCCTGGCGGAGGCAGGCCAAAAAGACAGATAAACAAGCAGGAGGTGGGTGAGTGGAGTGTCCCCAAGCTCCTCTGGGGAGTTTCCACTGCAGGGTCCCCTGTCCTAGGGACCTCAGCAGTAAGCAGCTGGTGCCATCTGATCTCTGATCCGCACAGGATGACTGAGCGGTCACGCCACGGGCATCCAAGCCAGCCCACCCCCACCAACAGCGTAATCTGCAGAGCGTCAGACACTAGCTCCTGAGATCTGGGGGCCCAGCTGCCTGTGACTAAAGAGGAAGGGCGGGAGGACCCAGGCTGTCTTGCTAAGAGAGCAGCAGCTCCTGCTGGGGCTGGAAAGTGTCAGTCTCCGCATCCCTCCCCTCCTCCACCACAGTTGAAGGAAGAGAAGCCCCTGGCAGAGCCTTCCTTTGGCGTGTGAAATATTGTCCTAACTCTGCCCAGAAAATTCAGTAGCTCCCATGGCCCCCAGACCTTAGCCCAGCCTTCAAATCTCACCGTTCCCTGAGCAGCAGGTGCCATAGAAAGAGCCCCAATAGGGAGACCCAGAAGATTCAGTTATAGTAACACAACCTCCTGAACTCGCTGTGTGACCTTGGGCACGTCACTCACCCTCTTGGATCTCAGTTTCCCTACTTGTTAAATGAGTCTGTTGAATTAGATGTGTGAGGGTGGGGAGCAGAGCTTTTGGAGCCGGGCAGAACCGGATTTGGAGCCCAGCTTCATTATTCTTGCTGTGTGACTGGGAGCCTGTCCCACTGTTTCCTCATCTGAAAATAAGAACAAGAATAATATCTATTTCCTGGGACCACTGTGAGGATAAGACCCCTTAGCAAAATTCCCGGCACTCAGGAAGCGCTTGGTCAAGGATCACTATCGGTGGAATTCTTATACTTAATAATTGTATAACTAATCCAGTTCTGTCAGCGTGGTCCCAGATGTGAAAAAAAAACCTTGTTCTGGACACAAAAAAGAATATAAGGGGGAACGGTCGCAGTCAAGGGCTAGCCTCGTGCACCAGCAATGCATTTGGCCACATATAACAATGTCCCGAACATGGAAGCTGGAGAGAAGGAGGAGATTCTTCTCGCAGGCTCAGCTCCATCAACCCTCAGAACGGGTTGTATCCTCAGGCCGCACGTTCCAGGCTGGAACAGGGTAGAAAGGAGTGACACAGCCTTCCAGCCCTCTTGCCAGAACTCTGTCACATGACCTCGCTTGGCTGCAAAGGGGAATGGGAAATGGAGTTTTGGGATTAGGCAGGAAGGACGGGTGTTGGAAATGGAGATTGGTCCAGTCAACCTCCGATGTCTGCCAGACGCCGAAGGGTCTCTTTCTGATGTGCACTGTGGTTTCTGATGTATGGCTTCTCTGGGAGAATCCAGGAAGAAGTACGTGCTGCAGAATCCAGAGATGAGCAGACTTGTTTGTCCCCAGGATAGGGTCTGGGAATTGCAGGTCTGCAGCAGGTCAGAGGTGGGAGCCGCCAGGAGAGAAGGTCCAACCCACCCACCCCTCTCCAGTGACAGACTCAGAGACTCAGAGCAAAGCAGGGACTTGCCCAGACAGGCCAGGTATCTCTCCTCTTGTAAAATGACCAGCTTTAGAACAAGTCACACTAGAAACAGTTGTGCCCGATTGCAAGGACATCTCATCCTTTGAAAACTCGTACCCAATAGCCTGAAAATTTAGTGGGCTTCCAAACAAGCCTTCCAAACAAGCGCTTCCAAACAAGCCTTCAGTTCTCAGGCAAGAGCCTTCAAAGTGCATTTTCTTGAGGCTTTCAGATAGAACTGGACTGACTCATCACTGGCATGGAATGTGTGCTCCTACTTTAGCACCTCGTTAATAATTTACCATCACTGAGCTGTACACAGTTTAGGAAAATATTTTCACTTACATCATCATCTCTTTTGATTCACACAGTAGTCTTTGGACGTTGGTGTTTTCAGCCCTGAGTAAGTCAGGGCTATTTCCATTACAAATGACAGAAATCCAATTTCAACTGATTTTGGCAAAAGAAGGGGAAGAGTTGGCTCCCAAGCTGAAAATCTGGGGGCAGGTATGGCTACATCCAGGTGTCAGGTTCTCTCTGCCTCTCTCTCTCATCGTTTTTTCCCCTCTTGTAGGCTTCAGCCTCAGACAGGTGCTCCCCAAGCCCTCAGGCTGCTCCAGAGGACAATGCCTCCTTCTCGGACACTTCTGATCATTCTGCTCAGCTCAGGTGCCCATCCCTAAACCACATGCTGTAACCAGGAGATGGAATATCCTGATTCGGACTGGCCAGTCCTCAACCAGGTACCCATGTGAACTGAGAATGGGAGAGACATGTTCCCCAAAAGAAAGCTGGGTGCTGCTATCAAAAGAAGAGGGAAGGCATGCAGGGCAGCCAGAAATAACTGCACTGTATTTCTCCATTTGACGGACAAGGAAGCCGATGCTCAGAGAGGTGAGTGGCTTTTGCCTGAAGCCTCAGGGATGGTAGGAAGCGAGGCTTTCTTGCCTTTGGCTTGAGCCTGGATGGAGAGAAGAGGAAAGAGCTGTGTGGGTGAGGGTGAGCGTATTCCTGCCTGTAGGAGCCTGGCAGGCATCAGAGCCTCCCCAAGAGGGAGGGAGAAGGGTTCGGAGGGATGCTGGTACCCAAAGCTGCTTCTCCTCGGTACTTCCTCGTATTTGCCTGAGCAGGAAAGAATGCTCATGTTTGCTGAACAATTTCAAGGCATGCCACATACTGCTGGGCACTTGGCCTCAGCTCTCCGACCATATTTTTCGGAGGCAGAAGCTGAGGCTCAGAGAGGTAAAGCAACTTGTCCAAGTCATACCATCTTGCAATGGTAGGGCTGGGAGTCAGCCCAGGTCTGGAAGGATGCCAAAGCCTGTGCTCTTTTCCTGAACGCTTTCTCAGTGAGGCACTATTGACATTTTGTGTAGGACTGCCCCTCACAGGGCAAAAAGTTTAGCTGGCTAATGTTAAGCTCAGTAAGCACAACCAAAAACTGCCCCCATGCATTTGCAACTCTCTCCCCTCCAGGAGGCTACCTCTGGCTCTGGAGGGGAACCACAATACCATGAGGACCAAATCGGGTTCATTTTTGTGGACCCAGGGCCTGACACAGAGAAAGTACTTAATAAATGTTCGATGAATGAATGAATGAATTTTACTCTATAGTCAAACAGGACTTTGTGTGAATCCCAGCTCTACCACTCATCAGCTATATGGCATTGAGCAAGTTGCTTAACCCCTCTGTGCCTCAGTTTCCTCCTCTGCAAAATGTAGGCAATATTAGTACACTCCTTATAGCGTTATTATGAGGATTAAATGAGTTAATGCTTATAAAATGCTTGGCATTTTGTCCGATGTGTCAGTTTTCTTAAACAAATGAGCCAAAAAAAATAATAAGAAATGAATGACTATCTTTTATACACACACACACAATCAGGAGTTTATGGTTTACAAACACTGTGAGTTTATCTCCTTGGACGGCTTCCATTACCCTGGGAGGGAACGTTACACACATTTTACAGGAAAGCCAGGCTCAGAGAGATGAGGTGACCTGGCTAGGGGCTTCTGGTTGTTCAACTGCAGCTCCAGAATTTCAGACCCTGCCTTCTCTGCATCTTGTGTCCCCTGCAAATATCCATTTGCAAGCCAAAAATGAAGGAGCCAGCAAAGGAGCTGTAGGGACTCCAACCTCTCAGAGTACCTGGAAAGGGACGGGTTGTCCTGACCCCACAGCCACGAAGGACCACCCTCCCCTCCATCCAACCCGAGGCTCTCTCACTGGGCTGCCCAGTGCTCTGTGCGGGGTGTGTGTGTGTGTGTGTGTGTGACCCAAAGGTTTGGGAGGAAAGAGGCCCAGCCATGCGGCCAGGACCACAGGACCACATGAGAGAACTGGGTGGTGGGTGAGGACTGGTCAGCTGCCTGCCCACAGCGGGAGGCGAGCACCTGTTTCTGCAAGTGCCCAGAGCCCCCAGACCTGCTCCCCTCCCCCAAGGCCCCTCGGGGCAGCGACGGGCTCTCTCTCTCCTCGGGGCATCTCACAGCCAGAGCACAGGAGTGGCCTCACTGCTCTGTGATTTTTCAATTCCACACCACCCATCCTGCAAATAATCATGAGATGACATCTGGGCCAACTTCCAGGCCGGCTGCTGGAGCCTTCTGCTCTCATAGAGCTCTCAGCCGGGGAGGTGAGCCTCAGAGGAACAGAAGACAAAGGGTGGGGAAGGAGCCCTGGGAATCTCCTTGCAAGGCCCCTCCTGCCCAGATCCTTAAGAGGATCCCAATTCCCTGATCCTGCTGCCTCGCTGAGGCTACAGGCGCCATGACCAGCCTCTGACTAACATGGCATCTCTGGGTGCCCACTCCCTCAGCTTCTCTCCTCCTCACCCTCCCAGTACACCCCCCCAACCCTGCTCTAGCTCCTCAGAGCCTCTCCCCTCCTTTGCCCATCCATGCGCTTTAGATGGTCTCTTGCTCTCTTGGCATAAAGGAAAAAATACAGACTTTAGAAACATACCCACCTGGGTTTCCATCACACTAGCTGTGTGACCTTGGCCATGTTGCTTAAATTCCTTGGGTCACAATTTCTCACTACAAAGAGAGGGATTGTGTGATGATTTAAAAGGCTGATGGATGTGAAAATACTCAGCGTATTAGGTAGGTGTTCAATAAATGCTCTATTTCCTTTTTCTCAAGGGCTGCCACCCAAGAGTTGGGTTAAGAGACTTACAGGGAAAACCTTCTGGCCTCTGCTTTCCCCCTTCATTCTCCTTTTTAAAAATCTTGCCAGGGGTTCACACAAAGAGAACTCCTTCTCTGCAGGAGTAAATATTCTACAGGGCACGTATATATACAATGGGATATTATTCAGCCATAAAAAAGAAGGAAATCCTGCCATTTGCAACAACAAACTTGAAGACATTATGCTAAGTGAAGTAAGTCAGAGAAAGACAAATACTGTCTGATCTCACTTATATGTAGAATTGAAAAAAGCCAAACTCACTGGGGCACCTGGGTGGCCCAGTGGATTAAGCATCCAACTCTTGGTTTCGGCTCAGGTCATAATCTCAGCATCGTGAGATCGAGCCCTGTGTTGGGCTCCACACTGAGCGTGGAGCCTGCTTAAGATTTTCTCTCTCCCTCTGCCCCTCCCCCCTCTAAAAAAAAACAAAACCAAAACCTAAACCAAACCAAACCAAACAAAAAACCAAACTCACAGAAGCAGAAAGCAGATTGGTGGTTGCCAAAGGCTGGCAAGTGGGGGAAATGGGTGATAGACAAAGTGTATAAACTTCCAGTTACAAGATGAGTAAGTTCTGAGGATCTTGTGGAACATTGTGGTAATAACACTGTATTGTATGGTTAATAACACTGTATTGTATGGTTAATAACACTGTATTGTATACTTGAAAGTTGCTAAGAGAGTAGATCTTAAAATGTTCTCAACACACACAGATACAGTAACTAGGTAAGGTAATTGATGTGTTAACTAACATTATTATGGTAAACATTTCACAGTGAATAATCTATCAAATCATCTGTCATAAGGTGTTGTACACCTTAAACTTACAAATGTTTTATGTCAAATACATTTCAATAAAGCTGGAAAAAAATTCCATGGGATGTTGATTCTCAACAGAAGCATGCCCTCGCTAGGAAGGCATTTAAGAATCACCTCTAGGTATTTTTCCAAAGCAATACACACACACGCACACACACACACACACGCACACGCACACGCACGCACGCACGCACAAGCACATGCACAAGCACATGCACACATTCAATGAGATTTTGATATTCCATTCTTCTGATGACAAGATGCAAATCAGAGACTTAGTGAACCTCCATACCAGTGGAAGTGCAGAGAGGTAAAATATGGGGAAACACTGAGATAGATCATTTATATGCCAAACCATCTCAGACTCACAGATCTGCTTAGATATCAGCCTGTCATATTTCCCCTCACCAGGTCTCTCCTTGGTGTCTCACTTCATCTTCCTTCCCTGGCAACATAATTTGGATTATGCTGGATCTGGGCTCCTCCTTACTCCTGTCTACTTGGAGTCTTTTAACTTTCTTATCCAGACCAACCCAACCTAATTCAACTCAACTCAACCCACCCCAATCCTCCTAAATTCAACTCAAGTCAACCCAACTCAACTTATTTCCATTTATGCCACCAAATCCATCCTACCCCAGTTCAATCAAACTCAACTCCACTCAACACAACCCCACCCAGCTTAAGTCTACCAAGTTCGATTCAAGGAAAACCAGCTCACCTCTGCTCCACTCAACCAAACCCAAACCCAACTTCCATTCAAACCAATCAAACTGAATTGTATTCACCTCACCCACCCCTATGTGATATAACACAACTCTACTCCACCCAAACCAAACCAATCATGCTCAGCCCAACAAAACATAATTCAACTCAACTAATCCCATCCTGCCCAGCTCAGTTTTTCTCCCTTTGTATCTCCTCCTTCTTTCCAACACTTAATACCTGCATTCCAACCCTCACCCCACTACCAGATTTCCTATCATTCCCTAAGTAGTCGGACACAGAGCTAATGCCTCATTTAAAGAAAGATGGGGAAATTTTCCTTTGGACTTGCCACCTTCCTGCTCTTCTCCCAACCCTAACCGCACCCTCTTGCAGGTAATAACCTTCAGTCATCTCTGATTCCCCACCATTTATCCCTACCCTTTAATGAAGCCTTGGGGTCACGAAGCCTCAGACGCCCCAAGCATGTGCGGGCTTTCATCTCTGCACACATTACCCCCAGGGGCATGATGTCTGGAGGACATTTAGATTGGGGGGCCAGAGGGTTCCAGTCCCAGAGAAAATCCTAAGGTCAGAAGAGCAACCACCAGACCTGGGCACAGTGTGGGCAACAGCAGGATCTGGCTTGACCCCCAGGAAGCAGAACACTCTGTCGCTGGCTTTCCTGCCCACCCTCCTGGATCTCTTTCCAATCCTTTATGGCCGCCCTGTTCCTGTCTTTATCTCTCAGTCTTGGTCTCTGTATCTATATCTCTGTTTCCCACTCTCTCTCTCTGTCCCCGCCATTATCTCTGCCTCTGTCTCTGGGTGGCCTTATCTCTTCATCTCTGTGTGGAATACTCTCTTCCTCTTTCAGTATCTCTCTTGCTGCTAACTCCCTCTTGCTAACTCTGTCCCTCTCCATCTCTGTCTCTATTTCTGGCACAATCTGCTTCATGTTCCGCGTCTTGGCTGGGGAGCTCTTTCTCCCGAACACAGATGCCTCCATCCCTTCATCCCCTCCAGCTTCTCCCTACCAAGGAAGCAACAGTCATCCCAGGCCATCTGCAAGCCACTCCGAGGCTGCTGAACCCGGAGCTCAAGCTGCTGCCCCACTCAGGAAATCACAATTGTGCCCAGAGAGCTGCAAAGGAGTTCAGGCCAATCATCTTGTCTTATGGATGAGGAAACGGAGCCCCAGAGACTGCAAGGGGCTTGCCAAAGCTCAGTTAGAGTTAGTGGAGCAAGAATGAGACCCTGTCGACTAGAGATCTCAGACTCTGAAGCCAGAGGAGGAAGGTCTGGGTACCAGCCTGGCCGGGAGGTAGATGGAAGTGACACCTTCCCCCAGAAGCCATCTGTGTGAACAAGGAAATTAACTGCCTTCCACACCATCTCAGAGCGGCACTTCCCTGTCTGTCTGTCTTTCTGTCTGTCTCATAGTAACATCTATTCTTGGGGTGCGGGGGGCGGTGCGGGCAGGGGTGGTGGGTAGGGAAGAAAGGAGACAAGAAGCATTCTGGGTTTTGGTGAAGGTCATTCACCACTGACCCCGATCCTTCCTGACAATTCTGAGAGCATAAGCAGGAGGCCCTCAAAGGCCTGGGGAAGAGGAGAAAGCCAGGGTTTGGCCTCTTGCAACAGAACGCTCTATAGTGAGGAACAGGGCTGGCGTTTTAGTCAGACTGGAGCCGAGTCCAGCCCCTGGGCCCTTGGCTGCAGGCTCCCTGCCCGCCAGGCACAGCCCCAAGACTGTCTGGGTCTTCATGAAGGTGAGCCTTCGGGCTTGGCCACCCACCAGGATGGCATTCCTCCCCAGCCCCACCTGGCACCGGCTTCCTGGCCAGTCCGGGCTCCAGCAGGAACCAGAGCGCCCTGGTGGGGCCGGGCCAGAGCCAGGCCCAAGAAAGGCCCCTTGTCCAGCCCAGAAGGGAGGCCCCCATGAGCTCCTCCGAAGCCCGTGACCCTGCATATCTCACTGGCTCTGGAGCTGCCTCCCTCAGCAGTGTGGAGTTCCTGGGCTGGCGCCGTCCCGGGCTTCCTCAGAACCTCAGAAGGGCTGAAAATAGAAAAGGAGAAGAAGAGAAGGCTGTGGTCAGTGTGGTGGGGAGAGAAGAACTTGGGGAGGGGAGGGGAACTGGTTCCTAGGCGGTGGACAGACACCACCAGGACTGGCCCTGGCCTGACCTCCAGTACCCTCCCACCCCTTCTCTAAGCCCCCCGCTGCCTGCCTTTCTGTAGAAGGGACCTCCGATCCTTGGGCCCAAACCTCCCTTGAACAGTTCAGGAGACTGTGGCCCAGAGAGGGAAGGAGATTGCCCAAGGATAGGTAGCAGGAGAAGGAGCCAGGGTCCGGAGCTCCTGGCCCTTAGGCCCAGCACCTTCCCCAGCAGGCTCTCGGGGTTCTTAGGGTGGGGTTCTTTTTGGGCCCCAAGCCTGTCCCATCTGCCCAAGAGGCCAAATTCAAGTAGTTTCCTGCCAGCGTGAACTGTGCCAGCCCGGGAGCGCCCTGTTCCTCAGAAGACACAGCTAGGCTTGAATCCCAACTCCCTGCAGAGAGAGGCCTTGGGAAGGCCAAGCCCTCCTCACTCCTCCTACCGCTTTTCTGCTGACCTCCGCCTTGGCTGGCTTTTTCTTCCCCTTTCCCCAGCCCCTCTCGCCCCACTGTCACCGTGGGCCCAGCAGAGCCTGAGGTAGGCAGGGAAGGGAGCTGCCCCACTTCCACTCACTCTCAGCCCTGCCCGGACCTCCAGACACGTCCCTGTCCCTGCAGCAGACCTTGGAGCCCACTCACCCTCCCCTCCCCCCCACCGCCACCAGGCAGCCTTCATTCTTGGAAGGTCCTTGGACGCCCGAAACTGAAATCTGCTTCCCTGACTCCTCTGCTGCTGCCTCCAGGACCTTCCTCTGCCCGACTTCCCCGACCGCCTGGTCCCTTCGGGAGGCTGCACGGGCAAGTTTCTCCAAGGTCAAGTCCTGCCTCAGCCACCACCAGCCGTGGGACCCGCGGGACTCTGCCCCATGCGTCTCCTCCCCTGGCTGATCCTAATCTGTACCCTTTCCCAGTAGTAAATCGTAACTGTGAGCGTAAGAGCGTCCAGTGAGTTTTGCGAGTCTTTTAGCAAATGATTGAACCCGAGGGGGGTTTGAAGCACCTCCCAAACTCACAGTTCGTGTCAGAAGCAAGCGCAGTCTCATGCACAGACTGGGCTCCCCAGCCTTGTAGTTGGCCCCACGTCACTGCAACTCGTCCCACGGTCGTGCATTGAATCCCCATGACAACCCTCTGGAGTAGGTACTATTGCCATCAGTCCTGGTTCACAGATTGGGAAACTGAGTTAAGTAACCTGACTGAGGGGGCATGGCGGGTAAATGACAAGGCTGAAATGTGAAAGCAGGCAGCCAGGCCCACGGCAGCCTACACCTGTCACCACTGTGCTATACTGAAGGGGGGCCTGTGAGGCTTTGCAGGGGAGAGTTCCCGGAGGGGTTCCCTGGTAAAGAAGCTGAGCTTTGACCTGGCACCGGTGGGAAGCCATTGGTGGTTTTGAGCAGGGAGGGACATGAGTAGCTGCAGGATTCAGCGAGATCCCTCTGGGTGCAGCATGAGAACAAGTGGGGAGAAGACCAAATGTGGGGGGTGGGCGGCGGGACAATGGTGGTGGGACTTGAGCTTTGGTCTCGGTGATGGAGAGCAGTGGACACGTTCCAGGTCTACCTGAAAGGCAGACTTGACAGGACTTGGGGACAGACTGGATTTAGGGAATAAGGGAGTGGGAGGAGCCAAGGGTAACACCCAGGCTTCCGGACTAGACAATTAGGGTGCTAAGTCCTTGAGATGGGGTAAGACAGAGGAAGAACAGATTTGGGGTGGACTATACCACCATTAATGGTCCCAGAGTCCTGAAGGACAGGGCTGTCCCCACCCCAGGGCACAGGGCCCTTTGTCTGGACCAGGACAGTGCACTAGCTTCCGAGGGGGGAATTGGTACCTCCCCTACCTCAGTATTGCCACCAGGTGGCAGCATAGGCCGCCTTTTGGCCAGCGGAACGAGGCAGACAAGAGCATCTCCGGGCTGCAGATGCAGACACACTGGGAAGACCTCTGAAAGTGGGCAAAGGGCCTCATCCAGGGGCCTGTGAGTCTGAGTTCCTGCAAGTGCAGCATGCAAAGAACCCCCACTCCCATCTAGGAGGCGGGAGTCCTGGGTTCTAGGTAGTGCCTGTGATCCAGAGCCAGCCCCTGCCCCTCTCAGTTTCTCCCCTATAAAGAGCGCAAGCCCTGCAGGGGAGCCAGAAGCCGGCAGGGGAACTTTCACCTGCTTCTCTGGCTTTCTACCCCCAATAGCTGTGGCTTTCAAACATGGTTTTAGAGCCAATATCTTTTTTTTTTTTTACACAAAATTCTAAGTGCCTCAGGTATGACACAGAACAGATGCATATTGATGTGCTCTAGTTCGAGTGGAGGACGCTCCCAAACCCACATAGAGGATGAAGTCCAGACCCCTCACCTCGGCATTCAAGGCCCTTCACTCCCTACCTCTCCATGCCTTCTCCCACCCAGACCGCACCCTTCTACTCTTTCAGCTCAGGCTGGACTTGCCTTTGGGAATACACGTCTCCTCCCCTCCTGATTCAAACCCTCCTCATCCCTTAATGTCAGCTCCCTCGTCACCTCCTCTGAGAAGGCTCCTCCGAAGCCCCTGGTGGAAAGAGTCACTCCGTCCTCTGCAATTGCCCCACACTTCAGTCACCGAGCACCTGCTGTGGTTGGGCACTTCCAACAAGCCACAGCACTTCCTCTTGCTCTGAAGATCTCATGTTCTATGTACACCCACACCCGTCTCTCTCCCTGCTCCTGAGCACCTCCTGGTGGGGACCATGCCTGATTCCCCTGTAGTAGAGTATGTCCAGCCTCACACAGCTAGGAGCTGGCAGACTAGCTTCTGCCCCACCACGCCTCCCCAAGCCACATTAGCAAATAGTTTATCTTTCTTGAGTCTTTGCTTCCCTCCACCACCGCCCCTATGTTGGGGGCTGCTATTATCTAACGAGGACTCTGTATAGAATTAGGACTAGCTACATCATTTGTGCAGTCCAGGGCAAAATGAAAATGTGCAGCATCTTGTTCAAAAATTACTTAAAATTTAAGGACAATGATAGTAGACCATTCAACCAAACACAGATCACGCACCCACGGAGCCACCCGTAAAGTTTGTGGGCTACACAAGGGGTCTGAAACCTGATCAGCCTCCACCCACACGTGGGGTTTTGTCTGCCAAGAACACAGCCACTTTTTTCTTCATTCAAGGGCACTGTCTGCTGGTCAAGTTGGGTCCGGCAAGGCTGCATCTGCCCAAAAGGGAGTGAATTTTCCTTAAGTAACACGAAGTTCTGGTATTGGCCAGTGGCAGCCCTGCCCACGTTCTCTGAGATCTCGTGACCTTGGCACGTGAGCCACGCTCCTGACTTTTGGTCGAATGAGGAAAGGGGACCAGAAATTGGACACAAGACATTGGAGAGCAGGGAATAGGGCCAGCTAGCACACAGCTGTGGCCCATTAATGTCTGATGGACGAGTAAATGAATGACCAAGTGAGCACTTAAGACTAGACATCTAAGTCATGGCACTGTGGAATTACAAAGCTAAGAGAAATTGAGAAATCATCAAATCTGGGGTTTTCAAACCATGTTCTCCAAAGCTATAGGGATCTGCAAAGGTGTGTTGGGGACATGAAAAGACTAGGCACTCAGGGATCGGGTCCCCTTCCTGCCTTTTGACCTTTTTATCTGTCTCATGTACTGGGCTTCCCATATAAGCTTTTGTTTAAACAAGTTTGCTGGCTCAGGAAGGACAAGAGACTTGCCCAAAGTCCCAAGGCAGAGCCTGGGGAGAGGATCAAAGAGGCGAGGTCAGAGGTCAGCCCTGGGATTATAAAATCCAGGCAGGAGGGTGAGCATCAGAAACTGGAGTTTTATACCAGAGATGCGGAATCAGTGTGGAGGATCCCAGACAAACCAGAGGGTGGAGATCAGGGATGGTAAATCTCAGCTCGAAGAAGAGATTCAAGGTCAAGTTCAAAGTTCAGAGGCCAAAGGAGGGGGCTCATTCTTGCTTTGTTCACTCAGTCGGTATTTCCTGAGCACCTACTATGTGCCAGGCACAGTTCTAGGTCCTAGGATACAGCAGTGAACAAGACCAAGTCCCTGCCCTCACACAGCTCACATTCCGGGAGGCAGGGGTCTGTGTGCAGGAAATAAACATTACTACAAGAAAACAAACGAGGCAACCAGCTAGAGAAAAGTGATAGGAAGAAAATTAAAGGGAGTGGGAGGGAGAGACTGCCAGTAGGTGGGCTAGCTCCTATAGGGTGGTCAGGGAAGGCCTCCCTGAGGAGGTGACATTTGAGCTGCACTCTGAATGAGTTGGGGCCGCCAGTGTCCCAGCTGGGGGTGGGGGGCGGAGCTGCCTGCCAGGAGGGCCTGCAGATCCGCAGGGTGAAGTTGGGCGGGCTGGGCAGGAAGTCTGGCCCCCTGTAACCGTATCCCCAGGAAGGAGGAAGCCAGGAAGGCGCTTTCAGCAGTTGTATTCATCAAGGCGGGCTGCAGTAACCCCTGGGCAGCACCAGAGGCTCCTCAGGGCCCCTACCCACCTTTAGCCGCCTGGGGAGGAGACAGCCAGGGAGGGAGGGCCGCCTAGAGTGGGCCCTGGATTCTCTTCCAGACAATAAATGCTTCCAGGTTCCTAGGGAGCATTCCTTGGGTCACAGCCGCATCTGATCTCAATTACCCCCGGTGTAGGGTTCCATGGCTGGGCGGGGGCAGGGGTGGAGGGAAGGCCGCTTCTCCATAATCAGAATCTCCTGGCCCAGTGGTGAAGGCACCCCGGGACAGGTCTCCCCACCCCCGGATTTAAGGATTCGGGGAGGGGGTTCTCCCTGGAAGGAGAGGTCTGGCTGTGGTGGAGACCCTCTGCTTCATGGCCCTTTTGCTGTGTGACCTGGTGCAAGTCACTTAACCTCTCTGGGCCCCTGTGGAAACGGTGACAATTCCACCTTTTCCTTCCCAAAGAGGCAAGAGTACAGTCCAAGTCTGGAGGGCAAAGCTCAGTGCTGTGGGCTGGGCTGGGCTGGGCTGGAATGGGGTGGGGTTGCTCGTCCCTTACTTTTTCCTGCCTTGATTAGATCTTAACCCTCCCTTTAATACATCCCCACCCAAGATGATGGTACCAGAGTTGCTGGGATTAACAGATAAAACAGACCAGGGGCGTGCCGCCCCCACCTCCAACCTTCCCCAACTTGCTTGGGCAAGGCACTGTACCTCTGGGCCTCGGTTAACTCATGCCCCCCTCCAGAGGGGATGTGAGGGTCAAATGAGTAACGAGCCTAAAGCCGGCTTTTTGAAAAGATACACACCAGCAGCGGTGTTCATTGGATCATGTTTACAGTCAACAACAACCACAAAAATGGCCACAGTTCTAAGCACCGGGAGATAGACTCTGGATTTGGAACATCTGCTTGATCCGGTTTTTGTGACTGATGACCTTGAGCAAGTCTTTCCCCTTCCAGTCCTCAGTTTCCCCATCCACACTGGTGCCTGCAAAGCTCCACCCTCTAGAGGGTCTTCTTTGGGCTCCCGTCACGCGCAGCCCCATTTGCCCAAGGGGGTGTCGCCCAAGCTACACTGGTGAGTCTTCCTTTATTGGGTAAAGCATTCCCCCTGCAACCTGAGTTTCACCAATGTACCTTTTCTTCTCGAGGGACTGCGGCACAAGGTTGGGTTTTTAGCGGGGCAGGCGAACGGGAGGGGGCGCGGACGGGGGTGGGCTTCCAGCGGCGGGTTTTAATTTACACCGAGGGAAAGGCAGGCTCGGGAGGCGGCGAGCCGGGATTCGAACCCGGGCCGACGGGGGCCGCAGGGGCGGGGCGCGTTCCTCCTTCCCGGGCTGCGGGCCCGGAGCGGATGCCGGGGTCAGCGGAGCGCAGGGCCGCCGGCCGGCCGGCTGCTCGGCGGGCGCTGCTTTCTCCTTTTATGTCCGTGCGGGGGGCCGGGAACTCCCTGCCTGGGGCCCGCGAACAATGCGCCGCTTCCTGCCGCCCGGCCGGGCCGCGGCCCCGCTCCCGCTCCCCGCCCTGCGGCCGCCGGGAAATGGGCCGCAGCCCGGGCCGACCGCGCGGGGACACGGGGTCGCGCCCCGGGAGACCGCAGGGCCCGCGCGCGGCCAGGGTGGTGAGCCGCGCTGGGTCCCCGGCCGCAGCCGGTGCGCGTCCGCCAACCACACGTGCACCGAGCGCACGGCTGCGGCCCGCGTGAGCGTGCGCACACTCGCCGGGGGGGGGGGGGGGCAGCCCGCGTGTGCGTGCGCACACTCGCCGGGAGGGGGGGCAGCCCGCGTGTGCGTGCGCACACTCGCCGTGGGGGGGCAGCCCGCGTGTGCGTGCGCACACTCGCCGGGAAGGGGGGCAGCCCGCGTGTGCGTGCGCACACTGGCCGGGGGGGGGTGGCCAGGCCACCCCCGGGTCTCGGCCGCCTGGCTGTGCTCGGCGCCCGGGTCGCGGCTCCGTCCGCCCCCGCCCCCACCGGGCTGCACTGCGGGCGCGCGGACATCCACTTGTTGATCGGCTTGTGGTCGGCCATCTGCGGCGGGCCCGGCCCTGGGCGAGGCACTGGGGATTCCGCAGTGAGCAAAAGTCAGCAAAGCCCTGGGCCTCCTGAAGCTAACGTTCTAGTGACGGGGAAAACAACACCCTCAATTCCTGAATCACACAGTGTATTTAAAAGTGATACTTTGTTAGACAAAAATAAAGAAGGGACTGACTGATACGGGAAATGAGGTCTGTTTTAAATAGGGTGGTTATGGATATTTTAACCGAGGTGACATTTGAGCAAACACACACAGGACACGAATCACAAACATATACCTCTCAAAAGGATGTGCAGTACGCCCCAAGTAGATGCATTACGCAAACATATACACTGTGTACATCAATGTGCCTACACATACGTGCATAAGCCCTTCACATACATGAGAGCCTACCAGTCCACATGCAATGCATTGTATTTGTACCATATACATATCCGCCACATGCATATCACCTCTGTGCACGCCCAGATGTGCACCTTGATGGCCATGCCTGCATCTCAGATATCTATCATCACCCCCATTTCCATATATTCTTCAACTCACAAGTACAGAGCCCTGTGTCAGGCTCACATATCACATACCCTCAAGTATATGTTTTTTCTAATTTCATAAGACACTTGTCAATATAGTACACCATACGACATTTATTTTCATGTCTTGTGTCCATTACGTAACATACATCACACACGCATATACCCAAGCGCATGTCTCACGAGCCTTGGGTAAATGGATGCCTACATTCTACACACCCACAAACACACTTGCACGTGCCTCTCTTGCTCATACAAACACATTTCCCACATATTCCCTGTACCTATTTTATACATCCCATTTACACGTACCATGTGCAAATAATAGTAATAACATTTACAGGTACTTACTATGTGCGGCACAGTCAATAGGTGCCTAATTTGGATTATTTCATTCAATCGTTAAGGAAGCTCTATGCTACGGGTAGTACCTGTTTAGCCTAGGCGTTCAAAGCTCACACCGCGATCAGAATGCCTGGGCTTGAGTCCTGGCTACCCCACTCTCTCACCTCTGAGAGCTTCAGTTTCTCCGTCTGTAAAGTGGGGGCAATAGTCATCCTTACTTAAAGGTTATTGTGGAAAGTCAGTAAGATACTAATGCATGAGAACCGTATAGTACGACACCAGGCGCATAGTAAGTGCTCAATAAATGTTACCTGGGACTATTATTATCCATTCTGTAGATGAGAAAAATGAGGCTCAGAGAAGTTAAATGACTTGCCTGAGGTCCCACAATCTATAAGTGGAGGAGGCAAGCCTCGAGCACGGGTCTGTGTGACCACAGAGTTCAGGCCCTTGAAGTATTCCGTTGCTCATGCTTCCATATTACACAGCAGAGACACCAACACACACACACACAGACACACACACACACACAGAGCACATGCCCTGCAGACTCCATGTGCATGCATCACATAGCTCCCATGGTATAGATATGCATCCATTCAACATTTATATAATCGATCTCCATCCACCCAGCCAGGCAGCCATCTAGGTGCTGGGGACATAGCAGTCGGCAAGACAGACTTGATCCCTGCTCTCATGGCCCTTACGGACCGGCACACACAACTGTGAACACACACCACATCACCCGCATGTCCACGTGCGGATATCCTGTACACAGAGCCCAAGTGTCTGACTTACTCCCATTGACTGACCTCATTGCTAACCCACGTGGACACAGGTCTTACGTCATTTACACGTACTCAGTATCTCCATACCATGTGTACACATAGACCTCCTATGTATGTGTCATCACACGTGGCCAGTGTATACACTGCCCTTAACCTATGTCCACGTATTACACACAACCACCCTGTGTCACTCATGTACCTGTTCCCCTTTCTGCTCCATATGGGCAGGTTGGGAGGCCCAGGTCAGCCCCTCTGGGCCGGTCTTGGGGGGGTGGTGGGTGGAGGTCAGAAAGACAGGGCGTGGACCCCCCCATCGCAGGGGAGAGAAGGTGGCCCATGGCTTCACGGCTGGCGGCCAGGAAATTACAGTCGACACCAAACCAAAGCGGCCCCTTAGCGGACCAGGTAATCAGGCCTCTCCCGGATTCAGCCTGACAGCTTAAATGTTCTAATTCCGCTGCCAGGGGCCCAGCTCCCAAACTCCGGCCATGGCCCAAGCCTCGGCCCTCCGTCGTAATTGGACCCACGTTTTCATTACTTTGAGATTAGACAGGTCCCCTCCGGCCGGGCCGTCCGCAGCTGCACGGGAACCATCCCCCAGCACGACTGCATTTACCTGATTATGGAGTTTATTTTATAGCAATTGCTCTGGAGTGCTGGAGGCCCCCTTTGCTCCACCCCCTGCTCCCCAGATCCCGGAGGCCTCTACCAACCCAGGACAAGTAGTTTCTGCCTAATGTACTGAAGCCACCTCCCCCAGGCCCTGCAATCATGGAAGCCCCCACCTCCTGGCTCCCCTGCAAGGACTAGGACCCTTTTCCAAAAACAATCACTTAAGGAATTTGAAGAAAGGGAGGGAAGAGCATTCTAAGACTCTTCTCCCGGGGTACAGATAGGAGAGTGGCCTTCCTTGTTTCGTGTTTTCATTCAACAAACATGTGTCCAATTCCTGAGCTAATGGCAAAGGCATTGATGGGTGAGGACGTTCGTTCATTCAACACTGACTATATGGCAGAAAGGAGCATGCACGTAGCCCCTGCTTCCCAGACATCACAGTCTAGCGGGGAAGCCCGGCAGGTTCCTAGTGCTTGGTTTATGCTCAGGTGAGGGCAGGAGACCTACAGGAGGACAGAGAGTTAAGAAAGGGGGTTGGGGGGCGCCTGGGTGGCTCAGTCGTTAAGCGGCTGCCTTCGGCTCAGGTCATGATCCCAGGGTCCTGGGATCGAGCCCCGCATCGGGCTCCCTGCTCAGCCGGGGAGCCTGCTTCTCTCTCTCCCACTCCCCCTGCTTGTGTTCCCTCTCTCGCTGTGTCTCTCTCTGTCAAATAAATAAATAAATAAAATCTTTAAAAAAAAAAAAAAGAAAGGGGGTTGGGCTGGGGCGCCCAGCATGCCATGAATTCGAGCCCCATGTTGGGTGTAGGGATGTACTAAAAAATAAATAAACTTTAAAAGGTGGGGGGGGGGGGACGGTGTGCACCTGGCTGGCTCAGTCAGGAGAGCATGTGACTCTTGATCTCGGGTCGTGTGTTCATGTCCCACATTGGGTGTAGAGATTACTTAAATAAATAAACTTTAAAAGGCGGGGGTGAGGATGGAGGCATTTCAAGCAGAAAACACCGTGCAATAGCCTGCAGAGAGAGAGAGAGAGCCTGGTGTGTGTGAGGAACTGGGAAAAGATAATAAAGTTCAAGTTTGGGGTGTGCGGGGCAGAGGGAAGACTGAGGATGGAGGTCGCCAGAGCCCCGATCATAAAGGGCCTTGCTTAAAATTGCTGGCGCTTCACCCTGAAGACCCAGAGCTGTGGGAGGGCTCTGGAGGGACCCCTTGCATAGCACATAGGAACATTTTAAGTAGATGCTGTGTGCCAGGCATGGTTCTGAATGCCCCATGCGTAGCAACTCAGCTTATCCACATGCCAGCCCCACGAGTGAGGCAAATACCCCAGGCCCAAGATCCCTTCCCCACAATACTGAAATCCTAAAAGCTTCAGTGACCCAAAGGTTTTACATAGGTTTGGTGTCAAATTGTGTGGTGCCAAAAGTGACTTGAACCAAGCAGAAGCTGTTTTTGTTCATTTCCCTGCCTGGTGTGAATATGCATGTTTTGTTGAAAAAAAAAATATGAATTTCATTATAAGAAATGCCCCAGACCCCACTGGGAGGTGGTACAGTGCACGGGTTATGTTCTCTATTAGACTTTATTCTCGGAAAAGCTCTGAAACCATCTGACTACACAGGTTTTCCATAAGGACTCCAGGCTTATACTAGAATCCTCATTTCACAGATGAGAAAACTGTACCGAGCGAGGTGAAGTGATTTGCTCGAGATCACACAGCAAGACGGGGTCAGGCAGTCTGGTTTCAGAGTCTGACCACAACAGCACACATCCTGTCTTTTCGCTTTTTATGCTCTGAAATGGGGGTCTGAGCCTGCCTGGAGGGACAGTAGGGTCCTGTGCAAGGGAGGGAGAGCGGACGTTGCTCAGCACGCACGTGCTACGAGTCTGGCCTGGGCTAGCTCTGCTGGCCTCTGACCTTCAGCTGCGCCAGCTTGTGAGCATCGTTAGTCCCATTTCACAGGTAGGGAGCGCAAGGATCGGGAAAGGGAGCCATCTTGGCCAAAGTCCTGCAGCAAGAGAGTCGCAGATGAGGGAAGGGGGCTCGGGGTTGCAGTCCCCAGAAACCTGGCCTTCCCATTCTCCTGAGGACGGGCAAGAAGAAAGCATAAGCTGGGCCAGGTGGGGCCGAGGAAGGGGACCCCAGTAAAAAGTAGATCCAGTCAGGAGCCCTAGCCCCGGGCTGCCCAGTAGCAGAGACATGGTGCCCTAGTGTCACCCTGGGTGACAGCCCCCACCTCACCTCCACCCCCAGCAGGGCTGCCTCGACCTCACCCCTCCTCTGCCTGTTCTCGGCGTCCGTGCCCAGCCCCACTCGGGGAAGCCTTCCCGGATCCATCTGAGCCAGGCTTCCAGCTTCTTGATATTTGAGCCCTCCAACCATGCCTTCTTCACTCTCCTTCAGTGTTTTAAACTATTTACTCACAAGGCCTCACCTGCCCAGGGATTGTGGGGTCCTCCCTTTGGAAGAGGACTGACAACCAGCTTTGGAGTCAGACTAGACCAGGGTTCAAATCCTGGCTGGATTTGACCTTGGACAATCATTTTACTTCTCCAGAACTCAATGTTCTCATCTGCAACATGGGAATAATAATAATAGCACCTCTCTTACGGGGTCACTGTGAAGGTGAAGTGAGATCGTGTTGGCAAAATGCCTCTGTGCGGGCCCTCTGCTCCTGGCAGCTACTACCAGCTACAAGTATTCCTAGCAGCCTGTGCACGGCTGACATTCAGTAAACTCCTGTCCTCTGGTCGCTCCCTTCCCTGCTACAAGGGATGTTCAACCAAAACAAAAGAACCCAGTCTTGAGCCTGGCCCTGAGCCTGCCAGGTCTCTCTCACCTCATCTCCTTAGACTTCCCTTTGGGATTCTGGATTTTGCCTTTCTACTAAGCCCTCATGGCTCCGTGTTCCCTCTCCAAGATTTCTAACCTCCATGCCCTTGCTTGTGCCATTTGGGACACCAGGCATTCCTTCTCCATGCCCCACTTATGCATTCTAAATTCTACTATTCATTCGCTACTCACTGTGACCTTTATTCATTCACAACAAATGCTTTACCGGATATCTACTTCGTGCCCAGCTCTGGACCAGGTACTTTCATGTAACTTACCTCACTCGGTCCTCATGCCAGCCTTGCAAGGGAAGGAGGTTATCTGCATTTTACAGAGGAGGAAACTGGGCTCAGAGAGGTTATGTCACTTTCCTGAGACGACCCAGCTAGCATGTGGCCAAGACCTGCCAGCCTCTGGAGCCCAGCAATTTCCTCTCTGCCCTGCATGTGCCAAGGCCCAGGGTTGGAAAGCAGTCCTCTGTGCCTGGGTGAGCGAGAGCTGAGTGGGGAAAGGAGAGGAGGTGGCGAGGGGCTGGGGACCAGATTTTGATTGGGCTGGGGGAACAGCTGCTACAGGGAGGATGGGCAGGAGGGGAGCTTCCACGTGGGGATTTGGACCCAGCTCTATGACAGGGGCCTTGTTGGGAGGATCCCAGTCTGCTTGAGGAGTCAATGGCAGTCCTCTTCCACCCTGCCCACCCCCACCTCCCAGCCCCCCTTTCCCAGGCCGGTGTGAGAATAGGTCCGTGATGGCTGCTTTCTTGCTCTCCCTGACCAGGACGGGAAAATGGATGGCCCAATGCCGGTCACTGCAGGAAGGGTTCAGAAGCCAACCCCCAGCACCCCCTCCTCCTTCCAGGGGCCACTGCTCTAAGGGAGGCAGCCCCATGGTCTCAGGTCTACCAATCCCAGACAGAGGCCAGCTCCGGTAACTCAGGCAGCCGAGAGCGAAGAGCAGCTGTGGCCTGGCAGAGAGAGCCGGCAGTCAGTCACGGACATGAGGAGAGGGACGGGGAGAGCAAGGGGCAGAGAGAGACAGAAAGGCGAGGAAGGGACACAGAGACAGACTCAGGGATAGAGACAGGGACGGACAGGGGAGAGAAAAAAGCACACAGAGATGCAAACAGAAAGTGGAGCCCGGGGAGGCCGAGAAGCAGCAAAGCAGACCGGTCCTCAGGGGCTGCCTCAGGAGGCTCTGGCGTCAATGCTGGGTGGCTCTGAGCCCCACCTTCCCCTCTCTGGACTCAGTGGTCCCACCAGCAACGTGGGAGCAGTACTGTGCGGCCCTGCTTCAGTTCGGATTCCCGGATCTCCGTAACCCCAATCTAGGGAGCTGAGGTCAGTGGTCGGCAGGGGCCTGCGCCTGGGGCCGTGGCGGCCCACATGTGTCTCCTTCATGCCCAGGGCTGTGGCTGTGGCTCTGTCCACCTCAGGCTTCCGTTGTGTCCGTGGTGATGACTGCCGCTTGGGCCACATCCCTGATGGGTCCCTGACTACTTGTGCATCCGCATGTCTCTCTCTGGGTCCCTGATCCTCCACTCTCTGTTTACCTGGGGAGCTTTAATAAAGAACCGCCTGAAGGAAATGAGGTTTGGGATGCACAGACCCCTGTCGTGGCAGATCCTCAGGTCTGATGTCCTCACCCTGGTCCTCTCCTCCCACCGCCCACTGTGAAGTGCACAGACGTCAGCCCTGGTCTCCTGACCACACACAGCTTACTCCCCACATTACCCTCCAGCCTCGTGCCTGGTATTGAGTCCAGGCCTGGACTACGAACGTCCCCAGGAGCATCTGGAGGACAGACCCAGATGGGAGGCTGGAGGCCACCTCCGGCAAGAAGCTGCAGGAATTGAGAAAGCCAGCTGTAGGAAAGGTGACTCGGCAGAACACAGTCCAAAATGCTGGCCTCAGGGGGTGTCACGAGGGAGCACAGGGTCAGGGCTGGGAGGGCTCACGCTTGTGGACAGCACCTGGTCAGCAAGGAGCTGAGGAAGCTGGCAGAGGCTCACTGCAGAGAGGGAGCTCCTCATCCCCAGGGGAGAACAAGCAAGAGATGCTATACCTCTCCGCAGGAATGTGGTGGAAAGGATTTCATCGCCAGATACATGAGGGATCAGGAGCTTTCTGAGACCCAATTCTGAGAACATCCTGCCTCTCCACCCAAAAAAGAGCACAAGAAATCAAGAAGGTGTGAAGGGTAGCTGCCCGGGCTCCGAACTTTCTCACCTGTCTTGGCTAGCTTCTGAGTTTTGCTGGCTGTAGCTCAAGCCCACAAGGAGGACTATGAAGGCAATAATAATGAAAACAATTGCATCCGTTGGGGCAGAGCTAACATTCAGCAGGAACGCTCTGCTGAGGCCCTACGGGTTGTTAAAATATTGAACTGCGTCCACACCAGTTGCTAAGGAGCCTCTGTCCCAAGTGTCCTGAGCGCACCCCTAGGGGCCTAGCTGCCTGCCCAGGATCTAAGTCCACATTCCATTCTCCGCCCTGAAGGCCTGCCTGACTCTGAGCATCCCCGTGCCTAGTTCACCTGCAGGAACATCATCCTGAACGGAGATGCCCTGCCTCAGCCGTAGAGGCTGCCCCCTGGGCGGCACCCCCTCTGCCAGGGCCCCGTTCCCAAAGCCTGAGCAATCAAGGCCTGCTCCCTCCCTGGGCTGGTGCAAGTGCCCGCCTCCTCCGGGCCCCTCTCCGGCTGCAAACCCAGCTCATTTGCATGTGGATCGTGCCTGCCACCATGGGTGCTGGGGTCAATTGAAACTCAAGAAAAGAGAAGAAATTTATGCAAAACTGTTGATTGCATTTGTATGTAATGAAATCATCCAATATTCATCTGACTATAGAATCTAATCTGAGAAGAGAACTGAAGGACATGAGTGTCACTGCAAAACCGTAATGAGCCACTGTAGTGATTAAAAAAGCTCTTGAGCCTTCTGAAAATCCAGGCAGAAATAGCGTCTAATCAACTCTGAATATAGGAGGCGAGATTGGGCTGGCGCGCTGCGCACGGCCCGCCGCAGCGCTGGGGTGCGAGGTAAAGCCTGGCGGCCACGGTCTCTGGGTGCCAATCGCCAGGCCACAATCAGCAGAGTCCTCCGTGCACAAAGCAATCGTCGCCTCTTGCCACGCAGAAAGAGCCCAATCACGGCTGTTGTGAAGAGCGGCTTCGGGCTCTCGCACCCGCCTCTGAAGCCTGGCCAGGGGCCCTGTCTGGGTTCGTTGCTCCTGCCCTGGAAGGCAGGGAGGGTTTGGGTCTCTGGGACTGTCACACCTGGATACCTCTAGCGCCCAGCCAGCCCAAGTTGGGGAGAGGGGCTGTGTTTCTCGGGAGCCCTGGTTCAGCACTGAAGTGTCACCTCCTCCGGGAAGCATTCCCTGACTGCTCCCTTGACATTGGCAACTCCCACCAAACAGACACACGATGCTCCACCCCTCACCCCTGCTTTGTTCTCCTTCATTGCACTTAGCTCTGCCTGGCATTTTTATTCCTTCGTCTGTTTAATATCTGCCTCTTCCAAGTAGACTGTGAGCTCCGTGAGGGCGGGGACTTTACCATAGTTTGTTCACCACTGTGGAGTGTGGGGAACTGGGCTTGACACTCAGTAGATGCTCAATAAATGGTGACCGAATGAGTCCATTTCGGTGGGCAGTCAAACGTATGTACTCAGTCTTTCAGCAAACACTTGCTGAGTGCACAGTGCGTGACGAGTAATGCAGTCCCTGCCCCCTTGGAGTTCACGGTCTGGGTAGGAGGCAGACACTGAAGAGCTTTACCTATAACCAAATGGGACACCATGGGACTGGCTCAGTCCAGTGGCTGTAGGAAGAGCAGACGGAGGGTATGAACCCAAGCTGGGGGAGGTCAGGGAAGGCTGCCAGGAAGCAGGGAAATGAGGTGGAGACCTAAAGGACAGACAGGAGCTAGCCAGGCAGGGTGGGGTCTGGAGTGCCCCCGGCAGACGGAAAGGGAAGCGCAGTCCCTGGAGTGACCAGCATCTGTGGGGACCCGAAGGAAGAAGTCAGAGCCGGAGCTGGCTGGAGCCAGAGCAAGGCAGAGCCTGGTGTGAGATGGGGCTGGAAAGACGGTCCAAGTCAAACCTTGCAGTTAAGAACCTGTGGTAAGAATATGGGGCTTTTTCCTGGAGGTGACTGGGGGCCTCTGAGGGGGAGCAGAGTGATTTACATTTTGTCACCATATGGAGAACAGGTCAGAGGGGCCAGCTCTGGAGAAACGAGACTGAGTCGGAGGCTGTTCAGTTACCCAGGCGATGGCGAGATCTCGGGGGGCCTTTGAGCAAGGCCATGTCATGCCAAAGGCGGTTTTAAGATGATGAATCTGACAGCAAGAGAGGGAGCAGAAGAAGGGGAACCAGGTGGGAGGCAGCCGTTCATTCATTCATTCATTCATTCAAGCAGGCATGCAGGCATGCATTCAGCATTCAACAGACAACTGAGTGTAAGCTGCCCTTCCCCACATTCTAATCTATAGTTTCCAATCTGCTCTGGGTTTGCCTACCAGGTTACCTATTATTAAAAGGGGTTCTAAAGTTGGGAGTCAGTAGCTTCTGAGAATCCAAGAGATTCTGTGGATTATGAGGCTGCTTTTTTTGGCCTGGACTTCCTGACATCAAAAAGGCCTTGTGAGTCATTTGCCTTCTTTAGGCCTTAAATTCCTCATCGCTACAGAGAGAGAGCCAAACGAGATGATCTCTTGGTTCCCTCCCTGTTCCCCAAACTCTGTAGTTCTATGTCCCATGAAGGCATTCTGACACCACAAATCCCAGGGGACTGAAAGTCCCGAGGTGAAGTCCACCCTGCTATATGGCCAGCCAGGGGAGCTCACGGCCCTGCTCTGCCACTCACTTTTTCTGCTGTGAATGAATGAGCTGGTCCCTCTCTGTGCCTCAGTCTCTGCCCAGCTCCTGGCTCCTTCCTGGGCAGGGGGGGGTAAGGGTTTAGACTGGCATACAAGGATCCTTCTGGGCCCACACTAGACCCCCAGTACAATGGAATTCCAGGAAACTATCTTCAAAAACAAACGGGGGACAGGAGAGTTGCCTAGAAGTAGGGAGAGCCATGCGTCCCCACTGCTTACACCAGACGCACCCCCTCCACCTCACAGGTCAGACTGGAGACCCAGTTCCAACACTTAGGACCACCCTATGACCCCGAGCAAGTCGTTTGGACTCTCTGAGTCCTCATCCATAACACAGGGGGTCTGTGAGAATCAAATTAGATCCCGTAGCCTGGGGCAGAGCATGAACTAAATGTCCAGGAGATGGGGGCTGTGGTTAGGGTTGGGCCATGGCTGCCTGGACGGGTGGGCAAGATTCGGTCCCTCTTCCTCCTTCGGCCTCTACAACGAGCCCCGTTTTATCAGCAACTGGGATTCACTGGGGGCCAGTGGAATTCAGGGATTCTTTTATTTTTTTTATTTTTTATTGTTATGTTAATCACCATACATTACATCATTAGTTTTTGATGTACTGTTCCATGGTTCTTTGTTTGTGCATAACACCCAGTGCTCCATGCAGAACGTGCCCTCTTTAATACCCATCACCAGGCTAACCCATCCCCCCACCCCTCTAGAACCCTCAGTTTGTTTTTCAGAGTCCATCGTCTCTCATGGTTCGTCTCCCCCTCCGATTTCCCCCCCTTCATTCTTCCCCTCCTACTATCTTCTTTTTTTCTTTCTTAACATATATTGCATTATTTGTTTCAGAGGTACAGATCTGTGATTCAACGGTCTTGCACAATTCACAGCGCTCACCATAGCACATACCTCCCCAATATCTATTACCCAGCCACCCCATCCCTCCCACCCCACCCCCCACTCCAGCAACCCTCAGTTTGTTTCCTGAGATTAAGAATTCCTCATATCAGTGAGGTCATATGATACATGTCTTTCTCTGATTGACTTATTTCACTCAGCATAATACCCTCTAGTTCTATCCACGTCGTTGCAAATGGCAAGATCTCATTCCTTTTGATGGCTGCATAATATTCCATTGCATATATATACCACATCTTCTTTTTTTTTTTTTTTTTTTTAAGATTTTATTTATTTGACACAGAGAGAGAGATAGAGAGCACAAGCAGGGGGAGCGGCAGGCAGAGGGAGAGGGAGAAACAGGCTCTCCGCTGAGCAGGGAGCCCGATGCGGGGCTCGATCCCAGGACCCAGGATCATGACCTGAGCCGAAGGCAGCTGCTTAACTGACTGAGCCACCCAGGCGCCCTATACCACATCTTCTTTATCCATTCATCTGTCGATGGACATCTTGGCTCTTTCCACAGTTTGGCTATTGTGGACATTGCTGCTAGAAACATTGGGGTGCACGTACCCCTTTGGATCCCTACATTTGTATCTTTGGGGTAAATACCCAGTAGTGCAATTGCTGGATCGTATGGTAGCTCTATTTTCAACTTTTTGAGGAACCTCCATACTGTTTTCCAGAGGGATTCTTTTAACAGGTAGATTTGGGTGGGAGGAGCTAAATGCCTCTCTGCCTCACTAGGGAGGGGACAGATGGGACCCTACTGGGACTCTAGCTTCAGGCTTTATTAGCAATGGTGCTACAAACACTAGCTAACTAGGATCAGGTGATTTCCTGGTCACGGCAAACAAGACCTCCTAAACATTTTTGAGTAGCAGCTGCTGCCCCGCAGGTCCCCATTCTAGAAGGAATGCTTTGAATTTCAGGAGTCCACTCCTCTCTCCCCAAAACTGATTATGGGTATTGGATCCAAGAAGTCGTCAAGCCTTGGTGGTTTGCCTCCTGCAGTGGTGGATGGGAGAGCTAAGTCCAGTCTCACAGACACCCCTGGGCACTGCCTCTGTGCCGGCCCTGTGCTGGAAGTTCCTGTCCTCCTGGGGCGCCTGTCCAGTGGGGAAGATAGTCCATGAACATCACAAAGGGAAACACAAGAGGGAAAGCGCTTTGAGCCCTGAGAGACTGAGACCAGGGAAAAAGAAGACCACATCTGACTGGTGGATGGATTCCCGGAAGGCTTCCTGTAGGAAGTGGCGTTGAGCTAGGTCTGAAGGATAGCTAAGATGTGTCTCTCCTCTCTCTGGGAAAAATCAATAAACAAAACAAAACCAGAAAACAAAGGAATAACCAGTCCTATTTTCACAACCCCAAATTAACACTCGGTCAAGTTTTCATTTCAATCCACATATATGAGATGACTTTCGGGTACCTTTAAGTTCTTCCCCCCATCCCCAGTGGCAATCGCCATTATGAATTTGTGTAATGAATTTCACAACCCTCCCTTTTAAAAATGAATTTATAATGCAAAAGAGAGTCAGGAATAATTTTTTAAATTACTTTTTGTTGGTGTCATTCCAGTTTACGTAAGGGGTGGCACACTGTGTCTACGGCCCTGCTTGCTTTTTCTGCTGCCCGTTATGTTTGGGGGACTCTCTTCTTATTCAAACACATGGCTGGGGCTTACCATGGCGTCCCATGGATGCACCATGCTTACCTACCCCTGGAGTGGGTAGGGCTTCCAAGGATGGAGGTCATCCAGGGATGGCATTCCAGGTAGAGGAAGTGGCGGCAGCAAAAGCACGGGGATAGGAAAAGCGGGGAGCGCATCTGGGGGGCTGGCTGGGGTCCAGGGTGGAGGGAGCACCGGGCATGTGTGGGGGAGCTGAGGGAGGCCCCCAAGCCCCAGGCCAGGAATCCACCCCTGGCCTGCTGGACATCTGGGAGTGTGGGGACAGACCTACCCCCCTTAGAACCGCCCTCCACAATAATTCCACTTATCCACCCTCCAAGTCCTCCCTGGGGAGGCCCCTGTTACTCTTTCCATTAATTGTCTCATTAATGACCCACTGAAGTCAAGTACCCATTGTTCTCTGGGCCTGGGGCAGCCTCCCCAGCTTTCTCCCCCAGGGGGTCTGTAAACGTCTTTCCTTCCCCGCTTTCCTTTGGCAGGCGTCCTTATCTGGTCCCTGCAGCCCTGGCCCCGACTGCTGCCGCCTCTTCCTCCACCCACACCCTGCACACGTGGCCCCGCCGGTCCTGGGGCCCTGCAGCCACCACCAGCTCCTAGCTCGCTCGTCTCCTCGCCTCCCTCTGCCTCACTCCGTCTCCGTTCTGTCTACGTGCGTCTCTTCCCGGTTTTCTGTTCTCTCTCTTTTCTCTCTTTCCTTCCTTTCTTCCTCTCTCTCCCTTAACTGTCTGTGTTTCTCTCCCTGGATTTCTGCCGCTTTCTCTCTTCACGTGTATTTATCTCCCTCTGTGTCTCTGTCTCTATCTCAGGGTGTCTCTCTTTGGGTCTCTTGGAAAATCTCTTCGGGATGACAGTCTCGCTCTCACCCTCTGTTTCCTTCTGTCTCTATCTCCGTCTCTCATCTGTCACTACGGGCTGACTCTGTGCTTGTACGTCTGCATGCGCGGTGCGTGCATGCGTGTGTGTGTGTGTGTGTGTGTGTGTGTGTCTTTGTCTCGCTGATTCTGCCTCTTTCTCCCTCCCTCTGGCCTTTGTGCATCTGTCTCTCCCTCTCTGTCTCTGTCTCTCTCTCTCCTCTCTCTGACGCACCTCTCCCTACCCGTCCCTCCTTCCTTATGGGTCTCTGAACCCTCCTGATTGACTATTGTCCTGTTTCCAACCCCACCGCCTGCTCACCCACTGGGTCCCCGACACCCACACAGGTCAGACTGCTTCCCTCCATTGCCTCGCTCCCTGGTTACAGCTCCAGCTTCCCTTGGATGACAGCCTCAGGACGGCACTGCTGGGAGTAGGCATGAGGTCCCCTAGCTACCAGACTTTGGAATTCATGCATCTGTAAAGTTAAAAACAAACAAAAAAAATGAAGGTGACCAACAGAGGGTCACTGTTTATCTTTCTAAATGGGAATTTTTTTTCTAGAATCACCAACTTCTTCTCATTCCATAATAGAAAGAACATTTTAACACCAACTGAAAGTAGGAAGAACAAGATTTAACAATAATAGAATAGTCCTTGGGCGCCTGGGTGGCTCAGTTGGTTAAGCGACTGCCTTCGGCTCAGGTCATGATCCTGGAGTCCCGGAATCGAGTCCCGCATCGGGCTCCCTGCTCGTCAGGGAGTCTGCTTCTCCCTCTGACCCTCCCCCCTCTCATGTACTCGCTCTCTCTCATTCTCTCTCTCTCAAATAAATAAATAAAATCTTTAAAAAAAAAAAAAAGGAAATGGTGCAAGAAGTATTTATAAAAAAAAAAAAAAATAATAGAATAGTCCTTTAAGTGAAATCAATTTAAAATTTTGACAACATTTGCAACATTACGTGTATTTTACTTATTCTGCCCCAAATGGGTGAAGATGTTGTCAGGGACCGGCCCAGCTGGAAACCCCTGTCTTGTGCAAGCCCCATGGGGAAAGGGAGTGACCTCTACTTTGGGCAGAAAGGGCAAAGCTGGGACAGGACCCATAGCTCGTTGGCCACTCCCACACCCCATGGGGCCCCTCTGGTCTCTTCGCTGAAAGAACTTCTGGAGGCTGCCTGGCTGGGGGTCAGACACTAGACCCCGTGCATTTCGTGCTTTCCTCTGGTCCTGTGTGCCAATGGACAATTTAACCCCTTGCGGTGCTTCACTTTCCTCTTTTGTAAAATGAGCAAAATAATAACTAGCTTTCTAGAGCTGCCTCACACACAGGAAAGGTCCAGGACTGTTAGCCGCTATTAGTGTTATTATCACAAAGTCGGGGGGCAATTTGGGCTGAGGCTAGAGCCTTGGAAGGGAGAGAAGGCACGTGCACCCCGCCACCCGGGGGCCGGGGGGTGCAGGCCGTGAGCTGCACGTCGGGGGTGGGTACTGGCCTGGGAAGGAGCCTTAGGGCCTTGGACCCCAGCAAGGCTGCTTGGCAGGAGCCAAGGGTGGCATGGCCCCCTGCCTCCTCAGGACCCCACCTCGCTCGTTCAGGCACCCCAAGCCCAGGAGCCAGCACTCCAGTCATGGACATGGGCACTCCCAGTGGGAGCAAAGGTGAAGCTCCAGGTGGCATTCACGGCCGCAGATGCCGCAAAGGGGAACCGGGACAGCAGAGGAGCCGGGTGGATGCCAGTGACCATGGACACCATGGGAGGCAGCCTTGAGATGCCCTGAAGTTCTGGAGGTCGACTCAGCAGATGAGGTTGGAGGTCTGAGCAAGCAGGTGAGAGTAATTAGGGAAACTTTGGGTTATTGATGTAAATTGACTTCATTTGTATTCAAGGCCAGGCAGGCCTGTTACAATTGGACAAACATTTCCTTCGCAGCTGCTCTGAGCCAAGCACAGTGCTAGGCAGGGGATGCAAAGATGACAAGAGCAGGGAACTTTCTTTCCAGGGACACAAGGCTTACCTAGTGCCGGTAGCGCTCTGCCTCCGAGAAAGGCCAGAGACACGGGCCAGGCCAGCCTGAAACATCTGACACGTCTGTTCCCTGGTTTGAGGATGTGCCCAGAAAGGACAGCACTTTGAAGGCAGACCTAACGGGACTTGGTGACCTCCTGGATGAGAGTGTGAGGCAGAGGGAGGCGCAGGTGGCTCCCAATGTCTTGGCTTGGCACCTGGGTGGACAGCGAAGGCATTCCCAAGAGGCAACGCAGGGGAGTGAGCAGGGCTGGCGGGGACATGTACTCCAGAGGGGGCTGGCTGAGTCTGGGGGTGCTTGAGGCATATGCGGGTCAGTGGGCACATACACGCATTTAGGGATCAGGAGAAACGTCAAGACAAAGAAATAAATGAGTTAGCGCGAGGATGTGGGACCAAAAAGAGCTGGGAAGGCTAGACAGATTTTGCCTATTGGGTGGGGCATCGATCTAAGGGAGTGCCTAGCAGGCAAACAGCTGGAGACAAGACATGGAGGGGGAGGAAAGCGGCACAAAAATTCAGAAAAGGTAGTAATAGCATTGAGCTTAAGCACCGGTTGCCTTAGGGTAGTTGTGAGAGGCGTATCACAACTGAAGAGGTAGAGAGGCTTAGCCTCTGAAGTTAGGCCGGGTGCGGTCTGTACACAGTTCAGCAAGCAATAGGGAGCCACTGAAGGGTGTGGAGCAGAAGAGGGGTGTGATGAAGGCTACGTCTCAGCTTGAGCTAACCTGACGGCACATGACGAATTAAAACAAAGACCAAAACAGAGGAATATGAGGGACAGGGATCGCCACTTCTTTGTTCATTCACCAAGCAAGGAGCCTCCTCTGTGCAGAAGAAACCTTTTTCCTCAACCTAACATCTAGCCCCTCATCTGCTAAGGGTTCAGACACCCAACCAACCTAGCGTTAATACTGCATGCAAAAAAAAAAAAAAAGAGTAACTGTAGGCTTCTACTAAACATTTCGGGATAATCAATAAATGTGAACGAGTTTAGGTCACCTCCTAAAAGAAAAGGAGTTTTACACGTACATGCAATGGAACACTATCCAGCCTTAAAAAAGGAGAGAGATTCTGACACCTGCTACAACACAGATGAACCTGGAGGACATTGTGCCGAGTGAAAGAAACCAGACACAAAAATGAAGAGAGTTCTGGAGGTCTCCTCCTTGCACGATGTGAATGTACGTACTACTGAACTGTGTACTTACAAATGATTAAGGCGGCAAGTGTAATGGGTATTTTATCACAATTAAAAATAGAGGTCATTTTTAAAAGGAGTTTCCAAATGGATCATAGAACAAAACCCAGCTCTAAAACAGAAACCACGCCTAAAACAGTCATTTGGAAACCTACAAATAAAGGAACGGGAAAGCTACGCCAAGCAAATGTAAACAAAAAGCAAGCATGGACTGTGAGCTTGATAGAGGACAAGACAGAACTCAGACTCCCAGTACGGAGTGAGATGAAGACGAGTGAAGAGCCAGACTCTCTGGGCACCGGACAACCCGGCAGCAAGTCATCCAGCAGAAACTACAGGAAGTGCAAGAAAAAATACGAATGCTAGTCAGTCCCACACTCACCAAAAGGCCAAAAAATAATACAGAAAACCCAATATAAACTACATTTCCTGTGTACATATCAAAATTTGTGCCCCCCCAGAGACTGTACCTTTTGGTACACATCATGGAAACTGACCACGTATTAGAGCAAAAGAAACTGCAAAGCTTTGCTCAGTGGTTTCAATGGGCTAGAGGTAGGAGCACTTTGAAAACTAGAAGGGACCAAGCCAATATGAGTTATTGGTGCCATCGACACTATTCCTGTCGTTATTGTCATTATTCACTGGTTCTCTTACAAGTTCTAGGGGAGTCTGCCAAACAGGTAGAAGGTGGAAATATGCAAATACAAACCTTTCCCATCATCCCTTCAGTGTTTACCATGTGCGACCTCCTGTGCAGCTTTCAACACACACCTTTATTAGAAATAGCTCATTGTTTTATGAGAGTGAGCTTTCTGCTTCTCTTCTATCACCTTCAGGGCCTGGAGCAGTGCATTTTGAGTAAGTATTTGGTGAAGACTTACGAACTGAAGTGCACTGATTAAGGACTACTTCAAAGTCAGATCTGAGTTTCAAACTTCTGGCACTGACTAGCTGTGTGACCTTGGACAAGTTGAATGCCCATTCTGAATCTCGGTTTTCTCATACGTAAACAGATAAGAGCAATACTTACACCAGCTAACACTGTTCAGAAGTTTAACTCTCGTAAGTGTCCAGCATGGCGCCTGCTCTAAGGTAGGCATTCAGTAAAGGTTAGTCTGAGGTTGAGGAAGAGTAGGTAAAACTCACCAAAACAGATAAACTTAGAATAGGGGTTCTTTTCTCTCAAAAAGCAAAAAAAAAAAAAAAAAAAACTTTAAATAAAAGCATCCTCCAATGCATGTAAAATGATTTTTTTAAGATTTATTTATTTGGGGGGGGGCGGGAGGCAAAGGGAGAGGGAGGAAGAGGCCCAAGCAGACTCCTGCATGGAGGCCACGCGGAGCTCAATCCCACGACCCTGAGATCATGACCCGAGCCGAAACCAAGAGTCAGACACCCAAACCGACTGCGCCACCCAGGCACCCCTGTAAAATGATTTTAAAAAATATCATAGGGGTAGCAGTGAAGTAAGTTAAGGTACATCCATAGTATGGAATACTACACTGCAATGAAAAAGGGGTGAGTTGTATCTCCCTGTTCACATATGAGCAGATGGCCATCATGTGTTGGGTTTAAAAAAAAAAAAAAAGCAAGCTTCAGAATATGAACAGAATAGTTCCCTTCCCTGCTTTTTAAAAATTATGTACATATAAATGTCTGGAAGAATACACATCTCATCATTAAAGGGGAGTAAGATTGGGAACTTAACGAGAAGTCTTCTTTTTATATTCCAGTTTCTTTTGTAACTTCTAACACACACAAACACACACACACACACAAGCATGTAAAAAAGAAAAAAACAGGACAAAAGTTTTCAAATTCTCTTTGGCCTGTATGTTTCATGGGACTTGGAAAGCCGGTGAGCTGAATGGAGGAGGTGGTTAATCCTTCTGGCGAGGGTAGGAATGTCCATCCCCGGCTTTTCCTTTTGAAAGAAAGAGGTTCAAGGAAGGAGAGAGGGAGAAGGCATTGCTCCAGCATTACTCATTACTCAGCAGATCCAAACAGGTAGTCTCATCCCGGTCCCTGCCACCACCACAGCCCGACACAGAGGAACGGAGAAACTCTTTGATAAATGTCAACTGAAATAGAGCAATCAGCTGAAAGCCATTTGCTGAGCTGTCTGACTGCCCTGGGCTCGAGGTTTTCCTTTATTCATTTATCATGA
This sequence comes from Halichoerus grypus, assembly GCF_964656455.1. NCBI lineage: Eukaryota > Metazoa > Chordata > Mammalia > Carnivora > Phocidae > Halichoerus > Halichoerus grypus. The sequence goes on along the minus strand of NC_135725.1, from coordinate 81,888,442 downwards.
TACACAGCTTTGGCCAACATACACACAGGAGAGAAATTGTTGACATGTGGGACCCAAGTACAGAAAATCTTTCATTTTCCACCCCACCCCCCAACCCCGTCTGTTCACCAATAAGTTTTTGTTTATTTAAAGACTACAGAGGATTTGGCTGTTAAGAACCAAATGCCTTTGGAGTGGAGTTACAACATCATTTATCATTTCCTCTGTTTATTAAAAAATCCTGCATCTTTGAGAAGCACATTTGCTGTGAGTGGGGGATTTCGGCCACTCACGAAAGACTGCTGCAATGCCCCGCCATGTGGCTTACCCCAAAAAAGGCTCCTTGATTGCTATGTCTATCCCTGTTCTTCCCCCAGCTGACTTCTGATCGTGTGATGGCTACTCAGGGCTGGTGAGTGGGGTTGGGCTGAGGATAGGTAAGTGGGGCGGAGACTAGGTTAGCTTCTTTCATTTTTGACCTGATTCTGACCTTGAACCCTCCTCATTGGCTGTGTACACTGCGCTCTACCAGTACAAGCAGAGGGAGAAGAGCAGACCTCCCCCAAGGGATGCGATCTGAGAGGAGTCAGACAGCAGAGAGAAGCTGGATGCCGCTTCAAAGGAGGGAGGCCAGGCCCCGCAGCTGCCCAAGGAGGTTCCACTCTAAAGGCAGACATCTGGCAAAACTGGAATGAACTTCCGACCTTCCACTCAAGACATTTTGGATAACGACTTAGTCCAGCGTGCTGTGCACCCCTCAAAGACAGAGGTCACATCTTGCCCATTTTTGCATCCCCAGCATGTAGCACGGTACCTGACATGCAACGGGTGCTCACGAAATGTTCATGAAGGCTGCAGGATGCAGTGGGCAGAGCACAAGCTTTAGCTCAGGCCTCAGTTTGAATCCCAGCTCTGCCACTTGCTAGCTATGTAACCCTGGGCAAGAAATTTGACCTCTCTTGAGCTCCTCCCTCTCTGCAAAATGAGTCTGACAATGAATAATGAAACCCTCTATCACTTTACTAGGCTTGTTACTTTGGGGAAGTTCTCTAATATTGTCAAGTCTCAGTTTTCCTATTTATAAAATGAAGATAATACACATCTCGTAAGTTTACCATGAAGATTAAAGATACTGCCTAGAATTGTATCTAGCTGTATATTATGAATGAGAGAATGAAAAGAAAAGAGAATAAAGAAAAAAAAAAAGAAAGAAAAGAATATTACTAGAGGAAAAATACCTTACTTAACCCAGGACCCAAAGATAAGCCACAACAAACCACTTGTCTGTCAACAACAGGCAGGCTCTGGGGGAAAGGTATCTCATTACCAAGTAAATGTTGAGGACAAAGGCAAGAGTGGAAAATGACAGAGTGGTGGTGTTACGACTGGAAAGAAAGGAAAAGAAGCCAGTATTTGTGAGCAGCTACTTGGTACAATTCATTTACAACACATCTGAATGCCTCCTATGTTCTAGGCATTATGTCAAGTTCTGAGGAAAATAAAGATATATAGACTAATTATCAAAAAGAATAGTGAAGGTTCAGTTAAAAGCCGTGGACAGTGCTGAGAGCCAATGATAGGAGTCCTAGGCTGGGGGAAAAGGGAAGGCTTCCCAGAGGAGGTGATACCCAAGCTGAGACCTGAAGGATGAACAGGACTGGCCAGGTAGGTCAGCAGGGCCAGAATGATCCAGGCAGAGGAAAGAGCATGTGTGAGGATGGCTCAGAGGCAAAAGTGTTGTTCTGGTGGCTTTACATACAGGTCCTTAGAGAACATGAATCCAGACTGACTCTATCCATTCCCTTGTGGTGGTTATTCTTTCCAATTTATTTTGATTTTATTGTTAGGTAAAAATGGGCCTCTAGCAAAGAGATCCAGTCACAGATGAAGGCCCACATCAACCCAGAGTTCAAAGTTGGGGATGGGGCCCAACTAATTGAAAAGGAGGCTCTCGCGATGAGAAGCAGGCAGTGCTGAGCCTGCCAATAGTCCTCGTTGCTCGGCAATGTCACGATCAGGGCAAACGCCCTAAGTAGAGGCCATCCGTCACAGCAGATACTCTCTGAGGGCCAGCCAAGGCAGAGGGCCAGAGGAGAATGGGGTGGACAGGGTAAAGGAGGAAGAGAATGCACAAGTCTGGGTGTCCCACTAGAAGGCTGAGCCTCATAAAGACTGAGAGCTGCATGGTGACAGCCTTCTGTGTGGACAGAGAAGAGAGGGGGCAATTTGCCACCCATGGGATCCACCAGAAACTGGGCTCTGGGTACTGCTGCCCCGGGTGGACTCTCATCCAAGGAGTTCTTTGGTCTTCACTGCTAGATGCCTGTCCAGCTCTGCAACGGTGTCGTCGGCCATTTGGCTGATCTGCAGGAACACAAAATGAGACAGCCTGATAACTGGCGCTGGGGAAGGGTAGGGGGACAAACATTCCAAAACTATGGAAAAGTTATCTGGGAAATAGTGATGGTGACAGAAGCTCACATTATTTAGTCCCAGCCAGGCACTGTGCTAAGAACTTTATATATACACTCTTACTGATTCCCAACAGTAGCCCCATGAGATAGATACCATCATTATCCCCATTTCACAGACGAGGAAATTGAGGCAGTTAGATCACCTGTCAGGATACACAGCTGAAAGTAGGAATGACAAAATTTAATCCCCAGTAGTCTGATTCCACAGCCCAAAATTCTTAACTATTATTATAGAACACAGAGAGGCCAGCCTTATCGGTCACTTAATGACCCTCTAGAATTTCCTACACCTCTGACACTCTGGTGTATAAAGACTATTAAGATCCCAGCAGTTAGGGCGCCTGGGTGGCTCAGATGGTTAAGCGTCTGCCTTCGGCTCAGGTCATGATCCCAGGGTCCTGGGATCGAGTCCCACATTGGGCTCCCGGCTTAGTGGGGAGCCTGCTTCTCCCTCTGACCCTCTCCCCTCTCATGCTGTTTCTCTCTCGCTCGCTCTCTAAAAAATAAATAAATAAAATCTTTAAAAAAAAAAAAAAAAGATCCCAGCAGTTAAACAAAAAAACAGTCTTGAAAAAAGAAGAAATACATCTGGTTAACAAACATGGAAAATTCAACAGACACTGAAGAAATGCAAGTTAAAATAAGGTATAATTCAGTTATCGTAGTTAATAAAGTTTGATGTTGTAGCTTTTAATTACAATATTCAATGCCAGAAAGCTATGGTAAAATGGATAAGCTCATATATCAAATGATAGGAATTCAAATTGATGCAAATGTCCACACCATTTTTTAACCGCCTAAATCTCTCAACTGGGAAATTACCACATGAATGGAATCTGAAAAAAATTTCTAAAGTTCCATATGCAAAGATATTTATGTAGGCTTTATTTATTTTTTTTAAAGATTTATTTATTTTAGAAAGACAGTGGGGAGGGGCAGAGGGAGAGAGAGTCTCAAGCAGACTCCACACCAAGTGTGGAGCCTGACGCAGGGCTCAATCTCACGATCCTGAGATCACAACCCAAGCCAAAACCAATCACGACCGGAGCCGAAACCAAGAGTCTGACGCTTAAACAACTTCGCCACCCAGATGCCCCTATCTAGGCTTTATTTATTTATTTATTTAAAGATTTTATTTATTTGACAGAGAGAGACACAGCGAGAGAGGGAACACAAGCAGGGGGAGTGGGAGAGGGAGAAGCAGGCTTCCCACTGAGCAGGGAGCCCGATGCGGGGCTCGATCCCAGGACTCTGAGATCATGACCTGAGCCAAAGGCAGACGCTTAACGACTGAGCCACCCAGGCGCCCCTAAGCTTTATTTTTAATAATGAAAAATCAGAAAATCTAAAGTGACAGAACAGGGAAGTAGCTGAATACATATATCCATTAAAAATGGTTAAGATTAAAAAAAAATGGTTAAGATTATCTACTTTTTATGGAAAGGGTATGAATATGAATAACATTCTAGCACATATTTCTGAAATGTTTGAATGTTTATAGCAAGTATGGATTGCTTTTGTAATCAGAAAAAAGGAAATAATGTTTAAGATATTCTTTATAATATGGGAAAATGCTCATGTTACCTTTAGAGTTAAAGAAAAAGCAGGATACAAAATTGTGCATATACATAGCAGAAATGATCTCAAGTATGTAAAAAAAAAATGCATACTTCTTAAAAATGGAAGGAAACATGTGAAAATATTAATGGTCTTTATCTTTTAGTGATGGGAAGATAGGTAATATATTACTCATGTCCCTATCTGCCACATCTTGCAAAAGACCTAGTGCGTAGCAAGTGCTCAGGAAATATTTACTAAATGAATAATTATCAAAGTTTTCTGTGCTTTTCTGTATTTTCCAAATTTTCAAAAATAAACATGTACTAAAAGTGAGAAAACACAATACAATTTAATAAGTGTTGCAGCTTCCCTCCCACGTCTCAAAGGGACCAAAGACAGGAAGCCTTGAAGTGTGGTGCCCAGGATCCGTGTGCTCAGCGGCACAGTGGCTGCTTGACATCTTTATTTGCAGACCACAGGCCTTGGCCAAGAACTTGGCCCAAATGCACTGGGAAGGGTAGAAACGAAAAAGGATTTGGAGCAATTGGTCCCAGGCAGGGAGACAACCAGGCTCTCACCTATCAACAGCCGCACGTTTTGTAGCCGGGGGGAAAGCAGGGCTTCGGGGGCTGCTGGGCATGCTAGAAGAGCGGCTGGGCTCAGAATGGCTGCTGGGTCCCTCCTCGCTCAGCCACAGACTTTCAGATGCTGCCGCCCCCGCCCAGAACAGCTGCCTTGCATGGCGGGTGGCATGATGCCCAGCAGCACTCACTCCGGCAAGCCTACTCTGGAAAAATGGCGCAAGGGCAGTTTGGGGACAAGAATGGGGACTGGGGAAGGAAGAGTACCTAAAGTAACAGTGTGATAATGTGGGTGCTGGGTTAAATTCTCAGTGGGGTGACAATGTGTAAGTCACTGAATCTCAGTTTCCTCATCTATCAAATGGGGATGCCGGTCCCTTCCTCAGAGAGTAGTTGTGCAAGTCGAACTTGTTCATGAATATGCAAGCAGGGTTTAAACTGGTTATTTGCTATGCAAATGATGCTTGTGCTACTGATTTTTATTATCACTTCCTGACTTCTTTTCAAATTAATCAATTAATGAAAATATTTACTAACTTTCTACAAATTATAGGCACAAAGTCCCCTTGGGGACAGTCTGCCTGCAAGTTCATCTTTTCCATCTTTATCAGACTTCTTAAATAATGATGATTAACATGAGGCACCTGGGTGGCTCCGTTGGTTGAGCATCTGACTCTTGATTTTGGCTCAGGTCATGATCTCAGGGTCATGAGATCGAGCACGAACTCAGGCTCTGCACTCAGCGGGGAGTCTGTTTGAGATTCTCTCTCTCCCTCTCCCTCTGCCCCTCCCCTGCTCACACATGCACTCTCTCTCTCTCCCTCTAAAATAAAGAAATAAAAAACCTTTAAAAAATAGTAAAATAAAATAATGATGATTAACAACAATGACAACAGCACCAATAGCTCTCTCTTACCGAGTATTACTAGGTGCCAGGCACGAGGCTAAAAACTTCATATGCATTATTTCACATAATCCTCAAAACCTATGAAATGCTGTTACTATGTCCCTTTAATACATTGTGAATATTTAACTATTTCACCTGACAGTTGCATAGTCGTACATGGTATGCAAAGGGGTTTTGTCCAAATCCAACAACCACACGTAACTTCTATAAGGCAAGTGAGACAGGTATTATCCCCATTTTACAGAGGAATAAACCAAGGCGTAAATGTTAACTAATCTGCCCAAGGTCACGTTAAAAAGTCAGTGGTGTGACTGAGCCAGGAAGTCACCCACCCCTACTGCCAGTTTGGTGCTGCTACCCGCTGTGAGGCGCCCCCAGCACCTGGCCTCGTCCTTCCTCACTCCAGGCAAGCTGTGTGGGGGTCATTCCAACCGTCAATCCTAGCCCCGAATTCAAAGTCAGAGAAGGGTGGGGAAAGCAATGGGATGGACAAACAGGGTGGACAATTACTGAGGACTGGCAACCACACCAGCCACTTTAAAGTATGTGTGTCATCTGGTCCTCTCAGCAAACCTGTGAGATAAGCACCCCTCCTCCCACTTTTCAGATGAGGAGACAGAAGCTCAAAAAGGTGAAGCCATGTGCTAACCTTTGCAGCCGAGAAGTGAAAGAGCTGGGATGTGAACCAGTCAGGCCTGCCTGCCTCCACAGCAAGAGCCCCTTCCATTTTAATCCACTGCCCATGAAGACCGTATCATCATGGTCGTCGTCATCCTCACATCTGCTCCCTTCTCGTTCAGGAGAGTGGGAGGCGGAGCCAGGACAGGGGAAGGCAGGAGCACACAGTGCAGGGCTGGGGCAGGCGGGTAGCAAGCCAGCCTCCCAGAGGCCTGGCTCAGAACGCCCACTGCCTCACCCAGGCCGGCCTCCCTGCCTGCCTGCCTGCCTGCCTGGCCGCCGGGAGCCCCTCCCTCCCTCAGCCTGCTCGCACCCAGCTTCACTTCAGAGCAGCACTGTTGCTCAGAAAAAGGCGGCAGTGAAAGGATCTTGGCCAGATTTACTGGTGGTTTCTGCCAAGCGCCTTAATGCTCAGCAGGCCCATTTATAGTAAACTGAAGCAAAGGTGAAACAGCAGGCTGGCAGATGTCAGAGTCCCGAGTGGGTAGGCCCCGGTCCTTCTTTAGCAGAGCTGGTCTGGGCCTGGGGCTGGGAAGCTGGGTGTGTGTGTGGGGGGGGGGGGGGGGTGTCAGATGTGACTATAGGGATAGAACCTATAACTCAATCCCTTCATTTTTATAATATAGTTTTTAAAAAATCTGACCTCAAAAGAATTTTGGAACATTAAAAAAAAATCCCACAAAGAATAATATTGAAATTGTTCATAATCACATTGCCTGAAATGACCACCATTAATGACCACCATTCTCAAGTGGATAAGTTGCCAATCTTTTTTTTTAAGATTTTATTTTTAAGTAATATCTACAACCAATGTGGGGCTTAAACTCACAACCCCAAGATCAAGAGCCACATGCTCTACTGACTGAGCCAGCCAGGCACTCCTAAGCTGCCAATCCTTTTATGTACATGAAAATTTTCATTATAAAAATGGAATCATATTATAATATTGTTGTGTAACCTACCTTAAAAAAATAAATTCCAAAAGAAACTTACCATGTCTGCAAAATATTTTTTTAAAGATTTTATTTATTTGCGAAAGAGAGAGCGAGCATGAGTGGGGGGCAGGAGAGGGAGAAGCAGACTCCCTGCTGATCAGGGAGCTGGATGTGGGGCTCAATCCCAGGACCTCTGAATCCTGACCTGAGCCGAAGGCAGACGCTTAACCAACTGAGCCACCCAGGTGCCTCTGCAAAATATTTTTTTTAAAGATTTGAGAGAGAGAGAGAGTGCAGAGGGGAGGTGCAGAGGGAGAGGGAGAGAGTCTCAAGCAGGCTCCACGCTGAGTGCAGAGCCCAACGCGGGGCTTGATCTCACAACCCTCAGATCACTACCTGAGCCAAAACCAAGAATCGGACACTTAATTGACTATGCGACCCAGGTGCCCCTGCAAAATATTTTTATAACTGTCTCTATATAGATCCCAGTAAATAGAGGTAAAACAATTTATTTTCCCACTGTCAGAAATTTAGACAGTTTCTAATTTTCTACTATGATACATAATACATCAACAGACACCTCTGTAGGTAAGATTCTTGACAATTTATTTTGGATAAATTCTTAAGCCTCTAAGTCAAAAATGTATGGATTTTGGTATGCACTGCTGTATTATCCTTTAGAAAGGTTGTATAGCTTTATACAAAAAATAACTTAATCTTTTCTGTGGAGTGTAGAACTAAAAGCAATACTTCCAAGATTAGCAGCATTTCAAGCTCACATTAAAAATTCTGGGTTCAAATGTTGGGGATTAGAAAAGGCAAAATTTTTAAAAATACACATATTCTAAAAAAGTGATTTAGGCAGTACATACCAAGAATCTTAAGAATATGCATTCCCCTTGTGCAATAATTCCACAGTTGGGACTCTATCCTAGGGAAATCATCCCAACAAAGATTCATGTATAAAAATATTCACTGCAACCTTATTTATAACAAAAAAGTTTAAACAAACTAAATGTCCAACAAGAGGCTTATGAAAGTGAATTATGGTATAACCACAAAACAGACTATTTTGTAACCATCAGAAATGGCTGTTTACAGTTTTTTAAGACATGAGAAAATGCTAATAGTTTTAATGCTAAACAGAAAATATAAAGCCGAGTACAAAACCATATGCATACTACATATTCAGGCATGTTAAAAACTATGTAGTTAAAAAAAAAAAGGAAGGAAAGCAGAAATACTCCAAAATGTTAAGAGCAGTTGATTCTGCAATGTGGGTTTATGGTGTGAATTTTTCCCCATTTTTTTAAAACAGTCCTCTGAACTCTCCACGTTTTCTACAGTGAGCATATATTACTTGGATAATCAGGAACAAAGTAAACAAATACATTTTAAAAAACTCTAATAAAACAACAATCAGCCCCCTGCCTTGCTTATTTAAAAAACAAAAACAAAAATCACATACCCAAAACTCCAGCTTAGTGCCTTCTGTCAGGGAAAAAGAACAAAATAAAGTGCACACGAGGCTGTCTCCTGAAGATTTTCTCCCTCCACTTTTAACCATATGACAATAAAGGCACTTATTAACAGTAATGGTAAGAACTCATCTTCAAATGATAATATCTTAAATAATAAAGATTATTGCACTGGATATGTTATGTACATACACTGTGATCTATTCTCTTGTAATATTACACATGTCCTCACAGAGAGAGCATGCAGGTCTGCACTAGAATGTTAACAATGGTCATCTCTGGGTGATGAAATTTCAATTACTTCCTTCTTAATTAAAAAAAAATTTACATAACATGTATAGCTTAGTATCAGAAAAAAACTAATAAAGTTATTTTCATTTTGAAAATAATAACAATCAACAGTAATAAGTATTGAAGAAACAAATCTAATCTGAAGAGGAAGGTGAAAAGCGAGATGCTAATGTGAAGGCTTCTAGCAATGTCTTCGTCAAGTGGGTTTGATCAAGAGTACCGCTTATCCGATCATTCTTCCCTTTTCAGGGAACATGGGCTCTGGTCCCTGAGGCAGTGGCCCAGTCTTGTTGAGTGAGGAGTGCCTGGCACTTTCCCGAGGTCCATGGGCTTACCACAAAGAAGCAAGGGAAAGGTCAAGTGTTGGCTGCAGAGATGGAATCTCCTGGGGATGCGCAAGGAGCTGGCCCAGCTAGGGCCAAGGACAGACTCCTACAAGGCCTGGTTGGTGCTCAGAAAAGGCCAGTCTAATCTAGGAACCTCTTTTAGCTGATGCAGGGCAAGAGGAGGGTTCAAGGAAGGCAAAAAGGGAGCTCTGAGGGTCCAGGTGTCAGACATTCTAATGGTGCCTCTAGCATGTCCAGGGCAACCCTTTACGGTAGGAATTACAAATCCCTTTTTACAGAAGGAGTCAAGTAACGTCCCCAAGGTCACAGGACATCATGTGCAGAACCACCCCGATCTAACTCTGGTACCATCACAGGGAAACATCGTAAGGCTTCTAGGTCCTTAATTACCATCTGTGTCTGCTTTGCAGAATTATCTGGGGAGCTTTTTAAAAATATACATTCCTGGGGAGACCTACTAAAAATCAGTAAATGCAGGAGCAGAGCCCAGGCATCCATCTAAAATTTTTTCCTAGGTGATTGTTAGGGTTGGCCTACAAATGGCATTCTAACTGCTGGTCTAGGAGAAAGGGAGCAGTTAGTTAATTTATGGCCTCCTCCAGATGTCCCTCTAACAGTGCTCATGCTCCCTGCCTCTAGCCTCTTCCCTCCTTACTCCCCATCCTGCCCATACTCATGTTCAATCTTCCTAAAATAATGCTTTTGTGGTGGGTGCAGAGCCTTGGGCAAGCCCCTTATCTTATGCTAAACACTATTCTATCTCCTAAATACTGGTAAATTCATCTTCCTATCTTACTTCCACTGGTATCACTCAGGTTCAGGCCACCATTTCCTGGATGGATTTCTGCAACAGCCTCCCTGGCCTCCCTGCCTCCACTCTTGATCCTTACAATCTATTTTCTACGAAGCCACCATAATCATCCTTCATAAACACAGATGTGATCTCCCCACTGTCTGGAAAAAAAATCTTTCCAGGGACTTACTGTATCAGAATCACATGGTGAGCATTTAAAAATGCAGATCTGCAGGCCCCACCCTAGACTCACTGACTCAATCTCTGGGCGTGGGGTCCCAGAAACCTGTATTTTTATAAGCTCCTTAAGTGACCGTGATGCTGTGGCAGATTCGATTATTGTTCAAAAATTTTCATGCCCTCCCCTGGACCTCCACAAACATATATATTTCTCTGTCCCAGTGATACTGGGCTTGGCCTGTGTGATCTGCTTGGCCAGTGGGATGTACCAAGAGCAGGTGCTTCAAATGTACTTGAATGGTTGGGCTTATGCTCTTGGCATCTGCTGTTGAAAAGATGTCCTCGTGGGAAGCCTGGGTGGCTAAGTCGGTTAAGTCGGTGGCTTTGGCTTGGGTCATGATCCCAGGGTCCTGGGATCAAGTCCCGCAGCGGGCTCTTTGCTCAGCGGGGAGCCTGCTTCTCCCTCTGCCTGCTGCTCCCCCTGCTCGTGCTCTCTCTCTACCTCTTGTCAAATAAATAAAACCTTTAAAAAAAAAAAAAGAAAGAAAGAAAAAAGAAAAGATGTCCTGGGAAGCTTGTTGACTCCAGAAGATTGAGAGAGAGACAAAGCAGACCTGAACCCAATCCAACATCTGGAGCCAAGCCCACTGAGCCCAGCCTAGAAGAGCGACTCCCAGCTGACCCACAGAAATGAGACTAAGAAATAAAACCTGATACTGTAAATCACTGAGTTGTGAGGTGGTCTGTCATGCAGCATTATCGTGGCCACGGACGACTGACAGAGCTGCACGGCCAGCGTGGGAGTGTCTGCACAGGCTGGAGGTCAAGCTGCTCAGCCTGGTCTCCAGGCCCTGCTCTGACCAACCCGGCTGGCTGCTGTGTCTATCCACTCCCCAGCCTCAGACATTTTCACACTGCAATTACCCACCTGCATAACGTTCTTTTACACAACACACCTTTGCACGTGTTATTCTACCTGCCCCCAGTCTCTCACTATTTCACTGCAGTTTGTTCAAGTGCCACCACTCAGCGCGGTAAGAACACTGCTAAGGCCTCACTTGCCAGCACCCAGACAAGCCACCACACACACGAGGGCATCGGCGTCCAGGCTCTGAAGTTAGTCTGCCTGCGCTGGGATCCATTTCTAATTGATCAGCATGTGACTTTGAGCAAGTTAATTAGCTGCCCTGAACCTCAGTTTCCTCAGGACCTCCTTCACAACTCTGCAGCAACAAGGATAAATGAAATGATAGAAAGTGTTCAGCATGGAGCCTGGAACCCAGCGAAGAGCCAACAGCATCTTCTCTTCCTCCACATTCCCAGGGCTAAGCCCAGAACAGAGACTCATCCAATCCTCATCATGTCAAGGAAAGAATCGGGGATATTCTGTTTTAATTTTCCTCTCTTCAGCCATGAACAGGTGGTTCCCTGGGTCAGACACACAAGTACTACATCTGTTCGCAGCAGTACCTGTTTCTCTATGAGCCTAATGGTGTCCTCCGAGACTTTGTCCTTTGATTTCTTCAGCTTATTCATTGCATTGGTACGAACTTTCCGTAAGGAATCCTTGGCCTTGTTGGTGTTCTGTTTGGCCAGTTTCACCAGCATTTCCCTGTGCTCCCTGGTTACTCTGATTAAAAAAAGAAAGAAACAAACAAAAACATTCAACAAAATCATCCCACACGTTAGCTGCTAGCTGAGAATTTAACATCACTCTGTCCACTAGCTTAGCAGTTAGTAGCTCTGCTCTCCATCGGTGATGATCTTTACGGTCCTGAAGCATGCCCAGGGGTGTGCTCGGGGCCAAGTGAAGTTCCTGGTGAGTTAGGTGAGGACAGCCAGTAAGAGGACTGCTGAAAAGCTTGAGCCAGAGCGTCCTGGCCACACCTGGCCAGTTACTGCGTGCGTAACTGACTTGTCTCCTCAGGGTTCCCATCTGTAAAACGTGGTAAGGTGATTAAGAGGCAGTGCCCGTAAACTGCTTAGCGCTGACCCTGGCCCGAATTTAGGGCTCAATGAAAGGAACCAACTGTTAGCTCTAACTCTACCCCCTTCTCTCCCACTAAAGATGCAGCACAAACGAGTGGATGATGCTACAGAAATTGCTCCGTTCAATCTCTAAATCACCCAAGTTAAGTAGCAATCTTCAGAATCTTAGTAATTATTATAGCAAATTACTTATGAATCACCTCAAGACTGACTAAGACACAACCTGAGTGCCAACATGTGAGAACCACTGCTGCACAGTTAACTTCCACAAAGAAGCTACGAGAGGGTCCGGCGCGTGTCAGTGCTTACTGAATGTCAGCGTTTCCACTGTTCCCCTCCCCATCGCAGCACCACCACGAGCACACGGAGGGCCTCCTACAAACCCCTGGCACAAGCACCTCCTAAGCTGGCCCTTACCACTACACAAGGCACTTACTTTATTCTTATTTTACCTTTACTCATCACAACAACCCAGCAAAGTAACCCCGCGAGTTGGCTCCGCCTTTGTTTCCTCGTCCTCTACACAGTGAGGGCTACTCACCTACCACAACCAGGGCCGGGCACGAGGGTACTACGGTGAACACTGACTGAGCTTGGCTCGGCTCTTAGGGAGTTCAGCCAGGGAGAGAGGTGAGCAAAGAGGCACTTACAACGGGAGTGTGGGACACGCCGTGGCAAGGGAAGCGACGTGCAAGGCGCCACGGGAGCACTAAAGCAGCTCTGCTAACTTGCCAGGAACTGTCTGAGCTCTGGCAGGCGGCAAGCAGGGGAGGCTCTCCTGAAGAAATAATCCCAAAATGTGGGAGTGTTTGGGTCTGCTCACTAGTGTTCTGGTTCTTATTCTTTCCAGTAAGAAGGCATTTTTTCCTCTCCCCTCTAAAGTTTGGTGTGGCACCACGACTTGCGTTGGTCAATGAAATGTGAGCAGAAATGAGGGGGGTCACCTCGGGGCAGGAGCGTTAGGAGCCAGTGTGGGCTCCGCCACATTTGTTTCTGTTGGCTGCAATACAAGTGGAGATGGGGCGCCCATCAGCGTGGGTCCCAGAGCGACCATGATCAACAGCGCCCATCATGCGGCCTGGGCAAGAAGCAGATTTCTGTGCTAAGCCACGGAGACTTGGGGGCTGCCTGTTACTACAGCATAACCCACCCGTCCTGACTAATACACACACTAGGATCTGAAGAATGAGTGCAGGTTGCCCATGCTGGCACGGCAAGGGGGGCTTCCAGGAGGAAGAAAGAGCATGTACAAAGGCTTTAAGCTGTAAAGAGACTATGTTTCATTTGAGGAATTACTGGAGCATGGATAACAAGAGAGTGACAAGAAAAGAGGCTGGAAAGCCGTATCATGGAGGGTCTTGCAAGATCCTGAGCCCTATTTTACAGATGAAGAAAATGAAGCCCAAGAAGTTTGGGCCAAACCCAGGCTGACCTGTCTCAAATGGCAACATTCTTAGTATGACAAAATTCCCCTGCCCCCTGGGTCCTGAAATGGACATCACTGGCATATGGTTCCCGACCCTCAAATCAGTGTACTTCTTACTTGGTAAGGACGAGCCCACGTTCTGGGTATATGTTCCATGTGAAGCAGTGACAAGCAGGTGTTAAAAGATTTAGTGGCATCTACCCGCTATTTTTCTCCCTGACAGAATGAGAAAAAAAATTAAAGAATTTTGAGAAAAGATGAGCTCTAAGGACAAAGCGGACAATTGCATTTATAAATCAATCCTTCTGGTTTCAGCTATTTGAACGTATTCTCGAAATAGAAATGATCCTGACTACTGCCATTATTAAGCCCATCTCTGCCAGGTGAGTACTGTAAGTACTGCGCCTCACAGACCCTCGCAACATCTCTTCCAGCTAGATTCTCATCCCCCCATTTTCCAATGTGGAAATTGAGGCTCACAGATGTTGAGCAACTTGCACATGGGCCTGAGTGACAGGCCTGGGATTCAAATCCAGATCTCTCTGGCCTGTGTGCTTTCCCTTCCTCTGTGCTGCCCACCCCCTGTAATCTATTTCAAATAAATTATGCACTGCTGCCGTCACCGCTGCTTCCACGCTGAAAGCTTTTCCAAGTCAGTAATATGAATCTTGGGACTGAAAAGGACAAAACCACCATGTCAGGAGTTTAGGGATTTGGATCAGATCTTATTACTTTTATGGTTTTTAATTCATTGAACAAAAATCATGCTGACATGTTTAGGTCTCTTTTTTGTTCTGCTAAAGCATATGTCAGTATAAGGAAGGAACAGGAAAATTAAAACTTGATCCACTGATTCAAAAAACTTAATCCCGCTGAAATACTAGGAGGGACAGAAAATAAATGAATCTAAGTCTGTAAAAAACCTCTTAAACTTCTCTAAAGAGAGCTATTTCAATCTTATATTTCATATATAATTTGAAATAGATATCCCACTGTTTAGACAACCTTTAATAAGATAAAAAATTTTATCTAACAAACTTCCCTTTCACTACATTGTTACATTTACATTTTACATGAAGAAAAAAACGTATCTTTTAAAAAATATATACACTGGGACTCAAAAAAATCTTAGAGGAGTTTTGTAAAACGCTGTATAAAGAAAACAAAATCACAATATATGTAATTTGGCTTTAATACAACATATTATTTTGTATTTATTAATATAAAGGTGACATTAGTATACTATTAACACCAGTTTCCACACATAATAGTATCCAATTATTGACAGTGACAAAAACATTTCAGTTTCAGAATGCAAGTACAGAGGCAATAATCTAAGGAAATGGAGAGCAGAATGCGGGGGTGGGGGCGGGCACAGAGAGGGCTGAGGGGAAGGGAATATGCATGCTGGTTCAGGGTGTTGGGCTGAAAGGTATCTCAAAAACAAGTTCAGGAGCAGCTGGGGTGATGGAAAGGCACTGCTATGAAGTCAGCGAGACCTGTTGCATTCCTATGTCTAGTACTCAAGCTGATTCCTCATTTCTAAAATGAAGACAATAAAAACACCTCACAGGGTGACGGGGAGAAGCAGACACAACACATACACAAAGTACCAATAAAGAGAGCAGCATATAGTAGCCTTGAATAAATGATAACAATTATGAATGTTTTAATCAAATACACCTAATTACTTCCTCATGAAACAACGAGGGCACATCTGTTTTAGAAAAGAAACATACTATATTATGGAAATACTTTAATTCCTTTCCAAACCAGTGATTAATACATCTGATCATCTCCGTCTCACATTCATGGGGTTCTCTGAGTACACGCTAGTTTGTTCTCAGGCTTCTGCACTCAGCCGGGTGGTTCTGAGCACCCGCCTCTGCACTTGGTGTGCATTCATTCATCAAGCACTGGCTGAGGCCCCTGAGTTCTGTGCCAGATCCCGGGCCAGGCTGAGGAGCTCCGGAGAGAAGGCAGGCCTGGTCTAACTTCCCCAGAGGCTCAGCCCAGTGGTGGAGACAAACTCATCAGCCACTACTTAGAAAGAGCATGAGCGCCTCTAGGGCAGAGGGATGGGCCTTCCACAGGAGGAGCAAGCAGAAAAGTACAACTCATTCTGCCTCGAGATCTGGAAAATGCCTTAGAAGCATTTTGGTCCGCTGAAGAAGAGAGGAGAGGGCATTTCAGGCAGAAGCACGGTGGGAGATCAAATGGCAGGAGGGCAGGAGGCTGCAAAGGTCAAATTTGTTCTGCAGGCCTGGAGTTTTCAAATTCTCCTTTAGCCACAAAACTCTGGCTTTAAAGAAAACCATGGCAGACGCTCCATTTATAAATGTATAAAACAAATGAAAAGAGAGCTCTTCCAGTTAAGGGGAAGGGCACTCGGGGAGGGGTGGTGCTCTTTCCTGGGCTTACAAAGTGTAGTCCACCCTGACTCCCCTCTACTTCTGGGCCTACCACTAGCTGGCTGAGGGACCTCAAGCAAGTTATTTAAACTCTCTGGGCCTTGGTCTTCTCATCTGGAAACAGAAATGAAAATCAAAAAAACGAAAAAACCCCAGCATCTACCTTTCAGAGTTCTTGTGAGGATTCCATGAGAGACTAGGTGGAGCGTACACAGTACAAAAGCCTGGTAGAGCATAAGCAATCAGAGAGTGTCAGTTGCCTTTGCTGCTGCTGTTTATGTGTTGGCACTCACTGAGGCATCTTCAAGTAATGAAGAGTTTATTCTTGGAGGTTTTGATCAACAGAGAAATGACAGGGCAAACAATCGATGCTTCAGCAAGATGACTTTTTGAGATCCTACTAGGAATTTAACAACTCGTGTACATTTTATAATCCAAATGCTCCCACCATGTAGCCCTGAAATTTTCTCTTTTCGGTACTAATTCATTCATTTAGTTTGTAGTTTCATTAACAGCTGTTTACTGGGCACATATTATGTGCCAGCCCCGATGCCAGCCATGAGAGATGTAGCATTAAACACATGAGTTTACCGTCTAGCAACAGAGGCAGTCATTAAACAAACACATGCACAATTGATCAATAAGTTACAGTTCTAATAAGCACAATAAAGACATACAGAGTTCTATGAAAATAATTAGCAGGGGAGGGGAGTCTGACCGAGGTCCCCTGTGGGACTCCAGGAACAAAATGTGGGGACACTTAAACTAAGTGATATTTAAATTAAGATGTGTAAGAGTGGTGGGGCGCCTGGGTGCCTCAATTAGTTAAGCGTCAGCCTTCAGCTCAGGTCATGATCCGGGGTCCTGGGATCAAGCCTCGAGTAGGGCTCCCTGCTCAGTGGGGAGTCTGCTTTGGCCTCTCCCTCTGCTTGTATGCGCGCTCTCTCTCTCTGTCAAATAAATAAATCTTAAAAAAAAAAAAAGCTGTGTAAGAGTGGAGGGGCTGGGGGAGATCATTTCCACCCGTGGGAATGGTCTGTGTAATGTAAAGGCATCTTTCCAGGTCAGAAGGTGGGTACTGCTCTCTGAGGGACTGAAAAAGGCAGTGAGGCTGAGGACAGAAGGAGAAGAAAGACTATCCCAAAGGAGGAGGCTGGTGAGCCTGACAAACGTGAGAGTATGCACACAAGCCCTTCGATGTCACACTGAGGCTTCGTAGGTCCATTGACAAGTGATCGGACACACAGGTGGTATGTATACACACAGTGCAACTGCATTCAGCCTAGGAAGGAAATCTGACACATGTGATAGCGTGGATGAATCCTGAAAACATTATGCTAAGTGAGATAACCCAGACTCAAAAGGACAAATATGGTATGATTCCACTTTCTGCGAGGTACCTAGAATAGTCCAATTCAGAGAGACAGAAAGTAGAATAGCAATTTCCGGGAGCTCACCAGGGGGTTAAGGGAATGGGAAGTTATTGTTTAATGGGTATAGACTTGGAGTTTTGCAAAATGAAAAAGGGGTTCTGGAGATGGCTGCACAACAATGTACATGTACTTAACACCACTGAACTATACATTTTTAAATAACGGTAAATTTTTTATGTACATCTTACCACGATAAAAAAGTTTAAAAGAGTCCTAGTAGATTATTCCTAGGAACAACATGGAGTCCCACGAGTCTGAGTGAGGCCCAGGAAACATGATCAGATTTGTATCTTGTGTAGATAGCAATGTACAAACGAGATCTAAGCTCCTGGCAAAAGTCTACCCAAGGGCCTCTAGGCAGGCACAACTGGGAGGCTGTGGAGCCGCCCTGTAACAGCTTCTTGGCTGGATGATGAAGACAGCAGCCTTTTCCGCTAGGGTCAGAGAGCCTCCCAGCACAAGGCAGGGGTTTTGGCTGAGCTGGCAGGGTCACACTTTGTTTGTACATACTCCACCAGGCAGGTCTTCCAGTAACATCCTGGATGGGGGCCTTCCTGCAAAAATTCCTTGAGCATGTTCCCATGAACAATAAGCAGAGGGCATGCCCTGATGGTAACTCGCACAGCAGAGAATCCCCCGGACTGCACTGATACTTCCTATTGTTTCCCTGAGAATGGGACACATGGACAAAGCTATTCACCAGGTGTATATCAGAGGAAGCTATGCTCAGCGTTGGCAGTTACAGTAAAACCCACTTATGTCAGACGCTCGACTTCAAAAGGATCGTTGGTTACTTAGAGGGGACTTTAAAAGGTGGAAAAAACATGCTTCAAAGCCAAGAAGACCTAAGTTGGAATCCCCCCACCCCCGCTCTGCTACTTCTCAGCTTCAGAACCGTAAGCGTGCTATTCAACTTCTCCAAACTGGTTCTTCGTGTAGACAGTGGCAGGAAGAATGTTACTGAGAGGGCAGAAGCCAGTATTAAGTGAAACGGTGGTAGCAAGGGCTTGGCACGCCGCCGCGCGTGTGCACTAGAGAAGCTCACTACTGGGTGGCTGCATTCTTACTCTCACCACAAACTCTCCCGGGCTTGGGGGTACTAACAGGAAGTGAACGGCGAGGGAGAAAACCATCAAAAGGATTTAGTAGCTTGAGCTTGGGCTGCTGAATGGATGGTAAGCAGAGAGGGAAAGAAGGGGAACACAGGAGAGCAGGCGGTGGGGCAAGGGGGGGGCAGGCGCTCTCCTCCAGCAGGACAGGGTGACAGGCTGAGGGAGAAGAAAGCTGCACTTCCAGGGAACGTCCCATCAAAACACATCTCTGACAGCTCCACAGAGACAAACCTCGCCACCTCCTCGCCGGCTTCTGGGAGACTTCCCCCCAGGAGGAGCATCAGCCTGCAATCAGCAGCAGACACAGGCCTGACTTCATTGTTCGCTGGTGGGCGCTGCCCGCTGCCTTGGGGCCACTGGCCCCGAAGGAAATGTTTTTGTTTGTATAGCCCAGCCAGACTTCCTATGCTTCTAGGTATACAATTTCCCCCCTCCCCTCTTTCCTCACCCCCACCACCCCCAGCTCACCAGCCCTGTTGTACACACACTAATCTCTCATAAAGACATCAGGTGTCCTTTTAGCCCAAAGGAAATCACACCCACACTTTGCAGGGACTTCTACCACCCACAGTCACTTTAGTTCTCTCTCGGGACACAACTGGCCCCCCGCTTTCAGACGATAGTCCTGTGACTCTTAAAGGCCTGGCTAAGCCAGACATACCATGCTGAAGTACAGCCCAGCAGGATGAAGAGATAAAGGAGGCTGAGGTCGGGGCTCAAATCTCCACATTCTTAGCAGAGTGACCTTGATTAAGTCAGCCGACGTCTTCCCTGTCACTCGAGTGGGACGGAAACCCAAGTGCAAAGATGAGTGCAGGTAACTCTTCCCTCAGCTCTCATGTACAGGAGAAAAAACATAGGTTTGGTGGTGAAGGCAGACTTGGTTTCCAATCCCGGCTCCGCCCCCTGCGAGCTGGGTGACTGGGCACAAGTAACTTGTCCTCTCTGAATTGAGAAGACATCTACTGAAGCACTTAGGAGAACAGTCCCTGAAGCCAGACTGCTGGGGTTTGAGGCTCAGATCTCTCACGTCTTAACTGTATGGCCCTGGGTGGGTAATTTTACCTCTTTGCCTCAATTTTCCCATCTGTCAAATGTGTATAATACCATTAACTTAATGGGACTGTTGTAAGGATTCAAAGTTAATACATGTGTGGCACATGGTAGTGTGCCCAATAAACATTATCTGTTATTATTTCCTCAACTGTCAAATGAAGGGGGAGTAATAAAAATGTTACGTTTCTTCCACAGTGAGTGTTAGGAGCAAATGAGCAGATGGTTAAAGAACTCTGCCTATGTACATATTAACTATTTAAAAGCTGTCAATGCTATCAGTAATAAAAATATTGGTGAAGTCTCCTACTGAGGGAGGGAGGTCCAAGCCCTGGCTCTGAGAAAGACAGCCTGCTTCTCTCCACTTACTGTGTGACATGGGGCACAAAGAACCCCATTCCCCTAGGACTCAGTTTCTTCAGTTCTAAAGGAGGAGTAATAATTTACCTACCTCAAAGGATTGTTATGAATATATTAGTGAATACAAACAGCACCTGGAATAGCAGTGTGCATACGATAAGTGCGTATTCATTTATTCCATAAACCCTGATGGCATTTTTGCATTCTTACTACACAGGAGGCCCTGTTCCGGGGCTAGGGATACAGCCATGAACAAAACTGCCAGAGCAACTCCTATCCATGTTCTAGTGAAAGAGAAAAACCAGTAAATATATAAAATGAAACGTGACTGCCATGAAGAAAATAAAACACCATAGTGAGACATGGAAGAATCTTATTATTGTCACACTAAGGGCCCACTTGCGTCTGCCTACACATCTGACTCGGATGTCATCTGCTCCCATTCAATAATAATAATGATACCTAATATTTGCAGAGCTCTTTCCCCATGCCAGGCCCTGAGGTGATAACTCTCTGTGCATTAGCTCCGTGAATCCTCACAGCCCCGTGCAGCTGACCCTTGCATTCTAGACCTCCCTTGTTGGTGCTGGACAAACCGAAGCAGCTCTTCTTACTAGTGGAAGTGGTAAGAACAGCACCGCTCTTACATTAAGGCCTGCTTAGATATATAGTTCATTACTACCCCTCCAGCTCCCCTACAAGTCCAAGTGCAGTGGGGAGAAAGGAGAAAGGGAATCTACAGAGGACTGCAATGGAAAAGTGATCTGACCTGTAGCAATCAGCTGCCGCATTCTGTAGACAGGTGCAGGACACAAAGCGGGGAGGACAGGGAGGAGAGGAGCCTGTCCTCTGGGATGCAGCTTTCGCACAGGTGTTGGTGGCACCTTCTCCTCTGTCCATGCTCCACTCTTGATTCCTGATTGCACTTTCTTACGTGTTTCAGCCAGAACCTGTGCTGGGAGGGAGCCCTCGTTTCACACATGTGGATCCTGAACTAGCAGGAGGCGCGCCTGAAAAGCTGCAGGCTGGGTGGGAAGCCACGCCGTAGAGGAGGAGGCAGGCACCCTAACAGTGCACGGAGGCCCTCGCGGGCCTGGAAGGCAGGAAGAAACAAGGGACTGGAACCCAGCCAGCAGAACGAGTGGCCCTGAGCAAGTAGCGGTGGCAAGCAGGTGGTGAGAAGGAAAGGGCTGGAAAAGCGACTGCAGTTGCTCAAATGCAGTGTGCGGCTGCCCCAGCCCAAATAAAGTCCCTAGGCCTTCTTCTCTATTTTTCCCTTTCGGGACTGCTGAAGGTCTGCTTGTGTGTGGGTTGTATAAGAAAAGGGTGTTTCCTGGAATGCACACATCAGACCCACTATTCAGGTAAAGGTTCACAAGGCCCTACAGCAGCTAGACGAGGAGGCCACAGAGCTGGAAGACGGGCTCCCGGTCGGCAGCCCGATGAACAACATGACATTGTGGCAAGAACATGGGTTCTAGAAGCAGACAGCTTCGATCTGAATAATGACTCCTCTGCTGACTAATCTGTGACCTTGAACAAATTAAACTTCCTCATGCCCCAGTTTCCTTATCGGTATTATACCCACTTCAAAAGGGTATTTCTCTGCAGTGGCCAAAACAATGAGATCACCATGAAGATATGTACACAAGGCACGGTTTAAAAAAAAAAAGCAGATATTCAATCCCATTTATGTAAACTTAAATATATATACACATATAGGTTTGTATATGCATCTTTTACAATTTGGAAGGATATACACCAAACTCATCAAGTTATTTCATGGAAGAATATTTGGGGAACAGTAAAAACTTTTTATTTTTCTATAGGATTTGAGTTTTTGCAATAAATGTGTACCATTTTTACAATTAAGAGATGAACATTATATATCTAGAAGTCTAGTATCCAGAATATATAAAGAACCCTTAGAATTTAACAAAAGAACAACTCAATTAAAAAATGGGTAAAGAACTTCAATAGACATTGTTCTGAAGATATATAAATGCCAAACAAACACATGAAAAGATGCTTAGCATCAGCAATCATGAGGGAAATACAAATCAAAACTATAATGAGATACCACATCTTACCCACTAGAATGGTGGTAATAACAACAATGAACTAAAACAAGTGTTGGCAAGGAGACGGAGAAACTGGAACCCCTATACATTACTGGTGGGAGTGTAAAATGTGCAGCCCCTGTGGAAAAGTTTGGCAGATCCTCAAAAAGTTAAAAAGAGCTGTCATATGACCCAGCAACTCCACTCTTACGTATGTACCCAAGAGAACTGAAAATATGTTTACACAAAAGTGTGTGCAATGACATTCATAGCAGCAGCATTATTCCTAACAGCCAAAAAGTGGAAACAACTCAAATGTTCATCAACTTACGAATGGATAAATAAAACGTGGTATATGCCCCTACAATGGAATATTATTTGGCGATAAAAAGAATGAAGTACTTACACGTGCTAGAGCATGGATGAGCGTGAAAACATTATGCTAAGGGAAAAAAGCCAGTCACAAAAGACCACATAATGTGTGATTCCATTTCTATGAAATGCTCCGAACAGGGAAATCCACGGAGACAGAAAGCAGATTAGTGGTTGCCTACAGCAATCCCAAGTGGGGCAGGGTGGTTAGACGATAAAGCTGGGAGTGACCACTAGCGAGTACAGAGTTTCTTTTTGGGGTGATGAAAAATGTCCTAAAATTGATTGTGGTGATGGTGGCACAACTCTCTGAATACGCCAAAAACCACTGAATTGTTGAAGTGGGTGACTTGTATCTCAGTAAAGCTGCTGAAGAAGGTCCTATGCCTCTCTGGTTTTTGTCACTGAACAGTGCTCGTCTCCTGGACGGAAAGTGTCAGGACAGGAGGCACGCCCGTTTCCTCACCTGGGGATCGGCAGTGCTGACACTGCTCCCTGCGACAGTGTGCAATCACTACGCAGGGAAGGTCACAGGAATGCTCTGTGACACCAGCTACTTTGACGGCGACCACTTAAAAACTAACATTCACCCTCACTGCCTGACTTTCCTCTCTTCACGGGTGTCAGGCCTGTGTCACGGTCCAAAGGCTCTCCCCTCTACTCCTGCTCACCCTCCCCTTTATCCGTCTCAGGAGTGTCCCCCAGTACATCTGCCCCAAAGTAAATGTGGCTATTATCCCATTCTACAGATGAGGATACTGAGACTCAGAGAACTGAAATAACCAGTGTAAGGTCACATAACTCTCTTCATTGGTTTCCTTTTCACGGTTTTTCTGACGGTAACCTTGGCTCCCCCAGCTTTCCATGCTGCCTTTCCCTGGCTGCACCGTGGCTCCCCGCCCCTGGTGAACTCAGCCTGGGGACCATCCTACCTTGCCTTACCTGGCTTGCTCTCCCTGGAAGAAACCTGGTCATCGTTCATGAGAAACCATATGTCAGGATATAGTGGGGGAAAAGTACTTGGGAAAGGGGATTTGGGCTAGGAGAACTGTAACGCAGGGCTTTTTACTGGAATCTGGTGAAACACCATGGTCTGAGCCTAAGCAGAATTCTCCTCCATGCTGTCACCTCAGAATGAAGTCTGAGGGAAGGAGCCTACCTGGGCATAAGGTCTATCATCCCCGATGATGCCCGAAGGAAAAGTGGGAGCTGACAATGGCAACTGTCCGACTGTTGGGAGACCTTGCCAAGCAGCTCAGTGGGCTGGGGGTGTTAAGAAGAGCCAAGGTCCCTCTGCTCACCAGAAACACAAAGCAAATCTCACACCACAGCCAGGACTGGTCCTCAGATTTTCTTATTCAGGATATACCTTCTAGGAGGTCTTATTTGCCATAATTCACATTCAGAGAACAAAATGAATGCTCATTAACAATCAAACTATAGTATTCCTGAGCAACTGAAGTTCCAAAATAATTACATCATGACGCAACTCCTCCCACCCCTAAAAGTGGGGGAAAAGATAGAAAAAAATGAACATGAGGTTGGGGGAGGGAGTTGGTGAGGAAGAGGGAGAGAGTTAAGGACCAAAAGAGCAATCACTAAACAGAAGTAACATATCATTGGTCTCACTTCCAAATAATCAGAAAAATAATGTTTCCAAGAACTCTTTTATTAGGAGAATTAGTGCCACATACTCTAAGATAAAGGAATTAAAATTGATTAGGTACCTATGTCATGCCAAGCCCCACACTGAGAGTACCACATATGATATCCCATTACTCCTCACAACCATAGAAATGATTCCCATTTTACAGATAAGGAAGCTGAGGCTTCTAATAATTAAGCAGTGGGCACATTCCCCAGACTGCTAGGCACTGGCCATACATGACAGAGGTGCTCCTTTAACGGGCAATCTGCTCAGGAACGCCCCTTCAGCCTGGGTGACTTTCTCAGAGGTGCACTGCCGGGGGTCTCCTCCCACCCAATCCCCCCCTCTTCCTTTCTTCACTGGTGGCAGACCTGTATTCTCTTTCACGGGCATTTCCTCCCATAAACCTCTTACACATCTGATTCTGTCCTGGCATCTGCTTCTCATAGGACCCAAGCTGACGTACACAGAGTGACAGAACAGGGATTTGAACCCCAAAGCCCTTGTGCTTTCCTTTATACCTAGAGATTAAGTGGTGGATAAATCAGGTTGCTAAAACCAG
Organism: Halichoerus grypus; assembly: GCF_964656455.1. NCBI lineage: Eukaryota > Metazoa > Chordata > Mammalia > Carnivora > Phocidae > Halichoerus > Halichoerus grypus. Next base: position 81,863,813 of record NC_135725.1, on the reverse strand, counting down.
TGATCATTCTCACACCTTCTCTCCCTGGACTCACCGGCCATGTTCAGCATGGCCAATGACTCCCTCCTCTCTAAAACGCTTTGCTCAGTTTCCTGGACCCATGTCTTCCGGGTTCTCTGGCTGCTTCGTCTCAGTCTCCTTTGGTGGCTCCTCCTCACCTCCCTGACCCATAAATCTTGAAGTGGACCATCAAGGCCATATCCACCAAATCCCTTCTCTTCATGACCTACTTTACTCTATAAAATAATCTCACCTAATTTCACAGCCTCCTCTATAGGATCACGTCGCCCAGATTTCTCTGGCCCACACCTGTCCTCTGAACTCTAAGCTTATAGATCAAACAGCCTACTTGACCTTTCCACTTAGATCTCACAGTATCTCAAAATAAACACATACAAAACCTGTCCTTCGCTTACCCCCAACTGGCCCTCCCACAATCTGCCCTGTCAGTGAGTAGCACTTCCATCCTTCCAGGTGCTCAGATCAAAAACCTTGGAGGCATCTCTGAGTCCTCTTTTTCTAAATTCACAACCAACCTGCCAGCAAATCCAGGCAGCTTTTTCTATAAAACATATCCGGAATTCAACCACTTCTTACCAACTCCACCATTACTAAGCTATCCAGGCCATCATCATGCCTGGGTTACTGCAATAGCTCCTAACTGGACCCTGCTTTCATCCTTGCCTTCCTACGGCAGAATTCTCAAAATAGCAACCGGTATGAGCCTTTCAAAACCTAACTCAGATCATGTCACTCCCTAGCTCAAAACCCTCCGGTGACTTCCCATTTCATTCCAAACAAAAGCCAAAATCCTTATAACGGTCTATAAAACTATGATGGCGAATTTTATGTGTCAATTTAACTAGGCCACAGGGTGCCCAGATATTTGGTCAAACATTATTCTGGAAGTTTCCATGAGGGTGTTTTGGGATGAATTTAACATTTAAATCAATAGACTGAGTAAAGCAGTTGGGGATCTGAGCAGCCCTGGAGGGTCACCTGCGTGCGCTGCAGATGGCTGTCTGGCTCTGAAATGTCCACGTTGCTAAGAAGCTCAGCAATATGCAGCCCACTGTTGCAAACGAGCACTGAGACAAGCAAGCAGCAACAGCTGTACTAAGCTATACTAAGGCTCCCCCGTTCCCTTGTTTCCAGATTATAGTCCCCCCGCCCTACCACTTCCTACTCCCAGTAGAACCGGAAGCAAACCTTGAAGAGCCTTATGACACGGTTAGTAAAAGAGAAAAACTTTCAACAACCAACACATTCAACAACTGCGAACTAGTTAATGCTGTGTGTAAAATGCAACTGCTATGCATCCTTTAAAAAGAGTGCGGAGGAATTCTCATCAGAGAGTAATGACACATTGTTAAGTTAAAAAACAAGTGCAGAACAGTGTATGTAATTTAATCCCTTATCATTACAGGAAAAATGGAGGAGATAGAGACACGTGTTTGAATCTGCATAGAAAAAAGTCTAGGAAATCAAGGTGCTAAGAGTGGTTCCCCATGGAGAACAGGATGGAGGTATTTTAATTTTTTCTTTAATTCTACTTAAAATAAAATCAATGCGGACATTGATGAAAAATAACGACAGAGGGGGACAATCAAGGAAGAATGCAACCTCAGCAGGGAGTGAGTCAATCACACGTACTTTTATTTCTTCAGTGAATTCATGATTCCTTACAGGTTTCTCCAAAGGCAGACATGAGGTCAGCACTCTCCAACAAGCAGCCTCATTCTACTTTGTGTGGTTTTCTCACTGAAATTTGGTAAACTGATGAGCAATGGAACGTGGGTCTGTGTGCTTGTTTGGGGGCATAATAAAGATGTGAATGGGGTCAGGGCGGAAATCTGGCCTGATGAAAAAGATCTCCTGCTCAAAACTTTTCAGGGTCCCCAATCACTTCACTCAGTGCAGTGAAAGAGTGATATTCCAGAGAGACCTGCCATCAGGAGACCAGAACAGGGAAAAAGGCAGTAAAAAAAGATTTGAGTTCTTTTTTTTTTTTTTTAAAGATTTTATTTATTTATTTGACAGAGAGAGAGACAGCGAGAGAGGGAACACAAGCAGGGGGAGTAGGAGAGGGAGAAGCAGGCTTCCCGCTGAGCAGGGAGCCCGATGTGGGGCTCGATCCTAGGACCCTGGGATCATGACCCGAGCCGAAGGCAGATGCTTAACCGACTGAGCCACCCAGGCGCCCCAAAAAGATTTGAGTTCTAATCCTGCTTCTGCCACTTACAGCTTTATGATGATGGGTGTTTACTTCCATGAGCTTCAGGCACCTCACCGGTCAAACAGGCATAAGAACAGTCTCCTGACCTCATCAGAGTGTTGTGAGAATTCGGGGAGAAACTATAAGGCATCCAGCACAGCACCCTCAGGCACTACACGTGCAGAGCAGGTGATTAATAAACAGTACCCCAAATGTGATTACATAGATAGGAAAGAAAAAGTAGAAGGAACGGTTTCACTGAATCTGAAACATTAACAGGAATGATCAAAGAATCTATCCAGTCAGCTGACTTCTCTAAATGAAAGAACACTGGCCAGAGGAGAAAACAAAAGCTGTACACACTGCCCGTGGGTACAGACAGAAGCCAGCCTCTGAGGCTCAGTGTCACTGTACCGAGGACAGCCACGAGAAGAACCTGTGCACAGCCAGTTGGGGCTGCATTCCCAGAGGCGGTGAAAGAGGGCTCCAAGTCTGACCTGTTGCCAACTTAGGATTCATCTTCTCCCTCTTTCCCAAAAGGATCAGAGGCAGATTCTAGTATAAGCCACATACTCCGTAGACTCATTTAAATAAGAATCTAAGAATCAGAGGAGTGTAACGAGGACGGGGTCCTAGCCATGATCTGCTGCAACTGCAAATAAAACTTAGCTCTGGGCAGCCAGAGTTAAGGCCAGAAAACTTGCAGACTGATCATTAGGCAGAGGAAGAATCAAGATCGATCAGGAAAGGCAAATTTTCCTAGAACTAAACTTGAAATTTTATAATCAGAATCCGATGCTCGGAATATACGTATGCTTCTGGTTCCCTCACACCTCCCAACCTCCTAATAGAAGCTTTGGCGTATTATTTTCCTCTTCATAGCTTTGCGAATTACCAGCTATCTGACCCGGAACCAACAGCCCTCTTCTCTGGATCTCAGCTTCCTCATCATTAAAAGGGAACGGTGCTCTTGCCTATTTATGAAAGGGAATGGAGGAACATTTGCTAGCATTCACTGGGGACTGGCTAAGCATCAAAATCTTCGTGTACACGATCTCACTGAAATCTCCCAAAAACCACAGAAGGCAGGTCCTGGGAATATTTCACAGATGACCTCCCTGAGTCTCAGAGAGGTGGGGACAGCTGCCATTGGCACCCAGCTAAAAAGTAGGACAGGATGAACTCAACTGCATGCTTCCGTGGTACCAAGGCAGGAATTTAACCATGATACTTTCCCCACGTAGGTCAAGCACCCACCAGGTCCTGAGACATAGTCGGTACTCAACATATTAGTTCCCTTCCGCACTTCTTCCTTTCTCCTAAACTACAATTATGTTATCTAGAAAATTAAGTTTACTGAAATAATATCGATACCTTATATTTAGATAATTTCTTTCCTCTAAGGAGATCATACGACTTAATCTATTTTCTCTACTAATCCCACCAAATCTCTACCTATCATTATGTATTATTTCACTTATTTTACAAGTAAGGAACTAGAAGGCAGCAGGCTGCTAGGGTGACGTGCCCACGGTCATATGGAAGTCACTGCCAAAACCAAATAAAAACCTTCGTCCTTCTTTATGTCTAAATCAACCTTTATCCTCTCATATGACACTGCCTCCATAATGAAGAACAGATCATTCATTTTTTATCTGGAAAACTACCAAACGTATAATTCAGTAAGGGGCCTCATGACCTTACCACCTTGTCAAAGGGAAGTAAGTATATAAAAAATGAGGTTTGCAGGAGCAGACGGTTTCGGTCCGTCAACTTTCTCTTAGATTACTCCCATTAACCAACATAAAATAATGTAAAATACAATGTAACAGATCCCCAAGTCTTTGGAAATTTAAGTAAAACTCACTGATCCTTCAAACTTACATACAATGCACAAGGGCAATCATTAACTCTGTAGGGCTGCAGAGGTGCACATTATGTCAACTGGATCTTTGAAAGAATAATATGATACACAACCGGGCCACTCTCAGAAGAATCCAAGTCAGCAATGAGCATTTAGCAGCATAAATTCATAGCATCCACAGAATTTTAAAGTTCCAGAGGGACGCGGCAGGCCACTGAGAATAATCTCTTCATCTGGTATACAAGGAAACTGAGCTCAAGGAGGTTAAGTGGTTTTTCCAAGATTTCACAAACAAAAGAACAAGAACTAAAAAACAAATCTGCTGACTACTATCCATTCCAGTTGCAAGTCTTACATCTGATGTCCATGAACACACTTAGCACTTTCCAGAATTACCCATCTATAAAGACAGTGCAGGATCAAGAGCATGTACTCTAGTAACAGAAAAACTGAGGATTCGAATCCTGACTGCAACTTACTGGCCATGTGATCTTGGGCAAGTCCCTTAATTTCTTTGAATTTTAATGTTTTCATCTGTAAACTGTAGGTAATAGTAAACGCCACAGATAAGCTGTAGATGACATAAAGAAGGGGCCTGGCCACAGCCTGTGACCTCCATGAAGACAGGGGCTAGCACAGAGCCTGACACATGATCCATGATCCATTTGTAAAAATTTGCTGAGCAAATTAATGAACTAACCAAGCAAACAGGTACTGGACTTGAATTCAGGTCTACTTGGTTCTTAAACACTAGGTTATGTTGCTCCAAATTCACAGATTTCAAAGCATAGTGTTAATTCTGACTTACAGAATACCGAGAACACAATGGAATAAGACAGCCACTTTCTGGCCATAAAGCAGGAAAAAAGTTTAGTGGACTCTAAGTGTTGGGATTGATTCTTGTTGCTAGCATGGGTACATCATGGGGCTTTAGAATCAACAAAACCTGGGCTTAGGTCCCAGCTTTAGCATAAGCTGACTGATCTCAGAGATATTACTTTACCTCTTTGAGCCTAAATTTCCATACCTGCAATAAACAGGGATTGTGTGAGAAGTGAGGTAATATATGTAAAGAAATACAGGACGATGTGTAGCATAAAAAGACCCTATTTCCCCTCTAATTACTTGGAGGCTTCATTCATTAATTTCACTTAGGTCTCTGCTCAAATGTCACCTCCTTTTGGGGCGCCAGGCTGGGTCAGTCAGCTAAACGTCTGACTCTTCATCTCAGCTCAGGTCATAATCTCAGGGTCATGAGATCAAGCCCCACTTCAGGCTTCGGGCTCCATGCTCAGCATGGGGTCTGCCTGAGATTCTCTCTCTCTCCTTCTCCCTTTGCCCCCGCCCCCCCATGTGTGCTCTCTCTCTCTCGCTCTCTAAAATAAGTAAGTCCTTAAAAAAAAAGCCACTTCCTTTCTGAACCTTCTTATCTACAATAAAACCCCCTGATTCCCTATCCCCATACCCCTCTTATTCTTTTTCATAGTTCTTATCATCACACGACATTACATCACGTATTTATCTGTCTTTCTGTTTACTGTGCCTACTCAACTAGAAGGTAAGCCCAGGAGGACAGCAGCTTTTTGTTGTTTATTTTGTTTACTGCTTTGGCTCAGCCACCAGGAAAAGTGCCTGGCATGTAGTTAGTGCTTAGTAAATATGTGTTGAATGACTAAATGAATTAATTCAATGTTGATTTGGGATCTGCTGTCTGTGAGGCACTGTGTAGGAAGAGGGACTTAAAGATAATTAGGCGACAAGATGACAGAAGGAGAAACATCTGCCTGCTCTGGAATCTTCACAGGTTTGGAATCTTCGAAGATTCCTAACTCACCTGGGCCATCACGGTTGACTCCTGACTATTCTTGTGTCTACCCTGTCCCCCCATGTTCCATTTGTTAGTCCACAGCCAGAGAGACCCCCAAAAAGTCAACATCTGATCAGATCGCTCTGCTTAAACTCTTCCAGTGGTTTCCCATTTCAATTAGAGTAAAGCCCACATACTCCTTACCACGGCCTGAGAAGCCTCTCCGACCTCTCTCTGCCGCCCTCCCTGAGTTTCAGAAACACTGGCTTTCACGTTCTCAAACATGCCAAGGTCTTGTTATTTCTTTTCTTTTTTAATTTAAAAATAAACATACATTTTTACTCACTCAAAACTCTAAGTTCTATTTATATAATTAACAATATTCTGTTCTAATGCCTAAGTTTTTCAACAAACAAGGACTAATATAAAAAAATAACTCTTCAAGGAGCGTGGGTTGGAGATGACAAGTGTTGAGGTCTATTCTGATTTGGGGCCTTTGTGCTGGCTGTTCGCTCTGCCTGAAAAGCTCTTCCCTGAGGCTGGCTCTTCCTCACCATTCAGCTCAGCAAAAATCTTACCTCCTTAAAGAGTCTTCCCAGGCTGAAGTTATCCCTCCACCATCACCCTCATCAAGTTGCTCTATTGGGTCCCAGCACCTTTTCTTTCCTCACAGCATTTCATTATCTGGAACGACTCTATTTACGTGTCCTACCTTCCCAACCAGAACCCACGCACAGAGAAGGACTTCGCAGGTTTACTGCTGCATCTCCAGCGCCTAGTACATAGTAGGCACTCAGTAAATATTTCTGAATCAGTAAACTGGATCTCAAAAGATGTTGGAGTTTGCCAGAATGAGAGTACAGGTAAGGTATGCTACCAGCCTAACAGTATCTTGATGTGTTGGTTTCCTTCCAAGGACAACCACCCTATTCCACCAAAATATGTGAATTTTAACCAAACTTACTTGGGAATGGGTACCCGAATTAGCGTCCCTTCCACTTCTGGATTCAGATTCATTCCACTTTCTCTTATAGCCTTGATAGCTGCAGCTGTACACTGAAAACCAGATCAAAAGGTAAACAGAATTAGTAAATAATTATTACCAGATGCAAGCCCTCTGTCGATAACTGGCAACCCATCTTGGCAGAACATGGAAACATTTAGTTCTGTTACCAGTAAGATCAGGAAGTTACATTGGTGTAGAGTGCTTTGATCAAGCTGAATAGCAAACTATGTCCACTCCTAGTACCAGTGTACTGCGGGAGGGAAGAAAAGCAAAGAGAAGGAAGAAATAAAAAGAAAACAGCTCTGCTTCTTTGAAAAGATTTCAATGGTTTGAGGCAACACAGATCAAAACCACAATAAATCCTCAAGGGAGGGGGGCTGGTCTGTGCAAAGATTGGTGTAAAGACAGATGAAAGATTTTATACATTAAAAATTCCAGTTGACATCTTACACTCAAAATATACCAGTGCCGATTTGGAATGAGTAAATAAATTTAACTCATTCGCATCTACATTCACACCAACCTCACTCACGTTTTGGAATGAGCAATGAGTCTCTGCTGGTAGGTGCTCTAGGAAAGGCAGCATGAAAGAGCTCAGTCCAAATCCTAGCTCCACTAACCATGTGACCCGGGCCAACAATCCTGACCTCTCTGAGTCTCCATGTTGTAATCTAAGACCACAAGGCACCTAAACCTCACAGAAGATTAAATGAGATAACATGAACAATGCCCTGGCTCTGTGCCTGGCACACAGTGACACCCAGGCAAGGGACCTTATCATATAAACTTATTATATAAAGGTAAGAATGCACAAATCCTCTGAACAAGGCTGAGTTGATGTCATCACTCAGCTGATGCACTGCTGTCCCACCTGACATCCTTCAGGTTCTTCTCCGATACAGTCTTGCTCTCTACTGGGCTAGGTGGCACAATGGTACATTGATTTCCCAAGGTGTGGGTCACCTCACCTCAAGCAACAGTATAACTACACCTGCTATGAAATCCTAAAGGATAAAATAAAGCAGTGTAGAAGAAAGTTACTTTCATTGGCATCACAATGTGGAATTCATGAAAAAAGGCCTCTGACATTTTCAAAGAACTTCACGTTTGACCAAAACCAATCTACTTCACTTGGATTCACAGGGCCAATTCTTGACCTCGAGTTCCTCCCTAGACTTTGTGGTTTAATGACTGCACACCTATTTTACTTTTCTAGGTTTTTTTTGATTTTTGAGAGAGTGCCTAAAAAGCTTATCCATTTCATCTTAACATGACCTTAACTCTACAGGGACTTAAGGTGTTACCATAAGGTCAAAAAGACAAACCGGAAGTCCACATGCAGATGAATCATCCCTTTCAGAGGCTGTACACAGAATACAACAGTGTAACCACTGCTTAAAATAGTAAATTCTTAAAATGGTACCTCTAACCACAGACTACTGGAGCTGGAAGGGATCTCTGACATAATCAAGTACAGTTCCTTCCGTATGTATACAGGGACCCTCCACACATATGCGGTCTTCCCTGAGAGCCAAGAACAAGGGAGCGAGGACCTTGCCCACATACTTCCGATTACTGGCCGAGTTAGGAGGAGACTCCGGGCACCTCAACTCTCCATCCAATGACATTACTTCGAATTTTCTTCCAGATCTATTAGCTCACTGTATTCAGTAATTGAGACACGGGGAATTTGATTTTTTTTTTTTAATAGCCAAAAATAGGGGTGCCTGGCTGGCTCAGTTGGTGGAGCATGCGACTCTTATCTTGGAGTTGTAAATCAGAGCCCCACGTTGGGTGCAGAGATTACTTAAAAATAAAATCTTAAAAATAAATAAATAAATAAATAAAGTAGCCAAAAAGAATTTGGAATTGGTCTGGTGTATAAAGGGAACGGTCAAGGTAAATAAAAGAGCTGGATAAAGAAATGAAATTTTCTTCCATTTCTAAAGCTGGCAATAAAGGGAGAATCTCTACTTTGAAGTGACCTGATCTCAAGTCTCCGAATCCCCCTCTTCTGAAGCTTCTCCCTGAATGACCGAGAACTCAGCTGTCACATCCCACCGCCACCAACTGCCTTTGGCCGTCTGGTCCCCAGTCTTTCCATACAACCTTCCCCCATAGGCATGGGAACACCCACAGCTGCTTCCAAGCTGGGCAGGAACTATGCCTCAATATGTACGTCTTCCCAGTATAATTACAGTGCCAGGTACATGGTAAGTGCTCAGTAAACACACGTTGAATAGGTAGATAATGAACTGGCTTAGATCAGTTAGAAAAACTCAACTCCTTACTTATACTTCATGTATATAACCCCCCTAAAACTTTATATTATACTTTACTTGTTCTGTCCTTTCATATGCAGAAAAATTATGAATCAAGAGAGGTTTCATTTGCAAAAAAACTATTAAAAGAGGTACTTCTTCTAAAATATTCTAAATATGTAAACTTTCATTTGATATGGTAGGATACAGAAATTCAGGGAATCAGTTATTTTTCCAACATGACTTCTGAACTACTCCTGGCTCAGAGAAAAAGGCACTTATTTCTACTGCACTTCCATCTCAGCCTGCACCCCCTTACTGAAGGGATGCTGACCAGCAAATGGGCTTTTCTCAAACAGCAACACTGACCAACTGGTTGTAGCTGCTTAGAGTACTGTGTGGAGAAAGCTCATCGACCCCATCTAGGGTCAGGCAAGAAAGAGTGCTGTGATCAATTAGCAATGTCTGTTATTGCTGTTCTTAAGCTAATCTGGGTTAAAGGATGAAGGATGATAAAAGTTTTGTAGATAGGTGAACAAGAACTTTGACAATGTGGGTCCAAGTCAACTTTGCTAGGGCCATTTTAATTACCGGCCTTCCATTCTCTTTATATCCCAACGAGTCCCTCACGTGCAAGGTCTATGAAGGCAGGAACCCTGGCTGTCTTAATCAGTGAATTCCCAACACCTCAAATAGAGCCTAATAACTCGCAGAAACTCAATTAAGTATTTGCTGAATTACTGTAGGAATGGTGAAAGGAACACAGGCTTTAGTGTCAAACAGACCCGTGTTCAAATCTTGACTCTATCCTTACAGTGTGAACCTGGGGAAGATATTTAACTTCTCTGGGCCTCATCTATAAAATGGAATAAATAATGCTTCATCTTAGCAAGGACCTACGTCGATCACTGAACAAAACAGGAGAAAGTAATGCCTGGCAACATAGTAGACACTCAATACACATTAGCTTTCTTCCTTCCACAAGAGCAGGAGTGGAGCCTGTAGATTTTTTCTTTTTTTTTCATTTGCTTTGTTCAAATCAAGCTGTGGTTTTGACTCCCTTCTTTCCTTTCCCATCATTAACTCTAGCTGCAGGCAAGTTTATGGAAGGCAGCAACTGTGTGTATCATTTATCAAGCAGGACACATGTTAAACAAATGCAACACAGTTTTCTGTCCTCAATGCATTTGAAAAGATTATGCATGTAAATCTGCATCATGTCACTATGGCACGACACAGAAATGCTCAGGTCTGGAAAGAAAGCCAACCGCATCTGAAACAGAGAGGAATTACATAAACACAGAGGGGATTAGCTCAGCATTTTGAAGCTATGAACCTGGGTACTCTATGGACAGTTTCTAAACTGGAGGAAGGAAATGTTTAGTTAGAGCTATTTGTTTAATATATACACCAGATGAGATAAAGGAATTCAAAAGACAATGTAACTCACACTTCCTCACTCTGTCCTTGTAAAAAACCTCTCTACTGAGATGATTATGAAGGTTTTGGTTTTTTTTCAAAACTCACAGCATTTCAACTTAAGAGAAATGGCAAAGATGCTTTGGTTGAAAAATGAAGATATACTCCAACTTCCTAAGAAAAAATTAAACTGTTAATACTTCCTCCTGCCTCATAAGATGCTCTGGTGGCCAATCAGGTGCTTCTTCTGTGAATGCCATTTGCTATTTAATAACAGAAGTGGCTGGCTCTGAAAAGCAGTCTGCCTGATGAGATCTTCAAGCTGTGTAATTAGGAGGCTATTCCCTAAATTGGCCCGCGGTGCCTATGGGATCAGATGAACAAGGCAGAAGGCCTCAGCCACTCAGAGGGAGCCAGAAAGGGAAAGAGTTGACAATTCTCTTTTCGTCCATTTCTCCGCTTCTCAGTAACACCAAGAAAAAGTGGCCTCTTTCCATCAATCTAATGACCAGTATTCATGCACCTGAGGAAAAGTGACTGAGTGCTTCCATGTGCCAGGCACTGTGATAGGTGTTGGACACAACGTTAGATATGATTCCTATATTCCAAGCTTACAATCTAGTGGAAGTGAGATGGAAAATAAAGATGTAAATAAATGCCTAACTGTTAATGATGAGTGCAGTGAAGAAAAAGAACTGAGCTATGTAAAAGAGGTTAGTGTGGATGAATAATTTAGATTAAGCACATTAGGGAAGGCTTCCCTGAGGAAGTGCCATTTAAGCTGTGATCCAAAATATGAGTAGCAATTAGCCACACAACAGTGTTCTAAGCAAAGGGAAGAGCATATGCAAAGGCCCTGAGAATGCAAAGCGTGTGGTGTGTTTGAGGAACTGAAAGGCCAATGTGCCTAGAGAGGTGTACAGGGACGACAGTGGCATGAGACTAGAGAGATGAGAGACAGGCAGGGGCCACATCATAATGTAAATCCTTCTAGGCCACAATAACTTTTTTCTTAAAGATTACATGAAGCCCCTGAAAAATTTAAAGCATAATCACATAATCTAATATATATTTTTGAAAGTTCACTCTGGCTGAGGTATGGAAAATGGAATGGGGGAGTGGTAAGAGCCCCCCCCCCCCAAGTGTGCCTGGAACATCAGCTACAGTAGCCCTCTGATTTGAAACAGTTTGTTCATAGCAAGGGCTTTCCCTTACTCATACTTCTAATCCAGTTTGTCAAATCCAACAGGTTCTACTTTGGTCTCTGGAATAGAACTACTGAAAGAGACCATCGGAACAGGAAGGGACCTCAGATTCCTTCACCTCATATTAACAGATTAGAAAATGGAGGTCAAACAGTCAGCTGGAAGGAGAGGTGGGACCGGGTTCCAGGTTCTCCAGGACTCCCAATCCAGGTCAATTCCTACTGGACCAACAAGTAAAAGCCCATTTATTTCCTCAACTAGACTTAAATCATAGCCTCAAGGTTGCAATGATCTAATGCAACCCATTTTACACCTTGGAAGCTCTGTGCAATTCTACAATGACCAGTCCAGTTTGAAGGGAATATGAATTCCGGAAGGTCTGCTCCAAATGGTAATGCAAAGATCACAAACTGGAGGCCCATAGGCCAAATCTGGCCCATGAATATGTTCTGTCTCATGGTCTTTAAAAAAAAAAAAAAAAAGTGAATCAGTTATCAACATTTAACAAAGGTCTTATATAAAAATTTGAGTTACTGGCTTCATCTAGAAATAAAAACCTTAATATCTGATAACACTGACGACCAGGTCTACATTTCTGCCTAGCAACGATCAGCAGGAGCTGGGCAGAGGCTGCTCCCTTCAGACAGGGCACAGGTTCTCCTGCTTACTCCAGCCCCTTCCATCTGGCTAAGCGCCAATCACTGCATCGCCACTATTGTTTTTCTTAGATGGAGCCTGTTTCAGTATTCAAATTACTTGCATGGCCTTTTAGTGTTTGAGTTTAACAGAAAAGGAATTTAGAAACAGGAAAAGAGCATTTCCTTAAATCCTGAAGTTCCCTTTATTGTGCCTTCTCTCTTGTTTCTTCCCAAGCTGGAGGGAATACCTCCTCCTGACTTGACCCAGCCTCCTCCACTCCAAAAGAGACCATGAAGAAGAATCCTTTTTGGCAAAGCCACCTCACCTCTGGGAAGCTGGCCATATTCACCAAAATCAGCTGTGGCGACTTCATAGAGATCTGGCCAATCTGGTTTAAAGCAAGCTTCCCATCAGCAGTTACCACAGTGATATGATCAAGGGATCCTAGAAGAAGAGTCACAGGGTGTTAGAATTCAGAAGAACTTTAACAGCCCCACATCTAAGTCCCTACCTAATTCAGATTCAGCGAATATTCTGGGATCCCTTATCAACGTGGCAAGACTGTTCAAGGGGCTTTTGTAGAAGCAGCAGTGTCACATGATGGAAAGGGCTCGCACATGTTGACAGAATGAGGACTTCCTTACCATCCACGAGGGTGGCCAACCATAAATGGCTCATTCTGAGACACAAAGAGAAAGGTAGGGAGGAGTCCTTTTAGACAAATTGGGTGTTGTCCCAGCAAACTGTTGTTAGAATAATGCGGTACTTTTATGGCCCAAAGATCCAATTTGAAGTATTCAACCAGTTTAATGTCATCCCAAGCAAGGAGGTTGTTGATACCACGGGCTTCAATCTGGAAGAGTCCAGGATGTATAATGGTAAAAGTCTCTATGATTCTGAAGACCAATGATCTGGGTTCAAATACCAACTCTGCCATCTCCTGATTCTTTGACCCTGGGCAGATCCCCTCAACCTTTCGGCACCTGTTTCCTGAACTCTAAATGGGGCATAAAAATTGTACTTCTCTCATAGTGTTGTTAATGAGGATTCAGTGAAAGAGTTTCTGGAAAGCACTTGTAACTGTATCCTGGCATATACAAGTGCCCAATAAATGTTAAATTATTTCTTGACTTTTTCCTAAGTTTTAACCAAACCAACCTACTTCCAATTTCTCTAATACAGTCTTCTTCTTGCCTCAGGACTCTGAATATATATTTTTCTTTCTATTGAGAATGTCCTTCTCTGTTCAGGTAACTCGGGCTCATTCTTTAACACTCAGCTATAACAGTATCCAATCTCAGAAATCTTAACTGACCTTCTGGGCCGGATTACCAACCCCTTATGAGCTCCCAAGGACCCTATGCGCTCTTCTATAATAATCAGTATTTGCTGAACATTTCCTATGAGCAAGACATTGTGCTGAATGCTTTCTATAATTTGGTTGCTTTCATTATCACAGTAACACTATGAAACAGTACCACTATTTTTTGAGATGAGAAAACTGAGGACCAAACAGTAACTTGCTCAAGCTCACAACAGCTCTTAAAAATGGAGCCTAGTCTGGCTAACTCTAAAGGCATGGTCTTCACCACTCTGCTTTGCTATATGGTTTTGTCCATGTTGGTTTACTTGTCTATCCCTTCACATTAGGCTCGAGGCTCTTGAAAGGTGGGAACGATGCCTTTTCTCTATCTACGGCACCTATTCACCAGCCCAGCATTAAGTGCTCAATAATGCTTTGGTGAATCCATGAGTGTGTAGATGGGCAAATGAATGGAAGAGGGCAAGAACAAACACGTGGATAAATCTGTACCTAGACAACTATCAAAAGCAATCAACTACCTTGGAGACAGAACTTGCTGGTAGACGGACGGAGGTGTGAAAGGAAAAGCGCCTGCTGGCTCAGATAGTAATGAAAGAGGATATGGAAGAATCTGGCACAGAAAAGACTGGCTGAGTTCAGTTTCACCCAGTCTCTTCATGGCCCCAAGTTCTACGGAGAACGTTACACAAACATAACCTTGAAGAGAAAGAGGCAAAGAGGAAATACCAACGGGAGGCCTTTTGAAAATGGATCTTGACTCAGCCTTCCTGATTTGCCATAAGATCCTGTGCCACAGAAGTTGCAACATGGGCTTTTCAGTATGCAACTGTGGTGTTTCCCGTTCCCTAAATCCATAGCGACATAATGCATCAAATCCTTTTCCCTCAATCTGTCCCCAGCGAGAATCTCCCTCAGCCTCATTCCTGCCCCTCATTTTCTCAGAGGTTAACATTTAACAAATTACACTCCCAACCTCTTTCCAGGCCCATCATCTTTTTAAGTTCAACAAGAGTAGAGCTTGCTGGCTAATTTTAAGTATCACATTTCTCCCTGAGCTCCTCTCAAACTGCTCTCTGGTTTCGGCTGCAGAATGTTAACAGGCCAGAAAGCACAGGGGAGACAAAGCACTTTATCAGTTTCATACCTAAAATAATAAGCAAGTTTAAAATAAACAGTTGGGAGAGATTGAATGGCACGCTCTACTGTCAGCAAAGGCAGAAATGCCCCAGTCCAAAGGTTGACAAATGACGGAATGGTCTTCTGATTTCACATAGGATCTCGTCTCCCTGAACTCAGTATGTTTCTGCTGGTGTTTATAAATGGAGCTGTATATTTTTCACTTGGTTTTCTTAAGAACAAGCTCACGAAATATTTTCTAGTTTCCTTACGAACGATCCCAACCAAGATGTGAGTAGGAGCAGCCCAAGCTCCCATAGATACGTTCGGAGGGGGTCCCAGGCTTGACTCTAGGATGATGACAGTTTCCAAAAGGCCAATTTAGCAGCAATTGGATTTTTCCTGCCTGCCTGCACCATTAGCTGACAACTCACTTCTTCCATCACATCTGCAAACAGTTCTCCTAGACAGTTCTGACATTTCCCACTTAGAAAAGCCACTTTCAGGAAGTTATTAACCCAAACGGAATCTTCCTGGTCAAGCTCAGGGGTACAGAAATGCCTCAGATGGATAGGTTTGCAGCCACTTGGTTCCCAGTAAGGGGTAAGAATGGCCAAATAGGACAAACTGCAAAAATCAGACCAAAGATGTCGGTTACTGTGAGATTATATACCTAGAAGTGCTTATATAGTACAATCTTAATAAAACTCCCATTTTTTGAGAGTGCAATTCTGTGACAGCAAAGACCATGCCTATTTTTTGTTCACCACTGTGTACCAGCACAATACTTAGTTCACAGTAGACAAATATTTGCTAAATGGATGAATAAAGTAGTGTTAACGATGAGCCAGGCACTGTGCTCCAACCATTCTGCATGTTACCTCATTTATTTTAATACCTACCCCAAAGCTATAAAGTGGGAATTTAGATGAGGAAACTGAGGACCAGAAAAGTAAAGTAACTGCCCATGGTCACCAGTGAGTAAGTAATAAAACCGGGACTGAAACCCAGCTCTGCCAAAGCCATGATCTTTCCACTATGCCCCTCTCCAAAACATTGGTTCAGCCACTAACCTGGTGAGGTCCTTATATTGACAGTCTTATTGAAATTATCTTTGAGTACTTCCATCACAGACTTCATTTCTTCATCCACCTCTTCCAAGCTGATTATATCCTCAACCAAGGCAGCATTAAGATTCACTCTGGTTTGGAATTGTCCTTTCCCTTTGGCTAGGAAGTCAACAATCAGTGAATAAAAGAACAGCAGCATACACAGAGACAATAAACAACTACTGAAGAAGTGCCACTAAGTGCAGAGAAAAATGCCAAGTGCTAAAAAATTATACATTATCAGTGCCCTAAAAGAGAGCCTACATTGACTGTCCACTAGGTACCCAACACTGTGCTAATCACTTCCTGAGATACTAGTGAAGGCACAAGCTTTATAATGAAACACCTCAGGTGAAAACGCTGGCTATGATGCACACCAGTTTTATGACTCTGGGCAAGTTACTCTACTTTGCTGAGTATCAGGTTCCTTACCTGTAAAACAGGGATAATACCTATATTGCCAGGTTGCTTTGATACAAATTAAGTAATTCAAATACCTAAAAGAGCACTATCCATATGGCAGGCACTCCATAAATGAATTCCTTATTTTTTAGAAAAATAAACAGAAGATGAGAAAGGTAAAGTGACTTGCCTAATGTCACAGGTCATGAAATAGTAAAGCCAAGATTTGGTCCCGGATCTGCCTAATTTTAAACCCATGAACTTTCCATTAGATTGTCTCCAAAAAATCTAATTGGAGACACAGGAAATACATTAATTCATTTTAAAATGAATACTAAGACAGGATATGCAAAGTATCTGATAGCTGGGATGGACAGAACGAACAACAGTAGTTAACGAACATTAAAAACCACCAGTGGTAATAAAAATGGTTATATTTCAGAAAATCAACAGCAATGGGGGCTGAATAAAATTAGATTTTATGCCTAAGCCACCATGGTGCTATTTCATATATGTTCTATATATATAGATCACTTCCATGAGTAAAACAAATATTCCTGCCTTTCTTCATGGAAGGTGAGTGAAGGGAAAAAAGAATAAAAATATTAAGTAATACTATCCTACGCTTGTTAACTACTCAACAAATATTTATTGAGATTCATTCATAACAAAGTTTATTGAACATCTACAGTGAGCTAAATCCTGTGATATTTGTACAGCACATCACAATTTGCAATGCAATTTAAAGTACATTCTTCTATTAGAGAGTCAGAGCAGCTCCCCGAGGTAGGAAGAACAGAGATTATTATTGTCCCCCTTGTACAGGGAGATGAGATGAGAAATTTACAGCACAAATCATTTAAATGTTTTCCCCCAAGTACCAACCAGTAAGCAGCAGAGTGATTTTTTAAAAACATGTATTTGCTTGTGTCACCACCATGCTTGAAACCTTATTGCTCTTAACAGAACAATGGCTTAGAATTTTCAAAACTGATGAAAGATGGGAATCTTCAGATTCACAAATACAGGTTCCAAAGAGGATAATAAAAGTAAATTCATACCTAGACATCCTGTGAGTGCAGAAAACCAAGGACAAAGAGGTATTGAAAACAGCCCAAGATAAAAGACAAGTGATCCATAAAGGATCAAAATTCAGAACAACAGCATACTTTCAAAGAACAACAGGAGCTAGAAACAATGGAAATAGTATCTGCAACTTTAGATTTTTTTAAACTAAGAATGCATGTTAAAAATTTTAAGTTATGCCTATCAGTATCAGGATGGATATATGAACGAAATAGTATACAGCCACGAGAAAGAAAGATCTACAACTACACAGAAGAAAATGATTCTTACAAACAACGTTGAGCAAAGAGGCTAGACACCAGAATACAGAGTGTGCGTACAAGAGCCAGATACAAGAATGTACAGTACAAGAGACAAAACTAACCCATGCCATTAAAAGTCTGAATAACAGTTACCTGCAAGGAGTAGAAGGTGGGAAGTTACTAGAAGGGAGCATAAAGGGGACTTCTGACATGTTGAAAATGTTCTGGTTCTTGATCTGGGTGCTGATTACACAAGGGTTTTCAGTTTATGAAAATTATCAAGCTGTTTCCTACGACAGCTGCACTTTTCTATAGGTGCTTTTTAATTTCTATAAAAAGTTAAAAACAGAAATTAAGGGTAACTACTAAAACAATAAAAAATAAGATGTATAACTTCCAAATCAGCAATGATGAAAAAAGAGAAATAAAGAAATCTGATTAATTCAATAGAAAGGAGGGGAAAAAAAAGAAACGAAGAAAACTATGATAAAGTACAACATAAAATGATACACAAATACTCGGTAAACACAGGAAATATAAACAGACCAAGATGATCATTTAAAAGTTAGAGATTCTCAGTAGGAACTTTTTAAGTCTAGTCATATACAATACATAAGAGGTTTTACAAAAACATGAGATTACAGAAAGTTTAATGTATAGGAATGGAAAAATTATAGCCCCGGCAAATATTAAACAAAAGAAGGCTGATGCAATTACATTAATACCTAAAAATAGATTTTAAGACAAAATGCATTATTAGAAAAAATGAAGACCATTTCATAATGACAGTAAAAACAATTCACCAGAAAGATATTACAATTCTGAGCTTAAATATACCCCATAACATAGCCTCAGAATTAATGGAATGAAAAGGAGAAACTGATGAATCTATATTCATACAAGGACATCCAAAATATCTTTCTTCATAACTGATAAATTGAGCAAATAAAAAAAATAAATAGAAAATTTTTGATCAACAAAATTAGCCAACTCAATCTAACGGTCATATATACAATCCTGTACCCAGCAATAAAACATGCATTCTTCTCAAGCACACTTGAACCTTTATACAAAATAACCATGTTCTAACCCACAAAGCAAATCTCAATAAATATCAAAGAATCTATATCATATAGGACACATTCTCTGATCACAGTGGGATTAAGCTAACTCTCCAAAAAGCGTATGTTTGAAAAATTTTAAACACCTCCAAATAACTCATGGACTACAGAAACACATAATGAAAACTTAAATTATTTAGAAAAAGGCAATAAAAATACTGTATATCTAAAATTTCTAGGAGGCACCTGAAGTTGTATTTAGATAGAAGTTTATAGCTGTACATGCTTATAAGAAAAGAACAAAGGTTGAAAATTAATGAACTGTCCAGTTCAAAGGATAGAAAAAGAAGGACATGGAAGAAAATAAAAAATAAGGGGCAGGAATCAATAAAACTAAGAAAAGAGAGATCACCAAAATTAAAAGCTCGTTTTAATAAGGCTTATGAAACCAACAAACTTCAAAAGGAAAGTAGACAAATCAATATTAAGAAAGAAAAGGAGGAGACAGTTATCAAAACATTAGAGATTTTAATAATCTTAAGAGACTATTATGGACAACTTTATGCCAACAACTTTGAAAACTTAGAAATAATGAAAATTTTCCTAAAAACATATAATTTACTAAAACTAACTCAAGAAAAAAGAGAAAATCTAAGCAGCATCATAACCATTAAAGAAATTGAATCTATGATTTAAAGTCTGTCCACATACAATACCAGGTCCAGATGATTTCACAGGCACATTCTACCAATCATGTAAAGAACCAATTAATCCTGATCTTATCAGACCATCCCACTGAGAGACAGACTGAGACAGAGATGAATTCCCCAACTCATATTATGAGACTGATACAGTCTTGATACCAAAACTGGACAAGGATAATGCTAGAAAGTTATGCCCATCAATATCAGAGAGCTACATTAAGGCTAATCTCACGTAAAAGTATAGACTCAAAAACCCTAAATTAATATTAGCAAACCAAATCCAACGACATATGTATAGATTACGTATCAAGCAATGTACATACAAATTATGTATCAAAAGAAAGTAGGGCTCATATCAAAAATGCAAAAGTGGTTTAACAGCAGAAAAAGCTTTGATGTTGAGTCACCCCATTAACAGATTAAAAAATTTTTAAAAATAGATGATCAACTCAATAAATGCAGTAAGAGCATTTGATAAAAACTTAATACTCATTCAAATGAAAGATTCTTAACAAAACAGGGACAGAAGATATTTGCTTATAAGAGAGACTACTGAAAAAATAAGCAAATGTAATTCTTGATGTTAACATATGAGAAGTGTTCCTGATAGAGTCTGAAATAATAATAAGGATGCCTACTATCATCAGTCATGTTTATTCAATTATATTCAAGTTCTTAGTCAATGTAGTTGCGGGGGAGGGAGAAAGGGAAGGAGAGAAAGAAAAGGTATATGGATTAGAAAGGGAAAAACAAACCTATCATTATTTACAAATATTATAACTGCCTATACAAACAATAGATCTAATAAAAGATTTCAAGGTTGCAAAACCCAAGATCGGCGTATAATAACCAAAAGTGTTCCTATTCACCAGCAACCAAACAGAACACATAATCTTTAAAAAGAAATGAATTTAAAACAACAAATCTTCCATAAAATAACGTAACAGATATACTCATGACCTTAAGGTGGGGAAATTTTTCTCAAATAGAAAAAAAAAAAACTATCTATAAAGGAAAAGACTGAAAAATTGGACTATATTAAAATTAAAAACTTCTCTCTCTCTGTCAAATAAATAAATAAATAAAATCTTTAAAATAACAAAAACAAAAACTTCTGTTCATCAAAAAACACCATTCAAGGAATGAAAAGGCAAGCATATCAGCAATACGTACGCATGACAGAAGTCTTATCTTTAGAATATGTTAAAACTCCTACAAATCAATTTTTTTAATGGGCAAAAGACTGGAAAGAGGATAAACAAAGAGCCAATAAACAAATGTGAAGGGGCTCACCATCATTATCAAGAAATTACAAATTAAAACCACAATGAGATATAACTACACACCCATGAGAATGGCTAGAAATAAAAAGACTGACTACATACCAAGTGTTTATGAGTAGGTGGAGCAAAGAGAAAGCTAAAACATTTTTGGTAGGAGTGTACACTGGCACGACCATTTTGGAGAACTGTACGTAGAGAAACTGAATATACGCATCCTCGAAGACTCAGAGATTCCCCCCTCTTGGTATATGTATACCAACAGAAAGGTATTCATATGGGCACAAAAATCCATGTACAGGCATGTTCATAGTAGCATTATTTATTTTAGTTCAAAACTGGAAGCAACCCAAATGCCCATCAACTACAGAAAGCACACACAAGTTGTGGTATAAGCCTTCACTAGGATACCATAAAGAAAGAAAAATGCACAAACAACTACTACATGCAACAACATGGACATACCTCACCAAGAGATTGTTACCAAAGGAAGCCAGACACAAAAGAAGCCATACTGAGTTCAAAAAGGGCAAATCTAATCTACAGTGCTAAAGTCAATAAAATGGGTTATCTTTTGAAGGGTGACAACTGAAAGGGACATGCGGAAAGCTTCCAGAGTACGAGTGATGTTCTGTATCTTGATATGGGTGATGGTTACAAGGCTGTGTTCACTTGATGAGAATTCTCTGAACTGTAACCACTTGCAAGTTAAGTATGTACTTTCCTGCATATATGTTATAACCCAAAAAATTACTTTAAAAATATACGTATGTGATCAAAATGATGATATCCCAGAAACAAACCTGATTAAAGAAATGTGT
Organism: Halichoerus grypus; assembly: GCF_964656455.1. Taxonomy (NCBI): domain Eukaryota; kingdom Metazoa; phylum Chordata; class Mammalia; order Carnivora; family Phocidae; genus Halichoerus; species Halichoerus grypus. Next base: position 81,842,252 of record NC_135725.1, on the reverse strand, counting down.
AAAATCTTTATGGAGAAAAACTCACAGTATGATTATAAATTTCATATACATGAGCAAACGGCCAGAAAGAAGAAAATGAAAAAGTGTGTGTATATGATGAGGAGAGACTTGTACCACCAGATTCAAGATATTACGACAGTGATTCAGGAATTTAGAAAGGAATTTAGTGTAGGGAGAGATAAGTAATTCAACAAAATTAAGAGCTCAGAAATAAAATACATAAAAAGAAACTTGACATGCTACAGAGGAGTAAAGAATGAGCTAATCAATACATGATACTGACAGAACTTATTACCCATTATAAAAAAGAAACTTTAGAAAACTAGATTCCCAACCTCACGACATATTCAGGAATAAATTCCATATGAATTAAAAACCCATGAAAAGTAAAAATCTTTAAAATATTCAGAAGAAAATATAGAAGAATAGCTTTAAGACCTTGGATAGGTAAGGATTTGTTAAATAAGACATAAAAAGTACAAACAATAAAGAAAAGGACTAAAAAATATGACCATATTAAAACTTATGCTCAACAAAAGATATCGGTAAGTAAAAAACAAAGCAGACAGCTATAACACATAAAATCAACAGAGGACTCTCATTCCTAACACAGAAAGAATCCAATAAACCTAAAAGAAAATGTCAAGCCACCAACTTTTTAAAGAGGCAATCAAAAAAGATAAAAGCTAAATAGCCAATTAAATTTGAAAAGATGCTGCTTACTCGCTGTAGCTAATGTGTGTGATGCCGTGCGCATCAAGAGCCCCCCGTTTCCAGTTCTGCCACTAACTAGATGTGACCATGGACAAACATCTTACAAAGGCACCTCGGCTTCCTCATTTGTAAATGGTGAGATCTGTGCTTCACCAGATAATTACAAAAATTTCTTCACTGGATAATTCTAATTCTTTCACTGGATAAGGATCAATTTACTAAATATGTGAATTTAAAAAAATTAGTGCAACATACAGATTAAAAATTGTTGCCATTATCACTATTAACAGAATGTAAGTCTTCTAACTAAGTATTAATGCTCTTTCAGCAACTTGTTCATTTTCCTATTAATAGAAAAGGGAAGGTCCATAAGAAACGATAAAAGGAAAGCCAGTGGAAAAAATACTCAGCAGCATCTTTCCAGCACCATCTTTGGGAATGGACGCCCTGACCCACCACTGCAAAAAGCAGGTGTGCTTGACAATTTTCTGTCACTACTTCATTCAGTCAACATTTTTTGATACATACTACGTGTCAGGCCCTCTTAGGTACTAAACAAGATACAGACCCTATCCTCATAAAGTCCGGCATAGAAGACATATAACAAACAATAATTAATCTTACAATTAATTGATTAATTAATGAGTGCTGTGCTAAGGACGTCAAATGTAAAATAACCGTGCGTATGAGTGCACGTAACAAGGGACCTGACCCACTCTAAGAGGTCAGAGAGGGCTTCCATGAGGAAACGCCATTTAAGCTGAGACCTGCGGTATATCAAAGTCTCATTCTTGGATGACACAAACCATTAAGATCATCCATCTAAATCCACGGCTCTAATACCTCCTCACCCAACAAACTTCTGGTTTTAATTTTACTTCCAACATAGGTCTTGCTATAAGGAGAAAACATGTTGATCTCTGCCACAAATAGTCTTATTTGCTTGGCACTTACATCTCTAATTCTAAAACTAAAAGAAGGAACTCAGACATTTTCTAAGCAATGGTAACATGGGAGGCAGCATGGTAATGAGCAAACAGACCCTCAGTTCTACCACTGTCTCTGTCACTGTGATATCTTTTAAGCTGATCAACTGAACTGTCTGAGACACCATGTCCTCATTCTTCCACAAGGGGAGAAATTCAGTACCTCTCCGAGATCCCTTCCAGCTATGACAGTTCAAGGGCTAAATGTAAGAAAGCGGTGAGGAGGTCATATATCTCTACCTTTGGCTTTCTTGGTAGCAAAATGACGGACTGGTACAGCTGGAAAGCCCGTGGATTGCCCACGGTCATTTTGTCTTCTACTCACTGTCTTCAGCATCCCTTCCGAAACAGGTCTGGTCCAGGCTGCAAGGGAGTTACAAAAGACAGGGTGGACCAAGCGGAAGCACCTTAAACCCGAGGCCATGACTGAAGACAATCCTTGTGAACATTCACTAAAAAGAATAAGACAAAAAGGAGATCTAAGTAAAACAGACTGTATTACAACTTCAGAAAATAATTTGTATTAATTATCAAGCAACCCCTGCAAACTGAGCTATGTGCTAGGCAATTTAAATATATTATCTCCTCCCAACAGCCATCCAAGGAAATATGATTAGCCCCATATTACAGGATGAAGAGATTGAGGCTCACAGAGATTTAAGTAACTTGCCCATAGTCTGTAAGACTCCAAATCGCCAGGCTCTTTCTACTGTACCAAATGCTTCTTAGAGTACACAGGGAACACAGAGTAAGTAAATGTGCAGCAGCCTAAATCTTTAATGATGCTAATTAAATCCTTACATGAGAAAAGGCAAAAAATCTTGATAAAGTTATACTATAAAGAGGGAGGGCAGAGCACTGAAAGAGGACTTTAAATTTTAAAAAAATCATTTCAACAGGCATAAAATGACTGGAAAATTCACACGACAGCATTTAATTAAAATTTTCTTTGGTTCCTTATGCACTGATTACCAATTAGAATGCACTTTACTTTAATGGGAGTCTGAAGCACGGTTGAGGTTTGAGGTCTTCCATGTTACAGAACTGAAGCTCTGGAAAATGCCACCCTCCTCAGTGTTAACACAAGTTACACATTATACATCTGAAGTTCTGACCATGAAAAAATGCTAGCATCTAGCTAATGTACAGCTAGCCTCTGCCAGGAATCTGGCTATCACTGAGTTAAAACCAAGAACAATTCTCATCAAATACCTGGAAGCTACTACTATCTTTGAAAATCTGTCCTACACCTCATTAAAAAAAAGAAAAGAAAAGAAAATCCTATCCTAAAATGCTGATGCAGTAGAACTAAATCAGAGCATGTGCTCTGTAGCCAGATGGAATCCAACCCCAGCCCCACCACTGACTAAATGCCCCTGACCTGACTCTGCACCTCGATTTCCTCAACTGTAAAATGGGGATAATTATAATTATTTCTTAGGGTGGGGAAGAATAAATGAGTTTATGCAGGTAAAATAATGGGCACAGTGCCCAGCGGACAGCAGGAGCCCCCAAGAGCGTATCTGTTGATAGCTATCGCCTTTCCTTTCAAAAAGACTTTCACACAAGGGTCAGACACAATAAAGAAATCTTGCGTGTCATTATACAAGATAGCCTAGTCAGTCAAATCTGGATGTATTTTTCTTTTAATTTTTTATTTAAATCCCAGTTAGTCACCATACAGCGTTATATTAGTTTCGTGATTCCACACTTCCGTCCATCACCCGGTGCTCGTCATGACTAGCGCCCTCCTTCATCCCCATCACCTACTTAACACCCAGCTGCTTTTATTTTATTTATTTTTGGACATACATTTCAACTTTGGACAGTTCACTCCACCTATCTGGGCATCACTTTCCTCATCTGCAAAATGAGAAAAATAATCCTGATCTTAAAATGAAATAGTAAGTGTATGGAAAACACCTAGCACAGTGCCAGGAATACAGTATCTGCTTATTCAATGCTAGCTATCATTATCATTATTTCTTAAAAGAAAAGCAAATGAGCAGAGCAAAGGCAAATTATTTCTCCTGATAGAATTTTTTTCTCTCCTGATGGGATTTTTAATAGCAAGGGATGCTAGATGTCATGGATTAGTATATGAAGTCAGTAAAAGCAAATCTGGATTAAAAAATAAAGAAGTATCTTTTCTTCTTCTTTAATTATTATCAATAGCTGCTATTAACTGAAGTCAGGCCCAGGCTGATTGCTTTACCTGTACATATTTCACTTAATCCTCCCAATAATGCCACAAAGAAAGTATAGTAATCTCCATTTTACAGATGTAGAAACTGAGGTTCAAAGAGACTGTCACTGTCCAAGGGCATGGAACTAATAGCTCTGCCCTATTTCGGCAAAACTGTTCACAAAATTTGGCTCTGAGTGAGGTTTCTATATCTAGATTTTTCTAATATAGCCAATGCCTAACCCACACTTATATCCAAATATGGCTGTATAATAATGTGTTTTTTTAATTTATCTTTTTTTTATCTACGGGGTCTCAATTTGGCTGCTCCATTTAAGACAGGTTTCCTGGTGTTCCTGTTGCAGGTCATAATACCAATCCACAAAGCAACAGGAAATCAAAATGGGTTAGAAATAAACAACCTTTGACAGAAAATGCAGTACCCAAAAGGAGACCCAGTACATGTGAACCGGAAGACAACTCTATAAATAAACCACATTGCTGAAATGTTTTAGGCACAGATTTTAATTGCACAGAAGTCAGGAAATTTCGAAGTGGAAGTTCAATAAAGGCAGTCCCTTGGGCCCTTCACCTTAAGGACATGCATATTAACAGTTCAGCACAGAAGAATTAAAGTCGAGGAAAGGAACTGTCACAGGAGCCCAATCCAACAAAATTAACCTATACTGAGAGAAAAATGTGTCAGGAAGTACCTGGGCTTTGGACACAGTGTTGAACTGGAATCCCACACTTATTAACTTGGGTAGATCATTTCGCCTCTCTGAGCTGGTTTGCACCCCATTTTTACCATGGTGATATTAATGAGGCTTTAAGAAGATAATTGTAACAATAAAAAATGAAACAATTGCCAACACTTACAGAGTTACAACTATGTGCCAGAAACAATTCTAAGCGCTACATTGCATACATTAACTTATTTGAACCTCATAATATCACTATGAAATAAGTACTATCAGTATACCCATTCTATGGATGAAGAAAGAAAGGCACAGATAAATAATTTGCCCAAGGTTAGAATTCAGGCAATCTAGCTCCAGTCTGTGCTCTTAACCACTATACTATACTATTATGTACCTGAAACCACTCAGAGCAATTACTGACATTATTGTTGAAACCGTTGAAGTAATTTTTAAAAATATTTGAAGCACATACTGTTTTTCCAAAGTTAAGGTTCTCAAAACTTGACCTTCTCTGTTTCCCATAGGTGTATTTTAATTTTAAAAAAGAACTAGATGAGGGACACAAAGCCCATTGTCCACTCTCCCAGCAACTTCTCCCAATTCAGCTGTATATTAGCTTATAATATGTACATTTTTAATACTTTCACATGTATTATCTGATAACCAGATATGTGATTACCACCCACATTTTACAAATAAGCACACTCATTTTTCATTTCCTGGAACATTCCTTCTGCTCCTAGGTCTTCAAACATACTGCTGAAGTTGAATCTGCTTGGAATGATTTTACCCCACCTCTTTAATGAACTACCTCCCATTTTTCTTTCAGATTTCAACTTAAGCATCGCTTTCTCAGAGGATGCCTTCTCTGGCTGTCTCCTCCAACCCAACTAGATCAAATGTCCTGTAGCCCATTTTTGTTAACACCCTACACTTCTTCATAGTGCTTAAACAATATTAGCTAATATTTGTGTAGTTATTTGATCATTGCCTAATTCCCGCCACAAGACTATAACCATCGCAAGGACTGATCTATGGTTGTCTTGTTCATTGCCATACCTCCAGTACCTAGCACAGTCCCTAAACACAGAAGACACTGAATACAAGTGATGAATACATGAATGAAAGTCTAGAAAGAGCAGGTCCTTGACCAAGGTCACAATTATGGTTCAAGATTTGGAATCTAAGCCTCAGATTGAAGGTCCTGGGATCTACTTACCAACAGTGCTTCAATGATCTCTTGGTTTGCCAGATTTTCCACATAGAGATAGTAGGGTATGCTCTCTAAATTCAGTGCCATGTAAAGGTGTTTATAGCAACTGACTACATAGAATCTGACTATTCATAGTATCATGACTATAGTATAGAATCATGTCCCTGACATAGCCAAAGGAGGATAAGACACTTTAACAGGTGGAGAAAGAGCTTTTGCCTAAGAGCTAGAAGGTATGAATCCCAATATTCCTACTTCATCACTCCCTGCCAACCATCCTCTATAGATTCATAACTACCTGTACTCAAAAAGCATTTGCACCAGCTCTAGGACTGACATATGACTTGTATCAAATCATTTCTCCCACCTAGGTTGTGTTTCCTCAACTGTAAAATGAAAGGTCAGACCAGATTCTGGGTAGTGCAATGGAGTGTAGTGAAAGGAAAACGGCACCAAACCTAGAGAAGACCTGGGAAAGAGCCCTGGTTCTAGCACTTCCTAGATAAGTGACCTCAGCTAGGTCGAACTCTCTGGACCTCAATCTCCTCTGTAAAATGTAGATGAAAATACTATTTGTCAGGGTTACCAGGACGATCCAATGAGATAAGGGCTGCAGAAACACTTTGTAACTAGATAACAGTACTGAAATGACAACTGTTCGCCAAGGGAAGACACAGAGTAACGGCTAAAAGTTGAGGCTTTGTAATTTAAGCTCCGTCACTTACTGGCCGCATGACCCTGGTAGTTATTTCTCTGAGCTTCCACTTCTTCATCGTGGGGCGGGGGGGAGGATAATAATACCTACTTCCACGTGAAAACTAAATGTTCCTGCCAAATAGTGGGCTACTAAGTAGTGGCAACTATTGAGTAAGCTCCCTTCCCCTCCGCCATCCTCGAAGTTCCTAGCTGAGGAGACAAGCCCCGCCCCCACCCCACGAAACTCTCTGGGAAGCGACAGGTTCCGCCCCCAGCCTTAAAGGTCAAGCCGGACTCGAATGGAACCGGTCGGGGGACGGCGATCAGACTCCCTAAGGTCCCCCAGAAATCTTTGAATAGAAGTCTCTGGCACCCGGACCCAGCGCGCGCCTCCGGGCCGTGCAGAGGCCACTCACCAGCTATCGCCCAGGTTACTAGGAAAAAACCTACGCCACCGTGGTGACGGCGGCGGCGCGGGCGCCATGACGTCATGGGGCGGCGTGGCGGCGCAGGCGTAGCGCGTCACCGACGGCCTGGCAGGAGGCGGTGTTGAATCGGACGCGTTTGGAGGGCCGTCGGGCCGTGGAGTCGGGATCTGCTTCTGGGGCATGAGCCGAGGGGACGACGCCGAGGCGACGAGGTGAGTCCGGCCGCCATGCGCCCCTGCACCCCAGCGCGGGCCCCGCGAGGGTCTCGCAGAGCAGGCTGCCCTAGCAAGACGGCTTCTCAGGCCCCGCCCCGGATTGTCCCGCCGCTAGCCCGGAAATAACAATCCGAGAAATGACCCATCGCATCTGGGAATTCGCGGCCAGGAATCGGGAAGCCGGGGTTCCAGGCTTGACCCTGCCGTTACCGTTAGCTTTAGGAACAAGTGGCTTTGCTTCTCTGGACTTTAGTTTCCCCGTATGATTATTCCTGCCTTCCAGGTTGTTGCAAGTCAGATGCGAGGATAGATAACAGCGTTTTGTGAACTCTCTTAATCTAGGGGGTTGTCGCCATTGCAGACCTAAAAGATTTTGATAGTCGCATGCCATCTTGATCTCATTACACTTTACCGTTCCTCAAAAGGCCCTGGGCTGAGCTGTCATAGATACTGTCTCATTTAAGCTTCTTAACGACCCATGAGTTAGGGATAATCGGGCCCATTCTAGAAAGGAAGAAGAAACGGAGGCTCCAAGTGGAGCCTCATTCATTCATTCAGTAAATATCGAGCACCAGCCATGAGCCAGACAGTGTACTAAGTGCTGGGGATAGAACTATGATCAGGACAGGCAAGGCCCTGCCCTGTAGAAGCTTACATTCTAGTGAGGGAGACAGAATATGGAATAGGAAATAATATTGAATTAGCATTATCTGGAAAGGAAAGGTGGCTTTGATAGAGTCTAACAAGGAGCTCAACTCTTAGGGAAAGCTTTTCTGAGAAGACACTTATTAAATCATGCAATAACTGGGTACAAAAGCCAGGATTTGAATATAGATCTTTTGGCCCCATATCCTGTACTCTTGCCACCAAAACATGGTACCCTCCTGTGATATTAAGTAGTTGTTGGTATTGCTGTTTTCAGACATGAGAATATCAGGAGGTCCTGTCATTGAAGCCTCATCTCAATGTTATGTCCTTTAGAGAGGCAGGCCTTCCCTCTCCACTAATTCTGAAGTAGTCCGACCCCGTCTCCCTGTCAAATCACCTTGCTTAATTGTGTTTGCAGCTGTCAGTAGTTACTTACATATTGCTTATTTTCCTTTTGTTTTTTTCCCCCCGCCCCTCTTCCAAATACAAGCATCCCTAGCAGAGACCTTGTTTGTTCACTGCTCCGTCCCCAGTATCTAGACAATGCCTAGAAATAGAAGCTCAATTTTTGTTTTGTTTTGTTTAATGAATGAGTGATCTGTAGGAAAATAGGAGGAAAGGAAAGCAGGGAGAAGACAAAATGTTTCTCCTCCTCGGTTTCCACTCCTGAGATTCTGTTTCTGTGTGTTTCACCTTTCTCTCAGGAGGTAAGAGCAAGGTCTATAGCTTATTCATTTCTCTATTTTCAGCACATAGCCCTGGGTTTAGCAGTTAGCAGTTGCTTATCATGCATTGCTGAACAGATTGAACATGTGAGTGAGAAAGGAAGAATACCCTCACATGTGGAGCTAGATAAACATGTTCAACAAACACGTAAGGCCCACCGTGTGCCAGACTTCATAGGCTCCACTGAGATGAATAAGAGGTAACGGCAGTATTCAGTATATGTCACCTGTTGTTTTTGAGACATTTCCTGGAGCACTGACCTCTGAGGCACATCTGCTTACATGATACACATGGTTCCTATGTGTATTTTAGTTCTGAAGTCTGACACAGCCTGCCATCTTCCCAGCTCTTTTTTCTTTCTCTACCACATTATACATTTGTTAAAGCTTTATTTTACATCTGTCATCTCATTTTTGGCCCTCTCAGCAACCTTAAGTTACAAGCAGGGCAAGGTTTGATATGTAGAGATGAGGAAACAAGCTTACAGAGAAGTGACTTCCAGTGGAAATGCCAGACTTTGAAACCAGGTCTTCTTGACACCCAGGTTTTTTCTCTTGCCCCTATTGTCTCCATCATAACCCTCATCCTCCCTTTTTGGTTGTGAGAGGAGTCATTCCAGGATGGAAGACTAGTAATAATTTAAACTAACTTTAATTGAAAGCTTCTTAGGTGCGATGCATTGTTCTTAACGCTTTGGGTGTGTTAACTCAGTAAATCCACACAACTTTTATGAGGTGTTACTCCATTTCAGAGATGAGGAAACTGAGGTACAGAATGGCAGAGTAACTTGAACAAGGTTACACAGCAAATAAACGGTGCAACTGGAATGACTAAGGAGGAATTAGTCTCTTCTTCTGAGTCTCTCCCCAAATATTAAACATGATTCTAGTGAACATTTATTGATTGCTTACTGCTGTTAGATGCAGTGTTTAATGATTTTTCATGCACTATCTCTAATCTTCGCAACAGCCCTATAAGATAAGAACTGTTCTCTCCATTCATAATGTGAGGAAACGGAGGCTAGAGTGTTCAGATTATTCTCCATCAAGTCACACAACCGGCTTTCAAACCAAGTTCTAACTCCAAAATCTACGGTCTTCAATTTCCTAGATTGCCTCTTTCATGAGGAAGACATGTATGCTGCTCTTTCCCACCCATCTCCTTTAGTGCCATTAAGACTCTTCTTTCTGGTGATTTCCAAGACTTGTTTTGGGTGACAGTTTTTAAACTGGAGTCATGTAGTAATAGAGCCTTTGGCCTCCTGCCCAGTCTGCCTCTGGCTTCAGAAGAGGAAAACTGTAGTTTCTGCACACAGAACCACGCCCCTTTCACCTTAAATGGAAGCTTTTGCACTCTGGCTGCCAGAGGAGCTGTCCCAAGGGAACTGGTGCTGGGGCCCTGGTTGTGGAATGACTGAGGCCTTTGAAGAACTGGCCAGAGCTTGCCCTCCTTGAATAAATGTTTGTTGAATTGAATTTGAAGCCTCATGTTCACACAGTGTTGCTCCTCTCCTGCCTGAATGTTCACGTTTCCTTTAGTTTTTCATAGAGATTGATGGAAGCAGAAACCAAAACTCTTCCCCTGGAGAACGCATCCATCCTTTCCGAGGGTTCCCTGCAGGAAGGGCACCGGTTATGGATTGGCAACCTGGACCCCAAGATCACAGAGTAAGTCTAAGTCCTCTTAAGTCATTACCTACAACACTGGGATGTTTGCACTGATAACGTTCAGAAGAATTTTCAAGAGATGCAGGATATATTTTGGCCCTTTTGTTTATGTTTTAATTATCTTTGAAGGGTATGTGCTTTTGTTACTAACCTGTTATGTTGACATTTTTCTCACGTTTGAACTCTTCTGCAAGAACATAGGCTTGGGTATTGTTTAAAACACATACCTCTTTTTTCCTATTTGCCAAAGATGTTTTCCTGTTTTCACCAATTTGAATCCTTGGACCCGGTGACACAGACATTATTTTCTAGAATCAGCCCACAACATACTTTCGTTCCTCAAAATGAAGGAACAAGCTGGAGAAGTCTCAGTACCTTCACAAACAGGCAGACGGTACCACTTGATTGTAATTCATGTGAAGCAGCCACGGAACCGTAGAAGGTCAGAGCTGGAAGGCATCTTAGAGATCACATCAGTCCCTTCGGTTTTCATTCAGTTGTGAAATGATGTGAGTGCCTGTTGCGTGCCGAGTGCCCATTTGTGCCGAGTGCCATGCTAAGCAGTGCTCTGACTTTTTTAAATCTGAGGAACCTTGTCTTAAAGTAACCAGAACCTGTTTATAAAATAAAAGCTCAGAGCTGCTCTGATTATTGGGGGGTGGGGGGGTGGGGAGAGGTCCGCCCAAAGCCTTTTGGCAACTGCCACCCTTTCTTTGGTGGTAAGTTATAGGACTCCATGGAGCACACTTTTCAAGTGAAAAGCTCTGATATGATCCAGCTCCCTTATCCTAAAGTAAAGGAAACTGGGGCCTAAGACATGGAAGTACCTTGCTCAGGGTAACAAAACTAATTAAATTGTCCTGACTCCCTACTCTTTGTACTGTGGCCATTATAGTGGAAAGCAGTTTCTTAGCAGAGAGAATTAAGAGGTTTTTTCTTCTCCCAGTTGCTCAGTAGGTACAGGGCTATGGTTGGCGGCAGGATGGTTACGGAGTGAGTAGATCGGGCTCTATGGGATCAATGCTTAAAGCAAGCATAGAGTATGCCATCAGTCCTAAAAGTTACTCCCTTTGGAATAGTGTTAAAGGCAGGGTGAGAGGAGACAAGAGAATCCACTTATTTGAATCAAGGATGAGAAGAGGTGTATATAGGATTGGGATTGGGAGAAAGAAGGGGATGTGAACTAATGGATCAGGATCATAACAGAAAGTTTAGTTCTTTAATCCTACTCAAGTTGAGATCAGCTAAATATAGATAACTTTGGTCCCTCTAGGAATTATGATGCCATTTAAGATATGTTGTCCCCCATGTTATGTTGCCTTGGTCACTGGGGCCCTGGAATGAACTGTGCATTTATTTTGGTTCTCTTTATGGCTTGTGGCTTTGAGGATGAATGTGTGAATCAGCCAAACCTCTCAATCATGTCTGTTGATCAGAGAAGCTGTTTCCATCATCTAAAACCCAAGCTGTGAGGGGATGTTCCCAAGAGTGGTTTCCATTCCCACCTCTGCGTGTGTGCATGGAAATCTGGAACATGGAAACACTGTTCATTGTTTTGGCTGCAATTCACTATAATGAGACTTGTTCTAATTGTGTCCTGCTGCTTGATAGGAAGATTCAAATAGGCATCTGCCCCCTCAGTTTATGTCATAAGTTGGAGTATATGAATGTTTTCTTCAGTTAGAGCATTAACAGGAACATTGAAAGAAAACTTTCCTACTCGTATCTCTGCCCTTTTTATATCAGGCTGAAGGTGGATCTCATGTACTGAACTGCAGATCAGGGCTTTGCAGGGTCTGCCTGTGGCTTCCCTACCAGTGGGTCACCTGCGATTTTGTTTACTCTTTTTCTTCTCTGGATTCCTTGTGTTAAAACATGTTCTCTCCCAAACAAACTGATTTATTAAATAGTAATAAATTTCTTTTTAAAGATACAGCCCCCTAATCATAGCTATGGTTAGCATGGTATGCTTAGTATTATCTCATTTAATTTACTTAATTACAGTAAAGAAACCTAACGTGTTAGTAAGGTAGGTCTTATGGAAATATGTGATTTCCTTCCAAGTTTTTGAATTACATAAACTTCTGGATCCTGTTCCTCTCAAGGTGGGTAATGATGAGCCTAGATAAATTATTAAAATAGTCATTTCCAGACATGGTAGGATTGAGTGTTGTAACTTTCGTGAATATGGGGCACCTGGCTTGTAGTCCAATCCCAAAGTATTTGAATCCAGATCTTTAACTCTAATAACTCTTGAGAGAAGTTTGCAGATCATACTCCAGTTTTCATAATTAAACTGACACCCCACCCATAAATTGCTGCTAGTTCCTGCTATTTCCCCCTTCAACACACTCTTCTTATCTCTTTCCTGTGCATATCCCTGCTCTTTACCATCCCTCTTCCTGATCTCTTTTATAAATGGATTTGAATGCTCTTATACAAATGGTCTCTCACCTCTTGTTAGAAGACAATACATAGTGTATATTTATTGTCATGAATGGTTATAGGGGTATATAAAACAGTGGCAGTTAAAAAAAAAAAAGATTTTTCCACTCAATTTTTCAAAGTTTATTTTGTAATTAATTCGAGTCCTCCTATGTGTATGTGCTTCTTAGTTATTAATCTGAGTTCTGCTCAAGTTACCTGGGACGTCCCATTAATCTCTTCCCAGTGGAATATGCATTGTTAACCGACTGTCTAGCACTCCGATATTCCGCTTCATGTTGATTTGTGTTCAGTATTTTGTGGTTGCAATATTCACCATTTCATTGCTATGCTAGCTGCCAAAAATACCTGTACAACTAAATAGGTCTTAGAGGTTTAGATTTAAGGGAATGATGACGTATTATTAATTGTGGAGGTAGCAGATCCCAAATCCATGTTCTTTCTACACTATTCTGATTCCTCCCAACTATATTTCGCTTCCTATTTCTTACCTGTAAGGTAAGAATGTTCAACTAATGATCTGAACATTTCTTCTAGCTCTAGTATTTATTACTAGTATTACTTCCTCTTACTTAAGCTCATAACAACCTTGTGAGGCAAGTAGAACAGATAATATTTTCCCTGTTTTTATTTATTTATTTATTTTTAGGTAGGCTCCATACCCAGCGTGGAGCTCAGTGCGAGACTTGAATTCACAACCCTGAGATTGAGACCTGAACTCAGAATAAGAGTCAGACACTTAAGCAACTGAGCTAGCAAGGTGCCCCTCTTCCTGTTTTATGGGACAGAAAGTGTTAAGTGGGTTGACTTAGTATACTGAAAAGTAGTTAATGATGGGACTAATCTCCTATCACCTAATTTTGTGCTCTTTGCACGGATATTCTAGTAGTCCACGTAACAGAACAATCATAAACTAAAGTATCCTATTATAAATTTTAAAATGTAAGGACTTCTTTTAAATTGTTGTGGGACCCAATCTAACCATAGGGTAAAAACAGTACCTCCAAATACCATTGCTAGTGCCTGCAGCAGAGAAGCCAAAAAAGTTAATGTCCTTAGACATTATCTATTTTCCACACTGTGGTTTCCTCTGAAAGGATTAATACCGGCTTTCTTTTTCAAACATTAAATGTGCTACGTAGAAAGCCAAATTAATAGCCACTGCACAGTTCATAAGGAGAAGTAAAGAGCAAAGCCAGTAGAAATTCTAAAAGAAGGAGCATTCTTTTTTTTTTTATGTTATGTTAATCACCATACGTTACATCATTATTTTTGATGTAGTGTTCCATGATTCATTGTTTGCGTATAACACCCAGTGCTCCATGCAGAACGTTCCCTCTTTAATACCCATCACCAGGCTAACCCATCCCCCCACTCCCCTCCCCTCTAGGACCCTCAGTTTGTTTCTCACAGTCCATAGTCTCTCATGGTTCATCTCCCCCCTCCAATTTCCCCCCCCTTCATTCTTCCCCTCCTGTTATCTTCTTTTTTTTTTTTTTTTTAACATATAATGTATTATTTGTTCAGAGGTACAGGTCTGTGATTCAACAGTCTTAAACAATTCACAGCGCTCACCATAGCACATACCCTCCTCAATGTCTATCACCCAGCCACCCCATCCCTCCTACCCCCCACCACTCCAGCAACCCTCAGTTTGTTTCCTGAGATTAAGAATTCCTCATATCAGTGAGGTCATATGATAAATGTCTTTCTCTGATTGACTTATTTCGCTCAGCAAAATATCCTCCAGTAAGAAGGAGCATTCTAGAGGGTGTAAGTAGAAATAAGAAAGAGTGGGTGAGCAGAGTATCAGGAGGACCTTTTTGACTAAAGGAGAGGTTGAATACTAAGTGACAGTTTCACAGTAGTTGGATAGATAGAATACTATCAGATAAATACAGGGTGTTTAAAATTTACTCAGACAAGAAATTTGAATTTCTTGTAGAAGAGACTTACTGTGGGTATTTCACAGGATACTGACAACATGAAAGTGATGTTTTAATGGGGAAATGAGACATCAGTATGTAGAGTGGGTTGGAGGAGCAAAGACTAACGATGAAGATTAACTAGAAGAGACTGCCAGAAACTAGGCCTGTCTATCACCTAGGTAGAGAGTGAACTTGGAAGCCAGTAGGTGAGTATAAAAGATGAAGACCATGATTACAGATCAGAGAGTTGAAGATGACCCTGATGTTCCTTGCCTGAGAAATGGAGACTCATGTCAACACTGACTGGTGGAATAGCTGGAAACAGCATCTGTTTGTGGAGGGGGGTGATCAGTGTGGGTTATACTAAGTAAAGTTAAAAGCAGTGGAGAGCCATCCAGGGGGAAATGTCCTTCTGAGGCCGACTTTCAGAGATGAACTAGAACAAAAGAGGAGAGCATGTGCATGGATGTGTGAGAACAATGTGTTTACCCCTAAAGAAACCCTGGTTTTCTCAGCCCGTTCCTTATTTTTCCATCATGATTCATGCTTCTTTCTTTTAATGCCTTCCTTTGCATGAATCAGCCTTTACTGTTTGCTACTTAAATTTGAAACACAGTAATACTATTTAATAACCACAGAAAGGAGAACATAAAGACCTAGCAAATAATAATTTCTACATTTATAACAAATTTTTCTCTAAAACAAATTATGCATTTAAAACAGCCTTAAATGTCATTTCATTGACTTCCCAATGCCTACGCATCAAATTGAAATTCCCTCACTAAGGACACCAGCATCCTTCATAGTCTGTCCGCTACCTGCCTTTCAGCCTCACCGCTTAACTGCCCTACCTGCACTCTCTTCCGATGGAGCAGGCTCTTTCTCACCTTTATGTCTTTGTACCTGGTATTCACTAACCACCACATCCCCTGCCTCTTCATCTGTGTGCTCAAGTATATACCTCTATGTGCATATCGTAGTGTTTTGCAATTTTTTGATTGCATATATCTCTCCTCTAACCAGAATGTGAGGTCCTTGAAGGCTGGGACCTCGTTGTACTCATCTGGATAGTTCAAGTGCCTAAAACAGTTTTTGACAAGTAATAGGTGTCTATTTTAACATTTGTGTAGATTAATTACTTCTGCACCATTAGGCAGGAAGGCCATTTTCAAGACCCAATACAGAAAGCACTAAGTTGCAGAAATATGTTGGGGCTGGTGTACTAGCTCCTGAAGCCGCAGGGCCCACGTTTCATTAAGTGAAGCAAGGCTCTGATGAGTAGTGAGCCCTCCCATACTTCAGCAACAGATGAAAGTGCTTGCAGATGTGAAAGCAAGATTCTTCAGGCTTTTTTCACTATCAGAGCTCACAGTCCCCATCTCCAGGAAGCAAAATAGTAAACATTTCGTTCCTTTTGTTTCGGTGTTCCGATAATTTCAAGAAATTATCAAACAAGGAAAGAAATCCTGGAGAAGTTGAAAGACACAGACCTAAGCAGATGTTCCTGGAATCTTAAGGTCGCACTTCTCGGGCAGAATGTATTTGTTAGCTTTTCAAAGAATAATCTGTCGGCATTTTTTTTTTCTGAGTAAATTAAAATTCATTTCCTAGGAAATGCCGATCGCCTTACCTTCCTGCTATTAAGCGGAATGGAGCTGATGAAAAGATGACCAGCCCACAGTAGCCCTAGATTGTTTTTCGGAAAAATGGGTTTGACCCACCATTCATGGCAACTAACACATGGGCATAGTAAGTGGAAGATGCAGCTGTGAGTTAAAGACCCGGGGGAGGGGCACCTGGCCAGCTCAGCCAGTGGAGCATGCAACTCTAGATCTCAGGGTCGTGAGTTCGAGCCCTAAATTGGGCATAGAGATTACTTTAATTAATTAGGGCATAGAGATAAATTAATTAGAGACCCAGGGGAGACTCTTCCAGCCCTTCTGTCTGTGCATTCGAAAGGCTCACCCTTATTGTACGCCTACTCAAAAATCAAGTAAAACCAGAAATTTGCACGTGAGGTATCTCCCTTTCCCCTGAAGAATCACCTCCTCCATCCTCACTAGCAGCTGAGGTCTGCTGGTGGGAGTTGAGAATTTAAAATCTAGGGGGTTACAGTTTTCCCTCTCAAAACCGGTCTAAAGACCAGATTAATGTCCACAATATGCCTTGGGATCCTTGTAGCCTGCCCCAGTGCAAGACCTGTGTTATGTCTTCCTTGCTCCACTGCCAGGCACCTGATCCAGGATAATGGGCTTGCTTGTTGATGTGCATTAGTATCCAATTTAATATATATAGCTTATGGTCCACTTCATATCTCTCTGCCTCCCAAAGGAGATTCTTACTCAAGAATAAAATCTTGATGAGTTTCTCCTAGAAAACAATGTGAATATAAATGTGGCTATAAGGACAGCCTTACGGACTCCCTGTGGGGTAGAATTCCCAGTAATAACATTTAGCATGTGGGCTGATACCTTTTTAGTATCACAGGGACAGCATTGTTTAGAGAAAGCCTTGACTCCATTTGAATAGTGTGGAGGATGCCAGGAGGAAGGCCAAAGGAAAAGGAAACGGGAGAGCTGTTGGTTTGTCTCACCCTTACATCAGATGACAGGAAGTCGGAATTGAGATTGGCCACAGCAACCTGTTAAGGCCACATCTGTTTGAATAACTTAAAAGCTCTATAGAAACCAAATAAATTTTAGAGAAAGGAATCCAAGAAGAGGACGAGGGGCGGAATGGTAAACACGAGCTTGGGGTGAACTTCCTGCCAGGAAAAAATTTCTTCCTGGGCCATCCATATTCTTAAATCGACCAGGCTCCAAAGTGTAAACTGTGTTAAAGCAACCGAGGTGGATTAGCTTCCCACAACTGGGTGATTTATAGGACTGGCCAGGTTCCCCTGCCCTCTGTGAGAACAGCCTCAGGCACGTTGTGGTTCCGCATTGTCCCTAACTGTTCAGTCACATCAGGGATTGAAACTCACAGGCACTTACGGAAGGGCCACTAGCTGTGGTTTGGTTTTTGGCAGAGCTTCTCAGAAGTGCAATTCGGACCTAATGATTAATTATGAAATCTATTACAGAAGTCCTCCAAGGTTGTTTTTCTGTTTATGTGAATGTGTATGTGGTTGCTACTTTACTTATTTTTGAGATAGGGTAGGTTTTGGCGTTTGGAGTGTGGGTGTGCGTTCCTGATGGAGTTGTAGTTATTCACAAATACTAGTTCATTGCCAAGAAATTAAAAATAAATAAATCGACACTATTTTTGAGCTTTTCTCCAAAAGAAAAACAAATGGTGCTTGTGGGCCAGACAGCTGTTTGTTAGGTGTGGTTTTTTGTTTGGTATTTTTGTGCTGGACAGACGTATAGCCATGACGATTCGAGTTCCCATTCCAGATAGAGGCAAACAAGTCTGTTTGCCAAATAAACTGACGCAGCAGTTTGGAAGAAGGCAGGGGGCGGGGGTGCGAGATCCCCCCCCCCCTTTTTATCTCACACTTGAGGCTGAGTGGCTGTCCCAATCCCCAGAGTGTGCTCATGGGCCGCGCTTTCTCTGCAGATACCACCTCCTCAAGCTCCTGCAGAAGTTCGGCACGGTCAAGCAGTTTGACTTCCTCTTTCACAAGTCCGGTGCTTTGGAGGGGCAGCCTCGAGGCTACTGTTTTGTGAACTTCGAAACTAAGCAGGTAATGAAACCTCTCCCCTTTCATGGTGCTTCTTATACTCCCCCGCTTCTCTCCGCATCTCTCTCAACTACTTAGAATAGTGGTGCCTTGTGGGCAGGAGCCGTGTCAGATTCCTCTCTGGGTGCCTTGCCCTGTGTCCTGAAGGAGACCCTCGCTAAACGAATGAGTGAACAGCTTTCAAAATCTACCCTCCGCAGGCTCCTGGTCTGAGGCGGCTGACCTACTTTTCTGACCAGATGCTTTGGGGTGCCCACATTAAGCACGTGGACATCCTCCTCCCTGTTACTGGTTTGTTTGTTCCTTCAGTGGCAGGCCAACAAAGCCTCCTTTTCTTTCAATAGTTTTGCCCCGTGGTGCAGAAGCCCTCCCTGTGTGTGGTGAGCCACCCACAAACTCTTTTATTTTGATTTCTTAAAAATGTACCCTTCTCAGTGTCTCAGAACAACTGCATACAGATTTGAATTTACAGGAAGGAGGAGAGCATTCAGCTTCAACCAGGATATATACACGTATCTTCTTGCAGTAGAATTATATCCTTTGGGTGGACATGCCTTGATAAAGAAATTGAATTTGAATGTTATTAAATACAGACATAGTGTTTAAAACTCTCTATAACTTTATTAGTCATGTGGAAGGACATTGCCTAGTTATTGTTGCGTTAATAATCTGTTTGGATGTTTTTCTTGTTATAAAAGTAAGATATGTTAATTGTAGATGAAAATACAGATAAGTGACTTTACTTAATCAGCCCAATACGCAGAGATAAGCTCTGTCAATATTTAGTTATAGATCTTTCTAGTCTCGTCTTTCTTTATATTCACACACGCATACACACGTATGGCTTAGAGCACGCAAAGAAGATCACATCGTCCTGTTTCCCACTCGAAGTATGTTAAAAATTTTCTGTCCTCTACTACACATCCAGATAACATTCTATATTGTGATATTGTGGTTTCACCGGTGTGACTACATATTTGTAAAACTTCAGTGATACAGAGCTTTAATACATACATTTTGTTATATGTAACTTAGACCCTGGTTTAAAAATGAGTCAACATCAGTTTTGTTGACTGCACAATATTTCATCATAGGAATATATGATAAGTTATTTGACTAATCCCAATTGTTAGCTATTTAGGTGGTCCCCAGTGATTCACAAGTGTAACCGGTGTGCTAGTGAATATCTGCATCCCTCTGATTATGTTCATGCATACGTATATCTGTGGACATGGAGCCGTGTCAACAAAGGCCTTGATACGACTGCCAGTCACCTTCAGGCAATGATGTATCAGTATGTTCTGACACTGTACGAGAGTGTTGTTTGTCCTTATCCATCCTGGGGATTCTTTCAGTTTCCTCTAACTTTTGCAAATGAGATAGGCACTAAGTGATACATTGCTGTCCTAAACGGAGGAACTGGAAGAATGCTGTGTATGGTTAGCATTTTTAAATACTTTATTCTTCCCTAATGATAGAGTGTGATGAGCATTCTTGCAGACAGCTAAAATCAGTGGTCATGCTGGGGCTTAGATGTTGGTTTTAAAACACTGGACTATACGTCACAAAGCCTAGCTTCTGTTGTTGGCTCTTCTATTTATTAACTTTGGGCAAGTCTCTTAACCTCTTTTGGCCTCAGTTTTCATTTAAAAATGGGGATTAAAAATATCTTCCTTAGGGGCGCCTGGGTGGCTCAGCCGTTAAGCGTCTGCCTTCGGCTCAGGTCATGGTCCCAGGGTCCTGGGGTCAAGCCCCACATCGGGCTCCCTGCTCAGCAGGAAGCCTGCTTCTCCCTCTCCCACTCCCCCTGCTTATGTTCCCTCTCTCACTATGTCTCTCTGTCAAATAAATAAATAAAATCTTAGAAAATATATATATATATATATATATATATATATATATATATATATCTATATCTTCCTTACCTTCCAGGAAGTTGAGAGAATAGACAAGGGTATATAGGAAAATACCGTTGGCATTTAATAATGCTGTTGAATACATGAACTCTGAAGTGACATACAGAGATAGGAACTTGTTTTTGAAACATTTATCCCCTTGCTGGCATCTTATGACTGCTGATGCTGTAGAATCAGTAGAGAGTACCATGTAAATTCTACTTGACTAGAGGAAACTTAAAAGAAGAGTAAAACATCTCTTATCTGTCTCTCTAACTGCTAAGCACGGATGTCAGTGACTATCCAATGGCTGACACATAGTGAGCACGCAGATATTTGTTGAATGTCATGCTGGTGAGCTCTGGAGGGATAAGAGAATCGCCAGTAAAACCAGACTGGAACGCCTGCTGGTATTACACTGCGATCTCGGATAGATTCGTCTTGTTCCTCTTCCTGTTCCTTAAGGGCTTCTACACCCCCGGTAAACGTGGGTTATGCTTGGCTGAATGCCTCATGGATACAAATAGAGCAGAGAAGGTTTGGCAGGATGGAAAAGTACGACCAGGCTTCCTGGGAATGTCCATAGAGTGACTCTTACCCAGTTTCAGGAATTCCTTTTAACGTTGTTGCTCCTGTATCTGATAGGGAAAGGGTCAGGGAACCTTTGGCTCCAAAAGCCAGGTGCATAGATTGGCTCACACAAATACCTTGCTCACAGGCTCTTTGACTCACTCCTGCTTTTTCCGACCTGGTTTCCTTCACTCTCATATCGTTTGAAGCCATTACTGTTTCTCACTTTGGACCCAGAGTATAAGCCCTAGTCTGGGGTATAGTTCCAGGATCCCTGGAGGGGAGTAAATTTCTTAGCACAGTAGGTCCTAACAGACGGCAGCGTATAGAAAGGTATCAACTAATAAGAACAATCTGCTAACATTGATTGAGTGCCTACCATGTGCTCCGTGCTTTCTTTACGTGCACTCTTTGACTCCTCACAATAACCAATGAGGAACAAGTAGTAGTATCCATATTTTATAGATGAAGAAGCTAATATTCACAGAGATTAACTGGTAGTAAGTGACAGAGAGCCAGGATTGGCATTTTTGTTTGACCAGCTTTACAAAACTCATACACTTTCTGTTATTCTGCCTTTCTTTCTTTATTGTAAACCCTTTGCGAGTTGTTTATCAAAGGCAGTCTGGTTAGGATTGCAGCCATCCGAGCTCGTGAGGCCCTATGAGATACATACAGCTAATTAGGCATTGGAATTTTTGGCTAACATCCGTCCCTTTCCCGGACAGGAAGCAGAACAAGCCATCCAGTGTCTCAATGGCAAGCTGGCTCTGTCTAAGAAGCTGGTGGTGCGGTGGGCACATGCGCAAGTAAAGGTATGTCTCATGGGCTGGAAAGACAACATCAAGCTCACCCGAGATGAGTTTTCCAGAAGATAGTTGTCCACTTACCCATTTGCATCCCAGCCTCTTCACATCTGGAGCAGCCGTACTTTGGTCTCCTACTTCTATTTACCATGTGTGTTGCCAGATTTTTCTTTTGAGAAACATCTCAGGAGGGATTAAGTTCCTTCATTGTTTCTCTCCACATACCCACAGATTCTGTTTTTGATTGATTTTTCCATGTGGCTGATGTATATACTCAGACCTCTATCGTGTTTTTGGTGGGGGTTGTTCTTTGGAGGAAAAAATGTATTTATTTTTAAAATTAGTTGCTTTAGGCATTATTAGACTCTTCCCAGCCTCTTGGTTCTGTGGAGAGTTTGAATATGTTTATCCTAAACACTTGAGAAATGGGTAGTTTGTATGAGTGCTTAAAGCACCAGCATCTCATTACTCCAGACAGTTTGAGAGTTATTTGTGGGACTTTGCCCTGTCTGTATTGTCTCCAAAGCCCAAGAACTGGCCAGTCGCCTTGTTCATCTTATAACTGGTCTCTTGGGAGACTGCACTGGAAAAGATATGACCATGTAAAAAAGAAAAAGAGAGAGAATGGCATCTGTTTTACTTGGCACAAAGGTGCGGAAGTCTGGACTGGAGCAATCCCAAGAGTTTATTCTCTTCCTTCGTGGTGGGGTCTTGACAGACCTGCCTATGAAAAGATCTGTGGCAGTTAAATTTGGAGCTTTGGTCTTTAGCTATACGAGCATGGCTTTTGATCAGAGACTCCCTACCCATCAAGCTTCCCAGTAAACAGTCAGCAATTAAACACTTGAGCTCAGAGTCCAAACTGAAAACCAGAGCTCAGACATTTTGGGTCCTGAGGATCTCAGGTCATCACGGAGCCTTCTCAATTTCTAGGACACATTGCCTTAAAAATAGAAACAACAGAGAATTACCAAATGCTTTTTTACTCAAAAGAAAATCAAGTCTCATTTGCCAAACTGGCTGTCGTTTTCTCATTCTGTGTCTCATTGAAAAGACACGCAAGAGAAATCATCCTTCATTCCTGTCTTTCATTTGAGAATCTCGATGCCTTGTAGTTCTCTTCTCCTACAAGTCTTTTTGACCACAGACTCCTGATTACTCTTTAGTATTTAATTTACTTTTTATAAGAGGTGTATAATTATCTGACATCAAATTAAACTACCCTTTTGCTATAGGATGTTTGCTCTGTCAGTGGCTGAAAGCTGTTACTACTTTTCTTCTCCAGTCAGGCCTGTTGAGAGTGGAATGTTATGCTTGGTACTTTGCAAAACTCTAGCAAAATTTTTAAGTGTTTTGAATAAAGCAAAGTAAATATTGTAAGAGGTGATATGTGACAGTTAAAACAAGAGTGTAGGAGGGCAATCGTATTGTATATTTATACCATCTGTGAATTTGAAAGTTGAAGTTCTTTCCCTACCAAATAAGGAGGACTAGTGGCTAGATGGGAAGCTTCTTCTAAACTTCTTTTTCTGAATTTATTGCTTTTAGGCCAAAACTGTGTGGAGTTTTGCCTTAATTCCAAATGTAAAGCAGTCCTCAGATTGTCTAGAAATACACCGATGATACACTGGTAGGGTTGGAGTTTCTGAACTTACGCACTACAGTCAAGGACTGGTTTTTGCTCACCCAAGTGATTTCCCTTTTTCTTTCAGAGATACGATCATAACAAGAATGATAAGATCCTTCCTATCAGTCTTGAGCCATCCTCAAGCACTGAGCCCACTCAGTCTAACCTAAGGTAAGACGGTGTACTGTAGAAAGACACAAGTATTCCCCAAGAGCGTGAGCCACTTCTTCATTCCAAGCCTTCATTCATACTTCAGTGAATCTTTAGACTCTTAATTTAGGATAGAATCTACTGACTTTTGACATGTTGAGAGATGGGTTCAGTTAATCTCCAGCATGTGTACATACCCTCTGCTGGCATACCCCTAAGATCCTGTACTTAACAGAATTCATGCACTCAAAAAAGGCTGGCTGGACCTGCCACATAGCAGCCAGTGTGCTGGGCCCTGAAATCCAAAGGTATGTCAGACAGTCCTTACCCTAAAAAGAAGCATTTTCGTGAGACCTGAAGTCCCATTGGCGTTTGTCATCGTCCACTACCTCCCCCCCACCGTGAGTTCCTTTCTACAGAGTGTCGTCGGTCTATAGCACTTTCATTCTCTGTGCTGCGTTTCTGTGGCAGCAGCAACTGTTGGTTCTAGTGTGCGCAAATCGTCAGTTACTTCTTCGGAGTTAATTCAAAACAGAAGGAACGAAGGGCTGGGTGGAGAAAGGGGAAGTTAAGTGGATGGTTGAGCAGAAGTAGAGGGTTTTGGGGTTTTGTTTTGTTTTGTTTTTTCCCCTGCATTGCAGCCTAGGGAGAAATTTTAACAATAACAATAGCCAGGATTTATTGAGGTTACTCTAAATCAGGCACTGTGCTAAACACTTCACATGCCATATGTCATTTGATTATAAAAATTCTGGTAAAAGCACTGTACTGGGCATCTTACCTCCGAGGAAACTGACACTTAGCAAGGTAAACTATCTTGGCCAAGACCACCAGGTAGCAAACAGCAGATTCCAGATTCAAAGCTAGGTGTCCTGGACTTCAAAATTCAGTCTCTGAGTTACTACTTCAAAGAAATTTAATGCTGTGAATGCAGGATACAGTTCTGAAGCCTGTTCTGGGGGAGGGAAAGCAGCTATGTGAAGGACATCAGTGTCCTAGAAGGGTTAGAAATCAGCGTGCAATCACAGAGTCAGGAAAACGATGCCTAGTGGATGGAGGACCGGACAGCAAGCAAACCACCTTTCTGGTGTATTTTCTGCACCAAACAAAACACCAAACGTAACAGATCTCACTAAGCTGTAGGGGAAGGTGACCCTGAAATGTTTTCAGGAGCAATAAGGTTAGCAAAGTAAAATTAATTTTATAGTTAGTAGTTTAATATCATGGACTTATTGTTTTGTAATACTTACTGAAATATTTGATTTAATATTTGATAAGTTACATTGTATATATTACAAATAAAATTTAATAAATTTAATATTTATGGTAAGTATTAAATGTAATAGTTAATATAATTGATCTCTTAATTATGTGCTCTTTGAATATTTTCTGCTCCCAGAAATTAAAAAGAAATATATGATGACTTCTATAGGTTCACTGGGAACCATATCCACTCTGCTGTTTTCCCCATAAAGTTTGAACCTCCGTGATCACAAAATTGTATAAATCCGATTCCTGTTGGGAAGAGACCACTGCATTTATGCTTGGTCCTCTACACATTACAATGACGTGTCTTTAGTTTTCTTTTCAATGTTTGCACTTATCCTAGACAGTCTAGTGTTTTCCATTTATTTTGTAATCCAGAGAACCTCAGCTTACATCTTTCTATTAACATCTATACCTAATTAGAGAAAGTTGTCATTTCGTGTCCCCTGCAGAGCAATGGCTGGCTGTCCCGTTAATGGAGGAGGTGCCGGAATGCATCTTGGTAATACCTCGGTGTTCTTTTTAATTGTGACTTAGGTGGTTAATTCTACACGGGCCATGTATAGTTAGTTATGAATATGTGCAGCAGATGCACACTTTTTGAGGTTTCTCTAAAAGGCCATTGTAACATTCCCTTCCAAGTTTCTCTCCCTCTCTGTAGACCACTGACAGCATCGAGAATGGACATGGGGACAGGGGACCATGGGTCCTAGAATACCCCCTGCCTGAGGGCTTTGCCTTCTGGTCCAGGGATGGCAGTGACCTCGGTCGGAAGGGAATTCCTCCCAACTTGTGCAGTGTCTCCTCACCCCTTCTCTCTAATACAGGGCTGCTCAGCTCCCAACCTGATGGAGAGAAAAGAGCAAGGGCTTTGGTGATAATCCACCAGGCTTGAATCCTGGCTGTGCTGTTAGCTGTGTGAACCCTGGGCAAATGACGACCTCTGCATTTGGTTCTTTATCTATAAAATGTGGATATTATCACAAGGATTAGAAACAATATAGGTAAAATTCTGGGCCCAGTGCCTGGCTCACTGTAAGCACTCCATAAATGATTGCATTTAGAAACACCTATTTATTAGTAAAAAAAGATTTTGTAGGATTTCCAGGGTGTGTTTTCCATTATTATTCAGTGATTCAAAAAGTGGTACAGTGTAGTAGTTAATAGTATGGGGTCTGCAATCTGGTTGTGTTTAAATCTCAACTCTCCCACTTACTAGCTATGTAATACTGGGCAAGTTACCCTTACTGTGCCTCGGTTGTTTCATCTGCAAAATGAGTGTGACCTACCTTATAATGTTTTCAATCCTACGTGAATTATTTTTCCCAATTTTTTTTTATTGTGGCAAAAGACACATAAAATAGCATTTACCGTCTTATCCATCTTAGGTGTACAGTTTAGTGGTACCAAATACGTTCATAATGTTGTACAGCCATTACCACCATCCATCTCCATAATTCTTTTTATCTTGCAGAACTGAAACTCTATACTCATTAAATACTAACTTCCCATTCCCGCCTCTCCCAAGCCCCTGGCAACCCCCATTCCACTTTATGTTTCTGATTTTGAATAGTTTAAGTACCTTATACAAGTGGAAACTGGCTTGTTTCACATAGCATAATGTCCTCAAGGTTCATCCGTGTTGTGGCGTATGTCAGAATTCCCTTCCTCTTTAAAGCTGAATAATATTCTGGAATGTGATACGATACCACATTTTGCTTATCCATTCATACATCGATGAACACTTGGGTTGCTTCTACAATTTAACTGTTGTGACTAATGCCGTTGTGAACACACGAGTATACAAACATCTCTTCCGGACGCCACTTTCAGTTTCTGCATGAATTAATCGAGTGCCTACTGTCTGCCAAGCACTGAGGTGTCAAACAGTGTTTGTGTCTGAAGATTAAATGTAGCCATATGCGAAGTACAGCTAACTGTGTCTGGGTTGTTAGTAAAAATTTAATAGATGGTTCAGGTTTGATCTCTTTGTTAAAATGTCACTTGGGTGTGTGTTTTATGTGAAATATTTGCATATTCATATTTGAGTTACCTTGTTGCTTCTGTGATATGCATAAAAGGCACAAGGAAGAGGAGATACACAAGTATTTCCTGAATGCACCTAGGCCCGCTCTGATCCTCCGCTGTCCTTTTTCCAGTGTCACTGCAAAGATAAAAGCCATCGAAGCAAAGCTGAAAATGATGGCAGAAAATCCTGACGCAGAATATCCAGCAGCACCTGTTTATTCCTACTTTAAGCCTCCAGATAAGAAAAGGACTACTCCTTATTCTAGAACAGCTTGGAAAGCTCGAAGATGATGATTATGAATTATTGTAGCAGCAAAAGCAAATTGGTCTCCGCACCTGAAATCCTCCGCCTTTGGACTTTGTCGACGTGAATGGTACTACCCAACAGAGCACAATCACATGTTAACGTTTGGTAACTTGACATGTTTGGATGTTCTCCTGGATGAGTTTCTTCCCTGAAGTATGTGTGGAATTGAGCATCATCCAGAATAAAGAGGATTGTATCCAAAATTGTGATTCGAACACTGGGATGCTCTAGTTGGCTGGTTTGTTTGGATTTGTAACTTCAGAAACATTATATAGTACGCCAGAGAGAAAGGCAAACATAAAAAAATGTTATTATTTAAGTCAGGAAACTAAATGTATTAACGTCCGTCTTAAAAAAAAAAAAAAACAGAGCATTTTTCTGTGCTCAAATGTCTTTACAACATAAAGAAAAAGTAAGAGGGAGGGAAGTGAGCAGTTTTGAATCATGTTGAGAACTATTGTTCCGGAATTTATTATGGAAATCCCTCCAACTGGACTAAAAACGTCCTTGGCAAAAGGGAGCTGATTCTTTGAGCAAATGTTGTGGTAATCTGTTTAAGAATTATGGTTACTGTTTCAAAATCCCAGTTAGGAAAACGTGGTGTATATCTTAAAATTGTTTGCATCAACAAAACTGTAGATTCAAATTTAGCATTTTATACCACAATGGAAGTTCTATCTGGAAATCCAGCTTTTATTCTATAGTGATCATTTTTTTAAAAATCTAAATAATCCTGCCTTCTATAATACCAAATGTTGTTATTAATGTGGGACTTTTAAAATTGCACTTATTGCATGAGATTGTTTTTTATAGCATGAGAATGTTCTATTTGGAATTGTATCATGGTCAATCTAAATAGAAAAGCAAAATTTCTTTGAAAACCTAATCGTTGCTATATTGATCTCTGTCAAGCATACTATTTATTAATAATTATGTAGGGGTCTGTGTTGAAGAAATTGAACTGTCTTGTGCAGCATGAAGAGGGGACATGCAGGGGACACAGAAAGTCAACGGAGAAGGCCCGACTCTGGCACCAAGATTGTAAAATGAACTGTTTTATGTAGTTCTTAAAGGCTTGAAAGACTGCATGACTTTAAAATGATTCTTCCTTCATAGAACATACTTCTGCCTAGATACGTTTTGCCACTTGGAATTTCTTAAACATAAGAACAGAGAGCGAAAAATAAATCCGCAGATGTGGGAGTGTGTTTCTGTCAGCAGTTTTGGTCATTTTGGTGCCAGGTTGACAGGCTGTTTTCACTGAGCAGCACCTTTGCTTCTTTACCAGGTAAACCATTTTGAGACCTAGGCGCCATTCTTAGTGATTACGGACACCTTACCATGATCGTTCCTGGCAAGAGGAAGCTTTCATTTTTAGGAATTCAAGTCTTCCTGTGAGCATAAGTGAGTTGAAGACACTTGAACCAAATCTTGAGTGTAGTGAGGTTTCAGAGTTCACAGAACCGGTTTAGAGAAATTCTCATCCCCTTTCCCAAGGTAAATCTTTTTAGATATCTTTAGATATTAAATACTTTCTGCATTTATTAGCTCGGTCTATGATGCAAGTAACTCTCCTTCCATTTGAGGGATAGTTCAGGGAGATGGGAGCATTATCTCCCATTTTTCTGGTGACTTCTTAAGAGTACAGAATTCACCATTTTATCCTTACGTCCTCAAAGGGTTGTGGTGGAGTAGGACTTACTTAATGCAAAATAGTCTTCTATTTTTAATAGGAACCTAGAAAATACTTAACTTTGAATTATCTAGAGTTGTTTCCTTTAGAAACCAGAGCTATTTATTTGTATTTAAAGCAATGTTTATTATTTGTACGGATTCCTAATTCCTCTGGGTGAATAAATGCAAGATAGTGTCTGTGTGGTTATGTCTTCTCTCGTTTATTTTCTGGAATAAAGACTACAGTCCTCTGGTAGGCTCGTTTCCCCTGGGGACTTGGGCTTGGGTGTTTAGGCAGGGTGCTTCTCTAAGTGCCTTCTCTGCAGAAGGCTCAGGCTAGAGGCGGACCTCAGAGACCGTTCTTTCTACCCGTTGTGCCTGCCTACTTCTGTTATTAGAGATGAGAAAGAGACTAGTCGTTCCCACAGCAAACCTGACCATTTGAAAAGAAGCCATAAGTGGAAGTCCGTGAAAGTATCACACTGGGTTTGGTCCTTCTTTCAGAGTCGAGGTTTCAAAGAATAAATGTATGTGTCGTAAATATGCTGAAAGCAGTCTGGAGAAAGGGTTGTAAAATACCAGGGTTAACTTGGCTGACTCACTGTTTGAAATTACAAGAGTGGGGGCGCCTGGGTGGCTCAGTCGGTTAAGCGTCTGCCTTCGGTTCAGGTCATGATCCCAGAGTCCTGGGATCAAGCCCCACATCGAGCTCTCTGCTCAGCAGGGAGTCTGCTTCTCCCTCTCCCTCTGCGCCTCTCCCTGCCTCGTGCTCTCTCTCTCTTTCACTCTGCACTCTCTCAAATAAATAAAATTTTGAAATTACAAGAGTGAAGAATTGAAGGAAATATTCAGGAAAGAGGTATGAGCTATATTCGTAATCTCGGCTCTGTTCTGTCAAATGCAAAACATAACCCGAACCAGTGGACATTCTGTAACTGGCATCTCCGTGTTGGGTAAGAGGAAAGGTTTTCCAAAGCATGTAAAAAATCAACAGCAAAAGTTTTTTAAAACCAAATATTCCAGAGCACTGTCTCCTGTTTATTAAGTTACATACAGTTAATTTCTGAATCAGCAAATAGATCTGTGAATTTTTAATACTATTGTATAAAAGGAACAGGATTAATTATTGCCTCATAAATTGAATGTTAAGTATTTCCTATATGTAATCACTATGTTCCTAAAATACGGTTTGATCCCAGGGCGCCTGGGTGGCTCAGTCCGTTAAGCGTCCAACTCTTGGTTTTGGCTTGGGTCACGATCTCGGGCTTATGAGATCGAGCCCTGCATCAGCCCCTGTGCTCAGCGGGGAGTCTGCTTGAGATTCTCTCTCTCCCTCTCCCCTCCCCCTGCTCTCTCTCTCTCTCTCTCTCAAATCTTAAAATGTGATTTGATCCCATCGTATTTATCTTTGATGTCTCTCTCTCTTGCTCCTATCCAGTCCCTCAACAAATCCTGTCAAAATCCATCTTGAATCCAACCACTTCTCACCACCCCCAACACCACCGTTTTTGTCCAAGCCGTTGTCGTCTCCCGCCCGGACCCTTGCAGTGCCTTCCCGATGATCTCCCTGCCTCCACCAGTGCCTCCTTAGGGTCAGTTTTCCACACTGTCAGCCAAAGCGATCCTTTCTAAAATCTGAGCACGTCATTCCAGTCTCAGTGGCTTTGCATCACACCTCGAATAAAATCCAGAGACCTACAAGGCCCCGAATGGCCTGTCCCTGACTGCCTGTCTGTCCTTAGGGCCTGCTGTTACCGCCTTTGTTCACTGCTCCAGCCACACTGGCCTTGCTGTTTCTGGAATACGAGGGAGCCCCAACCCCAAGGCCTTTACATCAGCTGTCCCGCAGAGCCCACTCCCTCATTGGTTCGTGTCTCTGTTCAAACATCAGTGATCAAAGAGCCCCGATCTCTCTTTCTAAAGTCACAGCCCTGTCACTTCCCAATCTCCCCCCTTCTTCATTTTCTTAATAGCATTTACCACTACCCAATTTTAAATATCAATTTATTTATCTTTTTCTTTTTTTAATTAGAATGTAAGTTCCATGTGAGCAGGAACTTTTATTCACTGCTCTATGTCCAACATTTAAAACAGTGTGTGGTATATATAATAGATGCTCAATAAATATTTGTTGGTGAAAAATCAAAAGTGTGGTACTTGAGAGCCGAAGGGCCTTGAGAGGCTGACCCACACGGCCCCTCATGGCCCACATGGAAAAGAAAGAACCCCAGAGAGGAAAAGGGACTTGGCTAGGATCACACAGTTAATGGGAGAGCACCAGGTAGAACCCAGGCCGGCAAACACCTCAGTTTGGTGTTTGTTACACGGGCAAGGTAGCATGTCCCTTCTTTTTTGTACAGCCCACAAAGCTAAGGATGGCTTGCACACTTTTAAACGTTGAGGAAAAAGAAGAATACTATTTTGTGACCCATTAAAAAAAAAAAGCATGAATTTTGAATTTCAGTGTCTGTAAAAATAAATTTTTCTTGGAAAATAGCCACGTCCTCTCATGTCTGGCTATTTTCCCACGACAGTGATAGAAGGGGGGGCATTGAGCATCGTCAGATCCTCGTCACATCTTTTGGGATAGAGAACTGGCTGTCCATGCCTAGTACCATCGCTGCACTGAAAAAAACCATATGGGTACAGACTAGACACCCTCCTTGTATACGTGGGGAAACTAAGACCCAGAGAGCTTTGGCATCAATTATGCCCTGAGCTAGACTGGTAGCTCCAGCTGGGTGAGTAGGCTAGTCAGGACTCAGTTCAAGCGACAAACACTACTCCAACCCGCCTTATGGTAGAAATGTATTTGGCTCACGTAACCAAAAAGTCCAGGTGTTCAAATGATACAGTCAGGAATCGATCTCTTGATTGTGTTTTCATCTGGGTTGGTTCATTCTCAGGCAGGCTCTCCCTAGTGGTCTCTGGAGAGAGACTTGAATCCCAGGTATAAAAAACAGATCTGTCAGAATTTATCCCAGGACATGGGACTGTATCTTCCTTCTGCATTTGGTCTTACTTGGCTAGGATTACTAATCATACAGAATGGCATTTCATTTTTAATATGTCCTGCAACCTTTGTAAGCTAGAAATAGAATTTAAAATGTAGCCTTAAAAAAAATCAAACAAATGAAGTTTTCCTCTTCTAAAAACAGGTCTCTCCCCATCATGAAGCTTTCTGGTGGGTGATCTCATCAAAAGGAAAGTTATTCATTCTTCAGACATGCGCTGAGCATCTGCCATGTGCCAGGCGTGGGGAGTGTAAGATGCTAAGGCACGGTCCCTATGCACTATCATGTGCCATGATAAAGGCAAGATCTGGGAGCTGGGAGAGGGCAGAAGATGGGCACCTGACCAAGGTGGAGACGGGTGAGGGCGTAGACCATTTCCCGGAGAAAGCAACACCTGAGCTGAGTGCTGCAGAATGTTTAAACACAAGCCAGGCAAAAGGTTTAAGAAAAATGTTGGAGGAAGAGAAACGAAGCCCATGGAAGTGAGAGCTAATCATAAGAGGAGTTAAGACACTTCTGAACACCGGGGCGCCTGGGTGGCTCAGTCGGTTAAGCGGCTGCCTTCGGCTTAGGTCATGATCCTGGAGTCCTGGGATCAAGCCCCACATCTGGCTCCCTCTTCAGCAGGGAGTCTACTTCTCCCTCTGACCCTCCCCCCTCTTGTTCTCTCTCTCTCTCTCTCACTTTCTCTCTCTGAAATAAATGAATAAAATCTTTAAAAAAAAAAAAAAGACATTTCTGAACACCTACACCCATAGGATAACAGGTGTATGAGGCCTTCCACAGTCTGTTCCCAAACACATTCTCTCCCTAACCAGACCCATCTGCTTGAACACCCCAAATGCAATGTCCTTGTACAAGACGGTCCTTCTACCTGGGAAGTCCCTTTTGCACATCCACACCCCATTTGTCAAACAGACATCTTCCTACCTATCCTCACTGCCCCCGAGGCAGTTAATTGTCTTTCTGCTTCTCAAATGCCTGATTCTGTTTTAGCTTATATCACCATATGTTTTACAGGATTATAAATAATAAAATGTATCTGTTTTTTTAATAATTTTAAAGATTATTTAAAATTTTTTCTAATTCAAAAATCATTCTCATTGAAAATAGGATTAGCCTCGGGGACAAGTTGCTTTACCCTGAAAACAAAGAGCAAACAAGTCAACTCTCTTCTGTATATGGAGTTAATCCTCGATGCTGTAAAAATCTCAACTCCCGTGGCTTCAGCTGCCATCCCTCCACTGATGTCTCTGAGGCTCCTTTCTGCAGCTCCAGGCTGTCTTCCGAACCAAAGACCTAATATCCAGTTCATTCCTGCATACTCCCCCGGCATGTTGAACCCAAACTGAGTTCCTTATTCCCCCTTGCCCCTCCCCAATCACTCCTGTGTTCCATGCCTTGGGAGACAACGTCATAAGTAAAAAATTAGAAAACTATGAGTTATCTTTGACATTTTCCACTCCCCCGCTCCTCACATCCTGTCTCCTAAATAACCAACTTTACATATTAGTTATATGTGATATTATATAGACTCATATAATACATATAATGTATTATGTATGTGAGTATTATGTATTATATATACTATGGTTCTACATAACATAGAGCTTCAATGCATAAATACTATTTAGGAGACTGGGTGTGTTATATATATAGTTATAAATATATATACTATATGATCATAGATAACATAATAAAGTGACATATGACAATTATGTCTTCATCATATTCCTTCTTTCCATCCTTCCTGTCCCTGCAAGTGCCTCCTCACCTCTCCCTTAGATTATTGCAATATCTTCAGGACTCAGTGAAGGACTCAACCCCTTCAAATCTATCCTCAAGCCACTGCTTCAGTCATCTTTCCAAACCCCCAATTTGACCATGTCATCGACATGCTTAAAAGCCTTTGATGGCCCCTCACGGTTTATATATTAAAGTTGAGGTTCTTTAGCAGGTCGTACAAGGCTTATCTCAGTGTAGCTCATTCTTCAGCCTTATCTCCCCTCTGCTGGGAAAAAAAAGGTTAATAGGGAAGATTTACTTCAAATAGTGTGGCCAAGGGCAGAATTCTGCGAGGAGGGGACATCTAGCCCTTTGAGGACTCGCCGCTTAATAAGCGCTTTCTATGCCTTTGTGACACTCACTGGGTGACCACGTGCCTGCCGGATGCCAGGCCAGTGCCAAGTTTTTAACCTGGAGCTGTATCTTGGTCTTCCAGGCTCATCGCAGCTCGTGTGGGTTCTCTGTTAATGCCTAGTTTATGGTCGAGGAAACTGAGCCTCATAGAGTTTGTCACTTGCCTTAGTTCTCACAACCAGTGTGTAACAAAGTCAGGTAGAGCTCAGGCTCCCCGACTCCAAACCCAGCATCCTTAGTCTCCGTGCCACACTGCATCTGCAGAGACGGAGACAGGATGCTGCTCTCTGTACAGTTTGGCTGGAAGACACACAGCTTTCAAGATGAACCTGAACTCCTCGCCCAGCACTCAGCCCTCCGCCATCTGGCCCCTTGGACCTCCTCAGCCTCATCTAGCAAACCATTCACTGCGCACCCCCTCTCCATCCTGACCCAGCTCCCCTCAGACCCGGCCTGAGTCACAGTCACTCATGCTCTAGGACTTCACTCAAAGGTCACCTCCTCCAGGATGCCCTTCCTGACATGCCTACCCTGTAAGCCAGGCGAAATGGCCCCTCCTTCTGTGCTACCCACTGGCTAGCACCTGTCACGTTAGACGCAAATGCTGACTGTCTTCTCTCCCCATAGACTGGGCTCCTCGCAGGCAGGGACCAGGATGGTTCACTCTGTGTTTCCAGGGCCTTGCCTGGCAAGGAGTAAGTGCTTTATTATCACCTGCTGACTGGAATTCACACAGCGAATGTCAGAACTGGAAGGGGACTCCGGGTGACTACGGTTGCTCGCATTTGCAGTATACTTGAGATCTAAAATGCCCTTTCAGACTGGTTATTTCATTTACTCCTCTGAGACTGATATCATCCCCATAGGTGAGAAAACGGAAGTTCAGTTAAGTGACTTTTCCAAGTTCGCCCAGCCAGGAAGTGGCTGGGCTGAGACTGACCTAGGGTCTATTTGACTCCAAGGCTAGTGCTCTTTCCATCACTTCCGCAGTGATCTGATTCAAATAACACGCACATTTTACTGATGAGGACACCGAGGCCAGGGGAGCAAATTGCTTGCCCAGGTCATGCAGTCCGTACCCCATTCCGTGGTCTTTCCTCCACTCAAACAGGAAATGCCCAGGAGGGTCACAAGGTGAGGACTGGGTCCTGAGCTGGGAAAGGGTGGACTGCCTGTACCTCTTCCCATTGCTCATTTCCCATTTGTCAAACCTGAATGTTTAAATCTTGTATTTAGTATTTACTCTGAAATGGCTTTCATCTAACTTCTCCCCCCTTGCTCACCAATTTAGCTGTCAGAGTAAATAAATGTGAAGCTGGGTCTCTAGCCTCCCCTGGGCTCACATTACCTTCCTAGAATTACACCCCAGTGGGGTGGAACCACTGCTGGGGGTGAGGGGGTGTTCCCATGAATTATCTAGTTACTATTGAAGCCTCTTTTCAAACCCAAACCTTGGACCTAGACTCAGGTGGAGAAGGATGGCAAAATTCACCTTGGAGGATGAAATGACCGTATCATGTTTAGT
The DNA here is from genome assembly GCF_964656455.1 of Halichoerus grypus. NCBI lineage: Eukaryota > Metazoa > Chordata > Mammalia > Carnivora > Phocidae > Halichoerus > Halichoerus grypus. Next base: position 81,807,017 of record NC_135725.1, on the reverse strand, counting down.
GACCAGGAGAAAGAATGAGGTAAGGACTAGATCACATTGTACCTTCCAGATGCTTATGACGTCATACATGCACGATGCTGATGACACTATATATACAGATTCCGTATGACATTATACACCTAAGGTGTTTATACCGTGCCAGAAACTGAGGTGACACTTTTAAAAATATTAGTTTTTAATATGTGGTTCATTGTCACTACACTCCTGAGAGGTAAGTGTTGGTATTTCCGTTTGTAAGTAAGGAAACTAAGGCTCAGAGAACCTAAATGACTTGCCCACAGTCTCCTGTAGGAAGAAATCAAGTATCCCAACGGAATGCACTGAGTTTGCTGATCCTGATTTTGCCAAGTCACTCATATATGGACTCTCTTTCCTGCTGGAGTCAAGAGTTGTTAGAAGAGAGATTTTTTTTCCCAAGTAAGTTCACTCCTGTCCCTTTTGAGGTCAAGCAAGCCTTGGGTTGGAATAAGGGCTCTGCAGCTCCCTTAGGTAAGTTATTCAAAAGAATATTAGATTATTTGATTGAATGAAACCCTGCCATCCCCCATTAAAAAAACAAAACAAAACAAAAAACCTGATATGGCATCTAATAGAATAACACCTGGAAAATGTAGCCAGTCCATCCTGTAATGATGGGAGCCCTTCGACATGGATCATTTGCTCAATTTTCACAAGGATAAGAAGTAAAGTCTGTTGTCACCCCCACTTCACAGATGAAGAAGCTGAGGCTGAGCCAGGGACTGAATACCTTGTCCGGGGGTTACTGGGTCATAAGGGGCAATGCTGAGACTGGTAACACAGCAGTCTGGCTCCAGAGTCTCTCTCATGATTGAGATGAACACCTCTTATTCCAATTTTGATTTCCTGAGCACCTAATCCGAATTCAGGAACGGAACCGCGTAGTAGGTAAGAGTTTGGGTTCTGGGGTCTGAGTGCTACTGCCTGAAATGAGGCTCCTGTAAGCTTGTTTCCCCAACTATAAAATAAATATAATAACAGCGGCACCTGGCTGGCTCAGTCGGATGAGCATGCAACCCTTGATCTCAGGATGGTGAATTTGGGCCCCACACTGGGCATGGAACCTACTTAAAAAAAATAAGTATAATAACATAACCTCCTTGTAGGGTTGCTGCAAGGGTTAAGGAGTATAATACAGTAGCTGAGTGTATTCGGTGCAAAGAGATAATTGAGGGGGAGGAGGTTGTTCATCTGCGGCTATGTGGATGTTTAAGGGTGCACGTGTATGTGTGTGCACACGTGTGTATATGCACACATCTCACTAGCTTTCTCATTGCAATCGTTCTCTTCGTATAAAAGATTAGGATTCGGAGAGAAACTTTTCACTCTGAATTTCTGTGTCTGAGAGCAGTAAATGTCCAGGAGGGGATGGGAGATGCCACTGGTTGGGGCTGGGGCTGATTCTGTGTATCTTGGTGTCTGTAAAGGAACAGTATTTGTATCTTTGAGGGATATAGGTGTGGGTCTTTTGTATGACATGGGTGTGCAGGTACCCTTGTCTGCCATGTGTGCCCGTGTGTGTGCGTGATCGAGGCTGTAACCATCGGGAATCCTGCCGTCCGCAGAGGTGTATATGCTGTCTCCGCCCATAAATGGTTATTTTGCCATCGGAAGGGATGTGTGTGCATATCTGTGGGTGTCTGAGTAGAGGACATGAGGTTTTGCTTGGGTTTGGAGCTCTGTAAGTTGTCTGTGTGCTCTCTTGAGTATGGATGTGAGTCCAGGCGGAAAAACAGTTGTGTGGGGTGCACATCTGTAAATGAGGGCAATTAGGGGTTGTGATGATATGCATGGTGGCGGGGGCTGGGGGTGTCGTGATGTCGATAAGGTTGGATCTAAGTCTGAGTGTGCATATTTATTTTTCCAAGATGATGTGTATTTACATGTGTCTCTCTAGGCTCAGTTTGTGTGTGGAGAAGGGGGCTGGAGGCTGTGAGTGTCCACTTGTGTGTGGATATTGTGGAGAGTGTTCGTGTGTGTAAGCCTCTACATTTGAGTCTGAGGGTTTTGTGTGTGCGTGTGTGTGTGTGTGTGTGTGTGTTTAGGGGCGTGTCTCCTAGCCACACGCCTGGGCTCCCCTGCCATCCCCACCTCTCTGACTATCAATAGAACTCTACGGAAGGTGAGGTGTGCATTAGACTGGATGTCTCAGCAAATCCCAAAGGGAATGGGGATAGCCCAGGCAATCCCTCCCAGGAGAATTGAGGGAAACAAGTGCCCCCCCAACACACACACCAAGTAACTCCCCATCCCCCACCCAACCCAATCCCATTCAGCCCTAGGAGCCGGTCCACTCTCTGGTTGTTACGGAGCAGAGGCATTTGTTCAGGTGTGCATACGGATGCCTCGTATTCCTGTAAATGATGTGAACAGGTAATCATTTGCGGCAGTTATGTACACAGATGTACCGGGAGTGGGACCGCAGCAACAGAGTATATGGACTCCAGCTCGGCCCGCAGTGTGACCATGGGTCCCTCTTGTACCTGCGAGCGGGGCTGTGCCTGAGGGCTGTGGGTGCCCCCTGAGGGAGGGGCGGTAGTGAGGGCTGGGGGGGGGGGGGCTGATGCCTTTGTATGTCAGCTGTGTGAGTCTCTGTCAGCAGCTCTGAGGTTCTGTGTGTCTATATGTCTGTGTGTGTGTGTCTCTGGGTCGCTGCCTCGCTGTGTGTGTCTCGCTCTGCCTTGGCGGGGAGGGGATTGGTCACGCATGACTCATCTTGAACCGAGCGGGGCTCCAGCGGCAGGGCGGCCGCCGCCGCAGCTGGAGGGGGAGGAGGGCGAGGAGGAGGGAGAGGAGGAGGAGGAGGAGGAGGACTACCAGGAGGGGGAGGCGGAGGAGAAGGAGGGGGCGGGGGCCTCTCCAAGTTTGTCGGGACCTTCTTCCGAGGCAGCGGCGGCAGCAGCCAGGGAGGCCGGGGCTGCGCGCGGGCCGGGGGCGGGGGCTGGGGCCGGGCCCGGGGCGGCGGGGCCGGCGCCTCGGCTCTTCTCCAGCTCCTGCTTCAGCCTCTGCTCCCGCTGCGGCCGTGGCCCCTCGCGGCGCGGCTCTCCGCGCTGCGTGCCCGCCGAGCCCGCCGCTCCCCGGCCCATGTACTGGAAGCATGAGAACGCCGCCCCGGCGCTGCCCGAGGGCTGCCGGCTGCCGGCCGAGGGCGGCCCCGCCACCGACCAGGTGAGCGAGCGAGCGAGCGGGTGAGCGGCCCGGGCCACCGGCGTCGGGCAGGGGCCGGGACCCCGCCGGGCCGGGCCGGGTGGCGGGCGGCCGCGGGGAGGAGGGGTTCGGGGGTGCGCCTGGGAGTGTGTGTATGTGAGTGTGTGAGCGCGCGCGAGCGCGGAGGGGGGGGGTCGCGGAAAGCGGGAACACATTATGCAAATGTTGGAGGAATTTCTCAAAAAGCGATTTAGCAAAGACACAGGCGAATCAAGAGGAGGCGAGGCGGGTATTGTCCGTCTGAATAGGCGCTGATAGCGTCGATGCGCCGGGGGTTGTGCTGGCGCAACGCTGAGAATCCCGACGCGGGGCCGGTCCCGGGCGCGCCGAGGGGCTGGAGGGTGCTTTTTCCTCTTCTTGGACGCCTCCGTTTTCTCTTTTTGGTCCCATTTCCCCCGGACCTCGCCCCCATTTTGCTCGGGGTTTCCCTCGGACTGGCCCTCGAAAGGCGCCTGAATTCGTGTCACTATCGCGGCATCAATTTCGCAGCGCGCGCTGGGCTTGCGGGCTGATGCTCCCAGCGCTCCGGGTTTTATTTTCCTCAAACGCCCCCCCCCCATCTCCTTTTTATTTTCTTTCTTTCTCTCTTTTCTCCTTTTTGCATTTTGTGTCGAGAGGAGGAGAAGGGAGCGAGGAAGGGGGGTGGGTGGAGGGAGAAAAAATTCGATTTTTAATTACTACCATTAAAAAATCAAATTTGCAATTCTTTGGGCGGCCTGATGGATCTCACTGATTGACAGTTGGAATTGACACTCTGGCTACCTCTTATCTTGGGCATTCACGACAATTTCTAATTGCAGGTAGTTTGTGTGTGTGCGCGTGTTTTTTTTCCCCCTCAGAGGCTTGGATTGCAAGGGAACTAAGCGATTACTTCAAGAGCCACGGGTTAAGTGCAGGGAGAGGGGGAGAGAGAGGGAAAAAATCCAATCCAAATTCAAATTGCTTCATTAGAGAGACACCGCTTTTGTGGGGAAGGGCTTTAAATGCCCACTACAAAGTTAAGACTCATTGTTCCGCGCCGGTTTATATAACAGGCGCGGGGAGGCGCTGGGCTCAGGCTGCGCGGAGTCAGTTGTGCAGCCGCCGCCGCCTGAGTTCCCTCCCCCTCCCCCAGGTGATGGCCCAGCCAGGGTCCGGCTGCAAAGCGACCACCCGCTGTCTTGAAGGGACCGCGCCGCCCGCCATGGTGAGTTCGTTCGGCCCTGCCTTCGCTCCCCCGTCCGCCGGCTGCCCGGCCCTTGGGGACCTTGACCGGCTTTCCGGCCCCGAACCGCTGCCCATGCGCCGGGGGACTGCGGGAAGGCGCCGCCCCTCTCTGCGCCTCGGTTTTCCGGCCGGAAATGTAGACTTTAACCGTCCCCAGCACCCAGGACGCGCGGGTTGAAAGTTGGGGCCGTCCCTTCCTCTACAGTAGGCCCTTCCATTCCTATCCTGTAGCCCGTGAAACGGCGTGTCGGGAGAATTTCGTTGTCAATTGATGCGCTGGGGCCCCAGATCTCTCTCCGAGGCAGCAGCGACGCCGGGCCCCCGGCCGGGCGCTCAGCTCAGCGCGCCGTTCTCCCTGTCTCCCCGCCTGCAGGCTCAGTCGGACGCCGAGGCCCTGGCAGGCGCCCTGGACAAGGACGAGGGCCGGGCCTCCCCCTGTACGCCCAGCACGCCATCCGTCTGCTCACCGCCTTCTGCCGCTTCCTCCGTGCCGTCCGCCGGCAAGAACATCTGCTCCAGCTGCGGCCTTGAGATCCTGGACCGGTACCTGCTCAAGGTGAGACGGGGGCGGGGTGTTGCGTGTGTGTCGGCGGGGTGTGGGTTGCATCCCTGAAGACCGCAACGCCGGCGCCAGGTCCACTAAATTCCTAATCCTGGCTCAGCCGCTGCCGGCGGCTTTGGGCAAATCTTAGAGTCTCTCCGCACCCCCGGGTTTCCGTCTGAAAAATGGGAAGGGTGTAATTCTACCTTACAGCAGAAAAGTGGGGAAGTCCTACCCACCTTCAGACCTCCAGCTACAGTATCTGCAAATGGGGCCGGGGAGGCTGGGGCCCGGCGTGAAAAGAGGCGCGCTCTGAGCCGTCCCCCACCTCCGCCCCCTCCCCAGGTCAACAACCTCATCTGGCACGTGCGGTGCCTCGAGTGCTCCGTGTGTCGCACGTCGCTGAGGCAGCAGAACAGCTGCTACATCAAGAACAAGGAAATCTTCTGCAAGATGGACTACTTCAGGTAGGCTGCGGCCGCTGGGCCAGCAGTGTCGCCGCAGGCAGGCCCCCCCACCCCCCCGCGGCGCGCGCGGAGGACGCCTTGGCGGCGCGCGGCCTCTGGCGCCCAAGCCCCGACCCCGAGGGCACTCCCGGCGCAGCCCGCCCGCTCTCAGCGCCCCGAACGAGGAGCTCCAGGCCGCGCGCGGGTGCCGGCCCAGGTCCCTGCCCGCGACCCGCCTCCGGTTCCTGCGGCCCACTCGGTTTGGGTCGCGTCTCTGGCTCTGTCTCGGGGCTTGCAGAGTGTCTGGCTCCAGTTCCGACCTCAAGCGCCTGGGTCGAGCTCTGACATCCCGGGCTCCGGCCCCGACCCGCTCCGATCCCAGCCGCGATCTGGCTACGCCTCCAGAGCGCTCCAGCTCCGGGGTCCAACCCCACTCGGACCGCAGCCGTGCCCGCGTCTCTCCCGGCCGACCCCGAGCTGGCCTCCAGGCTCCTGCTGCGGCTCTGCCCTGGACTCCTCCGTGGGTCTGGGTCTGGTCAGGCCCTAAGCACTAGCCTCGCAGCTCTCAGATCCCGTCCCATACCCAAACGCTTCGTCTTAAGCCCCAACCTCTCCGGCTCCGCCTCAACTCAGACCCCGGCGTCGCTCGAGTGTCGCATTGGGAGTCTGGAGTCCTGCCCGGGTCCCGAGGCGCCTGTTTCAATCTCCGTTCCGTCGTCGTTTCGGTCTCGGGCTTCAGCCTCTGCCAGGTCCAGGCTCTGACGCTGAGCCGCCGCTCGCTGGGACAGGAAGGGGGAGAATCGGGCCCAGCCACCAGGGCCGCCGAGTAGGGTTACCCTGGGCTGGGCTCTCCGCGCTGCAGAGCCGCGGCCCTGCAGCTCTCGACAGCAAGCCAGGCTCACCCTCCCGCCGCGCCGCCGCGTCTCCGGCCGCCTGCGAGCGCCGGGCTCCTAACGGCGCGCCCAGGCCTGACCTGGTCACGGGGTCGAGGTCACCGCGAGGTCAGGGGCACAGCGGGCCGCTTGGCCTGATGCTGACGGGAAGCGTGAACCTGACCTGAGGCCGGGCCACCAGGCCTACAGAGTCCGGGAGAGCAGAGAGGGACCGGTTCTTGGGAGGGATGCTTGTTCCCAAGGGCTTCATCAGGAAGTGGAGAAAGCTACTCCCCCGTTACCACCTGGTAACCCACAGACGTCCTTCCCATCCTTGCCTCTGCAGAGGTCATGGCTTCAGTCTTCCTAGAAAGACCCCTGGCCCTGATAGTCAAGGAAAGGGGTGGGAAGGTAATGCCTGCCCCCTTACCTCTGGCTTGGAGTCTCCTGGCACTTGGAAAGAGAGGATCTTGAGTCTAGGGTGAAGCTTGCAGTGTTTGGGGCTGGAGTACTCTGGGGAAACCATAGGAAGGATGGTTTCAGAAGTGGACTCTCCCTTCTTCTGTGTATGGATGTGAAAGACTATGCACCTGGGGTGTGCATGGGGAGAGGGGGGTCTACCGGGTGGCCTGGGATTCAACATGCAAGGAGCGTCCGTGTGTCTGTGCGGTAGCACTGGACGACTGTGTCACTGAACAAGGTCAGGGGTACGAAGCCAGTGTGTGCATTCCTTTATGACAAGTATTTGTCTTTTAGTTTATGTGTGAGCATCAAGAGTGTAGGTCTCCGTGTGAATGTTGGGACTTTGTGTGTGTGTGTGTGTGTGTGTGTGTGTGTGTATGCGTGCATGTGTGCAAGGTAGTGGGGACAAGATTATGTCTGGACAGGGACCCAGAGGTGACAGGGTGAGAATTCTGAAATCCCGTCTTTCCTACCCCACTTCTCCTCTGAGGGGACATTCCTGCTGAAGGCCTTACCCCTGGCATTGAGGAGCCACGATGTGATGTGAATGTGGATTTGTGGATGTGGACTGCCACATGTGTGCGTCAGAGGGGGTTACCATCGCGTAGTGGGTATGTCTTTCTCCACTGTCCCATCTGACTATTGGCTGGCCAGGGCAGGAAATGGAGGTTAGAGTCCTTGTCTTGCCACCTCCCTGCTCTATGCCTGCCTCCGTTTGGTACAAAACAAAACAAAACAAAACAAACAAACAAGAAAACCCCAAAAGCAAGCAGCTGCTGTTTTAGGGCTCATTGGGCTCATCAGCTAGCCAGGGACAGGGCTCCAGCCTGAGGAACCCAGGAGGATGGTATGTCGGCCTCCTTCTGCAGAGTAAGGCAGAGCTAGACCCCTCTCCTGGCCCTCCTGATGACGGTGGACCTGGCAGCTTCCTCCCTGCTTCTCCAGCCTCAGCTCGTGCCCAGGCTGGATGGAGCCTTCTTGGATGCTGTGCTTTACTAGACCTTCAAGGATTAGTCAAAACTGAGATCCCGATCCCACTGTTCGGAGCCTCACTGGCTCTGGGGTCCCCCTTCCCACTGCGGTGGGGTGGAGGATGGGGGGTGTAGCTATTGTGGGGACAGGCAGTAATTGGGCTCTATCAAGCCAACACTGAATCACTGTGTGACCTTGGGCAAGTGACTACATCTCTCTGCCCTCAGTGTCCTACTTCCAGGGTTGTCTGTCTGAGCTGCCAAGGAGGCCAGTGTAGGGAGGAAGGCTCGGTAGAGTCTCCCTAAATGGCAGGTGCTATGGATGCCTTGATCGTCACCATTATCCTGCTTGGCAGAGTGGATGCTGGGCACAGTCCCCTGATGGCATTTCCACTGACAGTTTGAGGAGCAGGGCTTGCCTGGAGGGATGGGGCCAGGCCATTTCTAGGCGGCAGGTTCTGAGCACTAATCCTTTTCCAGTGACAAAAGCCCCAAAAGCAAAACTAAAACAGATTTTTGGTTAAGAAAATGGACAGGATAAAAGCTTACATTCCCTGGAATGAGGGAAGAATTGTGGCTGTCCTGATCATTTCTTCCCCAGCCAGGTCTCCCTGCAGGCATAACCCATCCCTGGCAGCCCCACCTGTAACAAAAATGATAAAACCCACAAAAAGGGAAAGAAAAAGCCGCTGCAGAGCGCCCGGCAGGGACTATTGTCTGCTCTCAGCATCAGCCCAGGCTCTGGGTGGCTGCTCCAAAGGAGCTTTTCCTGGGGAGAGCATGAATGCTGGCATGGGTGACAGAGGTCCCCCTCAAGAGCTGGGGCTCCCGCAGAGGCCATGCACCGAGTTTCTCTAGCCCTCTGTTTCCTGAAGCCCAAGGTCAAGCGTCTGGTGGGATATGGACTGGAGCATTCTGCCCTAGGAGAGGCGAAGATCTCCCAGTAGGGCAGGGGGAGGAAGGAAGTGGCCAAGACCTCATGGAGGAGGCAGGGGTGGGGGTGGGGGACTGGGGGGGGCGTGGGGCGTCTTCCATGGTCCTCTGGCCTCTGGTCTTATCCCTCAGGGAAGGGTTTCTCCTCTGCTCCATCCCTCTTCTTGCCTCTTCTTGACACCGTCCCATAGACCCACAGTCTCCCTTGGCCAAGCCTGGTGTTGGTGGCTCAGGAAGTTAGGAGTTAGGAAGGCCCTCCAAACTCACCAGGGAGGGAGGCTTCAGAGGAAGGGGGGGGGGAATGCCCTTGGCAAGACTGCTCAGCCTCTCTGCTTCAGTTTCTCCAGTTCTCCTTCCAAGGAGGGACCTCACCAGCCCCTGTGGGTTCAACCAGATTCCTAGTAACCCTCACTCCCTGAGTCCTAGCAGACCACCAGGGAAAATATGATATTGCTTTTAATTTCTTTGCTTTTTCGGTTAAGACCATTTTTCTTTCTATTTTCTTCCAAGAAGTGAAGAAAAGTCCTGGGGGGAAAATAGCGTTCCTTTCTGGGCCATTCATATCTCCACTGCCCTCAGCAACCACAGCCTCAGACAGCTTCCTCCCACCCACTGACCTGCAGCTGCTGCCCCCCCCCCCAGTGGGGCATGGACTGATCTGCTGTGCCTCCTCATTCAACCCCCCAAGCATCATGCCCATTGTATGGTTGGGGAGACTGATGCCCTGGGGGAGAGGGAAGTGGAGCCCAGGGTCACTCGGTGAGAGAGTGTAAGAGGGGCTGGACAGGGGTGAGGATACTGTGCACCAGAATGTATAGAGCTCTTCTCAAGCCAGGAACTGCGTTAATTAGTGGCATGCTCTATCTCATTGAATCCTCAGGTCCACCCTGTGATTACCATACTGTCATAATCCCCACATTATAGGAGGGGAAACTGAGGTCCTCAGAGGTGAGGTCACGCAGCTAGTAAGTGGCAGAGCCTGGGTAAGCCCCATGGCCACACGACTCCACCATCCCTGTGTCTAAAACACTCAGTACTGTTCTTTTATAGGTGAGATATGTCAGCCACAGCTCTCTACAAGGTGAGGTCGTGGAATGGCAAAGACCCCTCTCTCCTGGCCCTGAGATCCCCTGCCCAGTTTCATTGGCTTCACACAAGGAGCACCAGCAGTGTGCTCTGGTGTGTGACTCTTCCTGGGTGGGCCCTGGGAGCACTAGGACAGGAGTGACCTCCTCAGAGGCTGTGACTAGATCAACTTTGCCAGGATCAGGTCACCATGGTCCCTGGCCCTCTTGCCTTCTGCCCATTGGAGTGGGGAGTAAAGGGTTAACTACTGCTCCTGGTGTTGATACGGGTGGGGTTCAGAGTGTCCTGGGCTGGGCCACTGGGCAGCCGGCTTAAGTTCCTGTCCTCTGCTTGGCCCATGTGACTTAGGGCAAGCCCTCAGCCTTCTCTGGCCTTCCTCCTAGAGCCCAAGCTCCAACTGCGGGCTCCAGCGGGAGAACCCCACCCCTCCCCCAGAGCGAGGGTCCCCAGGGAGGCCCAGAGCTGGGAAGCGGCCCCCCACCGCGGCAGAGAGCGGCCCAGCGGCCGCCAGCTGTTGGGGGACAGATGTTGGGGGAGCGGAGAGAGGAGTTCTGGGGAGGGGCCTCGGGCCGGGACCTCCGAGGCGGCGGGGCGTTTTAACCTCATAATTGCTGGTTCTGTTTTTTTCTGGCTTCGTCTCCTAAGAGTTTGCCTAGAAAGGAAGGAACAGAGGGGATAGGAAGGGCTCCACCTCCACTCCACCTTGTTGGCCTCTTAGAATCTCTCTAAGGCCATCAAGTGAGTGTTCTGGATGCAAAATACATGAATGTTGGTTTGAGTTTCCGCACCGACTCTCCAGCTTCCCATTCAGAGCTTCGGGTATCTTAATAAGGGGGAAAGGAGTCGTAGTGAAACTCTGAAAGGCTCTTTCGTTGAGGCTCATTCATCTAACAAATAATGACTGAACACCAACTCGGTACCCAGAGGAAGTAGGCCAGGAGAGTGAGCTTGACCTGGTCAAGGGCGCACAGCTCCCTCCGCACAACCACGAGTACCCAGATGTCTCTGTTCCCTACTCGGGGGAGAGAGGGTAAGGAGATCCACATGGCCACCCCACTCCTTTCAGCAGCTGCCAGGATGCGCAGCGTCTGTCAGACACCTCTCCACGCCCAGAGCGTGTCTGTCCTTTGCGCCTTTACCCCACGGCGCGCGCCGGGATCCAGGGAGGGGCGCGCACAAGGCTGGGGGTGGAGGGCGGTAGCCGCGCCCCCTAATCCCTTTGGCGCTCCCTTCGCAGCTCCCGAACACCCCATTCTTGAAGTTTCGTTGTCTCGCCGCCGATTTCGCTGCTTCCGGAATCCGGCGGCTCGGGCCTCGCAGCCCGCCTGGGAAGGAGTCTATCGGTTTGTCAGAGAGCCTCGATCCGTAAGCCTCCTCGTGCCCCCTTGTTTGTGCCACTGACCCCTGCCCTGGGTGGAGGATACGTTTCAGAAGCGGCCCGCAAACGCATCCAAAACTGCATAATGACCCCCTCCCCCCCATCCAAGAATCCATCGCAAAGGTGATTTCGTTGACTGGGAGGAACCACGGCGAGCGCGGGGAGATCCTGCGGCTGGGGACAGCTCTTGTCATTTGGGGTGACACGTGGAGGGTGAGAAAGTTGCTGAGAGACCACTCGCGGGGTCCGCTTGGTAGCAAGGAGTGTAGGATTACAGTGTAGGCGCAGAAGGCGCCGGGGCGTCTCGGGCGTGTGGAGCGGGAAGATCAGGGGTGCGCGGGGTGTCTTGGACTCATCTCTGGCAAAGGACAAGGAATCTGGCACAGCCGCGCGCGAGGATCTGGGTCGTGTACTCTGGCGCAGCTCACGGGTCGTGGCGCACGGAGACGACAGGTTGGAGACGCAGTCGCTCTCACCTGGCCTCTGAAGGCCGGGACCTTCCCTTCCCCGGCTCTCCCCTCTCCCTGGGAACGCACTCCCCGCCTTCCGGAGTCCGCTGGGCCTCAGGCCCTACGCCCGGGACTTTCCGGGACCCGGGGCTGGGAGTCGGGACGCGTCGGGGTCAGACCAGGCCCGTTTCCAGTTAATACACCTGAGATCCAGCCCTAATCATCTCCCGCCCAGCTGCTTCCGCAGGTTCTAGGTTCCTTTTGCACTTCAGAGCGGACCTCGACACCAAGCCCCACGCTCTTTGTGGTCTTGGGCAAGTCACTTGTCTGCTCTGAACCTCCGATTCCACGTGTGCAAAATGCGCGCCAGTCTCCACCTCACGCGGTTGCGCGAAGCCGAGGGTGTGCAATGAAGACGTTGCGCCCCGGGATCCTGGGTCGCTCTATCTGCTCTGCCCTCGACTGGCCGCTCCCTCCTCTTCAAGGCCAGAAAGTGCTCCTAAACGGCGCACAAGCAGTGGGGCGGCGGAACCCCGGGTCCGCCCTTCGGCGAGAGTAGGCAGGGGTGGGCTAAGCGGTTTCCTCTCCCCGTTACTGAGAGATTGGGAAAGAAACCACGGGCTGTGCTAGGCTGTCCCCTGGGGAAGCCGAGTTTCCGAGGTTCGGAACCGCCTCGGTTTGGGGGGCGGTTGACCCAGCAGAGGCGCGCAGCACAGCCCGACTGAGCAAACCGCGCCGCCAGCGACAGGGTCCCCTTGCGCTCGTGGTCAGAGACCGTGGCGTTGGAGTTACGTCTGGAGCCGGGGCGGGCCAAGGCCTCCGCGCTCCCGCACTCGGTTTAAACCAAGACCGTTTACTCAGTTGACAGTTGCTTGCCTTTGCCAAGGCAGGCGAGGCTGTAACCAGAGCGCCTTTGCTCGACTGGTTTCTGCACACATTCACAGGCATTTCCGAGTGCTCCTCCGGGTGGAAGTGTGCCGGCCCTGGGGACACAGAGGCAGATCTTCTTGGTCCTCTCCCAGGAATACAGGCGGTGGGAGGGAGAGCCGAAGAATCTGACCTTTACAAACCCGCCTGACCAATGCTGCCAGACTGGTGCTGGAACTGGGGGACTCGGCAGGGGGGCGGTGTGCGATGAGCGCTGTCTGTGCATAGGCCTGGGCTGGGAAGGTGCTTCACAGGGGGCCATAGAGACCTGGCACTGACCTTCCCTCCTGGCTGCCTGGGACTCCTGCTGGGGTGTGGGTGGGGAAAGTTAGGGAGATGAGTCTAAGAGGTTGTGGTCCGCCAGGCTTTGTAAATGCCAAAGATCTTGGACCAGATCCCGAGGGTTGAGTGGAGTCACCAAAGGATTTTAAGCAGGGCAGGACAGGATTCACTGCGCATGCTGGAAACTTTGCTGTGGCCACTGTGTGGAGGAACGGTTGTTGGCCGGGGTGGCGCTGGCAACAGGCCGAGCAGGGCAGATTCTGGCCTAGGAGGGCAGCTGTGGCCCTGGGGAGGACAGGGATCCCAAAGATACTTAGGAGAAAGAACCAACAGTGCCAGGTGATTGGCTAGATGTGGGGCTGAAGAGAGGGAGGAGTGCATGATTTAGATTTCTAAGCTTGAGGGGCTGGATGAGTGGTGGCATCATTCCCTGAAATAGAGTGGGCACCAGAGGAAACTGAGGGTTGGGACAGGGTCACTGAATGAGTCATCTACTTAAAGAAAAACCTTCCCTGGTGCTCAGGGGTCAGGCCTTGCGCTGACTTCTGGGACTGGGTAAACCAGACTCTACAGCTTCCTGGAGGGCCTCCCAGTGGGCTAGTGGAGGCAGGCACACGCAGATAGCCAGGCTACAAGGCAGGGGGTGGGTGGGTGGGGGGAGATGGGGAAAAGGTCCAACAAGGAAGGCTTAAGGGGGAGGGGACATTTGATCTGGGCCTTTTGTTTGTTTGTTTGTCTTTTTAATATTTACTGTTAGAATGTCCTGGGGCTCCGGAGTCTGGGACTGGCTGGGTACTTAATAGGCTGCAAAGTACTAAGCAGTAGTCTCTGCCGTGGTCACCTAGCTCAGCTCAGGGCAGGGAAAGTGAGAACTCAGAGGGGTTAAACAATTTGCTCAAGGGCACAAAGCCAGTAAGTACACATCCATCTATGCTTCCAAGAAACACTGAGCATCTCTACCGCTGGGGTACAGTTTATTCATCTTGGGTTTCTACCCTTGCAAGCTGTGTGACCTTGTGCAAGTTACTTTAACTCTCTGGTCCCCATTTTCCTCATCTGCGAAATGAAGATTAATTGAGATAATCAACATAAAACACTTAGAATCTTGCTGGGCATGTGGTAAGTGCTCAAAAACTTGCATGTTATTATGTTATATATTTTCCCTAGCACGATATATTTTAATGAACAGATTAGTTATCTACGAATGTAAGGGATCATTGTAGAAAATTTGGAAAACTCAGAAAAGCACCAAGAAGAAAATAAAAACCACCCACCAGCTCACCTTCTCAGAGTGAAGGTGAGCTGGTGTCTGCAGGGGTGTGGAGTACTGGGCGGATCCAGGCAAAGGGAAATTTGTGGGTGAACAAAGGCCAGGAGGCAGGGTGCTGGAGGGCCACTGGGATTTGGAGGGGGAAGGGGGAGCCTGTCTGAGCCTCGCCACCCCCCTTTCCTGTCCCGGTGTCCCGCAGCCGATTTGGGACCAAGTGTGCACGGTGCGGTCGACAGATCTATGCCAGCGACTGGGTGCGGCGGGCACGCGGCAATGCCTACCATTTGGCCTGCTTCGCTTGCTTTTCGTGCAAGCGCCAGCTGTCCACGGGCGAGGAGTTTGGCCTGGTCGAGGAGAAGGTGCTGTGCCGCATCCACTACGACACCATGATCGAGAACCTCAAGAGGGCCGCCGAGAACGGTACCCAACCCGCCCCGCCCAGCACCCTGCCACACCTCTGTGCCCAGCCCTCTCCCCCCGCCCCCCAGCACCGCAGGAACTGACCACACTCCTCTAGGAGCAGGCGCTCCGTGGACCACCCGGAGACTGCGTAGGCGTGGGGCTGCACACACGGAGCATGCGCTTTTGGCTCCATCCTTTGCTGGGGAGTAGGAAGTCACAGTCTGTCTCGGCAGCTGTTTCCTCATCTGTAAAATGGAGCTAATGATAAGACACCTTCTCAAAGACAGATGAGCTGATGTGTTGTAAAGCCAGGAGACACTAAATGAACCCTAGAGATGATTCTCATAATGGGGCAGCCTACTCCACCTTTGGCCAGCTCTGGTTGGCCTGAGGACTCAGGCCCTCCCGCTGCCTGCACCTGACCATGGGCCAGTCCTGGAGAGATGATTCCACTCTGTTCTCCCAACTCCTCTGCCAGCAACTCCAAGCCAGAGGTTTGGGGCTGGGGGGTTTCATCCTGGACTGTAAGGAAAAAGGCCTTTCAGTCTGGAGACATGAGCTCCAGTTTTGCTTCTGGGAAACATATGAAGTTTCCTTTCTTCTCTGGGCCTCAGTCTCCCCGTCTGTGCAAGATAGACGGTCAACTAGAAAGATCCCTAAATCTCTTCTGGCTCCAATACTGTGTCTTCCCAAGACACAGAGGCCAGCAGACAGGGTTCACATCTTCCGGGGACTGTGAGGATTGAGTCACAGGTGGGTTGGTGGTTAGAAAGGGGTAAGAATGGAAGTTGGGCTGAGGGCAGAGTCAGGGACCCTTTTCCATAATTTTCCTGCCTGGGTCTTTGGAAGCTGCTAACTTCTCTGTAATGTGGATTATTTTGTGCAATCCTTACAAAAATCCCAAGAAGTAGCTGATGTGTCCCCATTTTACAGATGAGGAAACATGCAGAGGTTATCTGCAGTATGTGATTTGCCAAAGGTTGCATACTAGCAGTTGGCTTGACTCCAAAGCCCAGGCTTTTAACCACCATACCATACCAACCCCTTCCCAAGCTCCAGGGACTCTTAATCAGACCTCATTAAACAAGGGAGGCTGCTGGGATGTGGCCACCCCTCTAAGTTTCATTTAACCATTGAAAAAAATGGCACACCAATCCTTGGCCTGCCTGCTCTCCCAGGGGGATATTAATACCACAAAGTGTCTTTCCCATCCTCAGGGCCTCTCTGGAGGTATATGGACCACCCGACCTCAGTTTCTAGCCTGGGAACTAGTCAGGAATTTCTAGAGTGTTCCAGACCATGGCCACACCAAGGTCATCACTTTCTCCTGCCAGGATCAGGACTAAGTGACCTAGGTGGGAAGCAAGTGAGGCTGAGGTTGTATGAAGTTACCTGCAGTGGTGGCCAGTCAGCAGTGGTACTGGGATGGAATCCCAGGAGTCAAGGCTCCCTCTATACCATGGCCCATCAGTGACCCCCTTCCATATCTGGACCAATCAGGACCACCCCTAGCCACAGCCTTGCCAGTTATAACTCTCTCTCTCACCTCTAGGCCGACCCCAGACTCCTACCATGCAGGGGAGCTTGAAGGCTTGGGGCCTCAGATCTCCTTTAGTGAGCAGTCCCCAGTGTAGTTTACTGTTTTACTCTTATTTTATTTTATTATTTTTTAAAGCATTTTATTTATTTTTAAAGATTTTATTTATTTATTTGACAGGGAGAGAGACAGCGAGAGAGGGAACACAAGCAGGGGGAGTGGGAGAGGGAGAAGCAGGCTTCCCGCTGAGCAGGGAGCCCGATGCGGGGCTCGATCCCAGGACTGGGATCATGACCTGAGCTGAAGGCAGATGCTTAACCGACTGAGCCACCCAGGCATCCCTTTACTCTTATTTTATTTATTTATTTATTTATTTATTTATTTATTTATTTATTTATTATTTTTAAAATTTTAAGTAGGCTCCATGCCTAACGTGGGGCTTCAACTCAAGACCCTGAGATTAAGAGTCACATGCCCTACCAACTGAGGCAGCCAGGTGCCCCTGCTGTTTTACTTTGAAGCTTAAACACACACCCTTCCATCATAGAAAACTTAGGAAAGATGGTTAAGCAAAAAGAAGAAAATAAAGATCGCTCTAAACGTTACCACCTCTCATATCTTCCCAGATTTTTTTCTCTGTATGTATGGTGCCATGTTAGTATGGTCCCCCTCCGCCCCGCCAACATAGCGCTTTTCCTAATTAAAAAAAAAAATAATAATAATACAACTAATTGTGAACCGTGGTGGAATTACTGGTGATTTTTATTTTCTTCTTTGTGCTTATCTGAATTTTCTGAGTTTTTGATAAGGAGCATGTATTACCTAGAAAAATGAGGTATCAAAAATAAAATGGGAATGTATTTAGTGTGATTGTAAAAGTAATATAAGTGGAAAGAGAATGGCTAACATATGCTCCAGTTAACAAAATTAAACCTTAGAGAAATAAAGTGACATTTGATTGCTGTAAAAACCTCAAAAGTTACAGAAATATTGAAAGGAGTCTCCATAAGTGCACTCCTTAGAAGTAACCACTGCTAGCACCTTGGTGTATATCCTTTCAACCTTTTTGCTTCCATCCATTTTTACAAAATTAGAATCACAGTTCTGTAACCTGCTTCCATCTTATCTCCACCAGCCTTTGGTTTCCCGGGCTTAGCTAAGAGGGAGTCCAGTTTGGGGCACTAGGGTCAGCCAGCTGTAAGCCACTAGGTGAGAAAGGTCCTGGGCAGGGACTTTCTTCTCTTTGAGCCTCAGTTTCTTCCCTCTGCTGTAAAATGGGGCTGTGAGCCAGACACAAAGGACACACCGAAAGAGCAGCGTCTGATACTGAGCAAACGCTCAGAAATGACAGCCCCTTTTCTAAAAGACAGAGCTCAGGGACTACGACTCTGGGATCCCCGCTCCCAGCCAACTCCACTCCTGACCCTTCCAGGGACCAGCTGCCCCCACCCCCGTCCTTTCCAGGATGCCACTAGAAGAGATGGGGACGCGTGGTCAGCCACTTCTGTCACCCCCAGGGAACGGCCTCACGCTGGAGGGGGCAGTGCCCTCGGAACAGGACAGTCAACCCAAACCGGCCAAGCGCGCGCGGACATCCTTCACGGCCGAGCAGTTGCAGGTACCCGGGCAGGCTGCGAGTGGCCGGGGGTGTGGGCGGGCCCTGGAGGTAGGCGGGGCCGAGAGGGTCCCTGGCTCCGCCCCTTCTGCCCGGGCCCGCGGGTGGCGGGGAGGGGCCGTAGCTGTCTGGGGCGTGGCCTCCGGGCCGGATCCTCTCTGATTGGGCCGGGGTCTGGGAGACCTCGGCGCGTTCCTGCCTCACTGCCCCTTTTACTCCCCGCAGGTTATGCAGGCGCAGTTCGCGCAGGACAACAACCCCGACGCACAGACGCTGCAGAAGCTTGCGGACATGACGGGCCTCAGCCGCAGGGTCATCCAGGTGGGGCCGAGGGAGGGCGGGGCCTTCGGGTCGGGGGCGGGGCCTAGGGGTCGGGGGCGGGCCCTCCACCGCGTGCGGGGCTCGGGAGCCGCAGGCCCGGGCGCACGTGGCCGCCATTACGCGGGAGGCGACGAAGCAGTCCTGCTCGGGGGCTCCCGGCGGCGCGTCCAGCCCTTTTCCGCAAGGCTGAGGCTGCTGAGGCTGTCGTTCCAGGTGTGGTTTCAAAACTGCCGGGCGCGTCATAAAAAGCACACACCACAGCATCCCGTGCCGCCCTCCGGGGGGCCGCCGTCCCGCCTCCCTTCCGCCCTGTCCGACGACATCCACTACTCCCCGTTCAGCAGCCCCGAGCGGGCGCGCATGGTCACCCTGCACGGCTACATTGAGAGTAAGTGACCTCAACTCCTAGGCCGCCGGGCCTACGGGCGAGGGGGGCGCGCAGGGGCGCGCGCGGGAGGAGGAGGCGTGGGGAGGCCTTTCGGAGCCCGGTGGGTGAAGACGTGGGGTCTGCAGTCCCTCGGACTTAGGGGTTGGGGAGAGGGGCTAAGTTCCCGGTCTCGGCCTTACTGAGACGGGACCCTTCGTAGAGAAAAGCCATACGGCCATTCAAGAAATACTTTCCAAGTACCCACTGTGAGCGCCAGGGCCCAGGGACTAGGGAGAGAACAGGATGGGTAAAGTCTTTGCGTTTTGGTGGGAGAGAAAACGTGGCACGGTAACCAGACAGATGAGAGCATGGTTTTAATCGTGATGATTGCTATAGGAAAGGAGCTGGATGCAAGCTTGTGGAGATGCCGCCTCTCAGCAAGCTGAGACTGCAAGGATGGATAGGAATTAGTGAGACACAAGGAGAGGGGAGGTAGGAGTGCAGGGCAGCAGAGGAGCTGAATGCAGGCAGGCCATGGCCCAGAAAGCATTGTGGCATGGGTGTGTTTGGGGTTGTAGGAGAAGGCCAGAGTATCCACAGCTGGGAGGCTGTGGGCAAATTACCTACCCTCGTTGAATCTCAGTATCCTCATCTGTAAACTGGGACATTAATAATGCCTACTTCACAGGGCTGTGAGAATCCACTCATGTGTACAGTAAATACTCTTTGAGCATCTTCCGTGCTAAGCACTGGAATGCAATGGAAAACACAACAGACCAAAGTCTGTGTGCTCCTGGGGCTCACATTCCAGAGTGGGACATGGGTGGAGAGACAACTAATAAAGGAGGGAGGGGATGGCATGTCAGTGGGACTGGATGCCATGGGGATGATGGAATGGGTCGTGGTGGAGTGACCTTTGAGTAGGAACCTGGAGGAGAGAGGGAGGTAGCCTCGTGGATTTCTGGGGGGAATGAACATTCAGTGAATCTGCTATTGAGCAGGTGCTTTTTAGGGATTTTCATTCCCTTTGAGCTTGTTTGTTTCCTCAAAGCTGGGCGTGACCACAACATACCCATAAACATGAATCCTCCCTTCTCGGGCTCCAAGTAAAAGGGAAAGAGAAGGGGGAGGGTCAGAGAGAGCCCTGCTGTTCACTGAGTCCCCACCATGGGCCAGACACTATACTAAGCATGTGTGTAAACGTCAGACATCACTATCTCATTGTACGGATGAGGAAACCAAGGGTCCACAGTAATGGGAGCCAGTATTCCTTAATGGTTGGCTGTGGGCTTTGGGGTGAGACCATCGGGCTTCTGATCTCAGCCCTGCCGCTTACTAGCTGTGTGACATCGGGCAAGCTTCTTAGCGTCCCTGAAAACCAATTTCCTCATCTGTAAAAATGAGGACAATAAGAATAGTTCTCTCAGAGCTGTGCGTGAGCATCAGATGAGATCACTGACATCAAGTCTCCAGCATTCAGTGGATGCTGGCGAAGTATTAGCTGCTCTCGTTATGATGGTGGTTCTGGCTGGTACAGCTTGCTGTGGAATCCTGCTGATTACACCAGGCAGCCAGTTGGAAACCACGTCTCTTTGCACTGTTTCTTTTCTGAACCATCTGCTCTGGAGGAGGGACTTTTCTTCCTTTCTTTCCTAAACAATGACTTAACGTTCAGGCCGCACAGAGCCCACTGAACATCTAGTTCGTCTGTTAAAGGCGCCAAGGACCAGGGGCTCTCTAGGTGCCAGGAGTCCGGGCTGCCAGCTCGCACTTGCTGTGGAGTTGGTAATGGGTCTCGGTGACCCCCTTGGGAGTGGGGCCACGGCCTCCAGAGTCATGCCCCAGGACTCTACCCACAGACTTTGTCGATGAAGCCTAGATGTGTCTTGGATGCTCAGAGAAGGGGCTGAGGGTGCCCTTTCCGCTTCCCCTTGAGGTGGAACCCAGCGTGGAGCAGGAAGTGTCGAGGGTGTTTGGACCTGCTGCCTCTGGCTGCAGGACTGAAGGACACCTCAGCAGTTTGCTTTGCAGTTAACTAAAGTCACATGATTCTGAGTTTCCTGGGGCCTTAGAGCTTGGAATCCGATAGAAAGCTTTGGAACCAGACCCCAGAAAGATGCACATACACACATAATTTTCAGTGTGAATCCCAGGCTGTTCATAAACTCCTGGAACGCCCCAGGTTAAGAATCCCCAGTCTTATGCAATTGCTTTATTCTACCGATGAGGGAACTGTAGCTCAGAAAGCACAGTGACTTGTCCTAAGTTACATATTAATTGTAAGTCTCTGTAGAGGGCTCTCCCCTGGGACCATGTGACCAGAGAGAAAGAAGGGTAGGGACGAGAGAAGCCACGGACTTCCCCCCTGTGGTGACAAAGCCCTGAAACATGAGAGATTTGGGTCAGATATAAGGATGGACTTTCCCCCACAGCTTTAGATGTTGGAATAAGGTACAGAGATTCATGCAACAAGTATTCAAAGAGTACCTGCTAGGTGTCATGCCCCATTCTAGGTGCTGGAAATCCATAAAGATCTAGATCTGGAAAACAGACAAAAATTCCGGCCCTCATTACAGCTTGTATTCTAGTTGGCAAAGACAGACAATGCCAAGTCAACAGTAAAAATATACAGCAAGTCCGATGATGGGAAGTGCGAAGGAGGAAAACTAAGCTAGGAAGGAGGCCAGGGAGGGTAGGGGTGAGTGTTGGTGTTGGGTTGCCGTTAATAAATAGGGTGGCCAGGGACAGGATCATTAAGGTGACATACAAGTGCAGGGTCCTCTAGGAGGTATAGGGTAAAGCCTGAGTGATACCTGGGAGATAAGAGGTAAAGGGCACCAAGTGAGGATCCTAATAATGGGATAGAGCTTGGCATAGCGGTGTTAAATACGTACTTGTTTAGGAGTGTTTATCAGTGAGCTGGGCAGTTATCACATAGCACTTTATAGATTATAAAGATTTTTACATTGGGCACTACAACCAACTCTGTTGAAGTTTTGCCCACGGCCACACACAGCCAGTAAGTGGCCAAGGTCAACCTGGTCCCAGGGCTCCAGCCTGCCGAGCACGGGGCAGATGGGCTCCAAGGTGCCCTCTCGTCCGCAGGTCAGGTACAGTGCGGGCAGGTGCACTGCCGACTGCCTTACACCGCACCCCCCGTCCACCTCAAAGCCGATCTGGATGGGCCGCTCTCCAACCGGGGTGAGAAGGTAAGTGGAGTCAGGCTGGGTGTGGTGGGGCAGAGCCCTCCTGCCAGGGATGGGTTTCTGGCAGGCACCACGCCGCTCTGTGGCAGACCCTCTTCCCCCAGAATCCTCCAGCCCCCACCTTGCCCCCAAGGCAGTCGCTTGAGCAGCGTGTTCTGTGGACACGGCCACTCCACAGGCCTCCTTGTAGCCCGCCCCCCTCCTCCAACCAATACTTGGCCTTTTTTTTTTTTTTTTTAGATTTGTGATCTTTAGTTACTTTGCTCACATTTTGTGGTTCTAGGAAAGGTTTATATCACACACCACTTTGCATCCTACCCTGTCACCTGTTCTTCTTCCTTCCTCATTTTTTTTATCCCTGTCAGTTGAGTGAGTGCCCCTATGTGGTGGGCCCCCGGGGTAGCAGGGCAGCAGGGGACTTTGGTCCACTGGCAGGGCCTCCTTTGTGGAAGTGGGATCTCTGGTTACCTCAAGCATCAGGACTGAACATCCAGAAGGGTGCTTAGACGGCCCCCAGGCCAATGGCCTGAAAGCTTTGTCTTTAAGCACTGGCGCCCTTTAAAAAAATTTTTTTCCCAGAACCCATAAAACAGATAAAAGTTGATAGAGCTGCTCTGGGTGAAACCACAGAGTGCGTAGGACCCCCACCTCCCTCTCAGGGCCAAGGCACCTCTCAGTTAGCCTTGCAAGCCTCTGTCCTAGGACGGCCCCTCATTTTAGGAGCGGAGAAATTGAGGCACAGCTTGCTCCAGGTCCCAGAGCCTGGATGGAAACCTGTGTACTTCCTCATCTATTCAGCTGACATTTGCTATGTACTGACTGTGCTCGGCAGCCCCGAGTCAGTGGCCAGGAACACAGAGATGAGGAGAGCAGAGCTCTTGGTCTGTGGGGGCCACAGTCTGGAGGAGAAGACACAAAAGAATCACAACCCAGGGTGATGAAACTGATGGGGGAACCCAGGGAGCCGGAGGGTCGGGGCACAGCTCAGGAGGAACACAAGGAGGACTCTCCGGAGGAGG